>NC_050481.2:66372197-67030646 GCF_012460135.2 Molothrus ater
ATTGTAGAAATGCCTTGGGGAGAAATAGAAATAAAAACTTCTCATAAGGTTTGTATGTGGTGTACTGAGAACATTTACTTATATGTTGCATAAATTCAGGAGAGTTCTGTCTGCTAGCTTCTTCTGAAACCTCTGTATCAGAGGTTTCAGAAGAAGCTTTTGTTACTCATCAGCTTTCCAATGCCCTGAACAAAGCTGGAACTCATTAGGTTACAGCCCAAAGTGCTCAGCCTCATCTCCACACACTTTTAATCATGGAAAAGGCTTGGAAGAGACACCCAGAAAGATTTTAATTATTCCTTTATTGTCAGTCCTTAAATGGCATATTAAGGTATAGCCTATTGAGTCTGAGTTGAGTTGTAATCAGGAATACAGCTGGCCTCAAGCTGCACCTGGGGAGATTTAGGTTAGATAATAGTAAAAATTTACCCATGGGAAGGATTGTCAAGCACTGGAACAGGCTGCCCAGGAAAGTGGTGAAGTCACCGTCCTTGTAAGTGCTCAAAACCATGTGGATGTGGCACTTGGGGACATGGTTCAGTGCTGGCCTAGGCAGTGTTAAGTTAATGGTTGGACTCGATGACCTTAGAGGTCTTCCCCAACCTTAATGACTCTATGATTCTATTAGTTTCTCTCAAAGGCAATAAGCAAAAAGCTGTGTCTATGAAAGCTCAGATCAAGGCCTGATTCACCTATTTCAGGTCTCTTAAAACCTCCTGTGGGGAATTTTCTCATCTATTTTCTCTCCTGTGATTTGGATCTCGTGTGTCTGGAGTACACATTACTTGGGCTGTAGGGTCTGAAGCTGAATAAAGCACTCCACATGTCTCAGATATGCCTCTCTCAATTAACACCATAAACTGGAGCTGCCAAGTGGTGACTTAATAACAAATCTATTAATAGTGACTGTTATCAGGGAAATGGGAAGAACAGCAGACAGACAGATGAAGAAGGAAAACAGTATTAAATGAGACATTTCTCTGAAAACACACTCCAGTTTACCCACAAAATACAGCCAGATAGCCTACAGGGTTATGGCTATGGTTGTGTGGGTGGTAAGACTCCCTTCAATTTTTGCACAGGAAACTGTGTTTCAGATTAACTTTTCAGAAGTGATAACAAAAGTGATTTATTCCTACATGCACAAAACCCCTCACTAGCATGTTTATGCATTGCCATGGGCAAAGTACCTTCCTAACACTCAAGATTATTCTCTTCTCTAGGCATTGTGCATATCAAAGGCTGATTTTGTTGCTAACTGGGCTATAGCTGATTATTAAGTTTGAAACAAAATCTCAGGTAATATAAATATTTAGAAACAGCAATCCAGGGGGATTAAACCAACACACAGCCAAACTCTGACAGGATTTATAAATCCCTGTGTTGTTACTTAACATGCAGAGATAGGGAAGCCAGACTCTGTAGGGCTGTGTTGATTAGAGCCAAAGACTAAATGCACATATGAATGGTACTAGATTCAGGAGAAGGCTTTAAGGATCAGAATTAGACCCTGCTTCTAAATCCTAATGAGACAACTCCTGAAGAAGATAGTCCACAAGCCCCAGCACTCTGAGCCTCCGAGCTCAGCCTAGTGCCTCTATTAAAAAAATTTTAAAATGCTGAAGGGGATAAATTTCATGTGGGATTAACAGCTGCAGTTTTTTTTGTTAAATCTGAACACTGAATCAGGTCAGTAATTCCTCTCCCTTCCCTGAAAGAATACTACAATTGAAGTGTCTTGCATAAAACTCTGCTGCCCCAAATAGTAACCTGCATCTGTGACAGGAGAGACCCCCTCCAATGTCCACACCCATCTTATAGCTGGATCATTATATCTCCTGCTGTAATTAATGATTTTCCCTGCAGAGGGGAAGGGGGTTTGGTGCGGTGAGGAGAGCAGGCAGAGGGGAAGGTCTCTCTGCAATAGCCCATGGAACATGCCCTTCATTTCTCACATGCTCCTCCCACATGTGGCCTGAAGAAAACCCAAGCCCCAGCTCAGAGGGGAGAGGCAGCTTTACGTGGTTAAATGCACAATGAGCCCTGTTTTGGATGGAAAAGCTTCAGCTCCAGCTCCAGCAACACGCTGGCGTCAGGGGACTGACCAAGTTATAATTGCATCTCTTTGTGTTATTGGTCCCTTGGCCTCCCTAAGCTGGAGCAAGCTACATTTGATTTCTTTGGCATCATCCAGAGTGTGTTCTGCCAGCACTTTGCCCTCGGTGCCTTGTGTAAGCCAAACTGGCCACTTCTGTGACCTCTTGTTCCTTCTATACATGGAACACATTTCAGTGAATTTATAACTCCTCAAATAAGGTCTCTTTTATTCTAATCTGAATGCCCTGTTAACTCGGTTTTGGATCCTCTCCCAGTCTCCAGAATACCTGGTGCTTTATATTTTGGATATACCAGACTGCCTGCTGCTTCAGGTTATGACAAAGAGTGTCTGGTTCATATACTTCCACCTTTAGATGTTAGATTGTCTATTCCAGTTCCCCAACAATACTTAAAAAGAAGCAAAAAGGAGTGGGGGAGGATCATGAAGTCACTGAAAAGTTGCCCATCAGCTCACATGTTGTTGCCTGACCACCTAGCAAAAAAAGATCCCTCTTGCTGGTCAGTTCAACTTATCCATCCCATGATTTTGAATACAGAAAGCTCAGTGTGAATTTCTTCCACACAGGTCTAAGGGCAATGTCTCAGGCATGGATCCAGAGATGAGGATCTCCCAAACAGTGCAGGAAACTGGCATGAGGGAAGCCACGTTTCCTGGAAACTGCTTTGTCAGAGTACAACCTGCTCGGAGGAACATTTGGGGAAGGAAAGCTCTCCAGACCAAACATTTTTAAAATACGCTTTTCAACTCTGTGTCTTTTTATTTTTTCCTTAAATGAAGATTTTCTTTTTATTCTAAAGTACCTTTGAAATTGCAGTACATTTACACTTTCCAAGAGCTTTTCCTGATCTTTAGATATCAGAATTGAAATAAACTGGCCCCACATGCTTCAGATTAAAAATTTCTGTGGAACCAACCTGAAATTAGAGGGGAAAAGTTTGGCATGGAGAATTTTACTTGTTCTTCTTTCCAGGACAGGAAAAGCAAAATCTCTGAAACTTCTCACAGGATGGGGAACAAATTTCCTACTGAGTTGTGGGGCCAAGTTCTCCGGGCAGAGGTTCTCTCACAGCAAACCAGCCCTTGTGAAGGTTTCTTTCCATCAACAGATGGAGAGAAAACACTCCCCTCTCAACTGGAATATGGTCATGGAGGGTATAATAAAAACTGTTGAGTAGATTAAGTCAAATGATCAACCCATTCTCTCTTTTTCAACTCAGCTTCCTCCTATTCCTCCAAATTAATTTGGGGGTTTTTTGTACATCTCCTGCTTAGAATCAAGCATGAAAGCTGTAGCTCTTGTGGAGGTCAGAGAGGAGGGTGCAGTTTTACTAAATTATAGCAACTGACCTCAAACTTTCCCTACTTTTTATGCTCTTATGGTTCCTTTTGACTTCTCCCACTGTCACTGGCTTTGGTCATTTATTCATAGCACTTCACCCTAAAAAGGCCTCTCAGTTCCTGAAGTAGCCTCTTGTGTCTCCCTCATCTGCAGATTTTCCAGTTGAAGCATCCCAGACCATGCCAAAGTTGATGTTTTAGAAAAGCCTCCCAGAGAGAAGATTCAAGTGTTTCCCCCACTCTCCCCCCGTTCCCCTTCACACCTTTTTTTTTCTTGGTTTGGACTCTGGGCTGTATCATCTTTGCAGCCCAGTAAATTATCCAGAATTCAGCATGTGGGTTCCTGAGTTTCTGTGCCATGCTTTACTGCAGCAGTCAGGAGAAAACAGTGATTTCAGCAGGGAAAAAAAGCAAGATTAGCAGCCCTGAGTGCCTTGCTGGTCCTTGCTCTTGAGAGGTTGGGAGGTGCTCAGCAAGGGCTACTGGACACCCAAGCCTTCAGTTTCTTTATGGACATGACTGATGAGTTTCCAAAGGGTTGTGAGGTCTTGGAATTGTGGACAAGGCTGTCTGCCACCCTCATGAGCTGCTAGAAAGCTGATGTCAGTCTCTTTTCAGTGTTACCACAGAAGCATATGGTTACTTGAGTATTTTCTTTCCCTCCTGAACTTTCTTTTGCTCAGATAACTACAATACAGCTTTTTCTTCTCATTGCCTATCCCAGGTTTTCAGTCAGAAGGAAAATGACCTGCAGGGGCAAAATGGACCCCCTACATCTGATGGGACAGCAAACAAGGGAAATTTCTCCAGGTACCAGATGTGAGTGGACAACTCCAGGCTGTGCTCCAAAAGTCCTGCCACATTTGTAGAGGAGGAGTAATGATGTGTAAATGCAGTGCCATCCAGTGCTCTGGGAGCAGGTGCTGCTCATGGAAGTGCCATGATTGACACTAAAATCCTGGGCAGGGGAGAAGCTGAGGTTCGTTTGAAGGAGCTGGGGCGGCTTAGCCTGGAGAAGAGGAGGCTCAGAGGTGACCTTGGTGCTCCCTACAACTTCCTGAAGGGAGGCTGTAGACAGGTGGGGTTGGTCTCTTCCACTGGGCAGCACTGACAGAACAGAGGACACAGTCTCAAGCTACCTCAGGGAAGGTATAGGTTGGATATCAGGAAGAAATTTTTCACCGAAAGAATAATAAAGTACTGGAATGTTCTTACCAGGGAGGTGGTAGAATCACCATCTCTGGATGTGTTTAAAAAAGACATGGCACTTGGTGCTATAGTCTGGTTGAGGTGTGAGGGCATAGGTTGGACTCGATGATCTTAGAGTCTCTTCCAAGCTCATTATTCTGTGATTCTGTGATTCTGTTCCCACAGAAGTCCCATGACCAGTATTGGTTAATAAGGAAACCCAGTGACTTGACCAGTCCTGGTCATTGATCATTCTTCATTGCTGTAATTTTGGATGGTCACAGGACCAGCAAGGTCCCATGAGCAGCAGGAAAATATTTTAAAATGTATTTCTAAAATCCAACTTGCTTTTTCAACTCAATATCTTTTCCTTTGCAGAGAGGGGACATTTCTGGGGATTAGAGCAAAGATGATCTTAAAGGGGAAGGGAGGTGTGAAAGCTAAAAGGAGGTCAGGAACAGAAAGAAATGGCAATTTGGGACTGGTCTGGACCAGAAATACAGGACGACTTGGAATGGTACCCTTACCCTAATCTCCCAGGTAAGAAAAATATCCAGGTTTTACAAGTAATCCCTATTCAGAAATAGAAAAAATAGAGATTTGCAATCAATCTATCCCTACATGTCACTGATTTTCTGAAGCTTAAAATAATAGCCAGTAATCCCAAGTGAGGAAGCAATTAGTAATTATGAGTGCAATATAGAAAACACATGTAAAATAAATCCCAGTTCCTCTCCCCTTTCCTCAGAAATCATTCCCTGAATTTTGTATAGGTGGTTTCTATTAATCAGCCTTCAATAAAGATTTTGAGCAGTAACTGTCAGGATGCCAGTGGATTGCTCTGTTAGATTTTTCTGCATAATTTCCCAGCAAGAGGTTCCCATGCTGCCCTTTGCCATGGCTGCTACAGCTCCCAGCAGTACCTCACAGGATTTCAGTGGTAAAATGCACTGTTCTACAGCATGAGGTGTGCTAAAGGCTGAATGAAATTATTCTCAGAAAGGGGTGGAAAGAGATTTAAATATTTTAAGAAATCCCCAGTGGCTGGCCCATCTGTTTGTAAATAGGAAATTTGGTTATTTGGTGGGTTCTGGGTTTCTATGGGAACCTGATGAACTTGGAGAGACACAACAAAGTGAGGCCCTTCCACTCAGAGCCACAATGTTTTTGGTCCCAAGCACTGCATGGTGCAATAAATACAATATTTCAATGCCAGCAGAGCAGTGATATCATGCAAAGACATGACAGATCACACTTTTCTCATGTTAGGAGAGAGGGCTGGAACATGTGAGTATGTGTACAGGAGTCTGTTTGTAATGAAACTGCCATTATGGGGCCCTTGTGTGCTTGCAGTCTCATTTCATCGAGTTAAGAGTGCTCACTTTTCTTAATGCTTGCTTAATGTGTTTACTTAAATATATTTAATATCCCATTGAGTCCATTTCCATTTACTGATGGAGCTTTTTTAGAGCATCACAGTGGCAAATCTGAATAAGATACCTGTGAAAAACATCAGAAATTTTTACATGTTGAGAGCACTAAGTGTAAGAGGGCAATGTTCAGTTTTTTAATGAAAATAATTAAAT
The DNA here is from genome assembly GCF_012460135.2 of Molothrus ater. Classification (NCBI taxonomy): domain Eukaryota; kingdom Metazoa; phylum Chordata; class Aves; order Passeriformes; family Icteridae; genus Molothrus; species Molothrus ater. The sequence goes on from NC_050481.2 coordinate 66,378,429, forward strand.
GAGAAAAACCTTTGGGACACACTGAAATAAAGCAACCAGACAGGAAGGTAAGAAAATTGTTCTGTGTACCCAAAGGGAAACAGTGAAGAGGGCCAGTTTCTTTTTTTATGATGTTGCTCATTGTGGAAATAAATGATGCCCAGTTTGGGAAAAAGATTTAATAATAGTACAAGATATTGCCCTCTGTGCTCCCAGTTTGCCATCTGACCTCATCGGTATTGTATTCCTGGATGCAAAACAGCTCAGTTTCAAGGAAAATACTGGAGATCTCTCAAGAAACCCTATGACCTGGTAGCTAGGAACTCTCTTTATTTGAAGGAAAGGAAGGTGTGAGAGCACAGGACATTCCTCTGGCTGCCCTGGAGGACTTGAGACCCTGGTAAGGGGCTCAGAGACCTTGGCACAGAGTCAAAAACACCTGTGCCTTTGATTTTAACCCATGGAAACAATTACCAACTTTGTGTGAAGATTAATAAGCCACAAGAGTTTGACTAGAATGATAGTTAATTTGTCACAGAGTGAAAAAGTAGAATTTTGGGGATTTAGAATGGGGGTTCAAGAGGCAAGATAGAGGAATCTGGGTGTCCTGTCTTCCTCCTCCTCCTCCTCCTCCTCCTCCTCCTCCTCCTCCTCCTCCTCCTTCATCTTCTTCTTCTTCTTGGCCTCCATCTTCTGCTGTGATGGTGACACAATTGGGTTGGTTTAGGAGAGAGACAGACTGTCTAACATAGGTGATAGGTATTGTAAAATTATTGTAAATAATTTCTTTATTGTAAATAAAGTACACGTAGTTCTTAGTATAAAAAACTAACACTGGCCTGAGGGCAGCCAGTGTGCCTCAACCTGACCTGCCAGACAGACCCCAGCAGGTCAGAGAAAGAATGTAATAGACAAGAGAAAATGAACAACCTTGAGAACCAGAGCTGAGGAATCCTGACTTCTTCGGTCATGAAGCTAAGAGAAAAAAGACTTTTTAATACCTTGGGACACAAAAACCCAAGAGGAAGGTATAGTGCCTCCTGGCCTCAAAGATCACCTAAAATCTATTTCTCTCTAGATGAAGTCAGTAGCATGCAAGCAGCAGACACTGCAAGGGCAGTGCTGTCCTGGCCATGCTCTGGAAACTTCTCTGGGAAGCTTTGGGTTGGTGTGGAGCTTTGGATGGCACTGGAGCTCCAGCTGGGACATCACCACCTGCTTTCACCACAACAGGTCCTGCTGATCCTGTCTGAGGCCTGCAGGGAATAATGTCCAGAGAGTCCTGGCAAATTTCCTGCAGCCATTCTCATTTTCTAGGTCAGTATAAAGGAAAATCCACACTCAGTGACCTGCAGAGGCAGAGGAAGAGGCTAAAAGCCCTAAGGCAGAAATACCAAGAAACTGGGAATCCACTCTTAAATTGCAGAAATGTTGAGGGGATTTTGCACTCACCCCTCCTGTGTTTCCATACTGGGAGTCTGGTTATTTCTGCTGGAGGTATCTCTGTGTTGGAAAAACAGGCTGTGGTGGCAAGGGACACAATGATCTCTTCAGAGGGGTCCCAGCTGCCTTCCCCTGCTCAGTGTCACTCACGCTGCCAGGCCTGGGGAGCCAGTGCTCATGCATGCAAAATCACTCTTTTTAATTTTCTGTTTCTGTAACATGACCTGTTACTGCACTACATCTTCATGAGGCAGAGCTGTCTGGAGAACATCTGTTGCAGTCCCAGCTGTTTGGGTACTTCCTCTGTTTCTGCCCTGTTTCAGATATGTGCAAATCACTGACAGTAAGGCATCCCCCAGTTCCTCCTACAAATCCTGTTTTCTCTGCTCTCACAGGGAGAGGGGGGAAAAAAGAAAAAGAAACTTTGCATGGTTAAATACGAGCTAGATGCTTTATTCTCACCAAATCGCACCAGTGGGGTCATTGTGGACTGACTCATACCAGACAGACAGTAAAAACCATCCCAGTGTTTATTCCCTTTGGAGCCTATATAATTAAAGCTGCCCACCTGCTGCTGAATTTTGCTGTCATTTTTTGATGCTGTGGGCAATGTGATACTCAGTTATTATCATAAACTATGTTAAGCTCTACCCACCATGGGGTTTATGACAACAATCCTTGAGAAAACTGTAATCCTCTGTGCTCAAGTATATCTCCTTGTTATAATGCTTATGATTCTTGGCTTGAGATGATGGCAGATGATGGCCATGAAAGACTTCCAAATATGGGTCCTGGCAACTTGCTCTCTGCCCAGCATGCCTGCCTTAGGTATGTTGGATGAAGCCATTTCCAGCCCTTCTCTTCCAGCCTTGCAGCACAGCCTTCCTTCTTGATCCAGGATGCATGACTGAGAGATTTGACAGCCCCAGGGGAATAGTGCCCCTCACCTCCAACCACACAACCCTGCTGAGGGTCCAGGGGGATCCGCAGGGACTGCAAGGAGGTGCAGGTGCTGGGGTGTCACCTAAACAGCTCTCAGGCATCTTTGAAAATCCCTTACCTCCTTCCCCTGTCTGCCCACAACATTTGTTTTTATCCCCACACAAGGGAAAACCTCAGGAAGCCCGGCTGAGGGTGCTGAGAAAGTCAAGATTTGGAGCAATTCTCAGGACTTTGGATGGAAAATTTGCAAGGGCTGCAATGTGCAGAGCCCTTCTCTCACACCTCGAGTGAGAGTTACAAGCGCCTGATTATCACATAAAAAGGTGTCAAACCCTCTGGGTGTGTTTTAAAAGGAAACACTGATTGAGTTTTCACAGAAAGGTTGGACAGAAGAGCACTCCAGGCTGCCTGCCCCAGGCAGACTCACGGAATTTGGGAGCTTCCAGTTTTGATATTTTGCCTTGGAAAAATGGGAATTATTGACTAGCCTTGCTTATATACTGCACAGGCATTGCCAGAGGCAGGGACCAAAACATGTCTCCAATGCTACACATTTAATCTGCTAAATTTAAAAAAAACAACCCTGGCTTCTGAGTTCCAAATACTGTGAAATATCCTAGGGACATTGACTGAAAGTATTAAAAATACGACCAGGGGACAGCTTAAATATTTGACAGTCTTGGAAACAACAAAATGGCTTTCCTTATTGACCAGCACTGGTGACACATATATTGACCAGAATAAAATAACTGTAACTTACTCTCTAAATACAGCAGGCATAGGCTTTGTCTCTGTAAACTCTCATTCATTGGTTTCTGTAAAATTAAAAAAAGCATCAGCAACATATCTTTATATTAAATTATTTTTAATGGAACACACACTGAAGATTTTGGAAATTCATATTTTTCATGACCATTTTTTAGAATTCTGAGTAGCCAAACATTCAAAATTAACACACAGTTAGAAAAAAATCCACACCTGGTATACTTGTCCCTGTACTGCTATCTTCAACCACAATCTCAACAATAAAAACTATCAAGATTAATAATCCAAACATGTTTCCTGGACAGCCTGGTCATCCATAATTGTTGGAAGCAACCACTTCTCTTTACTGCCAAAATATTGTCTATCATTTGTTGCCTGATACTCCTGGAGGGACTTAACAGTGTTTAATAAATAATTTGAACCTGCTTGGTAAAATTTCCGTTTAGTGCTAGTTGAAATGTGAATTATTTATCATGATTTTACCCCCCAGCTTTCTTAAGGACAACACATGGTCTTAGAAGCTTCTGAATGCTCGACATGCATGAGTTGGAACCACACACAACTGATTTCTCTAGTAGCTATAGGACAAAGGTTTGATGTTGACACATCTTGCACAGTTCCTCCAGGAAGGTACAAATTTCCCCTCACATTTCTCTTGTACATACTTGTCCAGAAAATAAAGGGGAAAAAACCTATATACCAGAGTGCTGATGACAGCAGCTGTCAGAAGGCTGCCAGCTTCTTAAAGGAAATGAGCTTGCCTCCCAAAAAGTCCAGCATAAGAATCCCAGTGACTTCCATGAAGCCAAGTTTAACCCAAACCACTCTGATTGCCTCATCCAGCACCTGGGGAAAGAGCTTCACCTTTTAAACAACGTTTTGGAAGAAAAAAGGACAAGCAAAGACCCTGAACAGAGTAACAAACTGGCTGTGCCTTCCACTGACTGAGAAACTGAGCTTGGAACTCAGACACAGCCTCCCCAGTGGGGCTTCCAGTATCCCCATTTTACCACCAGCTCTAGTTTGGGGAAATAATTGACCTTCATCTTGCTTTGCTACTCCTGATGCTCTGAAAGACAGTAAAACACAAAATCATGGAATTGTTAAGCTGGAATAAAGACTCTGAGATCATTGAGTCCAACCATTAATCCAGCACTGCCAAGGCCACCACTAATCCATGTCCCCAAGTGCCACATCTACATGTCTTTTGACTTCCAGAGATGGTGAATCCACCACTGCCTTGGGCAGCCTGTTCCAGGGCCTGACCACCCTTTCTGTGAAGAATTTTTCATAATATTGAATCTAAACCTCCCCTTGTGCAACCAGAGGCCATTTCCTTTTGTTCTGTCTCTTGTTCCCTGGGAGAAGAGACCACAGAGGTCCAGTGATTTCCCAGCATCAAAGCAAGCACTGCTGACATAATGAGGAAGGTGATGGCTTTGGACAGACATTAATTTGGTGCATGGATCCAAGTTCAAATTTCTGCTCTTCCTGCTCTATAAAGACCTTTCTATTTATCTGTATTTCAGTTTCTCTTCTATACATTGAGAGTGATTATTGCTATGATTCACAGGGATGTAGAAATTTTTAGTGGTCAAAAATGTGTGAAGACACTCTGGAAATGGAGAGTTACCATTTGCCTACACAAGGTGTATCATATTTTATCATAAAATTATCTAAGTAGTAGGTTATTTCTGAGTGCTATTTTGACATTGATTTGCCCATGTGATTTTCCAACTTTTGGTTTCTGGGTCCATCCCAGCAAAGAGGGAAAATCAGATCAAATGCTGCAGGGACTGGCACTTTAAATGCTGACTGCAGAGTCATGTTTGCACAGAGGCCCCAGCAGCACTGTCAAGGAACCAAAAAACAAGTGCAAACAGAGCTGTGCTGACTTTATGGCCCCTTACAAATCTTTTCTGGCATATGGGAGTATTAGGCCTTAAGAACCAAAATGAGAGAAAAGTGTTTTATCACTTCTCCGCGATAGCGGGCTGAACCTGTCCTTACATGCAGCCTCTACCATGAATGCACTTTTGAAGGGAGTTCCAGATAAACATCAAAACCCTCCTCTTGTGATGTCAAGTGGGAAAGGTCTTTGCTCTCACTGAACCATGGCAGAGGCCAGCTCGGGTTCCCCAGCAGCCCAGGGGCTGCAAACAGCAGCTGGAGCCAAGTGATGAAAGCTGGGTCTGGGACCAGCAGGAGACCCCACCCTGCCCTCCTCTACCCTCCCATCATCTGGTTTTGTTTCTTATTCCTACAGAAAGGGAGAGTTCAGGAGACCACCAGCCTCCCAGGTTGCACAACACAACAGCATAAGGAAAGTCACCTCTATTTGCTGACATCTCTACCAGGTTTGGGCAAAGAAAACATAAATGGACACTTCACCAGTTTGCTGCATATTTCTGTATTTTTTCCAGTGTTGTATTTCATTGTCAAAGCCAGGTTTATCTTTTTGTTTCATGGTACCTGGGTAACAAACTCAGCTTATCTTGTTGACTTTAGTGGAGAGGAAACAACATTGAGAGTCTTCTCCACCCAGTAACCAAACCACCTTTGGAAGTGCCTGTTTCTCTTCCCTGCTTTAGGAAGCTTATGATTACTCGGTTGTTAATTTCACCAAGTCACTTAAGAAAAAAGAGGAATCTAAATTTTAAAACATCCTTCCTTGTCTTGCAAGCTAGGCAAAACATGAACATACTTTAAATGAAAGATGTTCTGCAGTGATGGACCCAAGAGAAATTGCCTATTACACAGTGGGCACTGGGGGCTCTAGTTTACCCTGGGTCTGAGCCCTCACAGGTTCTCCAGCTGCCTCCTGGGATCCAACACGTGTGGAGCGGCCAAAGCCTTGACTTGACTCGACCCTGGAAACCTCTGGTGACATGACACCACTCCCTACCTTTTTGTAATTGCCCCTCCCTACCATTGATGACTCCTCTTTTCACATTCACCTGCTCTCTCAGACAGCATTAGTGAATATATTACTGTATTCAATTTTCAATATTAATAAAATTAATATTGGGTTGAACCTGTCCTTACATGCAGGATAACATTAATATTGAAGTTACAAGTAAAAATTTGTCTTAAACCCCTACCTAGGTCCTCATTAGTATTTCAATCTGAGCTCCTATTGGTTCCAAGATCTGGACCTCCATCCTTATCTCTCTGATTAAATCATTAGCTTTAAAACCCTTCACAATTTTCAACCCAATAATAAAGCACAGAAAAATGTGGCTGTAAGCTTCATGAATATTTATTTTTTCAGCAAAGAAGGAGCAAGTTGACCCAACAGCTTTTCTAACTGATTGTCTGCAGCACAAGGAAGCTATGACCACGTTAAGGCAAGCAGTAGTAGTTTATTGTTTTAGTAGACACTTCTTTTTCCTTCCTTTTGAATAAATACACCGTGGGGTCTGGGAGGACGTGTGCCAAGAGCATTACTGGGCGCAGCAACAGCGAACAAAGCGCAATCCTAATCATAACAGAGCGAGCAAGTATTGTTACAAATGTTCTCTTTAGTATGGAAATGAGCCAGGGGTAATAAAAACACCATAAAAATGTCAAAATGACCGATCACCGTGAAGCGCTCGCCTTTTTATAACCAAAACTTGCCATGAACTTAGGAAAAATCCTGCCTTAAGAGAGATGCCATTTTTACTTAATGTTATTGCTCGACTTCTTCTCACTTCGCTGCACAGTTAAAGGATTGCAGAAGAGAACAACTTCAGAAGGGCATCAGTAAAGTCCTGATTGATATTAAATGGCATTCAAGCACGATGGTGGACTCTGGATGGGAGCAAACTATTAACCAGGGCATTAACATTAACACTGCTACTGCCTCTTTATGAGAACATGGGGCATATTTAGGTGCTAATTGTTTGGACAGCATCAATAACACATAATGCTTAATAAGATACAAATGAAGAGCTGTGTAACTCGTGTAATTCCATCAGAAAACACTCAGGAACAGCAGCTTGACTTTAATTACTCAGATCAAAGGAAAAAGGCATTTTGAAGTCTGGTCTAAAATGTTATTTATTACTCCTTTCACTAAAGCATAGATCAGCTCGGATAGAAATAGCACTTAGGACTGGATTTGCTTAGTGAAAATAGGGAAAAAAAGAATATTCATTGCTTTTCTGATGCATATTGGGGGATATGTTAAATCCTAATTACATCAGACTGAAAGAAAGGAAAAGAAAAAAGTAGGAAAGAAAAAAAGCATAAGCTAAAATGAGGACAAATAAAGGTCATAACTCCATATATTGCTCACAAAGACCTGAAGCTGGTAAACACACACAAAATGTAAAATGGGCATTTTCTTTTCTCCAGACTCCACTCCATAAACAGACAATATATATGAGCCACCTAACAGTCAATATAACACCAGTATTTTAAATGTGGTTTTATCAGCCATTATTTCCTATTTCCAACTACAGTAATCCACATTTTTGGTGCTGGAACTTGCTTGTGGCTTTTTTACATTTGTAGCAAACTTTTAAAAGCTGAGAATCTTGGGCAAAGAAATGCTCTGCTGATAAGAAAAGGTGAAGAGAAGTCTATGCCTACAGCTCCCTTCTTAGTAGCATTTTCTGCCAGGTCCAGAATATAGAACTGACCTGGCAGGTGGATGCATCCCAGGACATTTGGATTTCAGACCCTAACCCATCCCAGAACACTTGGATCATAGATTCACAGCATGGAGTGGGTTGGAAGGGACCTTTAAAGGTCATTTAGTCCCATCTCCTACAATGACAGAGACATCTTCAACTTGATCAGGTTGCTCAGAACCTTATCCAACCTGTCCTTGAATGCTTCCAGGGACGGGGCACCCACCACATCTCTGGTGTTTCACCATTCTCATTGTAAAAGAATTTTTTCCTTATGTCTAATTTGAGATTTAAAGATTTTAAGGGCAATAAGTAACTGGAAGATACTAATTGGTTGGTGGTCTCGAATTTTTCTCAGCAGTTTGGTTCTGTGTCTTTGTGCTCTCTGCATTTACAGGATCATCAGGGTTGGAAGAGAACCTCAAGATCATCCAGTCCCACGGTCAAACCAGCACCACCATAATCACCCCTAAACCATCTCCCTAAGAGCCACATCCAGTCACCTCTTGAACATTTCCTGAAACAGTGACTCCACTACCTCCCTGGAAAACTTACTCCAATGCCTAACCACTCTTTCAGTGAAAAATGTTTTCCAACTATTGCATCTGAACTTCCACTGTTGCAGTTTAAGGCCGTTTCCTCTCACCCTCTCAACCCTCACCTCACTACATCTTCCTTCCAGGTGGTTGTGGAGAGCAATGAGGTTCCCCCAAGCCAGGCTCCTCTTCTCCAGACTAAACCACCGTGTTCCCTCAGCTGGTCATCAAAGGACATGTGGGATGACAGATTCTAACCCACCCCAACACACAGGATGACAGCCCCAAGCCATGCCAGCACATTTGAAAGACAGACCCTACAATGCAGGGGTGTAAGTGCACACAGGGTCGTGCTGTTGCTCGCACAAAGGGCAGTAAATGTGGGTGCAGAGCCCCACTTTGTGTAAATAATGTCATGACTGCAGCACTGAGCTGGGAAGGGCTGGGATCATCCAGCCTGGAGGCAGCTGGAGCTGGGTGAGCAGCCTGGCTGTGCAGCCCTGTGCCCGTGGAGCTGAGGTCACTCATGGTGCTCACTGCCAGCAGCACAGCCAGCTGCAGGGACAAGCTCTGCCATCTCCTTCTCTCTGCAGCTCAGCTGCATTTCCTTAGGGCCAGAAGGCACCACTAGATAACCTCATTTGGGCTCCATGGATCCCTTTATCCCAGTAACATTCCCAAAACATTGCATTCAGCCACACGCTGTTCACAAAGCACCCAGCCTTGAAGATTTTGAGATGCAGCGTCTACCTCTTCCTTGGCTAGCTCCTTCCAAAGAGTGTGCATTTCCGATTTATGTGGGTCTGGCTTCACACTGGGGCCGTTAATTTCTGCCCCATCTTTTTCTGCCAATGGCCCAGCTACGGAAAAGATGTAAAAACCTGGGAATGGCTCCATGTGTCTGACTGATTTCCCACTGGACATTGCAGGGATGTTTTTTTTCCCACTGGCATCTCTGAGAGCTGGAACAAGCTCTATATGGGTAATAATTCCATGATTGTAAGGATCTTTTCCAATGATTCCATGTTAATCACCAGCTTTGAGCAATTTGGAGTCCTGGGAATGCTCAAAGTTCCTCATGTAGGCAGAGGTGCTGCCCAGGTAGGAAAGCCATGGTAAATTCCCCATTAATATCTGACCACCTCCCAGGGTTTGCTCACCTCTGCATCTTCCCCAGGTCTTTATTCCAATATTTCAAACCTCCCAAGAGTTTCAGACACCCACAGAAATGGAGTCAACAGAGAAATATTTCCTCTTTCCTACCCCAAGTGTGCAATTTCTGCACAGGGATTTTGGGGTCAGAGGCCCAGGTCAGGTCACGATGAAGCTTGGGTGAGGGCCAGCTTTTCTGAACTTCAGATGCCACAGCTTGGACATTTACTGTCCCTGGAGTGAGTAGTGAGACACTCACAGGTTTGCCTCAAAAGAGGTGGAGGTGCTGAGCTTGACCTTGAAATCTCTGGTCCACTCCAGGTACTCCAAAACTCCATCTTGCTAATTAAAATTTGGCTCCTAGTGCAGTTATAGCATTTGGCTCTAGAGGTAAACACATTAAAATTGCCCTTTTCCACTAAAACCCAGAAATCTTTCCCAAATAATAAAAAAAAAATGCCTCTGGCTTGATTCACAGAACCCACACAAAATATCAGACCAAGCTGTGGCACACAGGTAACTTTACAATTCTGTTTGCCCTGCCAGCACACACTCCTGATGTGTGCTAACACACACACACAGCCACACTCCCCTTCAAAACACAGAACTCTTAAAACATATTAACACAATTCCAGGCTTTTATTCCTTTTTTTCTGCAACTTTTATTACAAAGCCACAGACACACTGTGCCATTCTGTCTCCTTTGATGTGTTCAGTTATTGTATTTGTCACCAAATGAAAACCACAGAACACTTTTTATCTTCAATGTCTGATAAGTTTCCAGTTTGAAAGGGGCTGACCACAGAAAGATTGTCCATACAAAGTTTAAAAATGCACAAACCGGTAGGTAAAGCAATGTTTGATCTGTAAGGCAAATAAAATTAACAAAGATAGTGAGTTTTAAGCCTAAAATTCCTTTGATCTTTGAAGCTTCATGGTTTTAAAAGTACAACTGCCTTCTGTATCACAGCCTGGTATGTACATCTATATGCCTATATGCATACAAAGACAGAATATGAAAAATCTCCTGTGTTCAACATAGGGTCAGTTACCACAAACAAGACAATGGTTTTCTTTGAACACCCTCTGTTTAGGAATGAAGATGCATCCAAATCTTTTCCCACTGAATAAAATACATATTCACACACAAGTGTGACCTGGTTGAATTGATTTAAACTATGGAAGACTTTGCAATATATGCAAGGCACAATCAAGCCCTAAAATTCAATGGCATGTGGTAGGGCTTGGGACAGAGTGACTCAGAAAAGGTCTTAGAGGTACCTTGTGAAGGAAAAATAATTCCTCAAAAATGTGAAATCCACCCAGGCACAGCAAGCCAGTGCAAGGCCCAGACAAAAAACACAGCTCCTCCTAAACAGGGCATGTGATGGTATTTCCCTGGGGGGAAATCTCACACCATTTCTGGTGGTCAGGATGGAGCAGATAGCCAAGGCAGGATCAAAAATCCATGCTTTCTGCAAATCAAGACCTCTATAGCATCTCTCATGGTGCACCCAAAACCAGAGCTGCATTCCCAGTGCCACAGTCGAGAGCTGCAGCTGCCCTAGGCTGATGCATTGCCCACACAGGGTAGTTTAATGCAACATTTGCCTTTGGAGAGCTCTGTCAGCAGCACTAGAGATTTATCTTTGCAGGGCAGGAAGAAGCCACTCCTTCCACTTGAGCCATCTGACCAAATGCGAAGTTTTTGCCTGCGTGATGCAGCACTACGGAGCTGGGTCACTAAGGGCAGGTGGAGAGTGCTACACAGAGCCTGGAATTCTGCGCTGCATGGGAAATGCAGGAGTGCTGCTCTTAACCCACCAAACCCTCTCTGAGGCTCAGGGACAGAGCTGCCATTTGAACTGGCGCCATTAGAAAAACTCTCAGGGTTTGCTTGGGGCTGAACCCCACAAGCCCAGTGCTCACCTCTGGGGCTGGTGTTGGTGCTGCCCACAGAGCATGGGTCAGAAGTGTCTCCTTGCTACAACACTGGCCCAGAGAGCAGAGAAGGACCATGGGCCTACAGGGGAATCCTGCCCTTTGCCATGCCCCCAGTGCTGCTGGAACGTGCAGGACTTTGGGACACACCATGGTGTAATAAGTAGCTTCCTATGGGCACAAGATATGAGATCTAGGTTTTAGTATCTCTCATGGAAACATACACTTACTGTCTTCTTGAAATAAAAGGCAATGCCCTTAGTGTATAGAGGCTTTTTTATTTATTTTTTAAAATTAAATGACTCAGTATACTTCAGCCATTAAGAACTCCTGCCTAAATCATGCCTAATATCCATGTCTTATACCAGTGCTCACACTTAAGCTCCTCTCAAGCTCCCTCTAAAGCTGAGAGGATGCATATAAAGATATCCTTAATCTGAATTTTAGGGATTTAATAAATTTGCTTTGAACCCTCCTGCTGAAAAATATAGTTATCAATGGGTTGCTTTATTACAACCTCTACAAGAGGACCATCATGAGGGATGGTCTTCCTCTAGGGCTTATTACATGGATAACCTCCTCCTAAGGCAAGAAAGGGACTTTTTGGAGCAGAATGTATTGGTGAAGAAAGCAGGAGCTGATTCAGTGTTTCACTGAATCAGGGCCCCATCTCAGCACCACGGCTGAGCAAACAGGGAACTGTTTGGTTTGATGGTGATTCAAACAAACCACCAGAAAAAAATCACCGCGGGTCAACACAGAGCAAACACCTCCACAAATGTTCAGAGAAAAGCAAAGCCTAAAGCACAGCTTTGTTTCAGATTAAATAAAGTGTTTCACTTTTAAAGGGAGCAGCTGGTTTGGTGAGGATCTCTTTCATGGAACAGGCTTGAGAAGGAAGTGATTCCAAACTTAAAAACTAGCATGTTTCAAATTTTCTTCTTCTTTTTTTTTTTTTTAAACCATCAAACTCTAAATGAAAATAAGAGAAACACTTGCATCATTGCTGAACCTGCCTTCTCCAAAGACAATGTTGGCTCCTGAAGAGCTGGCTGCCTCTCTGTGGTGTGCAGCAGAAGGAAGGTTCAAGCCCCACTGAAGGGGAGCAGCTCCTGTGTTCTCTCACTGTGCCCAGCTCACCCTCCACTGGCTCTTAAAGCAGCTGCAGCTACAAATTAAGTGTTTCACCTCCATTTCATGATTTCCCCTTCCAAGCACCCTGAGGCCAAAGTTCCTTTTACAGCCTCACAAATTATTATGCTTTGATTTACAAAATTTTATTTAAAAAAACCCAAACCAACAAACCACTGCAGGTCTGGGCTTAAAAAACTAATGAATCATCCTCCCCACACCCCCCAGAAATGCATAGTGAAACAGCTTTCCCTGTGAGAGAAGAACTCTGCTGCTGAAGATAGCTGGGGCCCATGAGGAGTGATCTGGGCACTGCAGACCCTCACAGTCAGAACACAGACAGTGGAAAAGGTCAGTTTCTGATGGACAGGATGGCACCAGCAGCACCTGAGGTGACAGGAGATGACACCTGGCTAGTGTGAAAAGGCATAGAGACAGGTGGCCTCCAGGTTAGGAGAAGCACAGTTGGTCACAAGCTACATCAAGTGTGTTCTGAGCATGGCATCTACAGAACCTGAAAAAAAAACCTCTTTATTTTCTTTGATCAAAAATACATATAGAAATGCCTGTTTTGAGGAAAATATCATACATTTTTTTTCTTGTTTAACAAAATAAATTAAATATACATGACTTCTGTTTAAACTCTATATAGAATTACAAAGGTTTTATATTTTGCAATTGGATTCATTCCCAGTCCATATAAGTATTTAATATGGTCCTTATTTATTTTCTCTTCTTTCTGTTTTTACTGTTGTTTGAACTGCAATGCTTTATCACTTACGAAGTGATATCTGAGGGGAGGGGACAACCACACACAACCTAGGTGGATATTTCTCAAATGCAATTTTTTCCTACAAGATTATTTCACTCTCTTTGCTTCTTACTATTTTTTCTAATGCTCTCATGTATTTTGCATTGATGCAGAAAATCCAGTAGCTTGTCACTCTAAGCCATCAGAGAAGGACAGTGTGTTTTGCTTTCTTCACCATCAGCAGTTCAATTATTATTATTAATTATTATTATTTCTTAAATATAAATATAAAGGTGTTCTGTACAATGTTCCTTTTTCCTTCTTTCCTTTTTCCTGGCAGTGGCACTGAGTCCTAGGACCAGAGGAGTGGAGCTGATCTGGAGAACATCCCATGGGAAATAAGATGCCTTCACCTTGCAGAAACTGAACCAACCAGCTTGCTTAGCTGATTGTGCTGACCACGACTGAGAAGCACGTGGCATTTCACCTTGTGAACAGAAATTGGTTTATTCAGACCCTCTTGTGTTATTTTATTTCCCTGGAAGAGATGACTGGGTTATGTCTCCTGGTGCTTTGGCACTTAACCTCAGGTATGTCAGAGCTTGAGTCACTCAGAGCAGGAGAGGCCTGGGGGCTTCCCACCAAAACAAGTGATGCCCAGCAGGCATCCAGGCCCAGCCAGGAAAGCACCACACACACCTCTTGCTCTACCTGCTCCCTTCAGTAACACAAGGAAGGAGCTGGTGGTTCACATCCCTGTGTCCCATCTCACTTGTTGCCACTTTGATTAAAATATCCAGGAAGGCTCTGCTGCTGGAGACAGCTGCCTCTCTGCTGTGAATTGGAGTTCCTTCATTATTCCTCAGCTACATCCTGATTGCAATAATTAAAAAAAAAATCTCTTTTCTCTCTGTGTCTTTCTCTATTATATATATATATTTATATAGATAGATATAGATATATACACATATATATATACACACATACACACACGCATATACAATTATATATATATGTATATATATATATTTAAAATTACATATATAACCTTTTCTGTCTGCTTTGCCTGTTGTTGGCAGTGCTGAGCTGACTTGGAGCAGTCTCTGCTGAGGTACCACGAGGAGAAAAGCCCAAAGGAGCCACTGTCCACGGGGCCAGCCCTCAGCACTGGTACTGGATGTGCTGGTGCTGGTGCACTTTGCCCTCCACGTGCGAGTGGGTGTGGGTGTGGATGTCCGTGTAAATCTTTGGGTACATTTTGGAGGCCATGGCAGGGGCCAGGCCAGGCCCCTGGGACAGTAAATGCTGCTGCTGGGCCACGTACTCCTCGTAGTTGATGGAGGAGATGCAGTCCTTGTCGGGGAGCTGGGGCACGCAGGCGCGGTCGCGGGGCGGCGGGCGGTGCGCGGGGGCGGCGGTGGCCGGGGGCGAGCACGGCTTCTTCTTGGACTGGCACAGCCACAGCAGGATGGTCCCAAAGATGAAGACAGCCCCGGCTGGGATGCCGATGATGACGGGCCAGGGCAGGCTGCTGGCAGAGGAAGGGGGCACAGGTGCGCTGGGAGGCTTGGGATCTGGGCAGGGAGAGACAGAGAGAGTTAATGGAATGCAGGCAGAGTGGGTTCCAAACACGTCACACTCGGGCTGGCTGCTGGACAGACTGTCTGGCAACTCTGCCAGACCAAGGAGCAAGGGAGAAATCAAGCCAGCGCATGATGTTTGGTAACTGCTTTGCTTTTCAGTGCTCCTGGAAGGACAAGCAACTCATTTTCTCTGGTTTAGGGGTCAGGAGGGGAGTCTTTGGGGGATTTTATAACTCTCTTATCCAAGTTTTAATGGATGCACACTAGAGCCAGCCTGAGAGAGTTTCCTAACGCTCTCACTGTGACAGACTGGGCTTTGCTGCCCAGACTGAAGGACACAACACAGGACATGTCAGTAAAATGCCATTGTCACCAGCCCAGGTTGCACAGCGCCACAGCATGCTGCCCACCCACCTCTGCCAGGTGTAGCTCTGCCTGCAAGGGCTTCAGACACTCTCTAGAAATCCTGTCTAGCAATCCTGGAGCTACCCAGCAGTGCTCCACCATGGCAGGGAGAATGAATGTGGGGTTTTGAAGGTGTTGGCTTGACTTTCTTTGTGTGGTTGGGAGGAAGGCTGAAGGATGGGAAAAATGTAGGGGAGCTGGTGGCCCCTCCTTGGTTCCCAAGCCATGGAGAACTAAAAGTTCATTCAGCATTGAAATGTGTCCCCAGCTTCCTACCCCAAATGGGCTCTACCTCCACCAGTCTCTTTAGAGCTGCTGCTGGCTTTTCAAGGGCACTAAATTCAGCTACTGGAGGAGATAAGATGCTTTGGACATAATCTTTCACAACTACCTCCTCCTTTATCTCTCTGCAGTTGGCAGTCAGTGGCTATCCCTGGATAGCCACTCCAGTTTCTCAGCCTGATCTCCTCATTTATAGACCCAAAAGGAGTCCTGGGGTAGGATTCTAGCTGTGAAAATCCTTGTCTAGATAGCTATCAGCTGGAATATCCAATGTCTTGAAACATACCCAGGCACAGAATTCAGCTTGCAGGGAGACACCCAGAAAACTTCCAAAACCACAGGCCATTCTAATCATTCAATATGTTATATTCAAACATCTATCACTTAACTTTCAAGCTAAACTTCTTTAAGACACTAATGTCTTTTTCTCTCCTTGACAAATAATCCTATGGGTAGCTTGAAATGTTAAATATATACCATGTGGTCTCTTTGAAGTTAGGAGGACCTATACTTTGACCTTAATAGATGAAATTTTGATTCACCAACTCTGGAAATTACAGGATAATTTAGGCTAGAAGGCGACTCTGGTCCAGCCCCCTGTTAAAAACATGACATGATCAGAGAGCTGACCCATCAGCTGACCACAGAAAACAGAAGTCTCCATGCTGGTTGGCAGAAATCCTATGCTGGGCTGAAAAGAAAGTGTTTTGATATTCATCCACGTTCCTCAGAGCTGTCAATGTCAAATCTGGTAGATTTACAAGCAAAATGGTCTTTTTAAAGTCATGGCTTTAAAACCACATCTTTGCATCTTAGGGCAAGCTGGGTTCTCCTTCTCCATCACTGCCAATATCAACAGCCCTGCAGGCTCTGCTTCTGGCACGAGGCCTCACTACAGGCCCATTCAAATCCATGGAAAGTCTCCCCCTGATTTCAGTGGGAGCTGGATCAGACTCTCATAGGTCAGAAATTGCCAGAGGCTTTGAGTTATATCCCACCCATGCTGCTTTTTCCTTGGTATTTACAGGCCTTTCAGTAGTTCTAAATCCAAAACGTTTATCAGGGTAGAACTGCACAGTCAGCAGACAAAGGAGCAAATGACCAGGCAAGGATGGTGTGTCTCAAACACAAATGATACAGTCTCAGCTGGATGTGGCCACCAGCTCTGAGGCCTGGGGAGGGAAGGCAGCAGCTGTGTACAGGGGCCCCAGGGGACCATTGGATAAAAATTTAACTAATCAATCATTCTGTTTTTCACACTCATTCATTTCATTTCTTTGTGACCCAGACAGTTTTTATTCTTCCCTCATTTTATGGGCCCGTATCATTGTTTCCTTTTACCAGTAAAAGCAATATAAATAAGGGCAAGAGAAAGGAGGAATTTTAGGGAATGAGGTTGCAAACTGTGCTGTTATTCAGTTCCCCTCTCCCATCCTGCAGCCTATCACTGAAGTGATTTAGTGTCTGCAACTGCAGTATCTTTTCTCAGCTTGCTCCTCTTTCATACAGGAGTAGATAATTCAATTTATGTCACCTGGATGACTGAGAGGGGCCTCAACAATGTCTATAAGTATCAGCAAGGAGGTGTCAGAGCATGGACCAGGCTCTGCTCAGTGATGCTGAGCAATAGGAGACAAAGAAAGGGCAGAAACTGATGCCCAGGAAGTTCTGCCTGAACATGAGGAAGAACTCCTTTACTGTGCAGTGATCGAGTACTGAACAGATTGCTCAGAGAGGTGCGGAGTCTCCCTCACTGGAGATATTCCAGAACCATCCTGACACAATCCTGTGCCACATGTTCTGGATTGACCCTGCTTGAGCAGGGAGGTTGGACCAGATGACCACTGTGGTCCCTTCCAATATGACCCATTCTGTGGTTACTCCCCACAAAGGGAGAAAAGGAAATACCATCAGCAGGATTTCAGCAGGGACTGATTTAAATCAGGGCTGATTTAGCCTCCCATTGATACTTATTAGAACTGGGCTAGCCTAAATCAGCACAGCATCACAGAGAGCCAATGGGAACAGCAGCTGAATGAATAAATACCATGATGTCACAGACATATTTTATGAAAAATCCTTTCATTGGGATCTTTTCTCCTGAGAAACTGAGAGGCCTCAGAAATAAAATGTAAACAATAATTATCTGCTGCTGTGGAATGCAACAGGTGCATCTTTGATCGGTTCCATGTGGTTGTTTTTAATTAATGGCCAATCATAGTCCAGCTGTCTTGGACTCTCTGATCAGTCACAAGATTTTATTATCATTCCATTCTTTTCTATTCCTTGCTAGCCTTCTGATGAAATCCTTTCTTCTAATATTTTAGTATAGTTTTAATATATAATTTTCTTTCAATATAATATATATAATAAAATAATAAGTCAGCCTTCTGGAACATGGAGTCAAGAATCTCATCTCTTCCCTCGTCCTGGGACCCCTGTGAACACCACCACCACATTTGGTGAGCCCCGAGTGAGGAACATTGCCACACCATGGCACAGAAGACTGATAACAGAGGCGGGGAAACTCACCAGGCAGGACTGTGAGAAAAGCACTCCGGAAGCTGTAGCCCATGGTGTTTGCCCCGAGGCAAATGTACATCCCTGCATCCTCCTCCTTGGCTCGAGTAATCATCAGTTTGTTCAGGTAGGAACCATCTGGGCGGGACCAGACCTCCCCCGTGGGCAGCACGACGAACTTCTGCCCCCCGACGTCGATGGTGGAGTTGTACTTGCTCTCCGTGCCGTACTCCACCCTCTTCAGCCACTGGATGACCGGCTTGACGTCGCTGCGCACTTTGCACTGGAAGGACGTGGTGCCACCGTAGTCCACCGTGGTGTTGACGGGGTGAGTCCCTGTCAGGATGGGCTTGGACCTCGTCCTCTCTGCACACAAACACAGGGAGCTCCATGGTCAAAGGGGTTTGCCAGCCTCAGTAACTTGCAGTTGCAGAAACATGGGGGAAAGGTGTAGGAGGAAGGATGCAAAATCATAGTCTAGTCCAACTCCCTGCCCCAAGGCAGGCTGAGATTTCTGCAAACTTCTGATATACATTTTGCCAGCCTCTTGCCAAAGCCTCCAATGGTAGATGTTCTCCAAACAACTCCTCCATTGTCTGAGGCTTTAGCAAGTCTGTTCTCATGCTCAACCTGAATCTTCCTGTTTATAACAAAGAAGTTGCTTTTCTACCTGCATCAGACCTGGAGAAAAGGATGGTTTCCCTCTGAGCCCTCATATTTTGGAAGAGCTTCACAAGACCATCCTTTCCAGCATGATTGTAAGTCTAAGGTTGTGTCAACACCACATAAAGTGAAAGGAAAAATGTACGCCTCCTTCTGAGGAATGTTTGGATCTTTTTTAGTGTTAGGATCAGATAAATCAGTCGCAGTTTCCAGACAAGGAGGAAATGCAAACCTCTATCCTAGGCACAGGAGAAATTATGGTATCACAGTGGGTGGTAACTGCTGGTAATCATCAACTCCTTTTGATGGCAAACACTGTTGGATTGAGCATGTAACAAAACAGCTCCCACCAGCAGTGGCTTTGGAGTGAAAGGAAGAAACAATGGACCCTCTTTCAAAAACACGGGATACTTTCAATATTGAGGGCTCTAAAGATGTGCTTAGGAAACAAAAATACCACAGTAGTCTCTGTAGGCTTTGCCTTTGGACTGTGAGCAACAATCACAGCCGGGGAGACTGAGACTCAGATAAGCAGGACTTAGGAGTGGAGGCTCAGGGGAGGGGAAAGAAAGGAGGAAATTGAATAAAACCTGTAATGCTCCACAGAATGATGTTAAAAATAGAAAGATGTCTGAAAACTGCTTAATGCCCTTATCTCCTTGACTCTGGTTCCAGCTTTGGTTACTGTTTTCACTCCTAGCCAGAAAAAGCTAATGAAAACAAAGGTTACATACATCTTTAAGTTGATAAAAACCAAGATAAACAGGGACACAGAAAGGGGTTTGTTCCTGGTGCTGTCTGGTTTTGATGAAGTGAAAATGCCACAGCTGCCATTAGGATGGGGCTTGATTCATTTCCCTGCCTCTGCTCCTGGTTTTAGTGTAAACACATGTTTTTACTGTCTCCACACAGCTGCATCTTTATCAATCCCAGATGTCCAGCAGGTTTGTGCCTTCAGAGCCCAACAGAGCTTCCCACATGTGCTTTTAATTCCTGTGATTCTAGGGAAAGGACTTATCAGAGAACAGATCTTTACCTTTAGGAACAATCTTTCACACTGGGATAAACTTTCTCATGCTAAAATGTATGCACAGACAAACAACATGATTTCCAAGTGGCTGGAAACAGCCCTCCGTGCCCCTGCTCCTCATTATTGAAGGCTATTCAATCTTCCCTCCACTCAGCTCATCTTCTCTTTCTTGAGTTGGCTACTCTGTAATCATTTCCATGACAACTTATGATGATGTCATAGGCAGAGCACAATGATTTAAGAATAAGAGCTCTTCTCTGGTAAACTTAGGAAGGATTTGAGTATAATTATCCTCAGCAATAACAGGGGAAACAGAAGATTAGAGAGCAAGATTCAGAATAGCTAGATAGTAAGAAGAGCAATTTACCTCACCACAATGCAGGGTAATCCCCCACAGCTCATCTTCTGAGCATTGAATCTTTAAAGCTATGTAGGCATCTAAAGATACAGACAGGATCCTAGTGGATGTTTTTAAGGTTTGGGTTTTTTTTTTTTTGTAATTAATTTCTACCTGCCTGGACCTTCAGATGGCCAAACCTTTTTTAGAATCTGTCCCTAAAGCCTTGTCTGGCTAGTCACTCTAATAATAAGATTTCTTGTTTTTGAAGTTTCCCTTTGGAAACTTCTCAACTGAATTTAAAATTGACTGGTTTCCCCCATTCTGATATACTAATCTGGGCTATCCTAGATATTTCCCTCCCTCCCCCATGGTACTTGAAAGGACTTTCTCTGTTAGTTCTCTGTCTGTCCTTGAATTGATTCTCTTGTGGAAGACTAAACTGGGCATGACTTTCACCATGCAGGTGCCTGTGGAGATGATTGTTTCCCAAGTACCTCTCCTTATTTCACATCTCCTCAGTTGTCTTCTTGCTACTCTGTCTTGCCCAGGTTTCAGATTCATTCTAGAGTTCCAGCAGTGTTTTTTCTAATGCTTTTAGCACTTCCCCATTTCCATGTCCAGACATCAGTATCTACAAGGAGGTGTCAGAGCGTGGACCAGGCTCTGCTTCCTTGCCTCCCCACGCTGTCTTGACTGAGCCAGTCCCTTTCTCAAAGGCCCCTCTCTGCTCTCCCTCCCAGAGCTGCACTTACGGATCACTTCGACTTTGTACGTGGCGTTGATTTCTCCAACTTTGTTAAACACCCTGCAGGTGTACTTCCCGCTGTCCTCTGGCTTCAGGTTCTTCAGGTTCAACGTCCACTTCTTCTTCTTGTTCTCCCCAATCTCCTGGGGCGTGAGGGGCTTGTTGTCCTTCAGCCAGGTGATGTCAGGCCTGGGGTTGCCGCTGGCCACGCACTTGAGGCGGATGGAGCTGCCGACGGGGCGGGCGATCACTCTGCGTCTCATCTTGGCAGGCTGGGTGAACCTGGGCCGGGCTGCAAAGGCATCAGAATGGACTGAGGTGAGCACAGGGCATGAGCAGAGAAGGAAACTTGTTATGTCTTATGGCCAAATTTGCTTGAGAGGCAGCCCTATACATGCCAGTGTATGCTCTCCCTCATATCAGCTCGAACTGTGTTCCTTAGAAGGGATTCACAACCCATCCAATGCATTTGAACGTCCACTGGACTGCTCTGTCATTAACCTTCTGCATAGCACAGTCCCAGAATTTCTGTGTCTGTAAGGCAATTGCACCAGACCATCTCACAAAATAATACCAAAATCACACTATTGCAGCTGAAGGCAAAATGCAGCCCCATAATCACACTGTAATTGTTACCATATTCCACAAACTCCTTGGCCAAGAACAAAGGAAAAAACTCAGATTCCTGTCACGCTGACCATTTTCTCAATTTTTTGCTTGTCATATGAAGCTTCATTTCCTGAAGATGGTTTGCCTCTTAGTTCTCAGTGGCTTTATAGAGATTTAAGAAGAGTCAGCATCTTTTGCATGCATAGGAAAGTCTCAGAAGTGTGACACACTTTTGTACATTGGTCTGAACTTAAACGTATGCAATTCATTCAGCTCCAATTAACAAAACATTCATGTTGAATGGTCCAGAGAAATGAACAAGGAAATGGAAAGACCCAATAAAACTTTATGAGCTTGTTAATAGAGGATACCCCATGCCAGTCCACCCCAAAACTGGAGAATCTGAAGCAATAGCTGCTGGTGGATAGAAGTGTGGGTCATCTTGTCTTAGCAAAGAAATCACCACTATTTCTTAAAGAAATGCAAGGCCCTCATCTTGCAAAATCTGAAATTCAATGAAGAATTTAAAAGAAATAACAAATTTCTCACAGTTACTTTAACTATGCCAGTCCAGGGGCACTTCTAACTAAACCCATCATAGAACTGCTGAAGTTGGAAAAGACCTCTAAGATTATTGAGTTCAACTATTAATCTAACACTGCCAGCTCCACCACTAAACCATGGCCTTAAGCAGCACATCTACATGCTTTTTAAGCACTTCTAGGGATTCCCTGGCCAGCTACAGGATGGCCTAGTGGAACTTCTTACTTGACAGCCAGCCCTGCTGCCCAGGGCTGAGGGCCAGAAGCTCTGGGATGTGCATTACAGTGCAGCTTTCCTGAATGGAAGAGGCTGCTCTGCAGCTTCCTATCTCCAAGCACTGAGGAATGGCAGCCATTGCTCTCTGAGGTTTCTGAGCATACCCCTTAGCCCTCACCCCCCTGCAGCCTTGGCCAACATCCCTCCCTCTGGAAGAGGACACCCTTTGGCATACCCCTCTCCGCACAGTGCTTTTCCGTAGGGGGAACCATCTGTCTCCACAGCCTTCCCTTGCCCCCCTTGGCTGTCATTTTGGGTCCCAGCCATTTCATGTTATTTCAAACTCCTGCTCAGAAATGCTTTGCTCTCCATGCAGAGGCTTTCATGTGTAATCCAATGAACTGGAGTAACTCCGGCACTGGAAGTCTTTGCCGTGACAGCTGAGCAGCAAGTGTGACATACTAACCCCCTCCACAGGTCCTGGGGCCTGAATTGCTGGGGTCCTTGGGGTCTTTGCTTCAGGAGGCCCCCTCACAGCAGACACAATCTCCCTCCCTGACAATGAGCCCTGTCAGAGCTGCACACTGTGGGCAACGGCATCCCAAATTTTAGTCTGGGCCGAGGGAGATGTGCTGATAAGGGCTGTCACTGTGGAAATTGAGAAAATGTCTGCAAGGCTCATCGAGAGGTCAGGAATCAGCTATGCAATGGGTCTGAACAGTTACTCTGTAATATGGCAGTAATTTTCTCTGAGACCAGGTCTAAGTAGAGGGGAGATCCTCATAGACAGGATTCCTGAGTGGGGACTAACATACCAAAGAGCAAACTGGAGCCAGGACAGTCATACTCCCTCAGCAGATTGAAAAGTCAAGTTAGTGACTCTGAAGTCTCAGAAGGCCTTGCTGGCACCGCTGCTCAGTAAGGGCATTTTAAGACAGAAACCCTTTCCACCCCAAAAAAAGCAGGTCTTTAACATTTCTGGTCTTCCTCCCAGTTTGACTCCCATGAGTCTGTCTGGAGTTCTGCATTCACTCCCTGCACATGGTTGCCCAAATACATACTAAACTACAGGTAAAGCTACACTTTTTTGGATCTTTCAGCCTTTCTTTCTCTTTCTGTTTAAAAAAGGTTAAGTGATTATGCGGTCTCAAAAGCTACTCCAGGCTGTGTGCAATATGCTGAAACCAGATCCCATTTACACAGTCCTGAATGTTTCCTTGACAAAAGCCTGAATTGGACAAGTTTAGAAAAGTCAGTTAACAAAAAAAAGGAGAAAGAGAGAGAGAGAGACATACACATTACAGAGAAAAGAGACCCAGCAAGCACAAAGGAGAAAGAGGAGAAGCAGCACTGTGAGAGACAGGAAGAAAAGGTCTCTTTTGAGTTGATGCTAAATGTCTGTCCCCAAATCTGTTCCATTTACAGAAGTTTTGCTTGTTGGAGTGCCAGCAAAGGCAATTACAAAGTGCCTCTGTGTTATTCACATGCTTGTTCTCCTCCACATCACTTGGCATTTGCTTCATAAACATGAACCACACATTTGTACAGTATAAATTATGTCCCACTCAAGAGCAAGGGAAAACACAAGTGGATGGGGACAAAGAGACAGTGTTGTGTATGGGTTCCTGGCTGAAATGCTCTTTACCATGAAGATTTATTCAAAGCTAATGAAAATTAAATGCAGCACAAAGACCTGTGAAGCAATTCAGTGGTGTCCTCTCCCTGTGGGACACCTTGAGAGGCATGGATCAGTCCCTGAGGCTCCTGTCAGAGACTGCTCACACAAAGTGGGGTGATTATCTGAAAAATGTTGTCTGCAGTGATGCACCACCATTACCCCCATGTAGTGACAGTCACTACCACTTCAGCTTTCATGATAATTACAAAAAAAGTGTCACAATATGACTATGGATTGAAATATATTTCAAACCTTCTGGTTAAGAGCTCAGTCAGTTGTGGGAAGACATGGATGAAGGTCTCTATCTTTCCCCACATCAGTCCCCTGCTCTCCCCAGAGATACCACTCTATGATGGTAGATGGAAAGAAAAGTGGAGCTTTTTTTCCACCATGCTTCTCCTCTCACACTTCTCCAAGGGCCCTGTGACAACACCAACTGCTTCTTCACCCATCATCCTCCAGAGACCTGCAGACACACATTGACCCTCCCTGCACACCAGCTCACACCAGCAATTGACTGGTGAGCAGTGCTGGATGGAAAGGGCTTAGGTGGGTGCATGGCTGGCCCCAGGCATTTCTCTGCCTGGGGAGAGGAAAGGAGACAGGAAGGATGAAAAGAAGAAAAAGCAGAAATTCAGGAACATTCTGCAGCACAACAGACTGGGCCAAGGCAGCACAGAGTAAGACACAATCTGACATGAGATTGTCAATGCCTAATAATTTTAGTAGGGCTCACATCTTTCCTTCATAATATTATTGTTCTATTGTTGTATTGATCCATCATCCAGCAGCTGTACCAGGAGCACAATGGCAATGGAAAGTGAGAGATGGCAGCTGATGAACCCTCCCGAAGTACTCCTGACCTGTAGTTTATCTAAGACACCCTTCCTCTAGCTCTGAAATGTCTTCATCCCTCTCCAGAATGAGTGAAGGTTACCTTGCTCTCCCCAAGCAAGCTCAGCCTGAGATAAATAAATTCAAGTGTAGCCTGGACTTCACCACAGCACACCACATATCCCTGGTTTGCCAGCTGCTGAAGAAAACTGGCCTCAGTTTAAGTGGTGGGGACTCACACAGCAAAAGCCTGTCAGGTTCCACCCCTACCGCTACTGTGAGGTTCTACCTGGGCACAAATGTGGTACAAAGCCATCTCTGTGTTATAAAGTTAAAGAGAGGGATGCATCCACTGCACAAGCAAAATGAAATGCTGTGCTTCCTCCACTGAGCTCATAAACTCACATCACACTCCTGTCAGGAATGGCCAAAAGCTGTTTGGCATCAGCCTGACAACTTATTGTCCTTCAAGGAGTGCTTGGACCAAACTGGGCCTGCAAGTTTTGCAGTGATTCAGAGCCTGTTCTGAGTGAGATTTTAGCAGTTCCCCAAAGCTCTGCAACAGCTACAAAATCTTATGCCTGAACAGTCCATGGCTTGGAGAAGCTCAGGCAGGTGTCTGAAAGAGAGGGTGATCTTAACAAATACTCATCTTGGCTTAGTGCTAATTCTCCTGAAGTGAAGTCAGACCTCCCATTTGCCCTCACTGGGAGCAACGTTATGTTGGCACTGAAAACTTTTGGAAATACTGCTGTAAAAGTCAATATGCTTTTTATAGGGAGTCTATGAAAGCTGTAAAAGCTGCACATGCAAAAGAAAAGTCGCTGCCCAGAAAAACAAATACAAGGGAGAACCATGCTGGGGTAAATGGCAGGGGGCCCTAGGGCCGACCACAGGCAGCATTTTGCAGGACCCTTGGATGGGATCCATTCACACCAACACATTCAGCTGACACTCTGTTTAATATTTGACCATATGTAGGGAGAACTCACTCCAGTTGCTCTGCCTTTCCTCTCCTTCAGCAGCTGAGAAATGTGCCACTTGAACAGCACTGAACCAAGGTCTGAGGAAAACCACAAAACACACACTGCTCCTTACCCCACTGCTTCCCAGAATGGTCTTCATATTCTCCATTGGAGCCTTCAGGCACCTGGCTGTCCTTTCCTGAGCTGGCATCATCTGTGCAGGAAAGGAAAGAGAAGATGTTAAGAAGGTCTCCTGCAGTACAGCAAGATGACAACAGGAGTTTGCAGTTCCTGCTGGAGACACCATGCAGCTGAAGCAAACTCAACATTCAGTAGGCACCCACATCCTGGCACCTACAGCCTGGCCAGTTTAATGAACAATTTAGCTTTCTGCTTTATGGGCTTTTCAGCAGGCCACCAAATCAATGGGAGTTTAATCAATGTTGCCATTGATAGCTGACCAAAGCCCCTCTGTCTATATTTACAGGTTGCTGTTCCCAAGGAGGAGCTGATCTGTGGTACCATCCATGCAAATAACGGCATAAATCAAAATTAAAGATAATTAAACCTAGGAAGTGGGGGAAAGACTTATGTGATCAGTCATAGAGAGCATAAGCAGTGTGATTGTGGCTACTAATTCACCCTTCAGCTTCCAGACAAAATCAGAAAAGCAAGCAGGTCTGGGGCCAAATGAGCTCTCAAGGGATACTGAATGCAAATTTATGGCTGGCAAAAACAATATTGATTTGAAAAGTTGCTTGTGAGAATTTCTTTTTAATGAAGACCACCCATCCACCTGTATCAACATACCACTTTGTCCCTCATCACTCTTGTTGTCTGTATCACTACCACATAGCAGCACCAAAACCTCAGCTCTGCCCTGCAGAAATAGAAATCCCTACAAGGTGAAACCCCCATCTCTCCAGCAGCCCCACCTCAAATTGTCACAGTGATGTGGCCACCTGTGAGCTCTCCAGGAGGGCCAAGGGGGCAGGAGAGTGCCCTGAGCCTCCTTCTACAGCCTGGGTGATACTGGTGGCCTCACACATCTGCAGCACCCAGATGTGAAAGTTTTTCCTCCTCCAGCTTGACCTCTACTGTACTGATTTTCAGAGACAGATCAAGTGAAGTCTGGGAAAAAGTTTGCCTCAATGAGGCATACAATGGTGTAAAAACCCCAAACAAATGAAGAGAAGTGGAAATATCTAATTTAAGGAAGGAATCCCTCCAAATGCCCAACTCCTGAAACTCATAAGAAAAGGGTCTTGCGAGCAGAAGACAGGATAATTATTTCTGTAATCTCTGCAACAGAGAGGAAAAACTGATCTCAACTTATATATAAGCATGCTTCCTCCAAAAGGTACAAATAGTAAAGCTTCTCTTTACAGTTCTTTTACAAGTTGGATTGTGCTTAAGGCAGTATTTAGTGTGTAAATTTGTACGCAGTCTTTGAGAGAGAAGAATGTGTCTTTAACCTATCCTCACCCCAGGTTCTGCTATTTTGGAAAATCATCCCATCTCTTCAGAACAGGGCATTTTATGCCAACAGATGCTCTGCTCTCGTTAGCCCTGTCCCTGAAGCAGAGAGGCTGCAATGCTACATAACTTTGTCCCCCCTTGACCCTGAGAGATTTTTCTCTTCTCCTTTTGGCTACTTCAGTGCAGTTTCTCCTGGAAATGTACACGTACAGCTATGTACAGCTGTCAGTTTGAGGGCAAAAGAAAACTTTGTGAGCAGCAGTGCTGTGCTCAAACCTCAGCAGCTCCTCCAGCTGACTGCCCCATCCCACCTCCTGCCACCCTCTGTTGGACACCTCGAGCCTTTCCTGGGTGCCCCAGCCAGCTCCCAGCCCAAACCATGGGCCCACTCAGGAAACACCAAGTCTCACACAGAGCCTGAGTGCCAGTGCTCTGCCTGCAGCCTGCGTTACAGGGGACTGCCAGTGCCTCCTGAGCTGCGCTTTGCAAGTTTATTTTTACAGCCTTGGCAAACCAAATGCAGGGAATACAAAAATACACATTATACATGATGGTTTGCATATGATGTTGTCTCCTTTCAGTCAAAATACCAAATTGACTATCTCCTGGCACTTGTGCAGTTTTATCCATAAATATCCATAGTGTCACAAATGAGCTCTTGGATGCTGTCTGACAAGAGAACATAGTAAATCCCTCAGCACATTTAGAAAAATGTGTTGTAATGAAGAGGAAAAACTGTGGCCAGAGTTGGGGGATTCCTGTCCATTGTTAACTGCTGAATATCATGGAAGTGGTTATGAGATTTAAGTGGCAATGTTCTGTCAATTATGCCTTAATCCTGATGAGTCTGATGTACACAGAGCAGGGTATCTCCCTTGCCCGCTGCCTCATGTTACAGAAAGTCAGCCCCTGTGCCCTCCTCCTGCCAACACACAGCCACTGAGTGTGGACTCCACGCCTCTTGACTTGCTGCCAAGCTTTTGATGTGAGGAAAAATGCTCTGAATCTGTTTGATCCTTTGAAGATGCATCCTCAGTTGTTATCCTGACAAATTGCAAACCTCTGGAGTCACCTACCAAACCCAGAAAAAAATAACTTGGGGAAAGAGGTCAGGCTAACTTATGCCACCATGCTGAGCTGATGGAATAGATGGTTTGGTGGAGGAGCAAGACTGAAATTAATAACTGTGTGCATTTAGGCACATTGGTTTAGCTACACTGGAACTTGCTTCACATGTGTTGGGAACATGGTAACATTAACAACAATAGCAGAAGTCTTGAGGTGGGGAAATGCCATAAACATGGAAACTTGTAGAGCAAAACTGCTCCTTGCCATCCCCAGAGCTGCTCATGGGGTGAGGGATGTTACAGCAGACCCTTCCAGCTGCAATGTGCAGTGAACTGGGCTCCTACCTTCCTTGTATCTGAGCAAACTCACACTCGACAGCAGTACCAAAGAGAGCTGATTCATGACAGCCAGAAACTGGATGGAGCTTATTTGGGGAAGATTCCCTGAAGCCCCTGAGTCTCCAGTTGAACTTAAAAAGTATGAGTGAGGCAGTAGAGTAGCAGAGATATAATGATAAAGTGCTAATCTGTGATGTGAGTGACACAGGGTCAGGTAGAGGGATTTGAATCTCCGAACCTGCATTTTGGGTGAGTCTTAAGCTCTGATCTGTGGCTGCAAAGCACAAAAAAGAGCAGTTTTCTTACCTGGGGAGAGAGAAAACTCAGGAATACCCTGAGGATGGAAGGCCCCTGTCTAATTCAGACATTATCAATATTTAACTTCCACCTGCCTCAACCAAAGTCAGTTCTGTGGCTGCATGGAGTTTGTTTCTCCCTGCTTTGAAGAACTTTCTTATTTTCTCAATTTTAATATCAAGAGGTTTTCAAGGGTAGAGAAACACTTCTGTGGTATTTTACAAGGGTCTGTGATGCTGAAAGCAAAGCTAAATTTCCTGGAAGTTCAGAGGCATCTGGTTCAGCCCAAACCTGCAGTCTGAAGCCTGGTTAATAATGTCAGATCTGAGGACAGTGCTGTTTGCATTTCACTGCAACTGTCACAAACACAACTGGCCTGGCAGTATTCTTCTCAGACAGAGAGAGGACGTGGAGAAAGAAGCCACATCCAGCTATACAGGAGCAGCATACAAAATGGTGAGTTAGTAGCAGAGATCATGAGTCTTAGCTATATTCAAGAAATGACCTAATAATCCGATTGCTTATTCATGCTCTTGTCAGCTCCCCACAGAGGTGGGCAGCTCAGGGTGATGAGTACATACAGAAAAATCAGCCTGCAGTCAAAGGGCAGCAGGGACCAGCTATGCAGCACTGCCAAATTTGCTGCCAGCAGATTACCATGAGAGGCAGTGCTAAGAAGGATGAACTGCTGAAGTATCCTACAAGCTCCCTTTTCTGTGACCTATATTGGAAGGTCATCCTGCACTGGACTTCTTGGACAGTATCACACGCTAAGGATAGCAGCCAGTTGGAATATGAAGTGGAAAACCTGCCCTGAAAAGCAATCACTGACTAATTTTATGTCACGAGTATCTGATGCTAAGAAAACATACACATGATTTAGGTGTCCTTAATGTACAATTTGGCTCCATGGTGTTACAGAGCATGCTGGCTGGTCAAGAAACCTGAAGGGCAAGGCTCCAATATCGTGTCAGGTGACAGACTTGGAGACATGGGACAAACTCGTGTAGGCCCTTCCCCTCCAAAAATTGCACATGGCCATGCAAAGCAGGGCCAGGACGGATAGAGGCATCAGCCCACTCTTCAGGAATGTCACCCCAGTGGCATCATCCTCAGCTGTTCTCCAGCCATTGCCTCTCCCTTGCCTCAGGATCTCATTCCAAGCTGGCTTTTAGGTCTGAGATGCCACAGGGTGCTGGGGAAGAGCGGGGTGTCCCAAAGCAGGCTGGATTTCTGCAGAAAAGGGATTTCTGTATGTAACTCCATCAACTGACAAAGCCCACTGAGGAGCCTATGGGTCAAAGACTGCCACATCAGTGGGATATGGTTACTGTTTATTACCATGGCAGAATTGCTCCATTCCCTCTTAAAAGTTAAAGCACATGGAAAATTCTGCATAACAATCCAGCTCTGAGAGCAACTGATGAGAAATATTTAGATTGTTACTGAGTCAGGATCAAATTTTATTTACCCACAGGCTGTCCATGAAGGCTACATGTTTTAGCCAAAAGGGTATGACTGGTTTTCAGGCCAATATCATGTGCTGAGCTTCCAACCACAAGTCAAAACAACAGCCCAATTTTTGAAGCAAAAATCTAGCCATCATATTTCCCCATGATTCACAAAGTTGCTTCAATTTGTTATAATGCAAGGCCCGTCCCTGCTCTGACTTGATGGGACCAGCTTTGGAGCCTTTGATGTCAGAGGCCTTGAAAGCCCCATTTCACAGATGAGCCAGCTTTGCATAAATAAACAAAGTGACCTCTGAACTGGAGCCTGAGACCTGAGCACACTTCAAAGCCCCGGGGGAGGCGCTGGGGGGGCAGTGGGGAATGAAGCGATCAGCATCCATCATTAGGGCAGCCCCCACTCCACACCGCTGCTGAACAAGGGGTGTAAACAAAAGGAGGGAGGCAAGTGGGGAGGGAGTGAAATGAGGGGGAAAGTGATGTAATCCAGTCAGGCTTGAACAATTATAATGAGGCCTTCTCCTTCTCCCATGGATGAATGAAAGAAATCTCTCTGAACGCCGGCTGTACGAGCTGACTCTCGCGTTTACCCAGACACATCATATCTGCTCCCCAATGCCCTTCACTGCTCCAGAATTCTAGGGAGTGACCAAACTCAGGTTGCTTGTGGGAGGTGGACCTTGGGCTTTTCTAGGAGTTATATCAGAATCTGTTCTGTTGAGCCTAACCAGGAAAACTTAGACCATAAACTTCGAACAGGGAAAGACTGGACTTATTTTTCAGCAGCCTTGAAGGTGCAGTAGATGGTGGACAAACACACCCAAAAGCAAGTGCACTCTTAAAAAGTAGGTCTCTGCAGTTTATCTCAGATGCATTTACATTTTCCTGTCACACTTGCTCGAATTTCAAGGGAAACACAAGGCAGAGATCTCTCTGTACTTTGTTTTAGGGAGTCTTCTGCTATCCCAACTGATTTATCTGATGCCCAGGTGAATGGTCCATGAGGTACCTGTGTAGGAAGGCAGCAACAACTTTGTCTCTGGGATATTACAGGGACTAAGGTGCTTGCTGTCCCCAGATCTCCTTAATGTGGGGACTTTAATTAACACTCCAGGTTTCATTAGAATTTCAGTTAATTTCAGAATTAACCCTCACCAGCCAGGGAAAAACAGCCCAACCTACTGGTTAGCACAAACACCATCTGAGAGCTACCCCTGCCAGCTGACAGGGTTTTATTGCTCATCTTGTGACATTTGGGATGTTTCTGGAGGACCTTGAATACGATCTTGCCCTTGAAGTCACTACTTTAAAACACAGGGGTTTTTTTTGTTACTGAATAACAACTCTAACACCTGTGATTCTGAAGAATCAAGACTCGAATCTTGGGTAAAGAGGAGCAAAACACTAATTTTTGAGTTCTTGTGATTTTTCAGCTTGTTTTGTGTTTTTTGTGAGGCCTGAACTATGGCTGCAGGACCCTTGAGACAGGTGAATCCCAAAGGTGACTTGAAATCATTAAGATGCAAAGTCTTCATTTGGACTAATTCTGAATTTTTTTGCCATCATTGAGGTCTAATTTAGCAAGTGTCCACTCTGAACCCTCTTTCCTGCCAGAGACAGACAGGACCAAACTCCAATGAACTCATCCCATCGACACAAACCTGGCATAAATATTAGATACTATTTTGAGTGGTTTTTGTAGATCCTCCATTAACCCTCCAGCTCATGCTCACCATTCCTTAACCTACCTGTATTAACAGTGTCATCTACTGTATTAACAGTGTGACCTACTGTATTAACAGTGCTGGTGTTATGAAAAGACAGGAAATCTGTTTAGAGTTTACTTGGAAGGGTTCAGTGAGCACAAAGGTATCAGGAATATTTGGATAAAAAAGACCTTATGGAGGAACCCCCTCTACTTGGGTCCAGTCAGAGAAAACACCTCAAGGTGGAAAAACAGAAACCCACTCAGAGGAGTGCATAGTCAAGGAACACTCTGCTTTTCTCCAAAACACCCCACAAAACCAAAGGAAAAAGCCAATCAAAAAATACCAACAAAAAGACCAAAACGATCCCCCAACCCACCCCCCATCAAAAAAAAAAAAAAAGCAACCAAAAAAACCCACCAAAAACACACAAACTCCAAAGTCCAAAGTAAAACCAAAGAACCCACAATAAAACCAACATGAAGTTAAAGGTTACTGGCAGAGAATTTCCCTCTGCGACAGGCACTGGAGACTTTACTACCTATTGCCTTCAACTGCAGTTGGGCCAAAAATAACCAGAAGTATTAAAACTGGAATTTCCTGACAATAAAAATAAAAAAGTATGTGTTGGTGGTTTTTTTTTGTTTTTTTTTTTTTTTTTTTGTATTTTCAGCTCTGGCCATTTTCATGAGAATTTCCATGCAAAAATTGTCACGGATTTCACTTCAGGCCCAGGGAATCTGTTGTAAGCAGGATGCTTTGCAAAAGGAACATTTGCAGGCCACCTGCCTCCTGAAACACTGGAGAGACTCCACAGAACACAGACAAAAGCCCTGGCTGGGAAATGAAGAAATGAGGCTTGTGTCCAGAGCTGCATCAGTAACTCACATTTCTGAGTTGTGACGATGTGCAGGCCCATTGTATTACCTGCCAGTGACAAAGCTCTGAATTGGTGGTTATTGCTGCATCCCACATCTCAACAACAGGTGAACATAATCAGAGATGACAGCTTTGAGACCAAGGAAGACTTAACTCTCTTGCACAGAATGAGAAAAAGGGGGACTATGGGGTAGCACAAACCTATGGAAACTGGTTTATTTTACAGGCTGGTACAAACTGAGCTCCAACAGCACAGACAAACCGATTCTACTTGCACTGAGAGCTCAGCAGCCCAGAGAGAATATTTCACTGCTGCCCATAAGCTGCTACCAGCACCTGGACTAAATCTTTTACTACCAATTCCTCCTTAATACCGCAATTTTTGCTGGGAGATCAGCATGGACATATCCCTGCTCTGTACTCCTGCATAAAGAATGCTCTGGTTTATTGCTTGGGCTTAATTTAAAAACTTTGGTATGGAAAGGGATCACATATTTCCTTAGAGAGGTAAATGTGGAGAGGTGGAACTTCAGAAAAGTGGGGTATTTTAAGGGTATAAAGGGATTAATACATAAAAAACTGAGATAAAAAATGAAAGCCTTTAAATTGAACATATGTGAAAGCTTCCCAAGAGGGGCATCTGCTTGACTATGGAATAGTCACTCAGTAGAAGAGAAAGAAGCTCAATTTCACAGAATCAGAGGATGATTGAGTCTAACTACAAACCTAACACTGCCAAGTCCCTCTAAACCATGTCCCTAAGGGCTACATCCACGTGTCTTTTAAATATCTCCAGGGATGGTGATTCAACCACTTCCCTGGGCAGCCTGTTCCAATGCCTGACAAACCTTTCCATGAAGAAGTTTTTCCTAATAACCAATCTAAACCTCCCCTGGTGCAACTTGGCATTTCCTCTCATCCTGACCTTGTTACCTGGGAGAAGAGCCCAATCTGGCTACATCCTCCTGTCAGGGAGTTGCAGAGACTGAGAAGATCCCCCTTGAGCCTCCTTTTCTCTGTGTTGAACACACCCAGCTCCCTCAGCTGCTCCTCATGGGGTGTGGACTCCAGACTCTTCCCCAGCTCTGCTGCTTCTCTCTGGACATGCTCCAGCCCCTCAATGTCCTTTCTGCAGTGATGGGACCAAAAATGAACACAGAGGTGTTCATTGAGATGTGGCCCCACCAGTGCCCAGCACAGGGAGACGATCACTGCTCTGGTCCTGCTGGCCACACCATTGCTGACCCAGGCCAGGATCCCACTGATCTCCTTGGCCACCAGGGCACATACTGGCTCATGTTCAGCTGGCTCTCAACCAACACCCCCAGCTCCTTTTCTGCCAGACATCTTTCCAGCCTCAGACTTTAGAACAGGTAAAACTATAATGATCTAACTATGGCTGAACTATAGATTTTACAATTCCATTTGCCACAGTTCGCTCATGTAGCTCTCAAAGAGAGCTTTAGTAACTCCTGGAGCATGGTACGATTGATAAGAAAGAAGACACACAATAGAAAAGGATATTAGTGAAAAAGGAGTCCTTGAAGATTGAGAAATATACTCTTCTGGCTGTATCCATACAGAGGAATTCCGGAGTTCTTCTGAGTTCATGCAGGATATGACCTGCGCCTACCACACGGACCTCTCTCCTCCCCTTCTCTGTGCTTATGACTCTGAATGTGGTCCAGATCTGCACCTACTTTATAACCTTCCTCCCTTCCGTCCCCAACCACTTTCCATAGTGCTGTGGAGGGAGAATCCTTTCTGAAAGTGCAGCTCTTCCTTGCCCCTTGTGGTCTCTTGCTGCCCACAGAGCTCACAAAGTCATCTGAGACACATTCTCACTCGTGGCTCCATCTGCTCATGGGGATGCTCCAGCTCCTGCTGCAACCACACAAAGAACCACAAGGAGAAACAGCTGGAGTTTTTCACTCAACCACTGCAATTCCCTGGCCTGCCATTACAACAATTACATTACAAAGGCAATCACAGCCCTTCCGCCATGCTGACTCCTCCAGACACCAGGACCTCCCGCCTCACTTCAGGTCTCCATTCCACAGGGGGCAAGAAAACAATCCTTCCTCCTTTGTTGCTGTTGTTGAGGTTGCTTTTTTATCAGCATGCTCCAGCACACACAGACAGCAGCCCCGAGAGCTCTGTACCACAGGCACCAGTCTGCGGTCGCAGTCTTGATCTGCTACTTCAGAGGATGAAAGGGAGAAGAAATCAGAGAACAAGATGAGTGGTTAGGCTTCTGCCTTGTCACCAGCACTTTCTGAGCATGAAATAGCAGCCCCCAAAAGACAGCAATTACCAGCCAGCTGTTC
The DNA here is from genome assembly GCF_012460135.2 of Molothrus ater. Classification (NCBI taxonomy): domain Eukaryota; kingdom Metazoa; phylum Chordata; class Aves; order Passeriformes; family Icteridae; genus Molothrus; species Molothrus ater. The sequence continues at coordinate 66,413,661 of NC_050481.2, forward strand.
CAGGCCCAGAACAAATTGGTAATATTTCCCAGTGTTTTTTAATGCTAGCATCAAGGCTTTCTTAGAGACAGGGTCCCAGTATATTAGAGGCTGTTCACAGCACAGAAGACAGACCCTGTTTAAAGAGTTTACTGCCTGTGTAGTGCAGGCACAAAGTAGTTGTCACACATATTAAAAAAATGAAAAAAATATTTTTAGTATCCACCCATTTTGGCCTGGTGGGGGAATGAGGGGGGGTCTTGCACTTCATAGAGTTGAGGAGAAAAGCTTCATTTATAACACCAATCAGCCCTTTTGAATTATAACCATTTCACTGCAATTATTATTCATAAGAATAAATCACTAGTTACTTACAGAAAGTTTATAAACACTGGGAAGAATTCTGTGATTTTAAGTGTTATCTGACAAATAAGTTTAAACAGTCCTTACTTTGGAAACCTCACTCTAGTGGCCAAGTCCAGAGAATGAAAAGAAGGTCAGGGTGACACCTACCTCTCTTCCCTGACTGTGGAAGAGATGATGGCTACGTAGAGTGGGTGCCAAAAGAGAGGTGGTATGAACACTCCACCCAAAAATACAGGCCAAAATTCCATCTTCAACAATCCTAAATTGCTTAGGGTTGGGGGAGGGAGGCATGCCACTGAAAGGACTAATGCAAGGTTAATGATAAGAAGAAGATTACAGCAGAGCCAAGGATAAACTGATAAGACCTGGCTCCCAGCCTTCTATTTTAACCACTACACAGCTGCTGTCCCCCATAAAATTGTACCTCTATCACTCCCCTCCCTACTAGCACGGATCGATGTTTATTATTTTCTTCACCAAAATGTGTAGAAACATCATTGATATGTGTTCCATCTCCCTGGAAATTCACATGGCCAAAACAGGCCAGCACAAAGAGATTCCAGAGGGGCTGGAAGGAAAAGAGAGGTCACCCATGTCAGTGACTGAGTACAGGCATTATTTTTGGATGGCATTTATAATCAAACAAAAATAATCAATTGTACAGTCCTGTGCCTTCCAAACGCTGAGATAATTCCTTAGTGTGGAATTACCCAATCTATCACAATGAACTGGGAATTGCAATACTGGGCTTTACAGCCAGGAATGTGGATCCAGCTGTTTCTTCCACCCCAGAATGAAAACTATTGAAACATTCTTTATGGGCTTACATATTTCATAGTCTTCTGGTAGAAAAGTAAAAACATCTCCTGTGGAAGAAAATGAAACATCCTATGACAATTACCAAATGAAGCAAAATCTCAGAGAGGACTGCTGGTCAACATCTTTAATGGGAAAAGTGTGTTTGCTTGAGGTTAAAAATCACACCTCATCAGGATAGGTCAACAGGCTATTACAGTTTAACTTTGATTTCAAAAAATAACAGCACCTGAAACTTGTAGAAGTGCTAAGACATCAACAGAGGATGATAACTTTTAATTGGACATTGCAGAGCATATAACAGTCTAAGATGTTCATTATGTTCAGTGGGGCAAAAGGTGTTGTTAGGGAATCCTTCCTCTCATATTTCAGAAGAGAACTACTTCAGAAAACAGTCCATATATGTAATAAATACAAATTTCAATATGGCATTGGCAGCAGTCAGCCCCACATCAGTCACCATCCCACAACTTTATACTCAAATCTCTTTTGATAAATAGACTTTCTAAAGGTTAGGTAAACCATTAAGTCAAACAGTAAAGAAAAGGCATTTGAAAGGGTAGAAAGAAAAAATAATTTTTAGCTTTTTAAACTTATATTTATCTTTTATAAGCAAACTGATACGCAGTATCAGTGTAACAGAAATATGGAAGTGGTGTAATCTCTCTGACACTACATTTTACAGCATCACAATAAGGTAAAGAAATTAAGATTTTGGGCTCAATGAAAGACAGAAAGTAGCCTTGGTGTCAGATGATATCAAGACTTGCAACATTGCCCCCATAAGCTGTTAAATACATAATTTTATTAATGAAGTGCCATTTACTTTCTGCATAATATTCAATGAATGATACATATATCTCCAGGTCATTGTCAGACTAATAATAAACTGGTTTTAGCGGCAAAATGTTACCAATTTCACAATTCTGTCCAAGAACAACCATGGACAAGTGGCAATTTTGTTAGCTCCCAAAACAAACTGAATACTTGGCACCCTACCTAACGTGAGGATTACAGTATATTACACAGGATAATGCTGGCCTGTGTCTTGCCAAAATTAAACCTAACCTAATTACATGGAGTAAATTATAGCTTTCCATGTGGGGTAAAACACAAATTGTAAAAATGGTTGCTCCACAATTAACTATATGATCCCAATGCTGTCATTAGAAATTTCTGAAACATGCTTCAAAACAATGACTAGCGTAGTACAGTCATTCCTGTGGGATGGAATTAAATTCCTTTGCGTGTTTCTGCATTTTTTTTAATGCCTGTCCTGGCACATGACCAGCAGCCTGTAAGAACAACCACCATCTTAGGATCAGAAAGAACCAGAGACAGAAGCTACCTAAGAAAACAGAGAATCATAAAATCATAGGACAGCCTGGGTTGAAAGGAGCATTTCAAGGTCATCTAAAAATGTATGAAACTCAACATTATTTTAGGTAGAATTCAACAGGTTTTGAGTGCTCAGTAGCAAAGTTACTGCATTTTTCTCAGTGAGGGTACAGCTCTCCCCAATACTTGAATCCTGTATGGTCAGATAGAACATGTCCCATGTGAATGCACTTCACACCTTGAACCTCATTTAAAGGCTTCACTGAGACAAAGCAGGGGCAGGGAGTCCTCATAAACAATATTGGTTTGAAGAGAGGAAAATGCATTGAGGAGACAAACTCGGGCTGCAAGTGGAACTCAGTGCCTGTCAATGATCCACAACTACCTAGCACCTAACCAGAGTTAGGTGTCACCTAGGACCTTGCCCAGATGATCCATAAAAATCTTCTTCCAAGAGGTATTCCACCCTCTGATATTTAAAAGCTAAAGCAGGTGCAGTTTATTAGCTCCCTATGCAAGTTACTCCATTTGGACTGCTCTTGGAGAGCACTGGAAGCCAAAATCTGCACCAAGAGGCCAACTGGGAACATTTAAGTCCTGTATTCAAAAAACAGAGAACATCTCAGTATTATCTGTGGAAGGAAAGTATTTATTTTTTTGACTAGTAAAAAGTGCTTTCTCTCAATCTCTAAATATTTACTCTAACAAGCACTGCAGTTTACACACCTTATTTTTTTACTGTGATAATGCATTTTATTATTAACATACTCATATGAATATTTCATGCTGAATGTGTTCCACACGCTGTTGGCTATTTTAAACAACAGATGTGAGAGGGATTTAAATGCCAATTTTAAAACTGTGCAGTTGATTGAAATCCTGTGAGCCATTCATAGATTGCCAGATATTCTATTTACATGATTCCTCCCATGTAAAATACTTCAGGGAATACTCTAGACTCTGGCATATGGTTTAGAATGATGATGACTGATGTTGGAGATGCCACACAGACAACAGGACATATTATCTGGTTACATCTGTGCGTAAAATGCTTCGAGATTTTTTGATGGAAGGGGTTATGAATGTGTGAGGCTGAGATGCTGCATTTATGTCCCTCTAAATCATGCTCAGAGATAACAAGCAGTTAGAGCCCCATCAGTGCAAAAAAACAAGCACTTTTATGAATGCATTTCATTGCATCCATGTGCTGCTATCCCCCTGGGCAATTATGACTTGTGGGTGAACCTTGAAAAATTGGGGAGGATCGGCTGAAAAGGAGAACTCCAATGCCAAAACACATCCAGAAGTTGAAAACAGAAACCTTGTGAGAATTGCCTGTGCACAGTCAGATTGCAGGGCTTACTCTTCCCTCCTTCCAGCAGTGGGGAAACCCCTGTCCCTGCCACAAATCTGACTGACTTCCACTTCTGCATCTGCAGCCTCACAAATCCCACGGGCCTGAAACTCCCACGCTCTATAGCAGAGGCCCTGCCTGACAGATTACATGCAAATGTTACAAATACATCACAGGCTAGAACAGAGGAATGCTCTCAGTGCTGCAGACACACTCGGGGGAAAAAAAGATCCAGCGAGACCCCTCGGTGCAGTCCCCACGGTAATACATCCTGAATGGGGAGCTCTATCATGTGAAAACATTCCTAATAATTCCTTCTGTTTTCATTAATAATATTAAATTTCCTGTTTCTGGGGTATCTGTTGTTTTAACAAGCACAGCTTTTTGTCTCGTCTTCTGAAAGACTGCGCCACTGTAAGTCTATTATTACTATTTATGCTGAAGTCTTTTAAATGGGCCAGGCATCCATATCCAAAATCAGCAATTTGCAAGCCATAATCTCATACCAACCAGATTAACATGACACCTGAGATGTGTTTTCTTTCAAGACACAGGAGTCTGAATGGCTGAAAGTAACAGAAATGCATGAAAAAAATTGTCTTTCTGCTTCAGAAATATATGCAATGGATTCTGTGGTGCTTGTGAGTGACCTTTGGTGATTTTTTCTTGACAAAGAGTCAACTAAAATTTGAATCAAATTTTAATAGTCCAATGATTTGAAATTACTAGGGGAAAAGAAAAAAAAAAGAAAAAAGAGGTAAAGAGGTGTCTTCTTACTATCTGTAATACCTCGTTCTGGCCCAGAAATAATTAGGGGTGGATAAATTATCTGGCCTGCGATTTTCTCTGGCATATTATTTTACTCATGCCTTTCTTCTTCCTCTGCAGGGGGTGCTTGTGGTCACATTGTTCTTTTATTTATGGCTCACAGTCTTTTCAGTGGCAGCACGCACACCCAAGTGCAGGCCCAGGATGGGAATGCAAATTCCTTGGGAGGTAAATGGGAAGAGAAAAATGTCCACACCATGCCTAATCTTTACAAGGAAGGCAGTTAAACAGAAAACTGTACCCTTAAAACCCAAAACCAGGGAAACAACAATGCTTAATTATAAGATCATGATTTGTATATTTATGAGCTTTGCATATAAGACCTGTGGAAGCCTAATTGGTTCTTTTGAAATTCTGCTATAAAACAGCACCTGCATTTTCCAGCTGATGCATCCCCCATTTATTTTGCTCTGTGGTGATTTGCTTCCACTCCGAGTCGGTCGCTCCCAGGAACCTCTCTCTGGCTCAGCTTTCAAGCTGATTTCTCTGACAAGCTGGCAGCAATAAAATAATTCATTCCAGAGGCTGAGAGAATCACCCGCAGCATATACTGTGAGGATTGCCTGGCAGCAGTACAGAGCCTACGCAATGGGAAGCCTGGGGTAAACCCTGTGCTGGGAGCCCTGGATGCCACAGGGAGGAGGGAAGGCTTCAGTAATCTGACCAGGAATAAAGGCAGCCTCATGGCAGAGGGATGGGAGAAACGCCAGAGAGGGGTTGCTCCAAAGAGGACTCGCTGAAAGGAAGAAGGAGCAACCAGGGAGAGGAATATTTTTAACAAAATCAGAATTTCCGTGAGAAGTAGCAATGGGATGAAGCCTGCAATGTGTCTGTGTATCCATGACTGCTTGCAAAAGCACAGGGAAGATAACTGAGGACAAGTCAAAGAGTCATGCATTTGCAATGATTTAGTATAGTTTTGTCTGTCTGGAAATGCTGGGGATCCACAAGCTGGAATAATATGATGTAGGAAGTCTGGTAACTCTGAAAATCTAAAAAATACAAAACAGTGCTACTTCTGTTCAAAAGAAAAAAGGTAAACTCAGAATGTAGGAAGAGCACAGGGTTTTGGATCACATCTGTGGACGGGGTTTCTCTAAGAAAAAATAGGCTTGAGTACTGCATGTCCCTGTGGAAGCCACTGGATCTCGGGATGCCCAAGGCAATCAGGACTTCCCCATATCAGTATGACATGGAATGAACAACCCCACATCCCACTGAACAATCACCATCCTGTTGCAAGGAAGTCTGATTACACATCCCTGTGTACTCCCAAGCCAACCCCATCTGGATACAGATTTGTCACTGGTTTTTTACTAAACTCCTGGAGCGGGATCAGCTGTCTGATCCACTTGAGGGCCAGGGACCCCACTGCCTTTGTGTCCTCCAACCTGTACTAGCACAGCCCCAGCTGACTCCCACGTGCTGCACTGGAGTCCCACTGCAAATCAGGGTGATTTGGCAAGTTCCCTCTGAGATAACACAGCAGAAAAACAATGTTTGACTGTGCTGGCCTTGCTCTCTGAGCACTCAGAAATTATACTGCTGGAAAACAATCTCAGCCTCAGGACAAACCTCCCTTAATTTGACTCCTGGCTGGTGGAACCATAATTTGTCAGCATTCCACATGGTGAGAAGTCTCCTCAAGAGGCCTCCTTGTGACAGAGAGCACTGCCCCTCCTGCACAGCCCAGCTGGTTGGGCTCAGAGGGCAGATTTCCATTGCTTCCCTTCAAACTTGCCCACTTGAAGTTGGCTGATCCTTAAGGATTCCCTGGCCAATGTCAGATGCCTGGCCTGAAGCTGGGATGGCTCCACCCAGACCCTGCCTGGGAGGTGATGCCCCTTCCCAAGAAAAAGGCAATGCAACCCCACTGTCAGTCCAGCAGGGATGCAGAGCAGGCTTCAAAACATGACATTCAATCCCATGGTGAAACCTTCCTGTTGAACTGCCAGGCTGGAGCTGGCAGAATTTAGGATTATGTTTCTAATTAAGCAGAAAATTGCTTCTATTTTATTTCTAAGCTGCACGTTACTCAAGTGACCAGCTATTCCAAATGAAAACTGCATTGGAAAATTCCCAGAAACTGAGGTGTGGCATTAATTCTGTATAAAGCAGAGCAGAAGGCAGCTGTCTCCCTTCTATAGCATGAGCAGTTAGTTGGTGCCCAGCAGTCTTAAGAAGATTAAATATCACCTTAATTTCAGAAGCCTTCTGCTCTGGCTGTAAAAATGCTGTAACTGCAATAATAATACAACCAATTGTAAAACTTCAGTGTTTGGCTTGGATTAATACCACTGCTACTTTATTCCACAGGGAAAGTAGTGCAGTGAATCTTATGTGCTATCTCCTCCAGATGAGAAGGGTTAATTACCCAATATTCATTACAGAAATTGTGGCTTTGCTTGCTCAGTGGAAAAAAATTCTGTTTTCTGCTTTACAAACAATAGGTTAATCTTATCAAAGGGGAAAAAACACCTCTGAAAGCAGATTTTTTTTTTCTTTCCATTAGCCCTTTTGAAAAAAGAAAAAAGTGGAAAAGCATTTTTGGCTATTCATTGGGAAAAAAAAAAGTTAAAACAGCTACTTTGGGGATAGTAAAGCTGGGTAACATATACCCATGTTCATAGGTAAACATACCATGGATTGTTGTTCAGGGCACATCTCAGAAGAGACCTTCAGGAGCTGTTATCTCAAAGTTATCAAAGCCTCTTCCTTTCCTTTAAAGGGGAGATGTGCAGCAGGCAGCACAGCACCAGCCAGGCTCTGGGCTCTGCTCCACCCCTGCAGAGGTGACCTTCCCTGCTGATGGCCCAGGACTCATCTGTGAACCCAGGAGCAAGGGGCTCCCAACTGGGAGTAACATGAGGATAAACAGAGCCAAATTGTGAGCCTCTCTGGTACAGGCAGGGATGCAGAGAGAGAAGCATGTTGTTTCAGTGTGTGTAACTCACTCAAATTTACCATGCAGTTTCAGCTTGCAATCCCATATTTCCTGTCCTAATCTCATATACAATGTGGGTTTTGTACTGTTGAACAGTTTTTTCTCTGTGGATGCTCCACAGGGATGGGCAAATGGATTCCTGTAGGAAAGGCCAGACTCTGCTTTCAGACACTTCCAGAGTTTCCACTGGTCTGAAATGGGAGTAGCTGGTGTGCTCAGGAACAACTGGTGGAGGATAAGGCACAGGTATAAGGCACAGAGAGTTGATTGCTTTTCACCCAGTGCCTCTGGGTGAAAATGAGGAAGATATTTACTCCTCTTACCACCTCAAAAATTTTAATCATAGTAATGTTAATTCTGCATTTTCTGCTGTTACCAAAATTACATATTCTTTGGGTAAGGACTGCATAACTGTTCCCAACTATTTGTGCAACAGCACCTCTCTACAAGGAGCCAGAAATAAGAGCAACATTAGCACTCCCTTGGAGGAAAGGCTAAATACAAACTCCTTTTAACAACATGTACAGCATGACAGCAACACCATACAACTATCACAGGCCTGATCAAAGGACACTAAAGCCAATTAAAATGTTTCATTGGCTTCAAAGTAGAATGGATGAGGAATATTAATGTTTAAGGATGGATGTGAACAGTACTGAAAGACCCAATAACCTGAAAATGGTCTCCAATGGCATCTCCCTGAAGGGCTGAACTGTTCCCCATCATATATTAAGGGATTATATCAAGACTGAAGCAATGCCAAAAAAAAAAAAAAAAAGGAAAAAAAAAAGACATGGAAAGCACAAATTGTAAAAGGTCCCAGGAAAAGGAACAGTACAAATTACTTAGAAAAAAAGCCTGGATAAAATTTCACCCTTTCACCCTTCAAAGCTGTTGCCTGAAACCAAATCTAAATCACACCTTTGCTGCACAGGGGAATTGCTGGATGGGAAGGTGAAACACCTCGTGAGCAGCTGCAGTGCAAACAGCAGCAGTGAAAGATGCAAACCCATCTGCTTGGTAACATGTTTGCCTTAGGACAACATATGTTGTGTGGTTATTTGTGTGAGTTCTCTGATACCTTATTTGATCTGCACCTTGGGGTATTTTTGGGAGTTTAACAAGTAGTAGGCCTTATGATGAATCCTGATCCTTACATGCAGTCAATTGACCCATAGGCAATTTGTGTTGGAATTTAGAGAACATTGTTTTAAAAGTTATCTAGTTTGTCTAAATATGTTCTGGCTTGCCTGTAGTGGATAAACAGACCCAAGTTTGTGCTTCTGTCATCTAACCAAAAATCAAGCTTCCAGCACCACCTATCAAATGAGAGAGCACCCAAACAGTGTGCCACTGGGAAAGGGACTACTCCATGCCAGATTAACACCACCTGGCCCTGAGTGCTTTTCTGTGCTTGGGATTTCTTAAAACATCCTTGTCATGGCCAAAAAAAAAGTGTATTTTTCAGGAACCTATCCAAAACTTCCTGCCTTCCCGAGCTGGAGAAGTGACAATTGTTGCTTTACATTCAGCAACAATTATTCTGTTGGAATGGTGGATAGTGTGAGGCCACTCCAGCACAGGCAATTCACCTGAGAAAAGGGTGACAATCCTGCAAAAGGGACAAGGAGGCAAGGTTCCACTGGGAACAGATGAAATGCTGAGAAGATTGTAACTCAGCAAGTTAGTGCTGGAGAGAATGTAATTATTTAGACAGCCTTACTCCATGCAAGGAGAGAGACTGGACACCCAGTGTAACACCTCCCACCTTTGCCATTTCCATAGGGTGAAAGGTAAGCTGAAGGGTTGCCTTTTCCAGCAAAATCACTGCATTTCACTCTGGGTCTCAGATGCTGGATTTTTTGATCATACATTCTCAAGATCCAAGAGCATGAGCTGGTTATTAAAATGGCAGCAGCTATGACTGAACACAGTTGACAAGTGTAGCCAGGGAGGGTGGGGAGAGCTGGCTTTTATGTCATACATTACTGCTTCTGAGCAAGGAAAACATAATTGGCAATAAATTAAAATGAAAAGGAACAAGCTGATCAAATACTAAAATTGTCATCAAGAGGGAACTGATATAACCATCTGCAGTGCAGTGCATTGGGACACAGGAGCTTTGCCCCATGAAAAGCAAAGGAGATGCTCTTGAAAATGAGCTAAATGCCTCATAACTTACAGAACATAAAAGCAGAAACACCTGTAGTATAAAGTCACAGCTAAAAACATTTTCAGCAGCAAAGCCTGGCCCATGAATAGCAGAACAGAATCCAGGTTTCTTCCTATGCCTCAACTATTATATAAATATCTATAATATCTGCCTGAGAAGTTGGTACCTGCCTCCTTCACTCCTGTCTAGCCAAGCTCAGAGCCAAGTGAATGCTCAGAGAGAAGTGGGGCATCAGTGAGAAATCAGCTACACAAAGACTTGTCTTAAATCCTCTGGAATAATTGAGCAGGTCTAAAGGCTCTGATTCACAGTTCAAGCAAGGTAGCATTAGACAAATTCTACAGAAGCCAAAAAATAGCAGAAGAAAGCAATAGAACCCAAAAGCCAGTGCAGTTGCTCCAAAGGCTCTTTGTTGTACTGGCTGCTTGTAAAAGCAGCCTCTTTGTCCAAAAATTGTTGGCAAATAACTTCCTAATATTGCAGAAAGGATTTTCTCTATTACTGCAGAAAGCATTGGCAAGGTGACAAAGTTCAAGACAAACCTTCCATCCCCAAAACTCCTCACCTCTATTATAATAATTCCTTATCTTCCAAGAGATTCTGCCCAGAACCAGATAACCAACCCTGGATTCTGGGAAAATTCAAATCTGTTGCTATAGGACACGAAATAAAATGAGGCAGACACGCAGCTCTCTGAGGTAAAAAAGAGAGCTTTTAATTTCTGACTCTAACATTTATAGATTTCTGAAAGGGACAGTGAATTGGAGGGTTACAGTGCCACCTCTCCAATGACACTGGGCAAGCCAACAGTCCATCAAATTTCTCTTCTTCCATAAGAAAAATACAAAACAATAAGTTATTTACATAACGTGTGTAAAGAAGTTCATTACAAGAATGTAAACCTCAGAAAACTTAAAAAAACCCTTAAAAATACAAAGCAACACAAATCTATCTAAAAAATGGGGCCAGTCAGACCTGCCTGCCTGTATCAGACTTCCAGCATCACCAGCAATTATCTGCCACTGAGTGCAACTGAAGCAGCTTTTCTCTCTGAGGCTCTGTACATGGTGGGCTTCCCCAGCACAAGTGTCTATTAGCACAACATGCAGGGAGTGCTGCGGCACAAAAGCGGAAGGATTACGCTACAAACAGTTCAGCAGCCTTCAAAAGCCTTCACTATGTTAACAGCCTTTAAAGTGACATTTCAGAGCACCAGTGGCACCTGGTCCAGCTGCTCACAGCTCTGCTTCCATCCAAACCCCTCTCTGCTCATCTCCCCACCCCACGGGCCAAGGTGAGGAGGGCTGGTGCCTGCCTACTCAGTGCTAAAATTTATGGGGTAGGCAAGAGGAGAGGACACAGGATTCTCCTTCGGTTTCTTGTGCACATTCTCCTCTACAGCTGCTGAACGTAACTTTAGCAAACATCAAGGAGAACAGGAGGCTTTACTGAATTAAAATATTTAACATACTGGCTAGTCATCATTCCCTTTGAAACCAATACCCATCTGGGATTTGACTTCATGAAGACTGCTACAGTCTTTCCATGCCATGTCCCAAAAAAGTTCAGAAGGGAAGCACATTGTTGTATACTTTATGTAGGCCCACAGAAAGATTTGGTTTGGAGTGCACATGGACACAAAAGCTTTTCATCTCCAAGGACCTAACCTTTGATAACTGTCATTGCAAGCATTTTATTTTGCTCACTTAAGTAGCGCTATCAATAACTGCCTTTTGCTCTGAAGGCAAACGTGGTCTGCTTTTCCAAGCAAATGAAAACAAATTAAAGACTTAAAACACCCATCAGTTGTTCACTTCAGCAATTTGATCGCTATCTTTTTTTTTTTTTTTTAATTTATTTCCAGAAGATCCTTCAGGCCAGATAACAGTCACACACTGCCTGCAATGCCGCACTGCAGTCCACAGCATGTGTATTTTTTGAGAGCTTCAGTGAAATATGAGCAAGAAGCACAGATTAAATCTGGCCTGGAATTACAGTTTGAACTCTGCAAAAACGGATACAGCAGGTCAAGTTCTCCTCTCAGTTACACCAGAGCAGCATTCCAACAAAGAACAGAAAATCCATGTATTTTGCCCTCAATTTTTAGGTTATTTATACAACCTAGAATGATGAGGAGAGTTAGAAGGATTAAAATTGTTTGTAAGAAATCAGTGGCAAACTGCATGTGTATAGATCACTGGTGCATCAGCTGAATGCTTGATTGAAGAATAACAAAGTGAGTCTCTGTAACTTGGGAGAAGGCAGGTAGGTGTTACTGCCTTGCAAGTCCTACGCCTGTCTGTGGCAATTTCTGGAGCCTGGATGAGTGTAGAGAAAGCTTTCCAGGCAGCAGAAATTCAGCTGCAGCAGCACAGAGCCCAGTAGGGCGGTTTTACTCAAATACTCAAGATTCCTCAGTTATTCTGATTTACTCTGCCTAACAGTATGATAAGACACACAGGCTTTCACACCACCAGGGCTAGGTGGATGCTGCTCCCCAGGAGATCTGGTCTAATTGCATCTGTCAACACTGAAGACAGTTGTGGATGCACACTCAAAAAAAACCAGTGGGGGGAATTTGACATTTACCTTTAGATGGAAAGAACTGAACCAAACACAGTGGTAAATTGAATCCTGTGCCATACAGCCTGGGGAGTGCTCACAGGGGAGCAATGCAAGGTATTTCTGATGTGCATTTGGTGAAAACAGCATTTGGGGCCACAAACATGTGTGAACATAAGTGGATGCAAGAGAGTTCCATGTGAGGAAGGGAATGGGGCATTGGAGAGACAGCATTTACTGGCCCTGCTCCTCCACTTGCTTACAGTGGGGACACACCAGGGATAAATTTTATCCTGTGATTCCAAGCAGCTGGCCAAAACTATAAAGCTGCAATCTGTAAAATTGCTGAGGCTTTTTTTTTCCTTGCCCCCCCAAAAAGTTAATAACTCCCCCTCACATACACACATGCACATTGTTCAGAAATATTAGCCATTTCTCCCCTGCTCCAGCTCTGGTAAGTCAGGTAACTGAAGCTTCAAAGGAGAATCACAGTTTAATGGAGCTGTGCTTGCCAAAGAAGACAAAGGACTTTGATTAGATTTCTTCCAGCTTATTTACATGGCTTATCTTTTTATAAATTCAACTTCCTTCCAAAGTTGATAATGAGATGCCTTGGAAAAAGGAAAAAAATGGAATGGTTTGTTTTGTCACAAGACAAGTGATTATTTTTTTGATAGACTGTGTCTGGTGTAAAGTTCAAAAACAATGGAAGTAACAGTCTTTAGGCAGAACACATAACTGTTCCTGATAACACTCTGCGAGGAAAAAATGGCAATTTTCAGAATTCTGCATAATAGCATGGACAAATAACCTTCCAGGAGCAGCTGTCATGGTTAATTTCTGCTCTAAGATATAAAAACAGGGATGGCTTTTTGATTAGATGTTATTCATAACTTCTTTTTTTGCATTGAATTTCTATTGCCTGAGTAGAGAATGGACATTTCCGAGACAGGAAAGACCATTAGCATACTAGATTAAAATGTTTCCATGCATTTCAGCCCCTGTCATTCTGACTTGGACACAAATATATCCAATTTCTCCACTGTGGAGTCCTCAGAAAATCACAGGCATGCTGATATTTTCCTAAAGTGGCCTATAAAGTGTGGCAATGAGCCTTGTAAATATTGAGATTTTAGCGAAGGAAAAAGAGAGTAATTGCATAATTTGAAATGATGATGGAAGTTACTTTCTAGGCAATAAGTGATACAAAAATGGACAAGGTGATTTGCCCTGGTTTTCCATTCAGCAGCTGGGATGCATGGGGAGGACTTACCCAAAAGAACAGAAGGATGGGGACAGATGAGCAGGAAAAGGATGGAGCAAAGCATCCCCCTCTGCAGGGAGTCAGCTTGAACACTTAAACTAACAGCCTCTTTAGGGTTTGCATAAAACCCTGACAATTAAGTACTCACCCAGGGCATCTGACAATTTAATCTGGGGGTCTACCCATGTGAATTTATCCCAATTAACTACCACAGTTAAATCAAGCCTTAGCTGAGTCTAAATTCTCTTGAGAAGCACTCACTTCTGGCCTCAAGCTTTTCCAATATATACATCAGCAAAGAAAAGGCTTGTATGCTTGAGTTTTACTAAAAAAGAAAAAAAATATATATTCCATGTCATTAAATAAAAACAACATTAAAGCAAAACTATGCATGCAATAATTAAACAAAAATAAAAAGCTCCAGCATACTTGAGCAGCAAACCTATAAATAGTTTCCAAAGAGATTCTCAACATTTCTAAAAATAAAAGCTGTCATAATAAGAGCATGTTGCAATAACAAATCTTGCTGGAAAAAGTTCTGAACCTTGTGTCTGTGAACTAAGAGAAACTAAAGCAAGAATTTTTACAAGTCACTTGACTCAATATTATGGTACATTAACCTTGATTTTTATTACCTCTCAGCATTTTTGCTTTTGAACCAGACCAAACCCCAGAAATAGTGAAGAATACACACATGGGGGTAGGGAGGAGAGAAATGGGAGGATTTGGGTTGTAATCACTGAAAAAAATGCAGTGTGAATTCTGTGCTAAAAACCTGAGTGGGTTGTCATTTTATCTGACTGATTGGATCCATCCATATTAAAGCCCAGCTTTTCTCCCCACGGGCTATGAATCAAAACTTGAGTCTGAGAACTGTGAGGGAGACACAGCCCAGGATGGGATGTGGGCTCAGCCTCTCTCCATCAAGGCTGGACTCCAGGAGGAAAGTACCTTGCCAAAACATCCATTTAACTGACCACCTCTTATTCAGTGGAATATCACATGTTTGCAAATAAAGTTGCTAAAAATAAAAAGTGTAACTGCTCTGCCTTTGCACTGATGGGAAAGGCAGATGTTGCCTGTAGCTCTTACCCACCACAACTTTATTTTCAATTTATGCACCACCCCCTGTTTTATGGTTCACCCTGCAGTAAGATACTGGAAGTCAGAGCTGCTGATTGCCAGTGTGAACCTTGTTCTGGTCTTTTTAGTGCCTTGTACCAACAGCCTTTGCTGGAAAACAGTTTGGAAAATATTGGGCAATATTCTCCAGTCATTCCAGGGGGACCACATGAGAGCTCTGAATTAACCTTGGCCAAAAAGGAAGCAAAAAGAGAAATAAAAAAGTAAGTGAAGATAGCATTCCTGATAATCCCTTTAATTTATGCGTCTAAATCCTGCCCTCTGATAGAAACAGGCGACCCAGTTGTTAAACAAATGCTTGAGCAAAGAATTTGGCACCCACATTTCTAACCACAGGTCATGGCAAAGGAAATCATCTTTGCTGCCCTTGGCAGCACTGGAAAAGGTCATTTCCCAAAGATGCAGAGCCCCAGGGCTGTTCCAAGGGGCCAGGACACCCCAGAAGCCCCGTGCCAGAGCACGAAAGGCATCACGAAGGAGGAGCAAAATCAGCTCATCTCAGTCTCTTAAAGGAACTCTGTCTTTCTGCATCCTTGCAGGGATGATGAAGAGCTGCTCATGTTTGACAGAATGGGATGCCAGTGGTGTGGCCAGTGTCCCAACTTTTCTCTCATCTGCCTCATTAGGAGTCTCATGATCTCATGATCATCCCAGAACCATCGCACTTTGCAGATTTAAACACAATGCAGATGCTCTTTCCCACCCTATGTTTGTGCCCCTCCTGGCTCAGACACACCTTTGCATTTGTCAGCAGTCAAATGTCAGAGTGTTACCATGGGACTTTTCTAGAATAAATATTTGAATTGTGATTTCTAGTAGCAGAGAACTCCTGCACTGACTTGTGAACGCTGCTCTTCTGCACTGTGTAAGATCACCAGCAAATGGGAAGGTGCCTTTTGAGGAAGCCAAACAGCCTGGAGCAAAGACACTGGCACCCAAAACTAGGAGCCAACACAGCAACAAATCAGACCAGATTTCTTTAGTCAAACTGCCATGTGAGGGGTTCAGCTGTGGCTCGCCTCGAGTGGAAATGCAGCATATGCTGAGTATTTCAGGGATGTGGTGAATGCAGTCAGGGCAGAAATGCAAGCCCAGAAAACACATGGCTGGGTTTACAGGAGAAGCAACACGGTCTCATCTCAGGCAGCCTCCCTCAACTTCAACACACCTCCATCTATCCAAATATTTTTGAAAAATGCCAAAACTGCCCAATGGTCAGCTGTAAATCCCCTTCCCCATAAAAGGGTGCACACAAACCCCCTTACCCACAGAAGTGTGCCTTTCTTAGCCAGGAAGTCACAAGTGGGTACACACAGGTAAAAACAAACAGTTGGAAATTCTAACTTGAATTTTTTTGTATTACTCATTTGTGGCTCTCTCATGAAGCTAAATGATTCAGATGCCTTTCTGTATGCTGGCTGGCGTGGTGAGGCAGTGAGACCGGACCTCCAGGCCCACCAAAACTCCCACTGCTCCAGAGGAAATAGCTCTGACAGCATCTGTGCTTGGAGCTGATTCTGGAAAAACTGTTTTGCCATCAGTCCTGTAGCAATATTCTTATTCATGAGCTCTCAGTCCAGATGAGGAATAACTGGTGAGCTCAGACCTCTGGAAAGAGGGGTTTCCACTCCAGAATTGATGTTTAACGATCAATTTATGCCAGAATATCTTTTCCAGAATTTCCAAGCAAGGGACGCAAAGTGGGCTCCGCAGATGGCTCTCTGTGCCAGTGAGACCTGCAGTAATTCTGCATTTGATCATATCCACCTGAAAGAACAAGGAGTGTTTTGACTGCAAAAGGAATTTTCCAAAGGAATAGCAGGAGGCAAACCATGGAGCCTAGACTTGCCTGTTATAGTGGCCAGTACTCGTCTGAGGTTCCCAGCAAGGACAGAGGGAATTTACCTGCACACAAATTTCACATTTTGGCCCCAAGGGACTATTGATACCAAAAAACCAAAAGCCTTTCTGCCTCCAAAGTAGAAGCATTTGGGAATCAAGGGGAAATCTGAAAGCTCCTAATGAAAAGAAACATTTCTATGGAGAAACTCCTTGGTGCAAGCAAATTAGAAGTGGAAAAATATCAAAGCACTGGAGGGTTTTATGCAACAGTAGCCAAAACCTTGAAAGAAAACATTGTTAAAGTTTGGTTTTTTCTCTTTTCTTTGGGGGGACTGTTTCTTCTGGAGTGGCCTACATTCTCAGGCCCTGAATGCTCCCAAATTAATTGCTTTGTGTCCTCTTCCTCCCCCCATCCCTTTTCTTTCTCTCCCTTTAGCCTAGTCCCAAGCCAGTGAAGACTTGGCTGGGGCTTGTAATGAACTGGCAGAATGATAAAGAGACGCTGGGCTGGAGGGAGGTGGGGGACCCAAAGCCCACTAATAAGACCAGGATCCCCTACTTACACCGTGCCCCACCGCGGGGAAGCCATTAAAGACCCACAGAATAGAAGAGAAAAGGAAGAAAGTTCTTACAAGGAGCCCTCCCCTCCCCGGGCCCTCTCCAGCCCTTTTTGAGAACAGAGCTCTCGACATGGCTAATCCCTGCACCGCTTAATGAACTACAAGCTTCCCTTTCACCAGGACAAAAGTTTCTTTCCTTTCTCGGGCCTAATCGCAGACAAATGGTCCCCCCACCACGATGCCTGTTAAAAACCCATTCCCTTTTTTGAGGCTGTGAGGCAGGAGGAATGCCACTGGCAAGAATAGGTACCCTTGAAATGAGCTCCTTCTGCACTTCTGAGAGAGATAAGTGGGAGATGACATTGGAGCTATAATGGAAAAAATATTTTCACAAGGCAGCATCTGTTGTTTCAGTGGATGCAGCCCCATTTTTGTTCCAGAATGCTTCTGTGCATCTGTCTATATCTTTTCTGTCAGTGAAACAATTACTGCCTGCCCGCCCTCTGTACACACACGTACATTACTGGTAGGAATGTTACATGGCTGCACAATAAAGCTGCCACAGCCTGTGCTGAGTTTTGTATGGACAACAGCCTTCTGCAAGGAACAGCTTTCATTTTCCTTCCCAAATGAAAAAGTAGGCATGACTTGCAGTGTTTATTACTTCACAGTGTGTGGGTGAGCTCAAATATTGCCAGTTCCATATAGGAACAGGAAGATACAATGTCTGATTGTGTACAGAATCCTTAAGCATCCAGATTTTATTTTGGTGCATAAATAATTATCCTTATTCCAGGATAATAAAGTGTTTGCAGCGCTCACTTCCGCTAAGCAACAATGAAACCAGGTCATTTATTTTAGTGTCTGACCCTCCAAATATAGTACAAATCTTTTGTGTTGGATGTGATTTTAGATGGCCATTCAGGGTTGTTTTGTGCAGGTTTACACTGCACACCAGCATTGGACCCAGGAACGTGCCAGGTCTGCCAAGCCTCTCTCCAGAGCTATGTCCTCTCTGCATGACAAGAAGATGTATGGGCTTTACACAAGTAGGGAGTGTTTGAGCATCTAATCTGAACTCCCATCTAGTCAGTGCTGCTGTATTTGGCAAAAGCATTTTCCAGGAAAGCTTCCAGAAATGAGCTGAAGACATCAAAAGATGGAAAATCCATGCTTTCCCTCAGCAGTTTGTCCCAGAGGCTTTTCACCTCCACTGCCTGTCTAGATTCTACCTTGCTTTTGTCCAGACTCACCTTTTAGCTCTGCTATCAGCTTATGCCTTTCTTTTCCTAAATTAAAGAGCTGTTTAATATCCTGTATCTTCCACCCATGAAGCACTTACAGGCTGCAATTAAGTCACCTCTCAATCTGCCTGTTGATAAGGTTTACAGCTGAAGGTCTTTAAACCTCTTCCTTCAAGGCCCTATCTTCATCTTGTCAACATATTAGTGACTTTTTGTATAATCCCCATGATATATCAATGTGCTTTTTAATGCATGGGCCCTTGGTTGGTTTAACATTCCTCTGTCTCACCACTGCTGTTCACGTAGCAAAACAACCTCTCAGTCCTAACATACAAGACCACACTAGATGCACACATTCAGTGTTTCCTTTCCCATCACAAACCATCCCAGCAACAGCAACTCCAGTTTCCTGACAGGCCCCTGAGTAGATACCCAGAGCTTTGGAAATGCCACCAGCAGCCCAGAGCCTGTCTGGGAACACACAGATGAATTTTTCCCTGCAGCTCTTGCTCCTGCTCTGCTCTCCTACAACCACACTTTTGCCTGTGCTCTGGACAAACCCAAAAAATGCAGAAGCAATAGAGAACAGAACAAGTAGGACCAGTAACATCTTCGGAGCTGTGTAAGGCGATTCCACATCACTGTGTACTGCAGAACAGAGAGAAGCTGAAACCTGCTGGTGTGCAAAGTAGCACTGTGGCTTTGAGGCCACCTTGAACCACCACATTTATCTAAAACAGGGGTGATGACACACATTTGGATGAATGAGGCTTTAAATTGAACTAGTAACAGCTACACAGAACCAGGGAAATGTGTTTTTGACAGAAGAGGTCTCTTCTAGGGGCATTTCCCATTACAGCAACATTGAATTATGGTTCTCCTAGGAGAGGGTCTCTCCATTCCAATGGCAGAGCCCCCCTGATATCTGTGCTACTCCAGTAGCACGGAGCTTATCATCACCAGCTTGCAGCTGAATTCACACCCCAGTCCAGGTGAATCTTTGCCAATGTCTCCAAAGCACACGAGCTATGAGAAATGACAAGCAGTAGTACTTTCAACCATGCATTTCAGACTCCCTGGAGCAGGCTCAGTTTCAAAGGGCTGGATTCTGTTATTATTTCTCTCAAGCCTGTCTGCCCATTAGTACTTACAGGGTCGAGCATGGGAGGAGGGGACTTCTACTCAGAAAATCAAGCAGCTACAAAACAAAAGGAATCCCGTTCAATTATTCCCAGCAAGCGGATTAAGCAATGAAAGCAGCATATGAGTCTTTTGTGTGGTATTTTTGCAATTATGTTCATTTTTCCTACATTACTAATATGCTACTAGAAACCAGACACCATACCCAATAATGTGAAAACTAGGCAAAAGAATGGAGCCAAGAAGGGGAAGAAACAGAGTGGAAAATGCAAAACAGTAAAATATTCCTCTCAGCGTTTGTTAAGTATCAGCAAGGGCACATTATAGCTGGGTCCCCAGACTCAGGCAGCACTGAACTAAGAGCAAAGCAGCAGATGGTCATGTAGCAGATTAGAAATTGCTAATAACTGCCTGTCTGGAGAGCTTTGCTTGGGATTATGGACTTGATGGTAGAGTAAAAACCTGTAGTGACAGTCATCAAAATGTAGGCATCCTTGAAATGGGAAGGGTCCAGGCTTCATGAAGATTTAATCTGCCTGTGTGTACTCTGCCCTGCCAGTGTTGGAGAAAGCAGATTGAAAGGTTTTGTGAATGTGTTACTAGAAAAAGTAACTAGATCATGTTACTGTTGTGAATCAGTGCAGCTGTGCTGGCACCAGCAGATCTGAGTCAAAATGTACTATCTGAGAGTCAGGCTTCAGAGACCAGGGAAAACCTCATGAAAATAGCAGTCTCTTAATATGTTTACAAAAGATTGGAAATTAAGAAACCCATCATGGTCTATGCCTGTTTTAGAAGGAAAAACTAAAACCAGTTTGTTTTCTAGTGGTTTGTTTGTTGGTTTTTTTTTTTAAAGACCACTTACATCTCTGACCAGGTAGGACTGAAGCAGCTCTGACAGGTCTCACAGACCTTCTCTTCTCTATCATAGAGTGTGGAGTGTGTGCTGAACTCTCCATGTATCCCTCTGGTTTCTGGCCACAACGATTCAACACTTTTCTCCTCAAGTGTTGATAAAACAATGTACAACATTTGAAGGATGATCATCTATGCTGTTGAGTGCTTGGAATAGTGACTGCAGCACAGCAAGGGAGAACAGAGAGAGCTGCAGCACTATTTAGTGTGTGGTGAGTGTCTAAGAAACTATTTCATTCAGAATTTCATTCACAAGGTCACCCTCATGTTAAATGGTTCTCAATTAAATTCCTGATAACTACCAGCAGCTACTAGTTTATCAGTGTATCTCTAACTACAAGGTGACAGACAACACACATAAGCGTGAAGTGAAGAGGGCGAAGGCACTGGCTTCCCATTTTACTGGGTATAGCCTTTCCCTTGTATGACCAGAGGTATTTACAGAGCAGAAGTCAGATGAAAGCTTGGGAGATGAGAGCTACTGTATCAGGATGGGCAAATGTGCATATATTTATCCCTGCAGTCCTCCCAAGGACTCCCTGCGCCTTCTGCAGAGGATAGAGTTTCTTTACTGGGTGATGTCCAAGCATCAGCTTCTGCCGTTGGCTTTAATTAATGAAAGGCTCTGACAATAAACTGCAGCAAGCCACATGCTGCACCCACCATGCTGAACCAGTGTGTGGTTTGCACACACATTTTTGAAACCCCATTTTCCTTGATGTGCCTGTAATTTGACTCAGTGGGTCAGTGCAATGTGCTCTAGATGAGATGGGAGAGTCCTTCACGGTATCACTCACATGGCCAAAGATCTGAAGCAAATCTATTAAACACATTATGTTATTCCAGATATTTAGCTGTGGAAACAAGATCAGGACCTGGCTTATGATCACAAGAAAAAAGTTCCTTATGACCTTTGTCTTCCAAGAGTGAAGGGGAAAATCTGCCACTTGAACATATATAAGGTTTACTGATATAGATTTCAACCTGGGCAAAAAAACTCTAATGAGGGGGCCAAATGTTAAATCAAAGTAAGTATCTTGCAGCAGTTCAGATTTGGGGTACCAGTTGTCAGTTCAACCACACATTGACCCCTTTCTATTCCAGCATCTTCCAACCAAAGCAGTACAGGATTTCCAGTCTCACTTGAGAATGCAAAGCTCCAAATAGCCTTGGAGCTTTACTGTACAATATCTACATACACATACATTTCAGAATTGCACCTTTGCCTCAGTATAATCCCAGTTAGTCCACAAGAAAGTATCTTCAAAAATGGTATTTTTTAAAAGTGTGATAAAGGGAATCTTGTCGCATAAATGATGGAAGGAAGCCCAGACCTCAGCATGAGTTGTCTTCATTGTAGAGGGCTTGTAGAGGGCAAAAACTGTCTAGTTTAGTACTATTAAATGCCATATACAGATATATATATATATATATATATATATACAGAGAGAGAGAGAGAGAGAGAGTGTATATACATACATATATATATATTTATATATATATAGTGTATATACATAGAATGGTGTGTGTGTTTAAATGCAATGGTTTAATTTAACACAATTTTCCCTCAGTACAGGTGCTCCAAAAGCTGGCGTTTTTTTGCTGTGTTTGTTAATCAAGTAAGACTTTGCTGGGAAAGAAATAATGCACATGGGGTATCCTGTGATCTTTCCAGTCACTAAGGATTTTTCCAATAAGACTGGTGACATCACCAGCAAGACCAATCACCACTTGCAGCCATGGGGCACAGCTAGTGGGTCAGATCCTGACATGCAGTGTACCCCACCAATGCACACTGGGAGCTGTCGGAAGGGAGTACTCAAGAGTTTATTTCCATTTCCACGAGGAATAAACCCTGTCTAGACTGGCCAAGGTAAACACTGGCTTGCCCTCCCACCTGCCCCAAAGGTCAGGGCTGGTGGGGCCCTGCCAAGTGCTGGCTGCCATCTGCTGAATGAGTGCCATTCCCCATGCAGACGAGGCTTTTCCAACACACAGCTACAGCCAGGCCTGGCAGATGCTCTTCGCTGGTGATTCCAGGACTTTTGCCTTGGCTTGGCTTCTCCCCTTTGGATGGGAGTCATCTTTAGCTGCAGACAGGCAGACGCCTGAGGAGGGTCTGTCCTGCAGGCAGGATGTGACCCATCACGGATGACCAAGGGCTCCCTTTCCCATGGCCTCCAAATCCACACTGCAGCCCCAGGGAAGGAACAAGGCTGTGCTGCACAAAGGTGCTGGATCTACGTCTCACTATTCAGCAGATGAAGGTGTGAAATGTGGTCACTTCATCCACTGCAGAGATCTCAAGGCTATAAAACAGCAGAGCTGGCCAAGTTCCCTTTAAAAGTGCTGCTCTTTGTAATGAAGGCAAAAGGAATCTGCTAAACGAAAACTCCAATTATAATGGTCTTTCGGCATCAAAAGAAAATGTAGTAACTTTGTTGATTCCACAATAACAGCAGAAAAAGAATCATTCCTCTGGAGACACAAATTAAATATTTGTCTTCTTTGCTGGTAGAAAGGGTGAGGTTTCTCTCATCTCCTGTACAAGTAAATCGTGAGCATTCCCCTGGTGTAACACTACCCCTCTCTGCCATCACAGCAGTGTGAGGAGATTCTAATCACTGCCCCTACTTGCTCTGCTTACAAGTCTTGCCTTAGAACACAGGTCTCCCTTTGGAAATGGATTTGACTGTCAAATCCCTCTTTTCAGTGCCACACCCACAGCACAAGATCACAAAGAAAGGGGATTGCTTAAACACAAAACCACAACTGTTTGATCACAGCAGCGTTATCACTTATGAATACTGTAGAATCTCTCAAATCTCCAGGTATTCATCTAAAAAAATCTGTTTCATGTCTTAAAGACTTTATTCCCTCTTCACAAAAGACAGTCAACTTAAACTCAGACAATGAGAATAGCCCTTCTATACATAACACACATAAATATATTATACTGCCCTTTTCAAATATTACAGATCTACTCAAAGATTGGCTCAGGCCAAAATTCAGGATCTGAAAAATCTCAGGTTGTGAAAACACATGGAGCCAACAGAATTAAAGACAGTTTACAGTAACATATCAATAGGGTACACTGCAGCAGAGAAATTAGAGACCCCTTCCTCCCCTGAACTAGGCATATATTCTAGCAAAGCCCTTCCTTCAAGCTAAATAGCTTTCTATCAGTACTTGTGTGTCATATTTGATGCAAGCACTATGCAAACCTTTAGGTTCATTGAACTAAACAAGGAAAATGGAAAAAAATTAGGGAAGAAATACACAAAGTGTCTTGAAATACACAACATGTCTTGAAATAAATAACTGTATGGCTAAAGCCTAGTGACCTTACAAAGATGTAGGTTAAAAGTATGCAAGAGCAACTAACACAAAGCTCTTAAGAGAGATTTGAGAATTGAAGAGTAAGAGTAGAGAAAAACAAGTAATTTAAACATTTGAAGGTTCTTGCTGCATTAGTGGAAGCAACTTAATAGTTTATTGAGCTGACTCAGATCATAGTAAGTTGAGTCAGATTCAGCAAAATAACATATCTTTTTAATTATGCATATTCAAGTAAAATTTTGTTGGGATTTTCACAATATTTTTAGGATAATCAAAGATCTGAATTATTGTATTCATAATGTTTTGGAAATTCTGTTTTTCCATCAGAAAAATGTTGCTGGGAAAAGTTTCCAAATCTGTTTCGTATACTTTGTTGGTTAAGGAAGCAACCATCTTTCTGTTCACTGGACACTGGGTCCTGCTTTGAGCTCTGGCTCTTAGATGTTCCCTTTTTGCCAATATAATTAAATACTAGAAAAAATACACTACCACTGCCTTGTTTTGCAACATCTTTTTTTGTTTCTTGTGGCATACTACTTTCATCTTCAAGCCATAAGTCAATTTTACTTTCATGAAGTTTCTTGCATTGCCAGATAAAGAACTTTTCCTTGGATCACAAAAGAAGCTGGCAAGGCTTACTACCCCTGGCAAAACTTTACTAAACATGGCTCAAATGCCAAATTTACTATGAAAATACACAGAAGACTCACATTGATTTCTTGTACTTTACCAACGCACCATCAAATAAGTTTTCTGTGGCTAGCAACCCACAGGCAGGGGAACAAGAGTTATGTTTTATGCTGGGCTTCATTCTCATGGCACACACCTACTCCTCCAGGCAAGACAAGTTATCTTCAGGGCCTGAGGAAGAGTATTTGACAGTAACTGATGAGGATGAATGGCTCCCGTGTGCCTCCCTGAGCCAGCGGAGCACGGTAACTCGCCATCCAGGATTCGTAATTCCACGGCTTAAAGCACATTAGGAAAACAGCCCGATCGATAAAGCCCCCATGAATGCACCAGCACATCGCTGCGCTATCGCACGAGTGGAAACAACAAATGTGTCACCGCAGCGATTGTTGGATGTGAAATCACGTGGAACGCCTCGTTTGGAGCGCGGCCCGGTCGGCCCCTGTGAAAGCGAACCCCCTCGCGCCATGTTAGCCAACGCCGGGGCGTGAAATCCAACCTCCATCTGCGCCGCCGCCGCGCTCTGTGCCCGCTGCGTGTCAGCATCTGTTTTTATTTTCTGGCACCTTGAGCAAGTGTTAGAGACTCTAAATAATAAGTGACATACGGACACTTTGCTGGAAACGAGCACCTGGGCTGGGGCACGGCATTCATTAAGGCCTGACACGCTCGCCCTCTGTGCTCTTTTCGGTCCCTTCTTTTCTTTCCCTTACCACACGATTACTCATGTGCCTACTGGCAATGTGAGAAATGGAAAATGCAGCATGCCCCATTGGCCGAACAACTGGACCATGGTTCCAGAAAAACTCTCCTCTTTTATGGTGCCTTTCATCCTTTTAACACAGCACGCTGAATAAAACCACAGGCACACCTTGGTCAGCTTCCTCATTAGAGAAGACTAGGCACTTGTTTTTTCTTCACTGCATAAAAAACAGGGATGCCATACACAGGTGCACTCAAGCAAAAAGTGTATGTGTGTTCTGCTTTAGATGAGGAAACAAATTTCAGGGGAAGTTAACTCCATCTCCACGGCTTTATAACAAAATGCAAAAAGCCTGAATTTTTGATGCATGCTAAATTTCAGAGAAAATAAGAGCAATGTGCACTATGAAGGATGTTTTTGAGACTTGTGAGGGCTCTCTTGTCCTCTGCAACTAACTGCATGACTAGGGAATTAAAGGCACACTAGCCAATCACTTCACAAACTTGAGGAGGTTAATTGGCATTGAAATTTGTATTCTTGTAGAAAACAAACCAAATTTACCTTGTCAGCTTGACTGGTCTAGTCTATGGCATCCCAGTTTCTAGTACAGAGTAGACAAACCAAAGGTCTCACAAATGAAGAATGTGAAGAATTGTGAAGAATTTCTTCACAAATGAAGAACCTAGAGTGGCTAGTGCAGACCCCAGTTTTCAGAGCTGATGAGGCAGCAGAAACAGGAAGATGCAGAAGACTTGTGTTGGATAACTTGTGGGTGCTCAGGACACTGCCAGCAGTCCCACTCTTCATAGGATTTCCTGAACTGAACATCTACCATCCTCCACAGAGAAAGCTGTGCCTGGAAGGGTGGAGGGACAGTAATGGCCATGCAACACTGCACTGGGTAATAACAGGACAAGATGAACATTTCCAGACTGTATGAAGGAGGAAGAGAGACTTACAGCTTTTACCTAAAGCAAGCTGTCATTAATAAAGACAATGATTGCTCCTTAAACTTCTAGTAATAATATGTGTTTATTTAATTATGGGGGGAGGGGGTTTGTTTGTTTAAAAAAAAAATCTCCAGGGATTGCTGGAGTAATTTCCCTGGGCACCTCATGCTGCCTGACCTTCCTGGTGGCAAAAAACGGTCTTGGTTGAAATGATGTGTGAAAGTAATACTAAAATATTAAATTAAAGCATACACACACACGCACACACACACACACACACACTCATATATATATAAGGTTCCCTGAAAAAACAGGGAGAAGATTAATGATGAGGAATGTCATTACTCTTTAAAAAACACAGCCTGCAAAAAAGTTAAGTTAAAGGAGTGAAACACCAGAGACTCATCAAGCCAAAATCAATAAAGCAGCAGTTAAAAATCCATTTCCAGTTCAGGATAAACAATTGCTGCATAGGGAAGGAAAAACCATCAGTGGTAGCACAGAAAAGACAGAAGCAAAACCAACTGTGAGAATGTATAGCCTGAGGAGAGAGATGACAGAGCACAAACTGCATCACTCAGTGAACAGGTAACCATTCAGAAGGGCACATGTGTGTGAGTCTGGAAGAGAGCAAAGCTTCAGGCTGTGAGATACAGGGCTCAAAAGCAGAGACTGCAGGATGAACAGCTCAACTTGAATTCTCAGGCAAAATACATGGCAAAACCAGCAAAGGCATTTTTTGGACACGAGGGGAATCCTTCATAGAAGTGGGTAGGCTGTAAACAACAACAGTACCTGAGACAGCATCTGGGTTCAGACTTGATGTCATGGCTCAAAAATTAAATGAGAAAAATGAGACCAAAAAAAAAAAGTAAGAGTAAGCCAAAATAAGTAAGAGAAGAGGAGGAAACACTTGTAAATGTTAAAGTACTCAATATACCCTGATAGTCAGAAAGAAGGCTGAGAAGTGAGTTAGTCCTCCTTAAAAGATAATACTGCATAAACAACACATAAAATTGGTGCCTCTGCAGTCTTGGTGAACAAGGCAGAATATCAGGCAGTGGCTGGTGGTGGGAGTTAACAAATGGCAAAGGAACATTTCCAACCTCATTCAGAAGCATCTTCATGATCTTGAGTAAAGAATTTTTCGACCTTTTCCTGGACACATAGAGCATGGGCGTAGCGCTGTAATACGGGACCAAAAAACTGACTGTTCTTTCCAGAAAATCTTCTGTGGATTCCTAAGCCTGTAATTTTTCACTAACATTAACCTCTGCAGGTAGCAATGCTTAACATTAACTTCTTAAAAAAAAAAAAAAAGAAAGAGAGAGAAAGAAAAAAGAAAAACAAAAGACCAAGTCCTAATACTTCACCATTTTTAAACAAAAGGAACTAGTGTAGCAGAGGTAGCAACTGTGATGACATTTGAGATTAGCCTATAATCCCCCTTCAATCTTCCAGCTGGAGAGTGGAGACTGTATGATTTGAAATCTGTGAAGTTATTTGATTTTAAAGGCTTAGCAGGCAAATAAAAGACAGTATAGGCCAATGAAATCAAATTTGCTGTATGATGTGTAGTACTCTGGATCCAGATTTTATACGTGTCCTCTGTGTGCTTACTCTGATATAAACAGTTACAGCAAAGCAGAAATATGTGCTGTCTGTGCAAGATGGACTGGAATTCTGTCCTTGCTCATGTCTGATCTGCTCACACAGAAGTCAGCAGGATCAGCCAAAGTAAGAAAAGTTCTCAAGGCAGAAGGTATTCAACAACAACAAAAACAACAACAACCCTAAAAAATTTGATCATGAAGGAAGAAAGGTCATGGAGAGCAGAGCGTGCCTCTTCATATTCTTTGTATCATATTGTAGTGTGTGACTAGCTCTTGTCCACTAACTTAATCAGGAAGACATATTTTAGACAGTGACAAGCTGGAATGAATACAGTCAGTCTTGTTTTCACCACAGGATACAGAGATTGGCTTTGGATGTCTTCCTGAAACATTCATTTTTTAGGCAGAATGGGAGCCTGAGGGCAGAAGACTTCAAAAAAGAAAAATACATATATCCCAGAAGTCATGTAAAACACAGGGCTACACAGTCAGTTAGTGTAAATGAATGTAACCCCACTAATGAGAAGGAGCATCTACAGTGTAAGCCAGAGGAAGATGACAAACTGAAATTGTGCCCTTGGTGACATCTGATCTATTCACAAAAATATGCATGCCTTATGGGGCAAATTTTACTATCTGTCAAGATTGTTTGGGGAATGTGGGCATCTCTATCGGCTGGGAGAATCACGAGGGGCAGGGGGAGAGCTCTTGCATAAAAAGCAAAATTAAACATCTCAAGAAGCAAATTCCCCCCTCAGTTGCACAGAGGACAATCAACCCCTCTGGAGCTCTGCTCTAGATGGTCACTTCAATGCCCAGTTCTCACCCTCTTGTGGCAAAACTCCAATTAAAGCCATGCTCTCCAGACACTGTGCTGGCACAAAATGTGAGCAACTTTGCTGAAATAACCATCGTGGCCATAAAGCTGAGCTATCTGCCAAGGGGAGTGCAACTACAAATAGAATTTATCTGTCATGAGTGGCAGCATGGTCCAGTTCAGAGCAAATTCCTTGTCATTGATACATATGGCTCTGTGTGATTTTAACCTTAGCATAGTCACTGGTAAGTCAATAGTAACAGAAGGGGCAGGGGGAGGATGATTTATTTTTCCTTCCTTCTGCTGCAGAGCAACTGCATATTTTCCTTGTCAACAGCTGTGGTTCATATACACTGCAGAGATAGGTAGACAGATGGGGGAAAACCCCACCCAACAAACAAGATGTAGGACTCCCAGGAATCATTATTACATGCTGAGCATGCCAATATGATGCTATTTGCAGTCTCCTCTCTAGGTCAGCAGAGATTCCAGCATCCTTTGTCCAAAGCAGTTGCTCCTCCCCAGGAGCACGTGCAAACCCTTGTCTTTATGCCACGCTGTCAAACCTGATGAAGGCTTTAACCAAGGAAGGGTTAACAGGTCTCACTCACACACCTGGCTGAAATGCCTCTGCTCTTCACATCAGACTATCATCAGAGCTGCTGCCTATCCTGCCACCTCTTTGTCATAGTAAATAATCACTCAGTCTGACCCAATGAAAATTAAAAACGTAAATGACTGTGAGGGTGGGGAGGCCCTGGCACAGGCTGCCCAGAGAAGCTGTGGCTGCCCCATCCCTGGAAGTGTCCAAGGCCAGATTGGATGGGGCTCTGAGCAACCTGGGATAGTGGAAGGTGTCCCTGCCCATGACAAGGGCTTAGAATGAAATAGTCTTAAGGTCCCTCCCAAACCAAACCATTCTATGATTCCAGGGTTTTATAAGAACGTTGCTTCAGCTTCCACAGTTCAGCTGATGAGGGGTAGCTCACCAAATGGCAACCACACCAGCACTGTTCTACCAAAGTCTGGGATTTTAGGTTACTTGAATTCAGCTGTAGATCCACTATCAGCTTACTGATACAAAAACACAAACGCACTCAGACTCAGCCCTCTGCCTCAGCTTAGATCTGGGAAGAGCAGCAAATATTGTCAGCTGTCTGTGGATACTGAACACGAGTGCTGACCCAAACCTTCGCCCATCCTCTAAGACAAACTGAAATTGTGTTCAAAAAGGTATGTAAGTCCTTGGTTTACTCTAAAAATTGAATTATTGAATTATTATGGCACTTTCCAAGAAAGCTGATGTTACAGTTTCATGACAGAGGCCGTTCACTGAAATGCTGATTAACATTTGTGTTGTGATAGTGCCTCAAAAAACTCTCTGTCAGGTCCCTACGGTCTGCAGAGTCCTCCCAACTGGCTGAAGTTGGTGAGGACAAGAAATCAAGGTCAATTATTTCGAGTTCCAGTGAAATCCAAGAGAAACTCTTTATTTTAGAACCTCAGTTTTAAGCTGACATTATTTTATTTTTTTTTTCTGTAGAGCAGCTCAGCAGAAGTTGAGGTCAGTAGAAAGAACTAAATTCAATTTTCCACTTTCCTTCTTTCACCAGAGAGACTTCTCAGGGAAAAATAACAGTATCTGAGTGTCCCACAGTGACCATGTTATCCAAGTTTTTCAGTCTGAGATCTCATTTCATGTTTGTAATACTGGCTCCATGAATGGCTCTTGGAGAAAATCATGTTACAAATATAAACATATCAGGAACAGATGCAGTCCTGCAGGAAAACATTTTCCAGGTGGAAAAGCAAGCATCTAGAGCATCCACAATAATTGCAATATTCATCTTCATAAATAAATAATATAAAATATTAATTGACAGTCATAGTGGTCATGCAGCCAGGCTGAAATATGATTTCAAACTAAACACTATGGAAAAGTGAGCAGCACTGCTGGCATGTCCACAACACAGGTTGGAAGGAACACCATAACCACTGACTGACACTTGACTCCTTCCCAATAACCTTCACAAATTTCACAAAAACAACATCTCTCTGCACCCACTCTCCTTCCACTCCCACTCCCGCTGCATCCTCCCATGTGGACTCAAGTTTGATCCTGGCAGCTGCACTAATGAGAGCAACAAAACACAAAGAATCCTCCTCTCCTGGGCCAGGCCCTGAGCTGTGCCTACGTGTCTGGAGCCAGAGAGTTTCCTGCCTGGCTTTCACAACGCCAGCTCCTCTTTTGTTGTGCAAGCTCCTCTTGCGCTGTCCGACACAAGGAGCTGCGGATCTGCTTTCATTCCCAAAGAAAGATCACCACAGAGCAGGACCTCTGCATGCCTGGGGGGGAATCTCCCTCTTTCACTTGCTGGGGTTTATGAGGGCTATCTTCCAGTTGGCACAGCAAACATATGTCCCAATCCAAAGATCATTCAAGTCAACAGAAAGGCTGCTCTTGATTCCTACGGGCTTTGGCTCTCGCTGCCCTGGAGAGCAAGGAACTGTAGGGCCAAAAATAGGGTCACACAGATGACACGGCTGTCACCCCATCCTCATCCCCCCACCTGCTCCTCCAGGTCACAGCTCTGCAGCCACAGGAAGATGTTTACATCACTGTCCTATTGACACAGGTCAGAGTTCAAGGAAGCCCAGTAAATCATGAGTCAAAATAGGGTAGGGCTGGGGCCAGGTGGAGGAGAGAGGGGAAGTAATGAGAGCAGAACCATCTCTTTGAAGAGGAACAAATGTGAATGTTTACAGTCCCCCTGGTGCATTCTCCCTGTGCTGAAAACATGTTCAGACGCTGGATGGTTAATCTGCCTTCTGAGAAGTTGTGCTGAATGGCAAGGAGCTTACTCACACCATCAAAAAGATCTCTGCCCGTGCTGCTCTGCAAAAATCCTGGTGGCATGGAAGGCAGCCAGTGCATTAGTCCTGTACTTTCATATGAGCTGTATCAAAGAGGCTCAATTCTGCATTGTGTATTCCCACAGGGTTGGTGAATCCAGACTTAGTCCTGGCATACAGTGAGATTCTTCTCAAAACGGAGAAAGAAAAAAAGTAAAAGCCCAGTTAGCAAACAAGACAGGGCCCGTTTCTGCACTAAACCACAGTACATAGTTTAACAATGTTTCACAAATCTTCTTCATTTATCCTTAATCTGAAGGCATCTTCTTTTTCCCCAGCAGAGGATGTCAGGTCCAGCTCCATTTCTGGAGCTACAACATTTCTGGGTTTCCTATGCAGCCCAGAGGATCTCAGATATTCCCACTGCCTGTAGTTACTGCACAGTGAATTAGCAATTCACTCTGTCACTCACTGATTTCCTCTGCCTCATTAAGACTCCAGGAGTGTCTGATGAGAGCATTTAATTAAAATTAGTACAAACTGATAACAAGGCCTTGTGATTCTTTTGTCCATCTGTTTGTTGATCAGTAATTAACAAACCCAGGGGGACAGTGCAGGACAAAATGAGTGGAGGGACAGTTAACAGAGAGAGTCGAAGTCCAGGTGTGGGACATTGACCCAGCAAAATCAAATTTCACACTGAGAACCACATAGAAAGGGTGGACACAATATTAGGAAAGCTTGACATTTCTTCCTTTTAAAAACATGTCGTCCATGTTTGAGAGACATCTGAAAAGCATTTGTGAGACAGGACAGTGATGTACACAGGCTTCTACAAGGAGGTGTGATCTCCCTGACAGGCTCCATCCACTTAGCAAACATAATCCAACCTGTCTCCAGTACAGCCTCTTTATTGTTGCCTCATCTACACCAGAAACATTACACTTGCACAGCTTTATTGCCAGACCCTTCCTTGCTCAAATAGGCACAAAAAAATTATCATATGGACCAAATCCTGCTATTGTTAGTAAAATTGATTTATTCCAGCTGAGCAGCTGGTCTAAGGTTTCATTTGCCCTGCAAGAAGGTCCCAGCAGAGCTTCACACAAAGAAAATGATGCCCAGGTAACAGCAACACTCACTTGGCTCTGTGGCCATAGCCTTGGCTGATATCACTGTTATTAGAAGGCTGTTTCAGCAAAGAAACCTTGTGGGCAGTCAGCCTCCCACTCCTGCAGCTTTCAGTGAAATCTCCTACTTGTCTTCAGCCTTTTTAAACCACAAACATTGCTCCTGATCAAGTTTCTTTATACAATGTGAAGGCAGCTACTGAATTTTGCAGCGGACAGCGGTGGCCTGACTCTGCTGTTCTACAGTCAGACAAATTCTTGCCCACAGAAGCTGAAAGGCTCCTCTCTTGAGGCAACCACAGAGAAGTCTGTGGGATCAGACCAGTCTTTCCTAAATAACCTGTACATTTAGATTTTGTAGCTGTAGGTCAAGAGGGATCACAGGCACACCTGCACTGACCACCACCTACCCCATGGCATGACACATTGCCTAGATTGTTCATTGGAAATGCAAGAATCTTAGCTAACACAGCTTCAGATTTTCAGGCAACCACAACAAGCACAACCAGGAATGCCCAATCACTCACTCCAGACCCTGGTGAAAAAGAGGGTCAATTGCCTGAGGTAAGCCCCAGTATTTGCAATATCCCTAACTGCAAACACACAGAGAAAGTATCTTGAGAGATCCCTCAGAAAGTCCTAAAGAAAAAATTACCTGGGTCCAACTCTGGCAAGGGAAGATCTTGCTGTGTGAGAGATATGCAGAAGACACATATTGAAATCACTGTAATGCCTCAGAAATAGGACAGCCTCCATTTTGTTGGTAGAGCCTACTGGATTGGGCTAGAAAATAGGATAATATGAACTATTTCATGGAAGTAACAATTTTCCTTATGATTTCCTGAATTTTTGGGGCTAGGCTGTCAATTTTAAAAATGTAGGGCCACAGTAATTTTAATGACTGCTGGTTTTGTTATTTTTTATTTACTCTGTAGCCCAGAGACTCCATTCAGGCCATGAGACACAAACCAGGAGCACAAAGCACAAGGTGACATAATTATGCAAACAAGTCTGATGTCTGGTTTGCAGGTTTTGAGGTGTTATTATTGTCTTGCTGTTGGGTAATTAACCATAAGATGCAATGGTATCAGTCATCCTTCCTGGCACCTGCCTGGCCACATGAGTGATAAGCACAGCCCATGGTTTTGCTTTTAGTAAGGGACAAGCACAATTCCCTCCTCTGGCTACCAGGAACAAAATCCTTCAGTCCTATCTGCATAGGAGAAAAACCTTGTGTTAGCAAACAGAATTATCAGCGTAACATATGACATTATTTGTCCTTCTGACCAATGATTATTGCTTTAAAAAACACATTAAGTGATTTCAGGTATTTCACAGAAACCCAAGTGAGTGACATGTTGACATTTTTAATTATGTCTTGGCTCAGGCCTTCTGGAAAGTCAAGGACGAGCTTATCTCTCTACCTGGAAATTACATAACTACCTTTACTTTTTCAAAAATATTTTGTACCATTTGCTTGTTGAATTCTCTGCTGCTTTCCACTCCATGTATTCTGAGCCTGCTGCAGGTGTTTTTCAGGACCCTCAGTAGGAGACAGTCACAGGACTGGATGAGCACCCAGCACACTTAGAATGAAGCTCACCAGCTGCAGCTGTTCAGACAACTTTCCTAACACCATCCCATGATGCAACGTCTCCTGCTCAGAAATTACTCAGAAATCCCCACTTACAAAACAGGACACAGGAAGAGTGGGTTTTTTTAGGACACCCAGGACAGCCTGGCACAACCACAGCTCTGTCAAAATATGTGTCCCTCTGTGGGCATAGAAACACTTCTGCATGGTTGAGTGAAACGACCTGCCAAATCAGCACCAGCTGCAATTTTCTCCATATTTTTAAAATTACATGTGGCTCTCAAGACCCTGGCAAATTGTCAACACAGCCCCTAGCCTGGTGCAATTTAAGTGTCCTTAATCCAAATGGTATAAAAGACAACAGTCACAGAAACTC
Source organism: Molothrus ater (assembly GCF_012460135.2). NCBI lineage: Eukaryota > Metazoa > Chordata > Aves > Passeriformes > Icteridae > Molothrus > Molothrus ater. The sequence goes on from NC_050481.2 coordinate 66,448,194, forward strand.
TGAAAATAAAGGATGATGTTGGGTTGATGGCTTTCTAAATATCTCTTAAAATCCTGGGGATGCTTTCTGCAGACTTTTATTTTCAGGCAAAACTTTGAAATCCTGAGCTGCCACCACTTTCCAGGAGAGCTAGCTGAAAGGCTATATTTAGAAGATCTTGTCAAAAAAGTTTCCTTTAAATCAGGCTGCTTAGTCCTACCTATGAAAAGATGTCATTTTTTTACTCATTTACTTTACTTCTAGCTATTTCCATATGTACACACTTTTTAAAGGAGAGAGATGACAGAGCTACCTCCTAAACTTAAATTAAACCATCATAAAAAGCCTGCAGAGAAAATGCCAGCTTTGTGACTAGTAAAAAACAACATAGTATTTTCCTGGCACAGGGCAAATGACTGATCCAGTGGTTGTTATCTTTGAAAAATGCTCAAACTATGAAATTCTTGGTTGGTTGGCAGTCACCAAAAACTTGTGGGTTGAATCTGGCTTATGTGATTTGAGCACTGCTTAGCATCTGTCATGAGAAAGCCTTAGGCTGAGTTTTCCTCCTTTGCAGAAATGCCATGGAACTGAAAGAAAACCTGGAAGCACAAGGAAGAAGCACGTGAACAGAACAGCTAAGATACTACTACTGAAGTGTTCTTCAAGTGTCTTTAACCATCAAAAATTAATATGATCCTGTCTTCTTGGGGATGATTAGATGACCTCTTTCTGTAAGCCTTTTCCAGCTCTTACATCTATGATTCATCCCTCTTGGGCAAAACATAAAACCAGTATGCTGATCATCCATCATCGTTAAAAATCTCACTGCAGTTTTTCAAAAAAAGCAAAGGGGTTTGTTCTAGCCAAAATTCCAATTTGCAATTACTGTACACTGCATACCTAAAAAACTCCCCTTGGTTTGAATCACAGAAGCATTGCTCTAGAATATGTTCTAATCAGAGGAAACAACCTTCATTCTTCATCTTCTTGAAGACTGTGCAGTCACCTACCCAAAGTGGATATAAAATCCTATTTACACACATGCTGGGTGGCCCTACTGGTAAAGCATCATACAAGATACTGTGCAGGAGAAGAATAAGCATTGTATGTGGGGCGAGCCATGGGAGTGTAGGAACAAGGACAGAAAAAACATCTTGCACACTTTCTTCTGCTGCAAAGTTAAGAACTTCCATGGTGAGTATGGGGCACAGACCTCCCAGATCTCACCCTATCCTGGTCCCTCATGGATATCAGCTTTTCTCCACCTCCCTTGAGCAGGGTTTGGTCAGAAAGGTCTCTCAGGCATTAAACACACTATTCAAAATTACATTATCCATGGAAGATTTCCCTTGCCATTTTTCTTATGGAAAAGTGATTTTTTTTTTTTTTTTGTCACAGAAATTATATTCTCACAGAAAATTATGGTTCAAACTCTAGAAAAATTTAGAAAATGAAATGGAGGGCTTGTTCTCAGAATGACCAGTATTCTAGTCTTCAAGGGCTTGTTGTGAGAGGTGAAGGAGCACTCTTTGCTCCAAGCCACCCAGAACTGAGAGAGGTGGTGTCCCTCAGCTGCAGCCCTAATGCTGCTGGCAGCTATGGAAAGGAATTTTCAGCCACTGCAGCCCACTGTGACAGCAGAGTGAAGTCCACTGCTGCTCTCACAGCCAGTGAATTACATAGCACAAACCCAGCCACATCTCCCATGTGCTAAACAGGGACGTTTTCTCAGTTTTTAATTCTGACAATATTTCCCCTGTGCTGTTGGTAATGAACCAGCACAGGCAGGGGTCCAGTGCTTTGCATTCCGTACAGACAGTATTTCTGTTTCAGGGAATTCCCAAGGATCAAACTGTTGGAGTCTGGGCACTTGTGCCAGGGGAATACCACACAATGCTGCCCTGGGTGCCCACTGTCCTGGCAGTCACAGACAGAGATTGTGCTGGGCACGTCCATGTCCTGATATCCCATTCCTAAGGCCAGCACAGGCCCCATCTAAGGACATTGACTCAGTGACAGTAAGGTGGTAACATGGTTATCAGCCATAGAACAGACAATTTCATAGCACAGTGACTAGTACAAGTTCTGACCTCAAAGACTCCTCAAAAAAACAAAATTCCTAGGGAACAGAAATTATATTTCATTCATTGTAATAAAGCTATAAAGGCTGTTAAATCCTAAGACCAAACTGCTGCTGTAGAGGGTCAACAAGATTTACATCACCTTCATTGAACTGGCACACTCTCAACAGACACTGCTGGTCCTTAGTTTAACAACAAAATATGGAAAACCCCATGCATGTAAAATAAATTTGGACCAAAAAAATCCCCACCAAACTATGATACAAATTAAAATGGAAAATATCCATCACAGTCAGGGTTTAGTTTAGGCAGCAGAACTTTCTAAATTGTAAAAAGATTATAACTGCCAATTTCATCCAGGTATGTCTGTGTCCTCATCCCATGTATTCTCCTCTTCACACTGAGACATTCTAGCTTGATTTAATATACTTTATAAGCATTTTGATTGGCAAATTTCAACACACAGTGTCTTCCATATGAGTTAGAGAAGTTTCCTGAGGCACCACTAGGTCTTCTATCTGTGTGCAGGAGCAAACCTGGCAGTCATTGTTCTCTATCAGCTATATGTGTAGTTAGTAGCAGAAAGCCAAATTGAAATGGGATATTGAATTTTTGACAGTGTGTGTACCTCAGACTAGCAGAATGAAATTAATAAAGAAAATATTTAGGTTGTATATGAGGAAATAAAAAACCCAAAACCCTCTCGAGAAAAATAATATCTCCTATTAAGTTTTGTAAATGAAGGAAAGACTTTTGATTATGGCACCTGGACTTGTAACACAGGGGCTCAGTTTCTAGTTTCTGTACAAACTTCTTTTGGGACTTCAGGCAAGTTCCCTCACTCAGTAAAATGGGACAAGGCCACAATGTCACTCATTATTTGTCTGTACAGTTGACTGTTATTTGTCTATACAGTTGACTTACCTGTAACATCATAGGGGTGAGGTCTATTTCTTGCTACATGTTAGAAAAACAACCAGCACAAAATGGCCTTGCTTTCTGTTGGCACCTCTGAGCACTCTGACATAAGTAAGGAACAATCGCCATGTATTTAAAGCTGCTTGGGAGAAGAAGAAAAAAAATGGCTGATGGGGACAAGACAGTAATAAAAAAAAAAAAAATTAAAAAAGATTCTGAGGCAGGAAAGGTAGAGTTCGTAGCTGGGAAGAGGCAGTAGATTCCTGGGATCTTTCTGTCTTGGAAGATCCCCTTTCCTCAATCCCTCAACAAGGGTCTATGGTGTCACCTGCCCCTTTTTCACCCAGTGGACCCCAGTGTCTGCTGCTGTTTCCTCTGCTGCTGGTCACCATGGGAGAGGTGTGCAAGGCCATGAAGAAGGTAATTCCATAAGCCCTATTCTCCCATGGTATAAATATTGAAAAAATATATGCAAGGTTTTTCCTGCAGATAGAAACAGATTTCAAAACTGGAGAATTCAAAACTGGAGAATCAAACTTAACCTTGCCATATTCCCAAGCAAATGGGCAACTCAGGGTAGACCAAAGCTCAAGGGACTGCACGAGGCAGCTTTTCACCAACACTTCTGGCCATCACACCACCACACTTCAAATTAAAAGGTCTGCAAAAGCCTCCACTTCATAAGCCTCTATCAGGTTCTTCACATCATACCAAACTGCAAGTGACAGAGAGATGTAAGTGGAGAGGGAGGGAGGAGAACTAATGCACTAAGGAAATCAAATGCTGTGCACAACTGACACAAGCACTAAATATTTACTTCCCTTGAAAAACTTTGGCTATTTTCCTTTTCAGTCCTATCAAATCACCTTCCTAATCACAGGCACTTGTTATTTCTCCCCAAGGGCATGAACTCAGCTTGTAAAACACGTACTTGAGGAAAAGCAAAGTGTTGCTGGTGTGACGTGAATTGCTGTGGAAATGCTGCTCAGGGTCTGGCCCAAGGCAAGCTCCAGCCACGGGCTCACAGCAATACTGCAGGCACAAGTCTGAACATCACTCCTCTCTCCCTCTGTACCTCCTGATTCAGCCCTAACCTGTCAGACCATCAGAACCCACACTTCACTCATTTCCTAAAACATGAGAATTCTAATGAAAAACCTCAGCTCAGCTGCTTTTACCTGAGCCTGAGATAAGCCACCTGAAATAAAGGGACTACTTTTTCAATTTGTATTACATTATTTTTGCAAGGAAATTGTTTTAGCAGAAGCCACGCAAATGCTGAACCTTTTGCAAGCTGTGAAGATCCACAGGAACTGAAGAAGGTTTCCCCCATGACTGTTGCATTGTTTTACACAAGGAAGGATGACAAGAGGTCAAAAGCAATGCAGGAACAGGAGCCTTTGGCCAACTTCGTGTACTGAGGACTAGGAAGTCCCAATACAATTTGCTCTGCATTTTACAGAGTAATACAGATTCTTTTCAGTGTCCCAAATCCTGCTCCACCCCCTCAACACTGGCACATTGTCTCTAGAGTAAGAAAAAATTGCTTTAAACTATTTCACCCTGGTTAAAGTGTTAAAACAGGCTTCCTTCCACCATTTAAAGCTCACTGGAAAAAAAAAGCCCCAACCTCGCTGCAAAGACAAAATCCAGAAAAAAGTCTTTGAATTATCTAACATCCAAATAGAAATAAGCAGAAAAAAACTGCTCTGTCTCAAGAATTAGACATAGAAATTAACATTTTAAGTACTTTAAAATAGTCTTCCGTAGTTTAAGTGTGACCCTGCACTAAAGACATTCTTAGAAACCTCATTAAAGAACTGCAAAGTATTATTGTGGCAGCATTAATAGCTCCATTGTTGTAGCATAAATAACTGTGTGAAATAATTCCAGATGTAATGTGGATGGAAAGGAAGAGGGTGCCTCACACTCCTTCAGAGCAGTATCTTTAGATGGCTCTTTCCAGCTGAAATTTCCCATTCTGTGTCCCAGCAGTGGAGGTCTGCAGTGCCTTACACACTGGAAATGCTAAAACGAAGCCCACAGTGAATAATAGCACTTTTGTTTCAAACATTCCCATGGTTTCTTTGGAGATCTCTCTCTCTCCCTTCACAGATTCTATATTTTGCTGACTTTTCCTTATATTTAAGCATCAGCCAGTGAGGAATTGGCAACAATTGTGGGACAATTGCTTCTTCTCATCTCCCTCTTGCTGGGGAAAAAAAATAAAAGGAGAAAAAAGAATTTAAAGAGATAGCCTGTGTGAAGTGGCGAAGCTTTAACTGCAAGCTGCACAGCTTTGGAAAGCATGAATCACAGAATCATAGGATGGCCTGGATTGAAGGGCACCACTGCATCTATCCCTATTCAGCCCTCCCAGCATCCTCTGTGAGCACAGAAAAGTCATGGCCAGAGAAAAATCAGACTTCTGCTCTAAAGAGGGGACACCCTGGTTACATGTCCCTCCTCCCACTGTGAGTGGCCAGAGGTGATGCTTCATCTCCACGATGCACAAGGGACTTGGATCAGCATGAAGGCAGAAGAAGGGATGAGAACCAATAGACCTGGGAGCCAGACCAGCAGGAATCCTTCACTGCACAGAAGGGAGAGGAAAAGCTGGCACAGGGATCTCTGCCACCTTAGACTCCATGGGTAGGAACTTGGTCCCTTTCTAATCTTTCACACAAAACTCCCTGACACAAACTGTCTGGTTTATTCACTTTTCTAACTTATTCTCTTTCCATCTTTCCTAATGCCAATGAAAGCCCAAGAGTCCCAAGAAACAGCTTTGCCATTGCTTTAACATGAGCATGCTGCTTGCACACAGGAATGAGAATTTAGCCTGGAGACATAAACCCAAATATACAGCTGTGTATGGTATGCTGAAAACTAACCCAGCACAGAGAGCTGCTTTTATGGGCAGGATTTGTTTTTCCAAATGGGATTTATTTAAAAGAAAATTGAATGGTTATAAAGAGCTCACTCTAACAATAACACAGAAAATGAATCCAGTGTTCACTGCCGGCTTTGCTTCACAGTACAATCCAGACAGAGAAATCTTCTTTAGAGGGTCCTGGCTGCAATGACCTGCCCTGCAGAGCAACCCTTGGGGAAACAGCTGGCTAAAAACTGGGATTCTGCTAATGATTGAAATAAAGGCAGGAATTTCACTGGGGGAGGGTGCTGCAATGACAGTGTGAGGAAGTGACTATGGGAACACCCTGTTTCAATAAAACCTTTTTCATATCAATAGCATGGCAAGGCTCTAGGAGACACACAGGTCTTTGCTCTCCAGGAAACTGTTGGCACATTCCCCATTTCAGCATTTTCATAAGGGCCAGGACTCCTTAAGTCCAAAGGTGTCTCAGCTTCCCTTGGTGCTCCAGCCAGTATAAAACTTCCTGTGAATAGCCTTGCTTCAATTCTCATGGGATTTTAGTAACTTCTGTGGGTACCACAGGAATTTTTATCAATAAACCCCTGATGCTTTAGGTGTCAGCATAAGGTGTCCACAACCTGCCCCACTGAGTCCCTTAAAAAGAAGCACTTGGAACCCTTTAACCATCACTCTCTTCAAACCCTCTTCTCTGCCTGCTTTTTCCAGTGCAGGACAATGTGCTGTTGCTTCCTTTGTCCTGCTTGTCTCCTTCAGTATGTGTCCCAACAGGCCACTACACCCAGTCACAGCAGTTTATCTGACTGGCTGAAGAACAGAAACAAAAATGGTTCAGAGCCGGGCCAGAGAAGGCTTAAACTGGACATCAAGGAGGGTTTCTCTCCCAAGAGGTTGGTCAAGCACTGGAACAGGCTTCCCAGAGAGGCAGCCAATGCCCAAACTTGCCAATGCTCTAGGAGATCCTCTCAACAATATTTTAGCTTTTGGTCAGCCCTGAATTGGTCAGGCACTTGGACTGGATTGTTGGTGTAGGTCCCTTCCAATCAAAATAGCCTATTCTATTCTAAAAATATTTAGCCACGACCATTAATGCTTCTGATTCTACTTGCTTCAGAATTCCAAACCTACTTCAGTGACTAATTAGAGAGACCATCTGATGTCTTTCATCTGGGGCACATCAAAGACCTTCCTTCTCCAATTAGGCACTGGTCTTCATCCAGTCCTGTCCAGGACAGTGAGCCATGCACTGTTGCACAGATGTTTTCAAGTCACAAAGCAGAGCGGGTGTGGGGACAGCTTTTACAGCTCTTACTGGAAACCTATTAAGGTCATGATGTTGAGAAAGAGCACAGTATGGCCTTCATATTTTAAGCTTTGGAAATATCAACCCTGGAGCTGAAAGATTATTTATACTGGAAGCTGACTACTAGGCAGCTGCCAGGGTAGAGCTAATCAGGGGACTGCTGGTCTATTAACCCTGACATATTCCCCAGCCCATTGTCTCCCCCTGGCCTTCCATGGCTGCTTCACACATAAACCAAGAAGTTCTGATGAAACACCAGACAAAACTAATTTTTTTTAACCTGTCCCAACTAGATCCATGCAGGGAAGACACAGCTGGTTATTTAGCTCTTATAGACAGAAATTTAGAAATGTGGATTAGTCCTGGGAGAACCTTTCCAGACTCTCCAAGAGCTTCATCAGCTTTTCCTTCCTAGACATCAACAGTTGAGAGACATCAACTTTCCAGTTGCTCTAGTTTTAATCCAGATTAGCTCCCAGAATATCCAATCACTGCCCAAGATTCCACTCACATTTCAAGCACATTGGAGCATCATTTCCTCCTCCTGCACTCCAACACCCAGCAACCACCTGCACCTGAACTAGCAGCCTCCATTGCATCTATTTCACATTACCAAAGCTCCATCTTTTCCCCAGCAAACCTTGAGGTAAGATTAAAGATGAGCCTGAAGCCCCATGCTAACACAAAATTTACCAGACTCCACTTTCCTCTATACATATATACACATATATTTATACTTATTATATTTATATTTATTTTCACCTGCATAAGTTGACTGTCCTGCTGGCCTCAAGCTGTGTTAGGGGAGGTTAAGATTGGATATTAGAAAATATTTCCTCACCACAAGAGTGGTCAAGCACTGGAACAGAGTCATTACTTGGGCTCAATAACCTTAAGAGTGTTTTCTAACCAGACACTTCTGTGATTCCAGTTTGGAGAAAAGAAGCCTGAGGAGCAACTCATCATTCTCTAGAGCTTCCTGAGGAGGAGAAGTGGAGAGGGAAGAGCTGAGCGCTTCTACCTGGTGTCCAGTGCCAGGACATGTGGGAATGGATCCAAGCTGCACCAAGGGAAGTCTAGATTGAACACTGGGGAGAATTTCTTTACCCAGAGGTTGCCCAAGCACTGGAACAGACTTTCCAGAGTAGTGGTTGCTGCCCTGGGCCTGTCAGTGCTTGAGATATTTGGACAATGCCCTTAGCAGCACACATTAACTTGGTCATCCTTGAATTCCTCAGATGATCATTGCAGGTCCCATGCAACTGAAATAATCTCTTCTATTAATGCTATTCCATTCTGGTACATCATGCAACATGAAAATTAAACAGGGTGTATGAATTATATGACAGAAGCGGATTTCTAAGACTGCTGTAGACAACTTGCAAGTTAATGTTTCCTTTACAATTACATTGGCACATTTGCTGAGAAATCCACTGATACCCACTGCTAAGGAAAGCCTGTCAAACAGCTACCAGCGTTAAAAAGAGGAATTTCCCTTACTTAACCTTTTGAGGAACAAGAGGTTAACAGAAAAGGTAAATTGTAAATCTTTCCAATTTAGAAAGTGGGACCATTTCAGCAATATTTTCAAGGAAATCTACAGCCAGTGTGTTCCCAGAATTAAAATGGAAAACCTGACACCTTTAATAATTTCCTGCCACTGTATAGCTGTCAGCATTGCATGAATTCTATCAACCCAAAAGTTAAGTTTCAAAGTTAGGAAACCTTTGCATTCATATGCTTTGGGGTTGTTTTTGTACAGTTTTCTTCCCTCTGCAGCCCCAAGATACCTGGCTGAGGAAAGGCAGCACTGTGGGTTTTTTATGGGTTCTTCCTTTCCCCATAAAACAGGATGCAATAAAGATCTGAACAGGGGACTTTTGGACCACTCCCATAGCTCAAATAAGTCTCCCTTCATGTCAAGTCATGAGACACAACTTTCACTGAGGCTGTGAAGAAGCAAAGTGTGGCTGCAATTAATCCAGATGCCAAAACAAAAACCAGAGCCCCTCGAGGATCAACACAGCCCCTCTAGGGGTACACGTGTGTCGTATATAAGACCCAGGTAGAAAGCAATAACCAGTGGCACACATGGTTAAATGGTCTGCTTAAATGCAAGAACCAGGATTAAAATCCAGGTTTTTAGCTCCTTGCCTTCTGTCCAACATGCTGTGCCACCCCTGTCTCTGGGGTAATGTGCTGACCACAATTCAGATTATGGAGGACTGAGGTGAAGTTATGCTGGGTTCATACCACTCATGGATGGACACACCTTTTACCAGCTTATCAGTCTAGATAAAGTTTTAATGAAAATTGAGATTTTTCTATTTCTTGGCCTCTTCCTCACATATATATAGAAGTCAAATCAGCATCACCAAGATCACAATAAGCATTGAGAGTCATTAGCAAGGAAAAAGGTCCCAATATTTTACTTCTCTTTTCTGCCTATTACAGAAAAAAAAAAAAAAAGCTGGTTTTCTTCCCCAGAGGTGTTCTAGGGTATATTATCAGCTTATTTAATCACTGTGAAGATGTTCACATGCCTGTGTTTCAGCCAGAGATGCTCAGGATACCAGAGCACTACAAGTTATTATTTGATCACTTTTAATAACAAAAGCAGTCTAACATCATAAACACAACCCAAAATGCACTCCAAAGCACATAAATCACTGAGAGGAGAAAAGCAGCAGATCTAAGAGGAAGGGAGCTCACAGGGAAGGAAGAGACTACGACTACAGAAAATGTTTTATGGTGCTCTTAATTATTTTACCCCCACAATCCCCTACAATATGCTGCCTTTAAATTTTCTTTTCACAACAGAGAGAGCATTTGAGACAGGAGCAGGCATTTGGTTCAGCTGTCCACTCTCAGCCCTGCAAAACCACAGGGCACTCTCTGTATTCCCACCTCCACCGTGCCGGGGAATGACATCAGCCCTGCTCCAGAGAGCTGGCAGGCCAACAAAAATAACTGTACTGACCAAGAGCACTGTTGCAAGGAATATTTTTGGAACTGTACTCTGCATTCCTCCGAGTCCCCTGCTTCCTAGTCCAAACATATCATGGCCTAAAAATTCCTCACATTTTCTATGCAGTGTTTCCTTTGGGCTCGCACAATGGGGCAGTTCTTCTGCTCAGCAGCACCAATGTTCTGGAAAGTGGAAGGGGAAAAAAAAAAGGCTGCAGCACTAAATAACCCTAATGGCAACCACAAGGGCCACAGTGTTATTTTTAGGTCAGAAAAATGATGCAGAAGGAAACAGAGTCACCTCAGAGTTACCTTCCACTGGTCTTTAGTGAACAAAAGTCCAAAGAATTTGGTTATTTCTTCCATGTGGTGGTAAGGGGACTCACCTATGTTTGTGGTGAAGACTCAGCTCTTTAGTGGGGTTTTGCATGGAAGAAGGAGGCCAGGAGGATGTGGCATCTCCCTCTAACAGCACCTCCAGGACTGTGCAGAGGTCACAGAGACCCAAAGCCTCCTCAGCTCCATGCTCAGCCTCCTCAAGGCAAGAGGCACAAAAACCAACAGAGGCAAGTTCTAAGTTGTGTCCAGGCTGTGCAGCTGGCATCATCTTCCCAGAGGCGAAGAAGAGGATGGTCAAACACATCCCAAACATCCCACCCAAGTGACACTGTGTGATCCCTTCCACTCCCACATCTGTCAGTGTATTGGCATAAGGTCATTTTGGAAATGACCAAACAAAGGAACTGGGCAGAATGTGTACAACTATAAGTATTCCAGCCTAGGCCAAGCATTGGAAAAAACCTTTTATTCCTTCTTCATACACATTTCTACCATTTCCTTTTCTCCTTCACTGGAAGGATGCAATTTTCCTTATTATCAAGGTAAAAGTCATGGCTGATCTTGCAGGGGGAAGTTGTATCTACTTTCCAGTCCATGTCACAAGCATCACGATTTGCCCAGTCTTGGAACAAATTTCTATTTGAACAGAAACAGGCTACCAAACAACATGTGCTTCACTGGCCAATACTTTGTTTCCTTTTTTAGCTGCCCAGATAAGAAAAGCAATGCAGAGAAAAAAAAATAATAGAAGGCATAAAGAGGCCACTTATTCTCCCAGTGTTCTGCACAAGGTTTAGAAACTTCCTCCACCTTTTAGTACCTCTAACTCCACCAGTCCTCGATCAACTTTATCTCTTCAGACTCTAAAGGCTGGGACTTGCCTTCTGCTGTGCCCTAATCTCCCCATGCATAGTTGGGCCTGGAAGCATGTGTATTTTAAAAATAATTGTTTTATATTGTTTTAAATCATTTTAAAGGTATTTGAATTCACTGCATGCTCACAAACAGACCACGTGCCATGAAACTGTTTTCAAACACAGGGAGAGTAAAGCAAATTCACTCTTTGGAGTGTTATAACTGAGAGACGAGGAATGGGCTGGGGAAATTAGTATTTAGGTGGAACTAATTAGCAACAACTAAAAGCTAAATGACAATGTAACCCACAGCCCCCTTGTGGGATATTCTAAAATGGCTGTGTATGTCTGAAACATTTCAAGGACTTTTATTATCTGCTTGGTCTACCATTTTCACAGCTCAGATAAATCAGTATTTTCTACCATAACATGCAGCTTGGTGCCCTGCAGAATAATTCCCCAGCCATACGTTCCAGAGATACAGAAGCACACAAAATATGATCTCTTTTACTAGGCTAATAAAAATCAGAAAGTGTACTGTATAAATTTTATAGACCTCAAAGGTCTATCTTCTATAGGAAGAAATTGGGACTCCAGGCTACTGTCGGGCACCATAACACAGTGAAAAATATTTATCAGCTGCTTTGGAAAAGCCACCAGACAGAAGTCACCAGCAAAGCAAAATAACACAACTGTAAACTCACCTGAATCTTTCCTCTCTGAGGAGCTCTTTGGCGTTTCAGTTTCCACTTGCAGATTAACGCTTGCAGAGCCACAAGGGAAAAAGGGCCAACCAGCAAGGAAAATACCTCTGCCTCTTGGAGCCTACCCCGAGCAGGCAGCTCTAGACCATGAGAATGCAAAGTGTCCGGGCTCTGCACCACCGTGCTGAGCCCGCTCGGTGTCCTGAGAGGGGTCACAGCTCCCTCCAGCTCAGCAGGGCTGGGGCCGCTCCAAGGAGAGAAGGAGAGAAGGAGAGAAGGAGAGAAGGTGCCTGCTCCGTGCAGAACGTCCCGCTGGTTCCCGAGGGGGATTCAGGGCACCTACTTGTGACCCTTTCCTGAAATGCGCCGGCCCTTGAGGGGCTACAGTGACACTGAGAGCTCTGGGGTATGACAAGCACAGCCCTCACGGCTGTGCTGCTCCTTGCTGAGCTGGATACAGGAGATGGGAAACCCAAATGCCTCCTGAAAAGTCACTTCCAAGCCAAGATGGTCTCCACATGGATACAGGTTCTCCACAAAGTGAGGGGAGGCAGAGTGCAAAAACATGGGAGGGGAGAAAATGGAAAGATTCATGCAATTTTTTCTCTAGGGAAACCAAAGCGCTGAGCTGATGCTTTTATAAAGCTGAATGACTGGGCAAAAGGTGGGAAGAAGAAATCCATTGACTGTCAGATTGGTGAGAGTGGGAAGATGCTGAATACTGGAGATCTGTTGCAAAGGAAGATGTGTATTTGTTGTGACTGGCTGCCATTTATGTAATTTGCAACTAATTTAGTCCCAAATTCATTAACTGATTTCCTATGTTTCCAACAAATGAACAAACAAAATCCCTCCCTGGATTTGTAGAGTGGAGGGAGACTTCAATAGCCTTGTCAGATTTGGGGGAAACAGAGAGAGAAGTATTGAGACAAATTTCCTCAAGTGAGATTAACTTAAGCAATCTGAAGTATTCTGCACAGGAAAGACAGGGAGTCACACAGCCAGCTTAGTCCAGGTTAGTGAGATGAGGAATCCATTCCCACAGTCTAGTGGAAAAAAACAGTGGGTGTCTTCAGCCCAGCTTTAGTGCTAGTTTCAGTGCTAAAAGACAGAACAAATTGATCTGGCTCATGACTTTGACATTTGCTCTGCTATCAGCATCAGCTCTATCTGATAGGATGACACTGCTTAAGCTGTGGTAGCCAGAGGAAATCCAATGCTAAGGAAATGGACATTCATTTAATGTTTATCTAGGATCAGCTCCACCAATGAATTCCAGATGTTGGCTTTAATTGTTGCATTCTGGTATGTTTAAGCAGCAGGAGTTCGTAAGGCCGATTTGTAAATCAATCTGGCAGACTCATACTGAAGCCCATCTCTGCCAGCTTTTCTAAGTCAGGGGATGCTCTTAAAATGTTAAGTACTTAATGTGTCTGCAATGCAAAAAGGAGGAAAGTTTTTTTTTTAAAAAATCCCTCCCTTAATGTTTTTTTTTTCTTTTGCTCCTTCTGTCCTTCATTTCTTTCCTGTAAAACTGCAAGACTTGCCATTCCCTTCAAATGAGTCCAATGAATTTCCAGATGAGTCCTAAAGCTAAGGAGGGCAGGTATGAGGATGCAGTCCTGCAGCATGGGTGGGGCATCCTGCTCATCATTCACGTACATTCCTTCTGAGTAACTCCATCAATTTCCCACCACAGTCAATGGCAACTGCATGCATGGACTACATCCAACTGCAGCGTTCCTGATATTTGAGCCTCCAGTTTTCATAAACTGGGGAAAAAAAAATTGATTACTGCAACCTTGGGACTGTCTCAGTTCTCAGCTTCCGTATCCTTCTAGCTTGTGTTCAACTTTTACAGCTCTATCCAGAGGTGGTACAGAAATGGCTTTCCTATCCTGAATCCCAAAGCATCCTATGAGCTCCAAGTGAGACACCAGCAAACCTAGCAATGGTTTTGTTCTCAGCACGACTTCACACATCAGCTGAATGTGCTGAACTATTGTTAGGGAATTGCTTATTGCCACAGCCAACTTACCAGTCAGGCCTTGCTTACAGGAGAGAAAACTATTCTAAAAAATAGCTTTTAAGTACCATGTCCCTACTGACTAGGGCAGAATGCTTAAAACTGCTTTTGAAATCAGTTTTCTCAATTTCCTTTCAAAACACCTGCTTCTGAGAAAGCACCTCAGTATTCAACACATGTGAACCCTACTTACATTTTCCCAGGAATGTGTGCTTAGTACACACATTTTTCAAGAAGTGTCACTGGATGGTTAGGTAAGGTTTCAAAAGCTTTCAGCAATGGCAATATTCCTCCCATGGAACTTCATGGGAATTCTTCAAAAGGGGTTGACTCAGCCTCGGCTGACTGCTTTTGAAAAACTCCCCTTTATCTGCTATCTTTGATGGTCCCAAAGATAAAATGCTGCAAGTTCAGTTTACCATCCTCCTTTAACACTACAGGCCTATAAGTGGGGTCCACTTCTCCCCTCGGTAAGAACATGAAAAGCATTTCACTCATGGCCTGAGTCATACTATATCTGAAGAGAGGCTTGAGAAAAGCAGTGGCTAAAAATCCACCTACTACTCAGAGCAGAGACCAAAGTATCAGCAAAGAGCTGGCCCCATCATCTCCCCTTAGCCATGGTTTAGCATTTGAGGCTGGAGAAAAATCCAACTGCATTACAATAGCAGATGCCCCAAAACAGGCAGGGTGAAGTAAACAGTCTTGAAAATATTTTCCAAGTCCATGGGGCCATAAACAAGCAAAGCCCAAAAGCAACACCATCCCCAAAAGTTAAATCATTATCACTGCACATCCTGCAGGGTGCTGGGGTGGCACCAGGTGTCATGTCACATCTGCAATATTAAAAAGTCAGAACTCCATATGGGAATAAACAAACTGGTTATTTCTCCACAGGAAACAGGCTCCCTGTACCAAGTGTCATAAAAGCTGGTAAAGAGCTCCAGGGAGATAGTTGTCAGTAAAGTACTCTAAAAAAAAGATTACAGCAGAACTAACAGGAATGACATGCAGGCATCTTGTTGACTTTTATTCCTCACATCTGTAACTATTTCTGTGGTCCACAGAATATGAGAAAAAATGAATACATTTGGCCCAAAAGACAGAAGAGTGCTTTGTCCAAATACGAGGTGGGAAGGATGTAGTGAAACTTTTTAAAAGTTTCTCCTTCAGGATATGCCAAGGATATGACATGGCTTTGGAGCAACACAGGTGCTGTCACAGGATCTGCAGTATCCCCTCCCTTGCTGAAGATGCTGAAGGGTGGCAAAAATGTCACTTGTGAACAGCCCAGTATGCAGCCCATTCTCCTGATAAGTGAGGAGCTTTGAACACAGCAGGGCCAAAAATTCTGAAAAATTTAACACAGGTCAAACAAATGAATAGCAATAATCACATACAAGGCACAACTTGTGTATTTAAGATTTAACAGGCTAGTTCATTGTTGAATATCTCCATGATGAAGCTTTTGCACAGGACAAGGATAAAATGTATCCAAATCATTCCTTGTGAAGGGATATGAGATAAACACGAGCTCTGACAGTACTGAGGATGTTGAGTGGCCAAATTCCTCTCTCAGAAAATTCTACCCATCTACCCCTGAAAGATGTTGCTCTTTTGTCTTTTTATCAAGGCAAGTTCTCAAGGGGCCACCACAAAATTCTCCATAATTATCCAAGGACAGAGCACCCAGAAAACACCACCATCTTTTTGAAGGTCACACAGGCATGTTTTTACAACGGTTCTTGGTCAGAGTTTCTCAGATACCTCCCTAGAGGCTCTGAAAACCATGCCAGAGGAAAGGGGATGATGGAGTCTCTACAGATGAAGCCAGTGTGAGCAGGACACAGTTCCAATGCCAGGAACATGCTCAGCACCTTGCTTGCCTTTCAAATCAAAGACACAGACCAGCTTCTCAAAATTCACCATCAATATTTTCACTTCCCAGAAGTGAAGGCTGCTGCATCTTCCAAACCTCCTTGAAGGAAAGGGATTAACAAAACCACACTCAAACCAAAGCAGCTCATGAGAGACCTTGGCTGACACAACCCTCTTGATGCTGTTGCCACAAATTTCTCCTGGGTTGGAGTTTCTCCTGCCAAAGCACACACCAGGGCTACCAGGAGGAGCTGCAGTGGGCTTGCAGTTGTCAGGAGACACTGCAAACAGAGCACAAACACTGGGCTGTGCTGGGGATTGGGGAGGCGTCGTTCTTCTCCTCCATGAGATTCCTGGAATTGTTCAGCAGGGAATCCCAGCCTGCATCTGAAGTGGATCCAAGTCTCCCAGTTGCCTACCAGTGACCAAGGAGGACTGTCACCAGTTCCCCTCTCTCCTGCCAGCTGCACATTCAGCAAAGGTGAGACGAAGATCCTTGTCTACTTCAGTGCAGAGGTCACCATAACTTTTTCCAGTTTGAAAAAAACCCAACACAAAACCAACATACCAGGTCACACTGCTTCTCTTTAAGAAGAGAAACATTCAATATTGGACTAAAGAAAAGTCAATGAAGAATGTGGTGGTGATGCTTTTCCAAATCAAAATAGTTTTGCAATGGAAGATTCAATGCCAAATATTTCAAAGCTTTTTGTTGACAATCAAGCAGAAAACTAACTCAACTCAATAGTTCAAATGACTTGACAACATTTTTCAGGGAAACAATGAACTGGAAGAAAAAAAAGCAATGAAAGTCCTAGGTATAATTTCAATTGTGTGATAAACTCAGGCTTAGTGGTTTGGTTGGCATGAAGAGATCAGAAAACCGCCCATATTCTGCATTTTTTGCTCTATAACCTAACAACCTTCAGTGTGTCTGTAAGAACTTTACATACACACACAGGAATAGACATATCTGAAGCAAGATCAAAGAAAAGAAGAGAAGAAAAGAAGAAACACATCAACTGCCTTTGTTGCGCTGGATCATTGCAATGGAAAATAAAATAGTTTTCTTCCCTTTAATTTACATGAAATATTTTCTGTACAGGCCTGTTAATCATTTAGCTTGATATTAAACAACAGCATTGTTTTCACTGTTTGTCTCCCTATTGTTCTGCCACTTGTAGTAATTTAAAACAACCCAAAAAAATCACAGACAGATGCATTGTGGAGAGGACAGATGTGCTGACCTACACAGCACTTTAACACTTTAACACTGCCAAGTGCCTTTATGTTATTTGTTTTTTGCTGCATATTAAAAGAAGGTTTTCTTTAAAACATTATCTCGAGAGCTGCAAAATACATCATGGGAGTAGAAAGTGAAGGGATAAATTCTGTGTTATCTGACTCCTTTTACTGTTTATTTCTCCCCTCTTTTTCTTGGCTTCGGTGCGAGGAACAGGTTCCATCCCGCCAGAGCAACCAGAATAAAACTGACATTTTATGAGTGGAAACAGTCCAAGGATGGTGGCTTATGCTCTTAACAGCCTGACATCTCAACCTCTGAAAGCAGCAGTGGTGCTGCTTCCAGTGGCTGCAGAACACCTTAAAAAGCAGCACAAACTGACAATGAAAATAAACTACGGTCGCCGCACTGCTGGAGTCTGGCAGCCCTTAACAAATACAGCAGCGTCTGGGTGTTAAAATACATAAATCTGTCATCATTACCAGGCTAAGGGGTCGTCATCCTATTCTCAAAATAAAAGAACTGTGCATAATCAGTAGGGCAGGGAGTTCAGAACAAAGTACGCCTTTTACAAACTCTCAACTGCTGATAGATGGATGTTTGCAAGGGACTTAATGTATTTAACAGGGTACGTTTGAGAAGGAGTGTAGGTTTCAGAACTCCTGGGATTAGTACTTTTTTTTTCCTCTTCTTTTCCAATTTTATTGCCAAGAAGTGTATAATGTAAACACTCAGGTCTTCTGACTATGAAACCCACATTATTATAAAGAAGGAAGAATCAAAGCTTTCTAGCACAATGATATTATTCACGAAGGACAACACAGAATATGTTCCTACTCTCATCAAACAAAAATAAATTGGATTTTAAAATAGGCCTGTACACTAATTTTCAGCAGTTCTGTTGATTTTTATTTTCCTTTTTTCATCTTTTTCTTAATGTGGATGCCAAAGACAGCACAGGAAAGGCAAAGAACCAGACCCTACAGGAATGTAAAAATACAGCTCCTCAGCAACCATACATTTTAACAGGCAACATACCTACATGCATGGATCAAGAGGCAGCATCTGAGCAATTGGTGCTGTGTACGTGCACTTACACATAAAAAAGCAGTTTCCAAAAACAACATTCAAGCTACACATTATAAACTGGTCCAACTTGGCACTGCTCACTCTATAATAAATATTCTTCACTGTGCTTTAATTTACAAGTGTGCCTTTTGGGTATTTCTGAGTTAACTGATACCAAAGAGAAAATTTGGCTAAAACCCCACTATCTGTGGTATTTACTGTGCAAACTGAGGACAGCAGGGCTGTGTGGTGGCACAAGGGACTGGGGCACAGTGCTCTGGCACAGACCTCCTGGAGACACTGTGCCCATGAAGCTCAACTCAGCTTCTGTGGTCCTCTGAGTCCAGTGAGGCCATGCTAAATCCTTCACTCCCAGCTTTCAGCAAGAAGCAGAGGGAGGAGCACAACTTCCAAGGAAAAACTGTCAGGAATAGGGGAGGACAGCAGTAGTAGTAGGGAAGTTGTAGAAAGGCCCTGCTACTTGGAGAAGATAAGTCATCTTGGATGCTTGGCAAGGTGGTAGATATCTCAAAGCTGCTGATGCCCAGGCCTGCAATTAGCTTGATGTCTTCTCATTACTTGGGGTGCTAGTAATTAAAAGACTCCTAACTACTCTTCTGCAGTCATAGCAAACCTTGCCTGAGAAGCCAGACCACCTTTGGAAAGCCTGCCTTCCCCACACATACAGATCACCAGCCTGGAGCAGGGACTGCCTTGGCTTTACTCAGGAACAGAGCTATTTCTCAGCACTGTGGATACGCAGATGAGGACAAATCTCTGGCTGAGCACATCAGCACTGCACAGAGAAATTCCACCCACTGCCCATACAGAGGATTGCACCAAGAGAGCTCTGATTAATAAAGTCAGAGGCAAGAGATGTTTTTAGCTTCAGACAAACTGACGAGAAAAACCCAACATGAACACCACAAACTCGCTGGGATCAGAGGCTCTTTCTATTAATATCGTTTAACAGAAGGAAGCCATAAATTGCTCAGATCAAACACGGTTTTAATGTCAGCCTGCCTGGTATTGTGTGTTGCTTTCATTCCCAAATAATATTCATGCAGCAAGCAGAGCTGCAGCTTGCTATTTGCACGGGTGTAGCAGCCACTACACACTCCAAAGCATCTGCAAAGGATTGTGGGCTAAATGCATCCATATGTCCTGCATGCCTGGGATTTACACTGGCTGCAGCTCTGGTTTGCCACAGTCTGCCACAGGATGGAGTATGGGGGGAAATTATATATCCATACATATATGTATGAATTTCATGCTTACATCCATGGAAAAAAAATCTTTTCATTTCCTTTAAATTGTGAACAGGTGTTGTCACCTTCTTAACTTGGCTTCTATGTTACAGCTTCACGAAGGAAAAAAAGAGATCTACCCGAAACAGTGAGGCTTTTGTTAGCCAGAACATGATGTATTGATAAGCATACCGTAAAGTTTGTTATAAAATCAAATGAAACTAGTAAAACTGAACAAAGATCTTGTAAAAACTGTGGACATTATACAGCATTAGCACTGAGCTACATAATAGATCTGGACTTGGAAGAAACAAAACTGCTGCCCAGTTGTGGTATTTTCCAGCCTTTTACACCAGTTCACCAAGACCATCAGTCAAACCACTCAGTGTTACATTTTTGATCAGTCATTTTTAGGACAGTTACAGCTAATACCAGTACTCACATCATCACCTCTTTATGGATCAAGCTTTTCAAGAACAAATTGTTATGGGCTGTTGTGACATCAGTCTGGTGCAGCACTCATCAAAATGACGAAAACTAGTGAAATTGTTTCCCTGTAGCAATGCAGCAATAGTCACACCTTTTCACTTCAGCATATTTCTTTCTCCTCCTTTCCTCTCCCAGGACAGTAGACATTTTACAGCTGAATATATTGGACAGGGAGTTTGTTGGACTCTGAGTTGGATGTCTCAAATGAGGAAGAAGTGAAGTACCCCTGAAATTCAGGGGGTAGGAACACTGATTGGTTTTAGATTTCTTTTCACATGCTTGTGCTGTCCCTGAGCATCACCAAGCTTGGCCAGGGCGTGTGTCTTTATGCCTACGCTAATAAACACCAAGAAGGAAGAGCCCTTGCTTGGGTGAGGGCATCGTTAGTCAACGATGAGTCACTTCCAGTGGAAAAGGAGCTTCACTTCCAAGTGAACAGCTTTAACTATGACTTTGCACCAAAACATGAAAATATTCACAGGTCACTGACTCCTCTACTCACTGGGACCCGTTCATGCCCATTTCCAGTCTCTTCCCACAGGCCGGCACACAGGGTTCCCTCACCTGGCAACACCAGTAAGGCAGCTCTTGTTAAGAACCAAACCCCTACCTACACCTCCACAGAGGTTGACACGGTGGCACCTCATCATCACATGTTGACAAGAAGCCCTTGTGCAATCATTCCAGTGGCTGGGTCTTGGGAAGGCTCCCCTATTTTGCCCAGCTCCCAAAGGCCCAAGCCAATCTGAGCTTTAATTAGCACCACAACCATTACTAAGCATCAGTGGCTATGGCCAGATCCTCATCTGGTGTTAATCACCCTGCGTGTGCACAGGAGGCCACCAACGTAGATCCAGCTGCTGAATTGGGGCCTTAACAAACTAAACACGAACTTTGTAACTGCTTATTGTCACAAGGAACTCTTCATTTCCATCTAACAACTGACTAATCATCATTAGCCATGATTATATGCCCTGTGATTGTGTTAATGGTCCCACGCTGGATGGACTGCCCTTTGCACTTCATGTTGAAATAAATGCACTAAAGACATTTTGCTAACTCCATACCATGATCAGCACAGGCTACACCACCTTGTTCTCAAATGCAAAAACTGCATATTTTCTCCCTTTATTTTTGAAGTGTTGACTCATTTCAATTTTTGCTTAGCATTAGCAGACCCTTGGAGCACACATTGCTGACTCAGTGTTGATTCACATCTTCTTGCTGAGCACATCTCTCTCTGGTCCCCAGAGTTTCTTAAGAGGCCAAAACCCAAGCATAAATGAATTTGTCATGCTTTTCCAAGATGGCTGGTGGCACCTGACTCTGGACTAGAAATGTTTTCTCAGCTTTTGCACTGTAAATGAGTTCTGAGACACAGATTGATGACTTCATTGCAGAAGTGTAATGCAAACCATCTTTTACTGTACTTGATTTTTTTTTCACACAGTATTTTCTACTACTACAAACAGAAAAAAGAATGTAAGAATAAATATCCACTCAGACAAGGCCATGAATTTTTTCAGGATACTTATGCTGACTGTTTAAAAAAAATGGTTATTTTAATGCAAATTTTTCACACATGCCTGTTATCAAAGAGAGCTGTCTTTGGACAAGCTGTAAAAAAGCATAAAATAGCAGTTGGCTCAGCAGGAAAAAGCTACTTTAAAGATAAATCAACTGATGCCAGGGCAGATTCTTGAAGCAATCAATTGCAATAGACAGCAGACATTTAACAGCAAATTTGATTTGTCTGAAAGTGAGATGTAGCTCAAATTCTGAACAGCCCATCAGCAGTTTAGGACAACAAGCTGCCCTTTTCCTCCTGCACTCTGCATCAAGACTTTACTATTCCACAGCCCAAATGGGGCCAGGCACCAGAGGGGGATATGAACTGGACAGATGACAGATTCTTCAAAAAAAACCCTCAAAGAACAAAATAAACAAGTGCAGCAGTCAGAGATATAGGGCAAAAAAATAAATTCAGGAGAAGCTGTTTCTTGGACTTACATCTTGATTATTTTTTGTGCTGAGATGCACCCAAGTAAGATGGGTCCTTGCCAGTTTGCAAACACCAAGTGAGGCAAGAAGGTGACAGTCCCAAACTCTAGCTGCTGCCTTTTTTTTCCCTTTGCTACAGAGAGCAGTAAGAAACATGGATGCAGATGTGAAAATGGAGACAGTTTGATCTTTCATCACCTGGTTGAGCAACTGATGCAAGAAGTATTTACTGGCAGCACCTGTAGCAATAGCCCCACATGTTGTAATGCTGGCACACCTTGCAGGATTTGGCCTACAACACTTCTGCAAGTGAAAAGTCCTCTGTGTTGTGTATTAGTGAAAGAGGTCATTATGTTACTGCATAAATATTTACCTATAGTCTTTCCTACAGCTGTTCACAAACAATTTTCCCTTCAGAGAATGTCCAGACTCCTGGAACTCGGGATACTGTTTATTATTGCAGAGAGAGCAGTAATGGAGGTCCTCCAGCACTTCCATGTTAGAATACTTTGTTTTCTCAGTTATTTTTGAGTCAGGAAAAGCTCACCCATTTGGGCTAGGTTTTCCCAGGGAGGGCCTGATGGCTGGAGTGTGGCTCCATGTGTGCAAACTCACATTTTGGCCAAGCTGGCCTCAGCTGGACAGAGGCTTCAGTTACACCACCACCTGCTATTTTTTTTCTGCAGAACATGCCTCCCTTCAGCACACAAGGTGGACAGTTTTCAAATAAGGAGTAGCTATTCAGCACTTTCTTTCTTCCTCTTTGGCCTTAAGTTTCCTTTTAGAGCACACTGGCAAGGAATTTTTTAATTATGCAGTAAAGAAACCACAGGTTCCAACCAACCATCTATAAATTAAATAAAGTTACTTTTCACACCTTTAGAATTAATTCAGTTGAGGGGAAAAAAGATAAGATTTAATGAGCACCATTGTAAATATAATTTTTGGGGAAGGTATAGCCCATTTGTTTTGATGAACCACACACAATTCTCCAAAATAAGGAACCATTGTACTTAATAACTGCAATGTAATTAAATACTGATTAAAGTTCCTCTTCCAGCATTTGTAAATCCGTCTGCAGTGTAATTGGCATCCCAAATCTTGTGGTGAGCCACAAAAACTATTAAGGATAGCTAAGAGAGGAAATTGTAGTTTTGACTTATATTGGTAATCTGCTTTTACTGGCTTACATTTCATGCAGGGCTGTATTAAAGCAGGATTCCTTGGATCTCTGGGATCCAGGCCCTGCAGTCTGAGAAGATGGGGAAATAAGCAGGGCAGAAACCAATTGCTACCATCTGGGTTGGCAAAGCCTTTGTTTGAGAATGATGATCAAAACCTCAGAATAAGAGAAGATTCACTTCCAAAAGAGCAGCTAGGAAGATGCAAGATTAGGAGGAAAATACTTTAGTGTGTGTTATGAAGTAGGAATCGTCTTTTAGGGAGAGATTTAAGAGATTTTGACTCAACTCTGAGCCTCAGCTCCTATTTTATGTGGTCTTGGCCTAATCACCTGGTCTCTCTTTATCTCAGTTACCATCTGTAAAACCACTGTAATCCATCTCATCTGCAGTTTCAGACTGAGAGGTTCTCCAGCCAGGGAAGCTGGAGTCCTGTCTCCAGACATGCAGAGGCACACCTAAATCTGCTCTGCTCATGCACTGAGCTGGCTGGTTGCAAGCAAGATCTGTCCTGGAGCCACAAAGGGACATTCAAACAGTCTTATATTTGAATTATTACATCTCACAGAGTCCAGCTGGGGAGCTCATCTCTGCCACGTCTGCTGGACCCCCCAGTGCTGGAGGATCCACTGACCTTTTCATTCCTTTGTACAACATCCCAGATTTCTGCTGGTTCTCTGTACTATTATAGAATACAGTGGCTAGTAAAATTTAAATTAGTAAGAGTTACATAGCACTGAAAGCAGGCAGAGAGGTTGGATATTGCTGAATTTAGTCACAGCTCTCTGTAGGATTTGGCTAAACCATCACCTTATTCTGCTGCAGCCTCCATGTAAATAACACTGGGGTGACAGTTCCTCACTTGCCAGTGGTGTGGCAGAGCTCGGTTAGAATTATACAGCATAACTCCAAAACTTTGCAATCAGCTACTTAACATTTTCCAGATAATGTTGATTAAATTTCCAGAATGCTTTCATGTCAACATGAATTATATTCTTTCAAGTCCTAGTGTTTCATGAATCATTTAATGCTGTTCTAGATCTAATATCTTAACCACCTTGCCCATGTCTGACACCTGTGGGCTTTTACATGTTTGGTGTTAGCAGTAAAGCTGGAATAAGAGGAGTTTTTCTCCTTTGAAGGAGTGGGAAAATACAGAAGCCATATGGTGCAAGAAGCCTAATGAAGTTTTGTGCTTTCCAGAGCACAAACAAAACAGCTCCATCAATTTGATCTCCATCATCAAAACTGACATGCAGTTGGTTTTAAAACACTGGCTCCTTCTCAAAAACCAACAAGGGATTGATTTTCTCTCAACCAAAAGTATTTTCACCAAGACGAACACGAGCATCTGGTCACTGCATTAAATGTCTGGGTCCTTTGAAAGAGTAAGTCAGTGATACCTTGTGTTTACTTGCAGAGCTTGACAGGAAAGACACAAGGGGAACATTTGTTTTCAGGGGAAACTGCTCCAGTGAAAAGCAATCGGTTTGAAACGCTACATGAACACAACTGCACCACTGAAGAGAGGGGACGTAAGCAATCCATCAAAAATGCTATGAGCAACAAGAATGCACAAGGGCACACTGTGAGACAAGGAAAGAAGGTACAAAATAGGATAAGAAGTAGTGGGTTTAGCCAGTATTTACAACAAGGATGCATGGGAATGAATGATACTTCAGCCCACATGTCTGACACAGATTTAGGTTAAAATCACCCTTTTCTTGGCATTCGGGGATCAATATTTGTTTGCATAGGGCTCAATCTCACACCCACAGAGGCCAATGGGAGCTTGCCATTTCCTTCCATAGATGCCTACGAGGCTCTAAATAACTAGAGTTTCTGCCCAGGGCTTTTCAGTGCCAAATATAATGAATACTATTGTTCTTAACACAATTATATTTGATAATCCAATTTCCCTGAGCAACTGAATTGGAATTTTTGTCCCAATCTTTCCTGAATCCTAGTCCAACATTTACCCTGTGCCTCCTGGCTTTTTGTTTTCATTTGCTTCTGTTGTGCTACCAAGAATAGGCAGAGCCTTCTTTGACTTACAGATACCTTGATGCCTCTGCTCTGGAATAATGGGATCTAGCTTGAGCTTTATAGAAGATAGAGGATGACACAAGAGATCAAAGACTTTGGCAACTTCCACATACTGCAAAAGCACAAGCTGGACTAAGCAGTTACCTATAGCATTAATTTCTCCACAGCCAAGAGTCTGGAGTCTGTGTAGACATGATTCTGTAAGACTTCCACTTTCCACTTCCCCCTGTTTGTTCAGTGTAGCACAGAGAAATAGATAAATGTGGCTAAGAAAAAGGTGAAAGGAAAACCAAATCCTCAAACTATGTAAACTAAGATGACTTTTGCATCCCACTGATGCTACAGGAGTCACCAAAGGGTTTCCCTCACAGAAGCATCTCTTTCCAGATACGGTATTTACATTTTGGTCCCTTTCTTATACTGGCTGTGCAGCAAAGTGCATTCTCCAAGAATCACCCTGTTATCAGGTGATAATCCTCCATCAAGCAGCACCAAGTGTCTGCTACATGCCCTGAGCCCACAGCAGTTTCCCCTCCTGCTGCAAACAGGAAAAAGGAGAAATAGAACAAAACTAGGCCAAGAGCCAACCAGTAGGCAGCTGGAAACTGCCCTAAACTCTGTCCTCACTCCCACCATCTCACAGAAACAGAACTTTGTAGACCAGAGGCTCAGGATGCTGATCAGGCAAAAGGTGAGCAAGACATCTCATCTCACCCCCTGCTCTGTAGCCCTCCCCTTGGCTCCCTCAACATCCTTTAACACACTGATTTTCACCCAGCTCTTTTCCTTCTCCCAGCCAAGCCCCAGTGAGCACACTTCTGTGGCAGCCCGTGCAGAGGAATCTGATTACCCAGAGAAATGTCTCTGGGAGTCTCTGGGAATGCTCAGCCCAGCAAGTGGCCCCAAAATCTCATTGCTGGGCCAAGCAAGCCTTTTGAAAATTTCAAAAGCATTGCCAGTGAACCCACGGCAACTGAGACAGCTTCTGAAGCTTTTTTAATCCTGCCTCCACCAAGATTTCTTCAGGAGCCAGGCATCCCTGGGTTACATGCCAGCTCAGAGCTTTGTTTCAACCCAGATATTATTATTCCTGAAGACACCACGCTTTACAACAGCTCAGCACATGGATCTCCCTACTGTGCGTTTTCATACGGGTGCTCCAACATTTGTTTTGAGAGCTATCCTGTTCTAACAGCAAACATAAAGATCAGTGTGACCTCTCCTTATCACACAGCCTTTCCTGTGTGGAATTCATTGTGATCTGGACCCCAGTGGCTATTGCATCATTTCTGTTTATGTGTAACCTTTGGCACTCTGCAATCTTATCAGCCTGCAGCCGGCTGCAGCAGAAGATGCGCAGCAGCACCGCCAGCTCTGGCAATCCTCAAACACTGGAGGGGCCAGCTAAGAGTGGAGGCCAGTGAATGATTAGCAGAGCTGTAGGAGCGTCGGCGGGTAGCACAGTTGGGATGGACAGAGACGAGAGATCTCTGCAGCCAGGTTGTGGGACTTGAGGTTCATTGCAAAGGGCCTGGGTGCAGGGGCCCTGCTTGGAGCTGCCAGGCACAGCTTGGAGCAGGCCCGAGAGAAGAGAGGGGGAGAGAGGATGAGAAGGTGAGAGAGTAAGAGGGTACAAGCGTAAGGGAGTAAAAGAGGTAAGAGAGTAAAAATGGTAAGAGAGTAAAAGGGGTAAGAGAGCAAAAGGGTAAGAGTGTAAAAGGGTAAGAGAGCAAAAGCGCAAGAGAGCGAGGTTCCTGTTGCAATACGATAAATCTTCTTCTGTATTGAATATTCTAATTCTCACTAACCAATCTAGTACAATATACAAATCCTATAGCATTTACATACAGCCTATAAGAATCACTATATTACCATACTGTGCTACATTTTAAACCCTAAAAACTCCTCTCTGGACCCCTTCTGCCAAGCTAGTAGGGTCTGCTCTGACCCTTGGACGTCTGCAAACACAGGGTATTGTTTCATCAAAAGGGGATCACCTTCATCCAGCCACACCATTGTTTTCCCATTGTTCAGTAACTAAGGTATCTCAAAGCTTGCTTTCATTTCAATCTCACTTATAGTTTCTACATTCTCAAAATCTTTTGCCAGGCAATCATATTTATAAGGCTTTCCTGTTTCATCTTCCCCAACACAGAGCAAATCTGCAGTCTCTGACAGCTACATGGAAATCAGCTCTGACAGTGGTCCCAGAGCAGGTGAGGCCTGGCTCTGCCCAGCCCCACTCACCGATGACGATGAGGGTGTAGTTCACGTTGGTGCTGCCGAAGCCGTTGGTGGCTTTGCAGATGTAGGTCCCCGCGTCTTCGCTCTCCACCTCCTTGATCTTCAGCCCTTGCTGGAGGATGCGGAACCTCGTCCAGCCACTGTGGATGGTCCGTCCGTCCTTCATCCACATGGTGAGGGGCGGGGGGTCGCCCTCCACCGGGCACAGGAGCTTGATGGTCCTGCCCAGCCTCACGGACTGGCGGTGAATCACTTTATCAGCGATCCTAGGGGGGCCTAGGAAAGAACAGAGACGGGAACAGCTGTTATGACTTTTGCCAGTGACACAGCACTGATTCAAAGCTGTGTCATCAATCTGGCCACTACACTGACTGCTACACAGAATAGAAGGTGCTTACCAAAAATCACTTACAACCAAGGCTGAAAATGTCAGCAATTACAGAGGGATACAGCAAGACCTGAAGCTGTAGCTTTGCAGCTCACGCTAACCCACCAGGGTAGCCTGGCTCTGAGGCTCTATTGCTTTTCCAGCATCTTCCTGTCACAAGAAGGAGCCCAACCACAAACTTTCCTGGTATATTTGGTAAAGAAACTGTAGTTGTTTTAAACTTAACACCTATCCTGAAGGTAAAATTAGTAACAGGAGTGGTACTTACAACAAAACACTGCCCCACACCCCTCAAATGTTCTAATTCTTTCATGTTGTATGTACAGTAATTCCCTTTAATAGTCACCAGATGGGCTTTATCTGAGACACATAAGCCTGCAGTTGTTGAACACAGAATATTCATTGGGTCGTGCTTCAATAAAAGACACAGCTTAGCCTGACATGTTAACATTGCTTTAGTCCAAAAGAGGATATTTTTATAAATTTCCTTAGCAACCCTGCCGGTTTGACCCGCTTGACAAATATTTGCTTTTTGTAAAACGTGATAATTTCATACAAAAGAGAGTGTCCCTGGAATGTCAGACTAAAAACACTGTTGGCCACATGATAACAGGATGCACTTGGACAGGCCAACAATCAGAAAAAAGAAGTGATAAAGACTCCAACAGTGGGAATGCTCCCACAGCTGAATTCCAACTGAAATTCCTTCTCAAGGCTCTGAAAAGTTGAGAGCCTTTTTCCTGCATCTGCCTTTTCTGCCTTTTCATTAATTGCACAAGTTCTTTACAGAGATTGCAATAGCAGTGCTCTTCCCAGAATAGTCTATTAATGGGTGTGATAATAAGTGCCCTGTTCTTGCACAAGGACAAAATGTTTTGCTAAGAATTGCTGATGCTGAGTTGCACCCAAAACCCACAAGATGTTTGTGGGATTTGGAACTGTTCCCTCATATTTTACTCCTGTTCCTAATGTTTTGCAGGATTGGACCCACAGGGGATAAACTACAGAGCTTATATTTGCACTTCCTCATGACTAATTCCTATTATTCCAAAGTCTGCTTGATTTTTCCTCCGCATGACTGAGGCAGTACATACAGTCCAGCTCCTGAATGACTCCAGAGCTGCTGTTGCAGTTACTCATGTTGAATCCCACCCATGAATTTTGCAGCTTTGCTGGTGAAAAGAAATACTGCTCAAGCTGAGAACAGAGTGGTGAATGAACTTATTAAAGAGTTTAACTAAGAGGCTGGTTAAATCAATGGGTCTTAGACACACTCAGATTCTGATGAACTCCTAATGACCCAAAGTAAGGACCTTGAGAGCACTTATTCTGAAAAAGTCAGAGATAACAAAAAATAACAAAGAAGGCAAAGATAACACCCACCCCTTCACATCTTCTGCAGTCACCTATGGGACAGATCTTGGAGGTAATGGTATCCTCCCATACTCTAAGGGAACTGGCAAAACACCATGAGAAATCCTGCCCAGATTTTCTAAAAATTCCAAACCATCCTTATGTTCTTCACCTTGTGAGATTTCCAGCCATCTCTGTGGATGGAGAGACAACCCCAAGGCCTTTTGAATGCTAGTCTGACACAAATTGCATTCCTGAATATTTTATAGTGAAAATCCACCCATGAAGAGGGGCTGTGTGCGCTGCCTTTGATAAGGCAGAATTCTCAAACACTGGGTGAGAATCTGCCCCCAAATTCTATTTCCCTACACGATGCACTCACTCGGTGCAAAGGAGCTGAAATGCCCAGACAAGTCCACAGACTTGTTGAAATTCTGGGTTTGCCCTTGGAGAGGTTCTTTCTGACTCAGAGCACTATCAAACCAAGTCAAACCTTAAGAGTAGTTTCACTGCAACCTGCCTGTGAGCCAGGACACTACTTCATGCATATTCAAATGACAAAAACAGATCTATAATTAGTACTGGGAAAAAAAATGTTTGGTGCAGGGCAAGCAGGGACAGTGGAGAGAGGAGCACTCTCCTCCCAGCTTGGAAGCCTGCTGTAGGCTCCTTCAAAACCCCTTTCCTTCCGACATTCATGGTGACTCCTGATGAATTTGGAGACCTGGAGGAATCAGATAGTTTCCCAGTCACGTCATGAGCTTCTCTGGGGCCGCCTGTACAGGCGGGGCTCCTGATGGCACCAGAGTTGCCTCTGGATCTGTCACATGTTTGGGTCAGTGGTAAGCTTGGTCCTCCTAAATGCCATTTTCCTTTGACTGACCTTTCATTCTGAGGAATTGTTGGATCAGTCCCTGTCACAGGATCTATCCGCAGACCTTTATGACATTTAGAAAAGGGTGCGTTTCTTAGAGCCATTCTGCCTAAAAACATTACTGCAGCTCTTCATTAGCTCCTCCAGCAGCTTTCTCAGGAACAGGAATAAAACCCTCCCCTCACTGTTTTTTCCTGCTGTGAATTTTTTCAGATACAGTATGCACTTCTCAGTAGTGTACAGCTCTAGGACAAAGATGATAAGGCCTTGTTTCTGCTGTAAGTATTTCCATTTTATTACCTACCATCTTTGCATTAATAACTTTCTGCTCAAGCAGTACTCTCTGGAATCAGTGTTCTGATGTAAATATTGAGCACCATGGTAATTATTACAATACTGGAATTTACTACTGTGTTTACAAAGAACCACAATATAATTCAGCACCTTCACATATGTCAGAGGCTTCAGACACCCTGGCAAGCCAATGGTAGCTGGACCTCCTGAAGCTGGGCTACAGCAAGAATAAAATATTGATATCATCAGGATGTCTGTCTCTCTTTCTCATGTACAGGCATTCATTGGGTCTTATTTCACTACATATCTGTAGAGCCCTGCCTTGGGACTGCAACAGTGACGGATGAATACTGTTCCAGTCAAGACACACTTTGGCACATCTCACCACTCTGCACCATCAGAGGCATCAGGGGAGGCAGCAGAGAGGGGTAAGTTTGTTTTGAAAAAAGGCCCTTCTCCAATATCCTCTGGGCAGCGGGTGCTACTGACACAGAGCTGCCTCACACACTATCTAGGCAAATCTGCACTATCTAGGCAAAAATATCTGCACTACCTAGGCAAAAATATCTTCCCCCTCTGAATCCAGATATTAAGCTGCTCAGCACTACTCAGGTTCTCTTGGAAATTAAAGTCCAAGGATTCTCTATAGCAGTTCCATCTCTTACTGCATGATAAAAAGATGTAGTAAAAACACGCTGAGCCAGCCAAATTATTTCCTGTGTGCAGCACTGTTACTGACAGGAGCTCCCCACCTTCCAGAACTGGCCCCTAATATGCCAGGGGGTGGCCAGGAGAGCAGAGTGCCCAGTTAGCCCTCCCAAGGCGCTGATTTGGGATTGTCCCTGGTGTCTGACCCCGCAGGGCTGGGGCACGTGTGCGCTCACAGCTGAGTGCGCGGTGTGGGAGCGGAGCCCAGGACACGGGCCCTGCAGGCTGGATTCATATCTACAGCTGCTTAGCCAGGCAAAATCCCAGGAAAGCACCTGCTGCTTCACCTACAGCTGCCAGGGAGGTAAAAACAGGCTGAGCCCTGGCTCTGACTGACTTCCCATCCCTCGCCGCTGCCGGCGTCTGTCCCGTGCTCTAAGGCAGCAGTAAAAGGCAGATGAAATTACTGCTCAAGCAGCCAGAGTCACGATCTCTGCTGTCCTGGGCTCCAGCTTTGTGTCATGTGTGAGCAGAAATGCTCTAATTGAGTGCAATACCCTATGCCTGCTCACTATAGCACTGCTCCTGCCTTGTTTGTGGGCAAGGCAACACCCCAGGAGCTGGAGAGCAACATCGTAAGGGATAGTTCTGAAACCTGAAAACATTTCATTAAACCAGGCTGTTAAAATAGTGACTTCATACATTTACCAATGCAAAATTAATGCTAATAGGTGTCATTTCTCTGGCTAGGGGGGAATGAATCCTGTCAACTGCCATGTGCCTGCACTCACAGGTCAAAGCTCCTGGATCCTTTCCAGGTGGAGCAGCAGAGAGCAAGTGCCCTCTGGCCCTGAGTGTAAATCCTGGAGGGGTCTCTACACTGTGCTCCTCCCAATTTCTTAGCCATTAGGCAGTGATTCTTGGAAACATCAGCCTTTTTTAAGTGCTGAGAATCTCCAATCTGTGATGCTCCTGAACACAGCATTTCCTTCCTGCAGTATTTTTTTCATGGCATATGGGCATGAAAACAAGACCCTAGGTAGATATTCCATCCAAGATTTTTAGGCATTTTTGTAGTCAGGGAGGGAGAGGAACTCTTGCAGGTCTCCACCAGGCAAGGACAGCTCTCAATGGCCACGGGGCATTGCTTTTAAGCCCCATCAGAGTGGAGAAGCGCAGCTGGTTCTACAGCCTGTCTGAACAGAAGGAGCTTGCTCAGAAAATTAAGCCCCACCTCAACACAATCCCAGTGGGGCAGGTTTCCTTAAGTCCCCCTTGTCCTCAACCCAATAATTTGAGAGACTAATTTCTTAATATTCTGTCTGAGGGAGAAGGGTGGGATTTGACATCTGAGGATGTGACTCGGGAAGAAGTGATGAGAATGCAGCTGCCATCCCCCGTGCTTCGTTGTTATTCTTTCTCCAAACACAAACTAAATATAACTTTGCCCCATAACATTCAAATAATTTTAGTTACTAGCAGAGATCATGCCTGGAGTTCCAAGGGCCAGGGTGCAATCAGGCTTAAAATATAATTTAAACAATCCAGAACCTACATTTTCCACCAAGTTATTTTCTTGCTTGTAGTTTCCCCATCTGCAAATACATATAAACACAACCAGAAAGAAACCAACAAGCTCAGCCAGATGCCAAGTTTTCTGTTCAAGATCATATAAACTCAGTCAAACGTTAACAAGGAAATGCCATGATCACCTCATTTGTTTTAAATATTTCTCCTCATATACATGCAGACAAGTGTGCAGATTTATTTGCCTCATTTACGAATACAAGCAACTGGAATCCCCATTCTGTTCCATTATATAAAAGACAGACTCTACACCTGTCTTACTGAACAGCTGGGCAATTTTCAATTTATATCCACTATCCTACGACACAGAAAAGCCCCACTTGCTGCTCTGCTGCTGACACTGCTTTACTAGCATTCCTGCTCTCCTCCCCAGTGCCTTGGGAAGGGATAGTAGCTGCCATTTCTTGGCAAAAGGAATTATGTAAAACCCAAGAAAGCCTCTTTGCTTTAGCAAATAGCTATTTCCAGGAAGCAGCAAAAACAACTTCTAGAAGTGTATTTAAGACACAACAGTGGAATAGCCTGGAGCTTCCTGTCCATATTTCTCACAGTCAAAAACACACACACACACATGTAATTATATTTTCCTGGGCTGCACTGCAAAGTTCATGCACTCATTCAACTTATACATGTAGTAAACATGATTTACAGCTCTGTGTGAAAACCCTCTAAATATATGGTGTTTTGATAGTGACTCAAACCCAGCACTATAATTTAGTAACACCTAGCAGTGAAAGCTAAATGATTTCCCACTCCACATTCCTAACTTTCCATGAACCCCTTTTTACTGCTAACCTGGGGAGGAGATACTGCTT
This sequence comes from Molothrus ater, assembly GCF_012460135.2. NCBI lineage: Eukaryota > Metazoa > Chordata > Aves > Passeriformes > Icteridae > Molothrus > Molothrus ater. Next base: position 66,481,620 of record NC_050481.2, read on the forward strand.
CTGCAATTGTTTGGACTTATCCTTGCTATTCCTACAACTAAACTGCACACTAATATCAAGCTTCACATATGGTGAACGCACCAGCACTGACCCATGTCCTATGAGACCATTTGCCATCATACAGTTCAAAGTGAACTTTATTAACACATTAAACATAATTACAAAGAGGAAATTCCAAGGAAGGTCAACAAGCCCGGACAGTTTCTTGGAATGGAAAGTAATTTATAATATCCACATACTGTATTGTAAAGTTTATAAAGAAGTTAAATAAGTTTTAAGAGCCCCATGGGTTATGTATATTTTATTATTTAATACCAAACACATTCACTTTCTATGTAGATAAGACTTCTTTTGAAGTGCTGTGTTAGCAAATTAGCAAAGTCATTCACAATGAAGCACCCAAACAGCCCATCAACACATGGAATTAGCATGAGGGGCTGGAGTATCACAGATAGTGTATGTCCTATGAGGAAAATAAAGCTAAGCACAGAAATTTTTCACTACAACAGTGAGATGATGGAATTGGACGGAGATTACCAACCAAACTGCTCATTTGGTGTAAACACAATCTCTTCCACCAAAACTTGAGGCAACATTTGGCCTTCACCACACTCCTCACTGTAAAACCTGAGCTTCCAAAGTCTTTATTGCCAGGGTGGTTCACAGCAAAGTGGATTTTCTTTACCCTTCTAACACTTCAAAATGTGCACAGGCAGCTGGAAAGGACCACCTAAAAGCCATGTTTGAAACACACCTCCAGAGTTGCCTATCCTGGGGTACCTGCTGCTGCAAAGCTGGGCTGGACAATTCCTGCTTACAACCAGAGTTTAACCTCTTCTACAACAGTTTAACCCTCTCTGCAAGACCAACATGAGGATTATGCACTCACACTCTCTGCATATCATTAATACCATTATTTGTATCGGCATTCAGGCAGTAATGATGGATGAATGGACAGAGGCCTGACTCTGCTAGGACAAACTCTACCAAGGAGCAAATCCCACAGGGAAGGCTTTACAAAGCAGTGTTGGGAACAGTTTCAATCAAGAGGAGTAGGTGTTCCTGAAAGAGAGGAACTCTTGGCTCTCTGCACAGTTGGAAGCCATTACATGGAGAGCAGAACTGATAAAAATGCTTTTTGAGAGAGATAAAAGGATGAATGTGTTGCCCATGAATCCCATTAACTAATGGAATAAGCAGTTCAAAGGACTGGTGAATCCAAAATCTTTTCATATTTTCAAAACAAAACAGTTTGCATTTCCAAAAGGTATGTGTTAGCCAAGTAAAGTCGGGGTCAGCGTGGGGGTAACTGGTCCAAATGCTTTGGTATGTGACATGAGGAGATCAGATTAGATGAGCTAATGGGTCCTTCTTGGCTTGAAAACATAGGCACCCACAGACAAAAACAATGCTTATCAAAAACAATCAAAAGATTAAAGAAAAAACCAACAGCATCTCTGTAGAACAAAGACTCTGAGCGAGGAACACAAAAACACCACAAGTATTTGCCGACCAGCCCCGATGGCTGGTCAGGCTTAGATTTGGAAATCATGGACTGTTTGCAGGAGCAAGTTCCAGGCTTCGGGTGCATGGCTCAGCCCAACAACCTGATGGAGAAAACTGCTTTGCAGGTCCATTTCACAGCAAGTGAAGTGCCATATCTTCCCTTTCTTCACTACCTCTGTGGTAGGAGTTGCTTTGCTGATGAAATGGATATTTATTGATAGCACAAAAAAGTACATGCCTTATTTTTACATGACTAATAACTAGCCCTTTGTGTGAAGGCTGCCAGTAAATTTCCTACTCTAGATGTTCCAAAACTAAGAAAAATAGAATATCTGGGAACGTGTTCCATTAATTAAGTGCCCTGCATCCACATTTCACTGACATTTAATAAAATAGTTATTGTATGTTAAACAATTGGCACTTGATTATTGCTTAGATTTATTAGTTCAACAACAGTAGATGAGATACGTATCTCTTATGTGGTTTCTAAATCCTTTGAGCATATGTTTTCAATAATCAGTTGGTATTTATTTAACATGAAATTACCATCTTATTAAATTAAATGTGCATGGGTGACATTCAATATCAATTGTTGCCGAACATTTTTTCAGCAGCAAAAAATAGTAACTTTATCCCTCAGGTTTCAAGGTAGCGAACGCAAAGGAGAGTTAGGATTACTTCAAACTACTTTTGAAGAAACAGACTTCATATGCTGGAAAATTTCTAGTGTGGAAGAAATTATATTATTTATTGTTTCTCAAGTTCTGCCAGTGGGATTAGTGTGGGCCAAAGGAGAGGACTAATATTTCTACTCAAATGCTAAAATTATACTGACGGTGCAGTTCAGGTATGCAGCTCAATGGATAATCAGAAAACTTTTCTTACAGAAGAGATAAGTACAACAAAGGTGTGTTGGCACACACACCCTCACAATCTATCTCGTCCATTCTCATTCAAGAAGGCAAGCCCATCTAAAACATTCATTCCTAATTTGTTGGGCATTTTTTCAAAAGAAATGGCCTTAAAACATGGCTTCAAGGTTTTAAAATTAGAAGGTTTTTTTGGTTTTTTTTTTTTAGCCTGCTATTTCCAGGAAGGACAAACTGCCTAATTCTGGAAGAAAGCTAGAAATCCTCTGGCTTGAGGGAGGATCCAGAACCCAACTGAAATTCCATAGCCCCAACCTGCTCTCTCCAAACCTGACCCAAACCTCCACCATCTCCACCACAGGTCACAGAGGGACCATTCCTGCCAACACAAGACATTTGTTTTCTTCCCATAATCTCTGGGAAACAATCCAGTCAGGCAGCCCTGAATTACCTTCTGGGTTGGATCTACCCAAATTTTAACATAAATACCATTGTACTATGCCTTTCCAACTGTTTCCCAGCCATGCAAATCCTGCTTCACAAGCCCAGTGGATTTTCCAGCCAAATCACCCACATCTTTAAGACTTTCAGTAAAACAAACCAAGCACTCCACAAGACTCAGTTTAATTCACTTTTTTTTTCGTAACAAAAGTCCCCTTCGAGCCACCAATAGCAACCACATTCCAAATCCCCAGGCTCCAAAGATAGGTGTTTACTTCTGAGACAACCTGCTCTGATTGTTGTCCCCTTCTTTGTCCCTCCTCCCTGCATGCAGCACTTAGTCACCCATCCATTTGATCTGAACAGTTCCTAGAAAATAGGATGTCCAAGTTCACGTTTGGTGACACAGGCTCCCCTTGAACCTTGGTAGTCAATATTTAACCCAGTCTGAGCACTGTGCAGGGTTTAATAAGTAATTAGACGTTTCCCTTATGGACAGGCTCTTGTGTGAGCACTGTGCAAGCAGGAAATTGTAAGTGTCATTGTTTATGTCTGCAGGAAAACAGAAACCACGATGGTTGACTCGGTGCCATACACAGGAAAGATGCAAACACAGACCTTTAAATAGCTGGTTTGCCTTCCTGCTAGCCCACAGCAGCAAGTTTTCAGCCATAGACTGACACAGGAGTCTTTTTCACTTGTATCCAAGGAACTGGTTTTCCTCAAAATATTCTTAAAAACCTTTTTAACCAGCATTCACTCTAAGGTATAAAAGTGGAGAAGACTTTAAACTCTTCCATTCACCGCTGGTTCCTACTGGCCTTTCCCAATAGCCAGGATGGAAAAGGTGTGATTAGTGTACTAAGGACTCAGAAGAAAACCATCTTGAACACCCACTCTCGATCATGAGACACTGCCAAAATATCCCTAAGCCTTCTGCTGTTGGGAAATCAGTGGCAGTGCCCTGCATGGCGAGGCTGCTCTCAGCCCTCCCTCTCCTCTGCCCTCGTCTCTGGGGGCTTCTATGTTTGGTCACCACAAAAGCGTGGTAACAACTGTTTGATGGTGACCACAAAGAGATAAACATTGTGGTATTTAAGAACTGGAGATATTTTCAGAGGCTTCTCTAGAACAGAAAGCATTTCCAGCTGAATGGCTGCATAGCAGGCTTGGTATGGAGCCACTGGCAGAACTGTTTTCCTATGAGAAAATCACATTTTTGTCAAGATGCAAGACTTCACCTGGTTTTCTCTTTCAAAGAGTTTTGCCTGGTTTTCTCCCCTTTTCAGCTTGAGAAATATTTTGTGTAATAATTTTGGCCAATCAAAGTAAAACACATGCAAGCAAAAAAAGTTCTGGTTTTAAAAGTATGTTGACTAAGCAATGGTAGTATTTTTTAAATTGGTTGTTGTGTTCCTAAAATCTGAAAACAGTATTGAATATATATATCTGTCTGTGTGTATATTTATATATATAACTTGTCTTGCTCTGGAAGAATAATTAAAAGTAAAAAGACAAATCTTGCTCTAAAAGAAAAATGCAACACACCTTTAAGACAGCAGCATTTTAAAATCTGCCTGAAACCATTTACTGCTGCCCTACCAAAACCTTCATGGTAGGTGTGATAGGAGCTGGCTCTTTCTCTCTGAATTAAACTCTCATCATAAAGGTCTGCCTTACATATGCCTACATCAATGTCATAATCTGGACCAGAGATATACTTTAACATTTTTTTTTTGATCTTCACCACCAATTATACCAATTATACTTTGCTTCACATCATGAAGCTGGTTTGGTGCACATGGACTAAGATGCTTCTTTATGAAATTGAGCTGCAAGGGGCATTTAGTTCTCAGAATAAGACTAAAGCTATTCTGAAGTGAAATACTCCTCTGAAACAGAGGTGCCACATCCTGAAAACCAAATGCTTTGCTTTATAGATCCCATCTTCCCAAACCCCACCAGCTGCTAATACAGACTGTCAGCAACTGCTACCTGGGCCCCAGGGAAAACAAAAGCAGAAGCTGTCCTCTGGCATTTCCATTAACGAGCACTCAATCTACATGACCAAACTGGAGCTGATCCAGAATAAACTCCCAAAGTGCCTTTAGTGTGAACATCGCCTCCTCAGCACCAAATATTTCACTTGAAAGATTTGTTCCTGTTGTGCCATTCACAGTCTAGCTTATACACACCTGTACATCACTTCCAGGAGGGGAAAATACTTGAATGCACTTAAAAAAAAAGTTTTCCCAAGGCTGATTCATTGAAAACCTTCATTTAAACTCAACAGACACCAAGTCTCCCTCATAGGGAAACTATCACTGAATTCTTATAGCATTCCCATCTGGTTCCTGCTCGTCAGACACTGAAGCACACACTACCTGATGTAAAAACACAATAGACTCCCTGGGACAGAGGCAAGTGCAGCTTTCTGCAGCCTGCCTGCATCTGGGAGAGCTTCAAACGGACCCACTTCCTCTGCCCCTCTCTGTTGGTTGCTCCCAACAGGGTTAGTGCACTCTTACCTGTCTTTTATGTGTTTTACTACCAGGAGAGAGTGAAGACTCCTTTGCTGTCAGACTTATTATGTCCAATTGCACCACCTAGGACTGCCAGAGGCTGTGCTGTAATGTCCTGGGACTGTTCAGCTTCTAAAATCAGATAAAACCAGATTTGCATTTAACCTGGTATGTCCAAAGGTTTGCTGCACCCCTTGCTGCTCAAAAGCTGCCTCACATCACCTGGAGGAAGGTATTCCTCCTGTACCTCTACTACACACCAGCATGGCACATGTCAGGATGAATGGTATTAGCAAACCAGCACCTAGCAGTGGGTATAATCTGCCAAAACTGAACTACTGAAAACAAATATTTAAAATATAAATCCATTTAGATTCCACAAACTATGGGTTTGGAAATACTTCTCCTTTGCTGAAGATCCCACACTGCCTGCTTTTCATCCCTGTACATCTCCATCAGCAGCAAAATGGTGCTAATTATTATTTGATATACAAGCAAACTACCAACCCCCTGTTCTGAGCACAGCCTGTTGCTTTATTTGAGCTGCCCAAACTTCAGCAGCTACAGAGGCACACAGGAGTTTTGCTGACACCGACTGCTCCGTGATTTTGAGTGACGCCATTCCACTGGCGGGCTGCGCGCTGGAATGTAACATCATATCCAGCAGGTAGATAGAGCCACTGGAATATCAATTAATGTGCAATCCTATTACCTCAGTGTCTGGTAATGTGCAGTCCCTCCTGCAAGTGGAAGGGGGAGAAACCTTGAGAGCACAGGCACTATCTAGGAAAAGCTGTGCATGGAGAAGTATTGTCTCGATGCGGAGCTGCCCCGCATCCCATGGCGCACGTGCGGGTACCGGCACACGCACGGAGCATCAGCTGTCAGCAGGAATTCCTGCCTGCACTCTCAAGTGCTGCCACAGCCTGTCTGCCCAGCCTGCCCCGTTTCTGGGCTTCCCTGCTCACAGAAATAGGTTTTACTGTTGAAGTGACTTGAACTCGTTCTTGAAGCCACGTCAGGAATCACTCCGTGCTCCTCGCATGGCATTTCTGAGCAAGGAGTCAAGAGGTCGAAACCCAAGGTCAGAGAACAACAGACATGCAGGATCCCTTGCTGTACCTGAGGCTGGAGAAATCAGCACATTCCTAATCAGCTGCTAATCCCCTAATCTTTATTGCATGTAAATTCCAGCCCCTTCCCAATGTCTGTGCCATGGTATTCTCCAATCTGATTATGGTGAAGCCCCATTGGAAGACTCATCGATAAAAGATGGAAATGTGTAAAATCGATTTGCTGTATATCACAAACAGCGCCGCAAACCCCTCCAGGGATCAAAGAACTGCCATCAAATAGCAACAAACAGAGGACTGTTAAAAACACTTCTTATCTAATAGTGGATGTGACTATTTAACAAAAGACAAAATTCACTTCCGAAGGAAGAACAGTGCTGCATTGTTTGACTGACAGTAAAGGATCAGTTCATGACTAAGGCGGAGCAGGCAGTGTAAGAAAGGTCACCATTTAAGGCCAAGCTGTAAAAGTGTGAGGGCAGAAGACAAGAGGGTCTAGATGCACTCTGACTCACAATTTACTCCACCAACAATCTCAACTTTACTTCCAGAAGGTACAGCAGGAGCACTATGGACATGGAACAACTGGTCGATTATTTCTGGTCAAATATTTTGTCATTTAGCATTTCTCTTGATATGAAGCAATAATCATTGGTAGGGCTGAGCAAAACACTTCAGCTTCTGGTCCTGAGCTCACTCAAGCTTTGTCTGAAATGGCTCCACCAAGAGGGTCCAGAGCTTTGGTCCGCTGGGAACAGTCTGGACTCCATTATTATAAGTACAGTGGTTTTTAGTGTTGAAAACAATGAAATTTTGATAATGCTTCTAAAAAATAAAATACTTTGGCAGGATCTCACTTTCCTACGTCACTTTCCTATGGTGAATATAAGGGAAACAAAGCCTCCTTCATGTAATTCACCAGAAGACAGAGAAAAATTCTAAACTGGAAGAAAGCAGAGGCCATTCCTATTCCTGTGTTTCATCCATTGAGGGGAGTTTGCCAGAACTCACAATTTTAATTTTTAAATCTTGTGATATTAGGTGCTTGTTTCTTCCTGTCTCTTTTCGGAGGGCATGATCCTGAAGGAGAATCTCCTGTTTATTTAAACATGAAAGAAAATTTGTGACCTTTGTGATTGTGGGGAATCACTAAATGCTCCGAAAACAGGAAACAAATAAATAAAATCCAATTTGTTGTAACATTCAAGCTATTTCAGCCAGAGTGCTGGCTTTTGTGGGGTTTGACCAAGGAGCATTGAACACACAGGATTAGTAACGTGAGTGTTTCCCACGAATGTGTCCCATGTGATTTTTTTTAAGCATCTTTATGACATGCATTAACAAAAGGCTGCACTGGCTGTGGGATCCAATAGCTGTAGGATCTGAAACAGCTTATGCTCCATTCACCATACAGGAGATTATAAGCAGGTGTCTCTCCTAGAGAAACTGGCACACTACAATCAACAGGAAGCTGGCTCATATTCCCAGATGTTTGTCATTATGGGAAGCAGGGAGATGTTAGGGTCAATAAAACCACACTGCTACTCTTGCAGCACCTACAGTCCAAGACGGACTTCAGTAGCTCAGCTCTGCCATTGATAAAAGTTTTACAAGACCTCTGCTCCAAACAGCCCTGAAATCAAAGGTCTGTTTACTTAGCCTTTGCTTGCTGGGCTTTAGGATAGTGCAAGGAAGATCAAAGCAGGGACCTCGTTTAACATGTCCAAGTACACAACCAGCAAGTCTGTTTATGTTGGATTCCTACACTCTGAGAGTGCTGCTGTCTGTCAGCACTTCAGGCTCATTTTCAGCAATACTGGGTGAGGAGGGAAATATTCAGAAAGACCCCACAGATTCTGGTCTTGCTGAAACAGAAGCCAAAGTCAGAGCAGGGAGCTCTGCTTGTAACTGTGACTGCCAAGGTCAAACACAAACTCCTTGCAGGGAAAAGGAAACCTTCATGGGTCAGAGACCTCTGGTCTCTACTGAAGGGCTCCACCATTAAAATGCAGCTAAAGTCTGCATGAAGAGCTGGAAATGCATTTTGGCTCTGTATAATTTGTTTCTGTACTATTTGGTTCCATATTATTTTTTATTGACAATGCATAATGAGATTCAGTTTGGCACTGGTAAGGGATGACACCCTGAGCACCTCATGCACAGAAAGAGGTGCAACAGCCCCCAGCAATTCACATCTCCCACTGATACCTGTCCAACCCCACACTGGGGAAGGGACAGTTTGCAATGACAGGCAATTTATTAACAAAGCTTAATTTCCAATGGCCCTACATTCTGTGGAGCCATTTCCCAGGGCCTATTAAGGGGCAAGAATCTGATGACATCCTAATTTATTTAGTTGCTTGTTTGTCACTGTTGCATTAATGTCTCTTTGTTTAGAAAATTCATCTATATATTTAGAAAAGCTGAAGACTTACAATGGCCTTTGTTCCAAGCGTGGTGGCAGGGGGATGCAGCACAATTACAATCCCTTCTACATGACTTCCCATTTTCACAAAGTTTGAACTTAGTATCTCTCACATCACTCCTTCTCAAACAATGTGTGTGAAATTGGCTTAAAGGCTTAAAAGCTACTGGAAGGGATGGAGATGGATTGACCCTCAAAAAATGTCACCACATGAATTTCATCTCTTTAGGACACCAATGTAAAGACCAGCCAGACAAGGATGGGTATGGAAAGGGTACTCAGACAGAAGGAGACAGCTGGTATTTAACTTTGGAAGTAGGGCTCTTTCTTTGAAAAATTTATCTGAGGATTTAACCCCCATCTGGTATCACAGCAGAACCTCCACCAGAAAACCAAATAACAAACATTGGGATGGATCCACTTTATGCTCATTCCTTTTACTTTTCTCAGTGTTCTGTTAAAGTTTCCTAGGGAAACCCTTTCATGTTCTGAGCAATGTTGCTCAAAATAAATAGAAACCTGGGACCTGCAAAAGGCAGTAACCAGTGTAAGGAAACCAAATCTCCCAACAGACAGCTCGCTCTAGAGCTGCCTCCGGCAGATGCCCTGCATCTCCCTCTGAAATACCCAAAAAGGCAGAGACAAGGCACTGGACTGGCACTGGCCTATAGATGAGCCCAACAGAAACAAGTTAATTCCTGCTGCTCCTTCCCTTGGCTTCACAGAGGAGTAAAACTTTCTAAGTTAAAAAGTTGTAAGGACCAGGTAGAGAAAATGTCACAAACTGTGGGCTGGAGGAGCCCCATTAGGTCTCGTTCCCACCCATCTCTCTGGACTATCTGCAGAAATTACCCTTTAAAACAGAGACAAATAAAAGGGAAGAGAACCTAATGGATAAGGTACTTTCTTAGGTCCTTGATAGTCAGAGAGCAAGGTACCACACAAGGTACCAAAGTGCCACAAATTGCACAATTGCACAAAGCTGGGGACACCTTCCTCTCTTGAGGTGCTGTGAGGACACACACCAGATTGCAAGGCACCCTGTGATCACAGGCAGATGGGAACCTGAATGGATATGCATCTCTTAAGACTCACCAAAGAATCTTCTCAGTTTTCCAGGGGAGATCCTTTCCCTAAGGAGGCAATACAGGCAGCTTTTCTCCACCTCATTCCACTGCCTCTAGTCAAAATCCTCATCTACGCTCCTAAACTGTTCCCTCCCCCCCCTCCTGGCTCCAGTATCCAATCCCTTCATACACTTGCAGACAGTTATTGTCCCCTCAGGTGTCACTTAGCCAAGCTATAGATATATTTACAAGCAGCTCTTCTAATCTTCTCACATAAATCAGTCCGCCCAGTTGTCTGATCCGATCATCCGGGCCTGTCTCTCTCTGTCCGGACGAAAACCTTGCCTGTCTCCCTGACATCTCCTGGATGTCGAGCTGTCAGCTCAAGCTCAGAGCTCTTAATCTTCCTCCCCCTCCCCACCTCCTTCCTTAATTGCTGTGGACACTGCTACTGTCCTGCCTGTCGCTCAGGCCCACAGCCCTGGTGTTATTTTTTGCTTTGCTCTCCCTCCAGCTCTCCCCATCCTGGCTCAGACCCTGAGCCAAAGTCTTTCTGCAGCTCCTTGATAAGCCCAGCCCTGGCTGCCTGTCCACTCACTTGGAGTTTGCATCCAGACTCCCATCATATTTCATCAAGACTCCTCTGCTCCAGCCTTGGCAAAGCACACTCTTGCCTCATCCATATTAATTTTTTCTAGGCATTGCTCTGGCCACTTCCCCCTCTCCTCACATCCACCTTTCCCTTTCCCTGCCACATCAAACAGCTGCTACTTTTCTTCACTTGTCAAGGCTCCTCCTGGCCTCTTCCCAATCACTGTTCTGCCACCTCTTCCTTACCAGAGGTCCACCCTCTTCCAGCTGTGCCAGATGTCCAGGCTCTCTCCTGCCTTTTTTACATTTTTCAAAGAAAATCATGGGTATTTCCTGCCTAGGTGTTTCCTTCCTGGCTGTCTCCCTGCACATGCCCCCTAAAGCTTTCCTGCACCAGGAACCCACCATCACTGGTCAGCAGCCAAGCCTGGCATCCTGCTGGTCCTCATGGCCAACACCATCAAACAGTTTAAAACGAAAAGAAGAAGAGATTTAGATCAGATGAATGGAAGAAATTCTTTACTCAGCGTACACTGGAACAAGTTGCCCTGTTAAGCTGTGGCTGTTGCATCCCTGGAAGTGCTCAAGGCCAGGCTGGATGGGGCTTGGAGCAACCTGGGATAGTGGAGGCTGGAAATTGATATTTGAGGTTCCTTCAAACACAAACCACTCTATGATTATAAGATTTTCTGATCTCACTGCTGCTTTACTCCAGCCATTTTCCTGCCATTCTCCTTCAGCTCATATCCCCAGGTAGCTCTTGAGGCACAGCCTTCTTGTGTTCACACACATTGCACAGTGAGGTGAAGGCCCCGAGCACAGCAGTGACACACACAAATCATGCTAATCACAACAGCTTCACTAGCACCTCTCTGCTGATTATCCTCATTTCTGCATCCACAGCATTAATGTATAATTGCATTTTAACAAGCTTCATTAGCACATTGCCTTGGTAAAGCTTAACACAGCCCAAGCACCCAAGGAAACCTCATGGTGCTTTTCTGCTCAATATAATTTTCAAGTCTTCTGTAACCTGATTTGTTAGGAATAACCTCAGGGCTGTAAAGCTTTTCTTCTGCCATCCAGTAATTAAGGAATAATTTGTCACGGAGCAAGTGAAGCTGCAGGGCAGGAAGGCCCTGTGCAACACAATGGAGCTGTGTAAACCAAAGCCCTGGGTACAGGAACAGAGCATCCCTCCTCTCCTTCTTCATTAGCCAGGAGCTGGTGCTCAGCTCCTGTAAATGCTGCCCAGACCCCTCAGTAATGCAGCTCTTGCTGCAGGCAGAGGGGTAATGCAGGGAATAATGCAGCTCATGCTGCCTGTGTGCACCCTGCCAGCACACACTGGCTGTGCCTCTGCCCCTCCTGCACTTTTCCTGGACATGGTGCAGAAAGGTAAACAGCCCCTTGCCAAACCGTACTGCTGGCATCAGCTGTGTGATGGAATAGGATTAAGAAATGGGCTGCAAAGCTTTTTAAGATAGTTTTATGAAGCTCCAAAGGATAACTGAAAATCCATATTTTTTTTAAACATAACCAGCCTGGGAAGAAAAATGTGAGGAACTGAGGAATACGACAGATTGAGCACAGGTAATACATCTATCCAGTATGAGGGGTATTTCTGTCTGGCTAAACCTTTTCCAGCCTTAATACTTTTCCCAGTTATCTCAGTCACATAAAAGTCAAACACTTTCCCAAGCATTCCTGGAAAGATGCTTCCTGTTTTGGTGAGGGAGAGAGGGTATTTTTAAGTAAAAAATGATCTGACTATGCTGACTGTGTATGAATCCCAGTCATAAAACCAGAAGTAGTTTTGCAGATGGAGGTTGTTACCTGATTTTTTCCCTTAACTTCCATAGTAACCAGATTAAGGAACTGCTGGCAAGCCTCAGTTGCTTTTCCAAAACCATATGTAGGAACAGTATGGCAGGAATAGAAAGCTATAGAATATCAACAGCTACATGGCCCCAGACAGCTGTCTGTGAGAGCAGGAAACATGGGGTTAATGGCTCTTTCATACTTTTCCTTCAGTACTTGCAACTGAGGACTGGTATGGAGATCATTGCTGGAAATTCTCCATGCAAAGAGACACACAGATCTCGTGAAGTGTCAGCAACACTCAATTCCCATTAATTTTAAGGGAGATCAAAGTTGTCAAGCATTTTGTAGGGTATTCTAAATCTGTGGACAGATAGGCTCCCATCTCACTATAAAACAGGTTGTCCCCCAGCAAACCCCTCTCACACCTTTATTTATCCATGCTTTGCAATTTTCCAGCTTAAGCACATAAAGAAGAAAAAAAAACCAACAGTTGTCAACCATCCTATACTACAATAGTTGATTCTTAAGGAATATATACTTCTCACATCCTACTACCATTATTTTAATGTTCAGAGGTAAAGGAAAAACTTCACCCATCCCCACCTTCTTCCCCCTTAACCAGACAAATAAGGCATTCAGCTTGTCTGAATTTGAATTTTTATTGGAGTTGATCCAGCAACCAGAGCACATTGCTAGAAGCCAAGGTCCCGCTTCCTTCAATACACCTCCTTCATTCTGACTCCCTGCTTTTGTACAGCTTTGGTAATCTCAATCTGTGGTCAGGGATAGGATAAAATTTCAGCTATTTCCCCCCTCAACTGCACAGAACAGGGCTTGCTCTTAAATCAAAAGCCCTGCACCCTAAACCTCTGGTTAAGTACTTAACTATAGGCAAGTCTTTGAAATCATCACAGGCTTCTTTTTTCTTAGATATAGTGCTGAAAACCACAGAAGTGAACCCAGATCTCAGGAATATGAAAGGTATTCAGAGGAAAGTGGGGGAAGGGGGCTCATAGGGTGGCTCCCCCAGTGCTTTCTTGGCCTGATCTTCTGAAATAGATGGCATTACCAGTCCTCATCAAAAATGTAAAATTTCCTCCCTTGTTCTCTAGGGCATGAGAAAATATTGTAAACTTTCCCGGAAGCATTAGGAGGAGACAGCACCTGCAATCCAGGCAGAAGTCACTCTTCTGTCATTGCCTTGGTAAATGACCTCCACCTTCCTGCACAGGATGGTGTGGGCTCCCACATACCTTCTACTGATGTTTAGATTTCCCTCTCTCAGTACTTCTCCTTTTTTCCTCTCATTCCCTCTTCTCTCTACAAATAGTAATTCAAGAACCACGATCACCCCTTTGCTTGGCTTCAGGTCTCTTGCATGGGCTAAAGTTACCTCCAATTCTCCAGCATGGGTTGGGGAATTTATTTATATTCTGTGTTCTGGAGATAGACCCCATGTCTTGCCAAGGGCTCTCATGGGTATTACAAAAGGAACACTGACAAATATTTATGGAACCTAAAGTGAAATTCAAGACACTGTTAAAATAAAGTTTGCTTTAGGTTTTTTGGCTTTTTTTTTAATTCTCCTGAAGAATTGACCTGGCTTTCTTGGCAAAAAGACTAATCCAAATGCTATTGGTATCTTAGCAGCTCATAAGAACCACATGCTTCAAATAAAGCCATTACTATCAGACATGCTGAGTGGTTCAATTAAACAAATATGAAAATAGACACTTCATCCTGCTTTAACTAAGTGGGATCATTTCACTCCTGAATCCAGAATGACAATGAAAATGATATAGTATTTATAGAGCAGCTTTTTATCCTGAAAGATCCCAAAGGATTACACAGACCCTGCTTCACACACTACTGAGATGCTGCCCCTTCCAGGGAGGAACACATGAGCTGTCCCACTGCCCTGAGGAATGGCACATGGCAGTTCAGACAGAGGAGCAGAAAAGAATTCCACATTCAGCTGAAACTATAGAAAGGAATTTAAGCACACAGAATAGAGATTGTTTAGGCTGGAGCACATCCAGCACAGAGGAGGTATAGTGATCTGGTGTTTCAAATACAGAAGTTAAGGCAAAACAGTAAAAAAGTGCTGGTTCAAACTATCCAAAACCCAAAATTTAGGGAAGAAGGGGAAATGCCATCTTGAAGGTGAACAATTTAAGTTCTTCCACTTCAGTTGTGCATGGGAAACTCTCTAGAAGATGTTCTTGCTCACCATTCCCTTCAGGAATACAAGAACCAGGAGTAATAATTCTTTACATAGCTGCCTGTTCACACAAGGATGACACAGGATACAGTATGAATTAAAGGCTTCAAAAAGCTTTGTCTGGTGGTCTCACACACATCAGAGACAGGAAAACACTGGGTCCATCTACATCACACATCAACTGCTGCCAGGATCCCTGCTGGCACCTCTGCCTCATTTCATATCGTCACATATCTGCACTGCAAATATAATGCAGCCTGTGGGGAGAGAGAGAGACTTGCCCAAGGCTGCCCTGTGAATCTGTAGCAGCAGCATCAGGAATCCAGTTTTGACTCCCAGTGCTTACTGTGACAAGCAGGTGATGCCTCCCCACGCCAGGACAAATGCCCATGGCTTGCACGAGGAGCTCAGCAGGCCTCAGTGTAAAATGTCAAAAGGTGCCCAAACATTTTCCAGTAACATTTTCTTTTGTGAAAGACAGAAAAGGAAACCACTGATTTATGAGCAGCAGCATGGCAGGTCATGGCAAAACAGGGAGAATCCATCTCTTTAAGAAGTTAGGGACACAGTGACATGACATGAAGTCTTGTGGGCACACACCAAATGTCAGCTGCAGCTCTAAGGGTTACAGCAAGGACTGGAACCAGCTCAGTGTCAGGAGTTCAGCCTGTGGATGTGCTCAGGATGACACATCTGCAAAGAATCAGAGTCACAGAACAATTTGGGTTGGAAAAGACCTTTAAGATCAAGTTCAACCATTAAACCAGCACTGTCAAGTCCACCACTAAAACCATGTCCCTACATGTCACATCTGCACATCTTTTAAATCCACTCAGGTACAGTAAGGAGAAGCAGCCTTGAAAATATTACTGCAAACATATCCCCAGTACAGAAATGGGAAAGAAATGCAACTGTGCCACGAGAGTTTTTTACCTGGCACATAGACTAGCACTGGCATGAGCCTCTCTGCAGAACAATTAGCAGAAAGCACCAATCTTATAAAGCTTCTTTCTTCCTTCCAGTTCATTTAGCCTGAAGTAGAGCAATCAGGACTCTTCTGGCAGGATATCACATTCTCAATCTGTAACCACTTAAAGGAAGAGGACAACTATTGCAGAGAGATGTCCCAGGAGAAGAAATCATTGTACAAGTGAAAGGGATTTCTTTGGAGTGACTTTCAAAATAATGTGAAGCTGCTCTTGTTTTTTCTTTTCTTTTCTTTTCTTTTCTTTTCTTTCTTTCTTTTCTTTTCTTTCTTTCTTTTCTTTTCTTTTCTTTTCTTTCTTTTCTTTTTCTTTCTTTTTCTCTTCTCTTTCTTCTTTTTCTTCCTTCTCTTTCTTTCTTTTTTCTTCCTTCTCTTTTCTTTCTTTTTTCTTCCTTCTCTTTTCTTTCTTTTTTCTTCTCTTGCCTTTTCATCACTTTTTCCCCTCAGTACTGTACAACAAACCTCTCTTTTTCTAGTTAGTAGTTGTTCACAAACCTAATCTTCTGTGGTTTCAATACAATAAGTAAGGCAGATAATCATGTACTGTGAGAAGGAAGGGGGTGACTCCGTGGCCATACAAGCTCCAGGTACTTTTTTTCCCAGAGGGAAGTGGAAAGAGCAAAATGAAAACACTCAGACTTAAGAGATGAGCAAAGAAGGAAGACATGGCATGCTGTACAAAGAAGACTTCCAGTGGCTCTACAAACTGCCAAGAGATAAATCTATTCTCTTATTTATATGTATTTTAGGGTGCTTTCAGTACTCATGGAACTCTCATCACTGACAGCAGAGGGAAAAGTGCATCTATACAGAGATTGTGCATTTCCCTGCCATGACAGGGATCGTGTCCTCAGGTGGCAGAGAAGGAGGATACAGAGTTCAGTCCCTGTCTGGCTTGAGGTTGCACAACACACAGGACAGCAGAACTCTGGACCCACACAGCACTGCAGAAAAAGGCTGTGGGATAAATCATGGCTAAACAGGTAAGGAAAATAGGTGCCAGCTCTGCTTTGGGAGGTGCATTGGACTGAGGCCACCAGCTCTGCTGCTGTTTTGGAACAAGAAACCCTCTATTTTCACCCTTGAGCAGGAGCCAGGTTGGACTAAAGGGCAGCAGTCTGACCTGGAAGGAACTTTGTGCAGCAGCCTTGAGGCAAAGCAGCCCACACCACCCACAGGAGACAGGATTGCACACAGAAGTGACTCTGTCCCTCAGTCCTGTGAGAACACGCTGCTCGTGGTGAGTAAGCCTGTGTCATCCTGCAAGCCCAGGGTGTCAGGAACACACCCAGCTCCAAAACCCAGTGGATGGTGAACGTTTGCAACACCACTCTTCAAACTGCAGCACAGGGCTGTGCACAATGCCACACACCTGCAGGACATGGAGATGTGGGGGTAAGGGCTTCTGCACAGCTGGGCAGCCAGAATGGGTGCCTTGGAGAACCTCTGGCTGGTGTTCAAGAAACCAAGCCTAGCAGAGAGTGTTCCTTCTCCCTCCCACCCTCCCAGTGGCATCAGGAAGGTGCACTGTGCTCTGGCTGGTGCTGATGCACCTCTGCTGATACAGCACTGCTGCTGCCTGCACAGGCTGAGTGCCCCTGCTGATCTCCCCACTCAGCTCCTCTGAGCCTGGAAATCCCAACAGGCCATCCAGGCTGTGCTAAAATACCCTGCCTGTTGCTGGAAATGAAGGCAAAGTGGAAAGGGTAGA
Organism: Molothrus ater; assembly: GCF_012460135.2. Taxonomy (NCBI): domain Eukaryota; kingdom Metazoa; phylum Chordata; class Aves; order Passeriformes; family Icteridae; genus Molothrus; species Molothrus ater. The sequence continues at coordinate 66,498,855 of NC_050481.2, forward strand.
GGCAAAAGAGGATGTTTAAACAGTGCAACAAATGACTGAAGGTACTAAAAATTATTTAAAATCCATTTTTATAATAATAGAAAAGATGATTGCAAAGCTTATAGCATCTTACAATCAGTTTCTCTGCATATGTATACACACACAGCATGTAAAAATGCTGCATTTTATCACATCTCTTTGCAGATCAGGACATGACATCAACCTACATACAAAAAATCCATGTGTGTGTATTGCCACATATTTCATGAAAGTAGAACTTCAGCACTGGATTACTGAAATGTGTGATGTTACTCCACTGCCACGAGGGCTCCCTCTCTGTACCATGAAATACATGGCTATTTTAGCACATGCAGAGCCTACTTTCTGCAGCAGCATGACATCACCAGCCCCACATTCAGAGAATAATCATGGCCTTGTCTGCCCTGCAAAAACCGACCCCACAATACAAAAAAAACCAAGTGCAGTTCAGCCAGTAGCAGCAAGAGCAGTGCTCTAATGCAATACTGGACTCAGCTGTTTTTAGTGTTGGATCATCTAATTCTGCTCAGAGTGGGGTAAGAAAAACCATGAGGAAAAGCTCCCACACCCCAAAACCCCCTTGCCATAGCCTAATTTCAGCAGCCATGAAGAAAGTGAGGAGAAAAGGGTTTCACAGTCCCCGGATATTTTTGTGAAATGTCAAAAGAAAAATTCTATTACAAAGAGGGGTAACAAAAAATAATGAAAGTAAGAACCTCAGCATTTTCTTAAAACTTTAATCTGTGAACATTTTTCTATCTGGTCAGATGTTCCAGCAGCAGTTTGGGAGTGTTTCCTTTCAATCCTGGCAGCTGCTATTCATTTTTTATCTTTTCAAGCTTTTTTGTAAAAAAGTAACCTAAATTGTAGATTAAACCCAAACTATGCCAAATCAGACAGTCTTACATTTCATTTGAAGAAAGTAAATGGCAATCACAACCTCCCTAGGAGACAATTTTATTCCTACCATTCTTTATTTGTACAACAATTAGCCTTTTTCTGATCCAAGATAAAGTCCCCCAGGCACAGTTGTGAAACATGATAATAGCAGAGTGCTGGGTTTTTTTTAAATGAACCTGATGAATGACCAAAATCAATCATTCCCTCAAAATTTTAGCTATGATGAGCTGGAATCTTGCACCCTGGAAGTGTTACCTCCAAAAATTCTCAGCTAGACCCAAGGGTGATATAGGAGCATCCTCAGCTCCCATGTCTCACAGCAGTTCATGGGTGTTATGTCATTCCATGGTGCTTCAGCAGCTGTGCACTGGAACAGCCACTAGCTGCTCTTCTTAAACACTGAATATGTAAGATTTCATGCACGTCAGACTTTAAACAGCAAAAGTAACCCCTTCTCCTACACGGTAATGTCAATGAGAAAGGAAATTAACTGAATTCTTTCGTGCCCAGAGCCAGTGAGCTGTGACACAGGGCAGCACAGCAGCTCCCCACGTCAGCCAGCGAGGAAGAAACGCACTGAGACTGTGCCAGATGCATCTCCTCATTTCACTGGCATGCAGGGATGGGTGAACACGTCAGCAATGCACCCCTTCCCTCTGGGAAGGCCCCATCCCTCAATTCCCTTCCAGGGAAAGTGAAACCACAGCAAAGTGACCTCCCTTGTGAGGCACCTGGGAGGCTGCTCCGTGCAGAGTTATCTGTGTGGCCTCTGAGATCTTCCATTCCTCTGCACAGATTGCTTCTGGCATCCAGAATAAAGTAGAGGGAGAAGCACTTGTGCCTGGAATTCCCTGAATTTCATTACCAACCACCAAGGGCTTAGCCAGGGCCAAGCTCTATGGTTCCTGCACAGCCACACTTTTATTTTGGGGTGATAAAGGACCATTCACTACTGCCAGGGAGCCTTGAGGGGTGGGATGTGGGTGGGTGGGTGCCTCCACTGAACCAGACACTGAACCAGACTCATGCAAACAGCTGAGACACTCAGTGCCACAGCACTTGTCCTGCTCTTGCAGTGCTTAACCTATGCCAGCTGCTGCCTGAGCCATCTCCTTCAGGACCTGGCAGTGACAGATGCATAATTCTGTCTGGGGAGATGTGGGACCTGCTCTCCCTTCCCACCTCCCTCCCACGTCTGTCCACCTTCCCTGCTGCTGGGTTATGTCAGCCCAGAACCTTCTCTGGGGAGGAGGAACAACAGCTGGTTCTCTCCAAGCCATCTCACACAATTAAAGAAAACTCTGCAATCAATGCTTCCATCATTTTATTGTTGATGGGGGCACAAGGCAGAGGAGGAGCAGCCTCGCCCTCCCTCGGCTGCGCTCTAAAAAATCCCTGAAAAAAGGCAACTGAACAAGAAGGTGCCACTCGTAGCCCTTAGTTTACAAGAGCAGAGCCAAGCTGGTAATATTAGGGCTTACAAAAAACCATCCAAGATGCCAACTGTGCTCTTTTCACCCTGAGTTAATGGTATCAGTATGTTTTCATGTAGTCACAGCTTCTGGAGTCATGGGATAACACAAAAGGATGAACCTTAAGGAATTTTTTTAGCTGTTGTGGTGACAAGCTTGTGGAAAGCTTGAGAATTTGAATGCTTAGACAGAAAACAAGTAACCAGTGCCTAAATGTGAATTTTTAAATGCCTTAATATCCTCTTGAGTACTGGAGACTGAGTCATGGTTCTGGGAAGGGTAACATTACAGCTTTATGGTCTGCTGCAAGACTTGGCTGAGATGAAATCAGGTTTTCTGTAATAATTTGGAGCCTCTGTTCCCTCTGTGGAGGGGATGGTCCTCAGCAAGTAGCAGAGGATGCTTGCCTATTAAATTCACATTAAATTAATAGAATTAACTGCTTAACAGTATTCACAGATCAGGACAAGACAATACATTTAAATGCCTGTGCAGATTTAGGCATCTATTACTAAAAACTTGAGTTTGAAGGCTTGGCCCCAACTCCTTAATGTTATTTCTTCCATATAACTTAGGTCTAAATTTAAATCTCTATCTCAACCACAGCATCACAAAATTATTCTAGTGCGTGCAAAGTAACCTGAAATTGAATGAGATGAGCAGTGGAACTATCTTGCACCAGGGACATAACAAGGTCATATCAGAAGAGCAATTCTGAGCAATTCTTAGGCAGCCCTAAGTAGGGCCTCTCTAGCAAGACACAGCCACTGCAGTGTGAATGTGAGATCAACAAATCTGCACTTGGGCAGGTCAATGGCTAAAGCTGTCACAGATCACTTACAGACAACAAGTCTTTACTTTTTACTGTCCCCTGACCCTCCACCTTCTCCTCTCCTCCCAAAACATAAGCAAGCAGCACTTTTGGAGGAGCTCACAAAATAATTTTCTGATGTTCACAAAGCAAAGTATGACATGCTGAGGGACATGGCAGGGGTTCCCTTTCCTCCCTGAGCCCCTTCACCCATGGATCTGCAGAGCCCAGGCTCCAGTGGCTCCAAGTGATGTGCTCTCTGCACTATTATTCACTCTAAGAGTGAATCAGCTCAGCAACCCTCGTGCCCATCAGCTTTTATCCAGGACCCTACACATTTGGGCAGACCCCCATACCTCCATCCCACACAAAAGCCCCCCTTCTCTTGGAACAGAACCCTCAATTCTGCATCCCCACAGCCTGCTCCTGCTGTAGCCCCCTACACAGCACTCACACAATCCTTGTTATTTATTAACAGAGCCATACATTTCCTGCCAAGTACGTTTCCCCTTCACACAGCTCATGGGGCCATTCAGCTCTTTGCCAAGCAGACCTTTCAAATACAGAGTGTTAGAACTAAAAGGGCCCTTGTAGTTGTGCAGTGTTGTGGGGAGAAATGTTTCTTCCCTGACACAGGTACAGCTCCAGCCTTACTCATGGGGAGCACAGGGATATTGCTGCTATTATCCCAGGGCACAGGGAGCAGGCTGGGGACACAGGTCCATTCCCAAGAGGACAACTTGATGGCCTGGATGTGGCAGGGCACAGTCCACACTTATCAGCCCACAGCTGGGAGACAACAGGGATTTAGACCTGGGTTCATCACACTGGATGATTCTTGACTTTGCAGGAGACATTGCACTCAGCTCTGAGGAGTCCCTGCTCTTGGATCTGAAACTGCTCTGGAGGAAGGGCCACAATCTGGCATGAAGTGCTCCACAAAACTCTGCTCACCTGCAAGCCCTCACACAACAAACAGCAGCTCAGCCCTTGCAGGAAGGGATTCCTTCCCTGTAAAACTCCCCAGTAAGAACCATCAACCTAAAAAGCCCTTCCAGACACAGGAACCTCAGCAGGACCCACCAGGCTGCTTCCATTGTGCATGGAGAGCAGGAGGCAAATGGCACTTTGATTATCAGTCATCTTCATTACGCTGGCAATCAGGAGCAGGGAGGGGCTTTTCAGGAGCACTGGATGGCCTGGCAAGCACCACTGGTGCTGAAAAATGAAGGGACTTTTGCTCCTCAGCCAGCCAGCAACTTCAAAGCCTTTTTCATTCAGTTGCTGTTAGGGCAGTACACACACACACACACACACACACACACACAACTGCTGTTAAGGTATCACCAGCCCTGGCAGAGGTCAGAGCTGCCTGACTCAGGCTACAACTGCCTGCTGCAAACACAGGGCAGACAGCTTTCTAAAAGGGTTTTTATCTACACACAGCTAATGCTCTGTGCCCAAGAGAAACGCTGTAGAAAGGACCAGGAGAGATTTTGTGCAGCACATTACACAAGAGGTTGGGTGAGATTATAGTGTACCACTTCCAGCTGCCTGCATTTCAGTCAGGAGGTGCCAAATTGAGGGGATGTACAAATTTGGGATGAAAGTATATCAGAACTGATCTACTGTAAAAAAGTGTTTTAGGTCTAGGATAGAAATTTATGTTTCTTAGAACAGCCACAGCCCAGATCAGAAAAATCTCATTGCAAATCCTGTAATAAATCAGTGACAATAAGAGTTACATATGTTCTCACAGCTCTAATGCACACACTGATGCACCTGTACAGCTTTCCTCTCTTCTTGCCCTGAGGAATACTGACTTTAATAAAGAGCTCCTAGAAATGAGACTGAGAGAGCATCACCTCAAAATAGCTTGGCTGGTGAGAACCAGCTTCCCACCCACCCCAGTGATTTCCCTCCCACAGAATAAGCTGGCGCACCTTTCTGTCCCTTTCAGATTTTGTCCTTGCCAAAACATCACCTAACTCCAAAATACAATGATAAAACTGGAAAGCTTTCTTGTGATAAGAGAATCTGAATGATCCCTCTTTCCTTTAGAATCTAGGAAAGATGTTTCTCACTTCCAAAAGTTTCAGGATCAAACTCTATAGTGGTTTTTGTAGGGGATTTCCCTGCTGTATCAAGCCCCAGATAAGGTATGATGCAACAGATAAGAGTGCACGTCTCCAAAGGAGAACAGGTGAACTGTGAGAAAGAGCACTATCATAATTTTGTACCATGAGATAAACAGAATAAAAAAGCAAAACATGCTAAAAATCTTCTTAGGTTCGTTGTTGTTTGTTAGTTTTTCCCTGAAGTATTAACAAGAAGAGAAATGAAGATACTTAGTCATGAGGTTTAAGCCCATGGTTCCCTTTGAAAAGAATATTCACTGTCCTGTGCTCTCAGCAGATTTTTGTTGAGCAATTGAAAGATGCTGTTTTCAAAGCCAGGACTCAGCCCAGTTAATTGTTACACCTCTTTGTGCTGCCTTTTCTTTCAACGAGAAGCAGCTAAAGGTTTGCAGGAAGGAGCCTCGGGGCTGCAACAGATGTCATGAGCCACTTCCTACAAATTAGAAAAGGAAAGTAACCCCCTCAGGTTAATTATGGGGAGAGGCCACACACAGAGCTGTGTAATGAGCCTGTGGGATGGAGAGAAGGCAACTGCTTAATATTGGATTTCAAGAGACAGAGCATGAAATCTCTGGTGCTGACTACATGCTTTCGCAGTGCCAGAGCAATGCCTCCTGCCCGGGGAGGACACAAGTCTTGCTGGCTGGGGCAGAGATAAGGGAGGACAATGTCATTGCTCAGCCACCCTCTGAGGACGTTTCTCTGCGTTCCTGCCCTCCCAAGGCTGCCACAGCACAGGGGACTTTGCACCTGCCTCCCTATTTACACAGGTGCAAGGTAGTTAGAAAGCCATAGCCTAAGGACCAAAGTGTAAAGACAGGGACTTGGCTGACCTGGATGTTGTTTTCCTGGTGGGATGAATGGGCCAAAGTCCTTTCATCTCTCTCTGCCTCATTTCCCCATCTATATAATGGAGATGGTGGTATTTATCTTCTTCTTTCTCTTTTTTTTTTTTAAGAAGTGGCTATATTTTCACGAAGGGAAAGCACCAGAACAATCCTAGCTAACATCATTACCAAACAGCCCTGTAGCAGTACAGGTTATGCCTTTTTTCTCTCTTTTTTGCCACTGCCCCCACCCAGCAGGTTGGTGGGAGCCCATCTTGTTTTTAAAAACTGTTTCCTTAGGTATTGGGTCACTTTTAAAAGTCACAGATGTTGTTCGTAAAGTAAATTTGTGCAGCTAATCAATTGTAACTCAGCCTTGAATGTTAGCTGAAGAATCAACACCATGTTTCCTTCCACTAAAATATACATTTATGGTCAGGTTAGCATGACCTGACAACAAAACCAGCAAGGACAAAAACAACCCTGAATGTGCCAGTTAGAGTGCTAAAAGATTTATTTTAGTGGGTGGGAAATAGTTTGATGTTTATTTAAACTGTGATTTGCAGATGGGGCTGGGGGGCATTTAAGTGACACTTAATGGGTTCGTCTACAAAAAAGGAGAATCCTGGCAAAAACTGAGCTGCAGCTTCACAAGGGAAGGCATTGCTGTTACCAGAGGAGAGGTCAATGGGACCCAGAACACCCTGCACAGGCACAGCTGAACCTCCTGCTGCCAGGATGGCCTTGGGTAGCTGCTCCTGAAAAAGCAGGGATAAGTAACTGTGTGCTTCAAGGAACTCGTGCAGGGGCCAGGAGGAATGGAAAAGGTCAACATTTTCAGGTCAAGAGGGACACTTTGTTGACATTTCAGTTTGTGGGGGAAAATAAAGTGAAATATTTTGGGTTTGTTCCAGTGCAGAACAGTAGGGTATTTTTGGTCTCAGGAAAGCAATGGAAGATAAATCTGCCATAACAGCTCCTCCTGCAGCATCTTCCCAGTTGGGTGCACATCACCTCTGACACTTTTGTTGACTGGGCTCAAAAAGGAGGCTAAGAAGCAAAATTTGAATAATTTCAAATCTCTCATCAAGCATGACCAGTGCAGAATTAAACACAGTGCCCTCACTGACAAAAGCAGTGAGCACTGCTTTGTGGCAGTGCATTTTCATCAACAGCTTTATCTTCCAAGTGCACAGGAGGATACTCACACTAAAAATGACTACTGGTCAATGAATGTTAGATGTCTTCCATTTTTTCCACACCCAGAAATCCAATCTCCAGACTTGAACTGACAGTTTGCATGTCATCTTACTTCCCACTGCTTCGAAAAGAAGGCATGCCAAATCCACCCTGGTTTCAGCAGGTAGATTAGAGGCTAAGAAAAACTGGTTTTCTTGAGCAGGATTAGCTTGAGGTGCTTCTGAGATAATCTGTCTGCCTTCCAGGCACTCTCTGAATACTAAGAGGCACCCATTTGTCATCACTGCTGCATTATCCCTGCAAAATGCATCATCCTTGCATGATGGAGCTACCTGACCTGCAGGGTGGGACTGTGCATGCCTCTTACCTTGTGTGTGTATCTACTGGGGAGGAAAAAAACAATTTATAACAAGCTGAACACCAAGACTGCTTAGATATTGCAGAGAGACACAATGTGTGATGATCACTCTGTCCCAATAGCCCAGGATGGCACAAGCTGAGTTTCAGGAATGTGGATGGTAGATTCAAAAAATGACTGTTCAGCAGGGCTGAAGGAGCAGTTTCAGTTTCTTGAAGCAGATATGAGGGGCACAAACACCACCTGGATGGTCATCAATGTCCTGTTAAGAGCAACAGAATGGCAACCCAGCCTGGAAAGCTAATAAAAACAGAAGTCCTGCTCGTACTTGTACCAAATTTTCTTAGGCTCAAAGGGTTTCTGTAAGATTTGAACAAATAATAAGATCAGAGGGTTTTAAGACGACTCACATAAGGGGCTCACTCCAGCCCCCAGTGCAGCCAGTAAGTTTTTGAAAAAGAAATCTCCAACTTAAATCCAGCTATTGTGATTTCCACCAGCTGAGGATCTCTCACCCTGCCTGCAATGGGAACATGCCCAGGCTGCCTGCCAGCACTTCTGGCTTTGCTGCAGTAGGAGTGACGTTCAGGTATGCGTGACCACTCGCCATCAGATTTCTTTACAATGACAAGCTTTGAAGTCAGAGCACTTTGCTCTCCTTCCACAAACCATTTTCACTCAAAACAATAACTATTTAAATGGGAGCCTCACCAAAGCCATTTCAGATTTTTTTTTCTTCTTTGTCAGTGGTAAAATATAGTTAAATCACATGCATCATAGGCTGGATATCCCAACACTAAACTACTTCCATTTACTTTCAGAGAAGTAAATGGGAGAGAAGACACCAGTGACTTCACCCAATATTACACTGAAACCTAGAAAGAATAAAAGTGAGCAAATAACTCTTTTTGCTGAAAATCTTGTAAAGCTCCTCCCTACAAAACCCACTAAAAGTTGTCTTTTCATAGCCAGCGGGGCTGCTAGAGGCTTGAATGTGATTTGTGGACCTCATCCTGCCTATTCAGAGCAAAAGATAACACCTGCGGGAAGCAGGGGAAAGGTTAAAACCTGGTACCTCTGTGTTTTCCTAAGTGCAGGGCTTGGCACCAGAACAGAGCCTGGGAACAATGGCAGGAGCATTGTGCCTGTTTTCTTTTCCCTTAAAGTAACATTTTTGCTGCAGTGTCATCTTTCTGCTCAGCCAAGCAGGCGCTCTGGGTCAAATCAGCTGCGTGAGCCGTCAGCAGATTTTTCTGGCCCTCTCAAAAGATCTTCAGGCATTGTATTAAGAAGCCAAATCGGTGAGAAAACAGGAAAAAAAAAAAAAAAAGTGGACAGACTGCCCACACGTTTTACCGGTCAGGCGCTCGCATGACTGTGAAATAATCAGCATTCTTTTGGTGAAATGTAGCAGCTTTAAACCAGCAATCTGGCTTCCCTCTCTGGAAAACAGCGTGCTTTCTCGAAAAAGCTAAACCCAGAGTATTACAGCCTGACAGCTTCAAAATTCCTCAGACCTCCCACAGGAATCGCTCACAAAAGAGCAGGCTGGATGTCATCCACCCATCCCAGGGAAACAGACCCTCTGATGGAAAACCCTAAGGGAAGGCATCATTTCCATTTACACCAGCTTTTATGTTTTGGCGAAGTGGCTTGTTTATAATTGTTGGATTTAGGTGAGAAGGGCTTCACCTCTCCTTACAGTTCCTGTAATGCAGCTTTGGGGCCTGTTGGGTCACTTCCCAAACAGAGAAAATCGGAGGAATTTTCCTAGAGTTCTTTCACATGTTTTGGCAGGGATCCTGCAGCAGACACGGACACAAACAGCACAGAGGACAGTCCCACTTTCAGAGCCCTTTGCACAAGCCATACCCATTTCTGGGAGACACTACACACCGACTTTGTAGACAGACAAGAGGCACTGAACAAAATTCATCACTATTTGCCAGGATTTCCATAAATCCATAAAAAAAGAATCAGCATTTTTAAACTGAAGTGGCATTTTTAAAAAGAAATGGCATTTTTTTAAAAAAACACCTTTTCTATACAAAATTTCTTCAAGGGCTATTGCTATCCCAAATAAAAGAAATTGAGGAGCTACATATGGCACTTCCACACATAATAGCTACCACAAATCCCTGTGGTTGTGGTGAGAATCAACAGATTGCTTAAATTGATGAAGACAAAAGTTTAATTGCTCATAATTTTGCCACACAGAACCATTTGGTCTAAGTCTTTCCAATGCCTGGGACATATAACTCCATTCTTATGAGAGAAAAATAGTAAAACATCCAATTAGAAATTCTATGATTTGGCATATTCACACATGAGCTGAATTAAGGCAGAAAAGGACATCTTCAATTCTCTGTTTTGCAGCCTTACTAAATCGTTCAATTTGATTTTATGTATTTGTAAGTTTATTTAATTTATTTAATGTGATGGTAAGTGAATGCTAATTCCTAGTACTTGGCAAGCAGGAGTTGACTCAATCATTGCTGCACATTAAGTAAAAGATTACGGCCTTAATTTCTATTTGAATAGTACTAGAGGAGTATCCTCCAAGCTTCCCTGCTGCCTCTTCTCATGTGAACTTCCTGCAGTCTGGACTATAGTGAAAGCCAGATAAAATCATTTCTAAAAGCAGACGGAGGCCTGAAATGCAAATCAGGGGAAGGAGTCGTCAGAAAGGGGTCTTCATACAGATTTGGTAGGTTATCAGGTCTTTACCTGCCTGGTAATCAATCCTGGTGCTTGATCAGTTCCAGGGGATGGACCCAGGAGGAGCACAAAGGCTCTTTATTCCCTCTGCTCACGGTGTGACTCTGCTGTAAAGCCTGGTTTGCTGGGAAGGGCAAGGTGGAGCTGGACATGGGGCCTATCAGGTGACGTTAATGTTCAGTCAAGATATGGACCTTGTGTTGGAACGAGACAGACAGTCTTTGAAGAACATAATCTGTGTTGCCAACAATGGCTGGAGTGAAAGGAGCTCGCTCTGGTTACCTCAGAGGATGGACTGGTAAAGCAAAGTTGGATTCTTATCAAGATGTTGGGTTTGGGTTTTTTTTAATCATTGATTCATATGGTAATGGCTGTGAATACACAATGCAAGGTCTTCAAAGGGAGGAAACATAAGAAGGGTATAGTTTCACCCAGTTCACCTTAAGGTTCCACACTTTTGTCCTGAGTGATTTTTTTTTAAAAAATACATAAATGCTGCTATCCTTGCAGGAACAAACTCTATCCATGTCTTTTCAGCTTCCCTCCAATTCCAGTTGGATACAGGCTCGCCAGCAGCAGTGAGAAGCAGCAGCTCTCCTGGGGTGCTGTGTTTCTCAGATTGACCTTAGCTCTGTTTACCCTTGCTTCCAAAGTTTGGGCCAACATCTGCTAAATAAACAGCTGAGTGCTGAGGCTATGGGGACGGGGAGGAGGAGTTAAAAACAAATGGGATTGTGCTGAAATGAGAGAGTAGTGAGGGGAACTCTAGAGAGATTGTTGTGGGTCAGCACACAGAGGCAAATCCCTTTGAATCAATAGAAAACCTTCTTCTGACATCTCTGACCCAGTTTTCAAGCATGCAGAACATAGCTATCCAAAGTTCATGTCTCCAGTTCAGACTGAAGCACTCTCCTAAATACCCAGACAAGCCACACTGCTCTTTCTTCTGTTTCATCTCCATTTCCAGCACACTGGAAATACCCAGGTACGTCAGCCATGCAACTAGGGCAGTACCTTATATTTAAGACAGCAGAATCTCTTTTCCCTTCCACCAAAATTCAAATTAATCACCCCAAAAACACCCATTTGGCAAGCATGGGGGACAGAAAGGTGTTTTCAAAGCTGATGGTGGGTTCATTCCAACACATCACAGTTTAGACCCTCACTACCACCAACCACAGCATTTCACAAGCCATCACAGCTCCTCCCTGATACTGAGGTGTCTGACTATGTCACACTTAACACTTCAGGTCTGTGCATTGGCCTGCACAACATCACTGGAACAGGCTGCCCAGGGAAGTGCTGGAATCACCCTCCCTGGAAGCGTGCAAAAGGTGTGTGGATGTGGGGACATGGTTTAGTGGTGAACACGGCAGTGCTGGGTGAACAGCTGGGCTCAGTAATCCTAGAGGTCTTCTAAATCCATAACAATTCTATGGTTCTATCCTGTGCTTGTGCTTCCTCAGCTTTTTGGCAAGGGCACCCTAAACAAAGCTCAGCACTCCTGGCAAGTGTGAGGATGTTCAGCACAGATCAGATGTGTAGGTGTTGTCTCACATCTACAGCCTCCCTAATCTGAAGGTCCTTCCTAGGCCACCATCCAGGCACTAATCCTCCCCTTATTTACCAGCAAAGTGCTCCTTAAATAACTGTATCCTCAGTATTCAGCCTTTAAAGCATCAGGATTAACATCCCTTAAAAAAAGAAAAACTGGGTAATATGAGAGCAGATATTCCCATTATCCACATATCTACATATTTTTTAATCCCAACCAGCATGTGGTCCTGGTATTATCTCATGGCAGTATGTTCCAGAGCTTATCTGGAATAACTTTGCTTTTCATCACCTTCAAAGTTCCCTGAATATTTCCTTGTTTGTGTGTCAGGCTGCTTTTGGCTTTCTGGACAGCTCTGTTCATACTCAAGGCATCTGAAAACAGATTCCAGCTACTCTGAGACACTGAAAAGAAAAAGAAGGCAAATGAGGCTCTCCTGGACAGCAAGCTATCCAATACACAGCATTAGTGAAACCAGCACAGTGTCATCTGAGGTGAGCACAAGACCAAGAAAACAATCTCAATACTCAATGCAGGGCTTTATAGCAGATCTTGAAGCCCTAAGCAATCCAAGGTGGCTAATTAGCCAAGAAAATTGGAAAAACTGCAACATTTCTTCATCAAAGATGACAGCTAACCATGAATCTGCTTTTGATTATCTACACAAGAAAAGATGGTGCTGAGTTTGAGCAAACCATCATTGGCTCAAGCCAACAACACAGAGAAATTGGGTGGAACTCATTTTGTCTGAAAGCACCTCACTGAGCCATGCTGGAAATTATCAGTGAGCATGAAGAGATGGGGACCAGTAAGGTGAACTGGTCAGTGCCTGGGCAGGAAACCACCTAGGATCAGGGAAAAAAGGTCAACCTCTAGGACCTTCCTTAGCAGAGTTCTTCCAAAAGGACCCACAGCATAAACCTTGCTAAAGGAAATCACTAACACTTTTGGCAGAGCATAACACAGTTTTTAGAGGCTGGAAGACTCTGTCTCAGGGTCTCCAACCCATTCACCACTCCAGGAGCAGAGCTGGGTGCCACATCTCTCCAAAGAAAGCTGATTACAGAAAACCTGCCATTTTCCACTGGAAGTATTTCTATGAAGCATCACTATCCTTGTTTCACACCTGAGAAACTCATCCCCATGCTGGTGATGGCAAAGACAAAAGGGATTTCTCTCAGATCAGTCAGGAAAGTGACTGATTCACAAAGATTTAAATGATGGTTTGTTAAGTGTCAGATGAGAACAGCAACCATCAGTCTTTCTCTCTCTATGGTTACATCCTTGGACTCCTCTACTGGAATGGATCTCAGGTACATCAATCATACATTGGGATATTTAAGGGTTAAATAGGGATTACAAAGCATTTTCTCTGCTGGTGGGAATGTATTCAAAATCTATTACAAATAAAATTTTTTAAATTACAAAGGAAGCTCTAATGATAACTGTCACAGTGAAAACTCCCTGAACTACATTTGTAATCAAAAGCAGCAAAATAGTAATCTAAGGCTGTTCAGTTCACCTTTAAAAGAAGAAAACTAGAAGAAGGAGGGAGCTGAAATCTGTGTCACTCGATAGCTCCTGGCAAACTCTTCCTGGCTTTGTGGTTATGCTTCTAAATCCTCTCAATTTAATGGTGTAGGTTTCCCTATTTTTAGATCACAAATTAAGGCAGCTCTGCTTTTTCCCCTGCATTATTTTCTAACCAGACCATGGTTATTAAACTTAGCAGGCAAAGAAACGAGAGCGCTCTTTAAATAAAATTAAAAAAAAAAAAAAACAAAAAACAAAACAAAACAAACAAAAAAAACTACAAAAAACCACTGCACAAGCAGCATAACCACACGGCTGGAGAAAGAAAATCACTCCCAGGGGCTGACAGACCTCTTGAGTTTCCACTTCAGTGGCCCACGAGGCAGCTCTGCTGCTGGGACTCCCAGGGCCCCAGAGGTGCCAGGACGCTTGGCGAGCGACCGAGGAGCTGCCCTGGCACAAGGCTCCCTCCAGCACAGGTCACCCTCAGGGCTGCAGTGAGTGTCAGCCCACAACACTTGGGCTGGACCGAGACCAAAGAACCCCCAGTTAAATGCAATAATCGGGGTGAATTTGGCACCTTGGCGCTTCCTCTCTGCCTGGCTGCAGCGGGGCTGGGGGTGTCTGCGCCGGGAGGGCACGCTGTCCTCCAGATTGTTTTTAAACAACAAGAAAAAAGCTTATCATAATCCTCCTGGCAATTAGAGCCTGGCTGGCTGCAAAGTGCAATGCATTTATCAAAACCTCCTTTGAAGGCGCTGAGGGAAGTGAATTTGAAGCTGTTGGGGACTGCAGGAGTAAGAGAGCCCAGCTGCTCCCGGGAGCCTGAACTGAGGCGAGGGGGCAGAGGGAGGAGGGAGAATTTCCTCGTCTGGGACATGCACGTTTTCCATCAGCCTGTGTGTGTGAGGATAAATAACATTTTATCTCTCTCCCTGTGTCTCTTGAAAGCTCGGCCGATTACAGCTGGCACGCTTAGGGGGCTCTTCCTGCAAACTTTGCCAAAAAAATTAACCCCTCCTGGAGCCACAAATCATCCCAACCCGGCTTCTTCTGCCATCATCCCCACCAATGTGAGAAAAACCCAAACTTAAATTATTTTTTTTTTAAATGTTGCCAGTTTCATGAATGTTGGGAGGCAAAAACTGGCACCTTTTGCCTTTTTTAAAAACATGCAACAGCATGAGCTTCCCAGAGACAACTCATACACAGCAGCATGTTGAAGGGGCTCACCTGCCCATGCCATACAGTAAGGCTCTGGTTCAGCAGCATGAGGCAGGATTAAAACAGTGTAATCTTGTAAAAATCATCAAAAGTAACAGGCACAGTTCCCAGAACCTCTTCCAGCACAGGCTGGGTATTGTTATCTGATTAAATTCTCTAAACCCCCTTAATTTCCAACCTAGTGCCCACTGCTCTCTCTGCAGCCCTACAGACCTCTGGACATGTTTTTCCCCCTCCCTGCTATTCATAATTACAAGTCTCTTTAGAGAGCAGGGGGAGGAAAATTGCTCATGATGCACTCTCTTGTCATCTGCTTCTCTCTGTCCAGTGTGGGCATGCAACTCCTGGGCACAGGACAGCCTCCTTCTCTTGGAGCAGGACCATCTTCCCTCTGAGCACAGACCATATCCCTGGATTTTTATGTTCTAATGTAATTCTGTCCCTCCAGCAGGCAGGGAGGTGGATCAGGACACCAAACCTCCCCTGCCTTAGGGGGAAGGAGCTGAGTCCAGCCCATGGTGCAGCCACCCAAAACTGCTCTGGCTCTTTCTTTGCAGAAGCTTGTTGGCATATATAAGCCCTCAGCACAAAAAAAAGAGTGGTAGAATAGGGAGTGAAAGCCATGGGAGAATGGGAATAAGCAGATGAGAAGGTAAAGATGCATTAAAGATTAATTAAATTGTCCTGAGCAAACTGTCTGCACAGAGCAGGACCCCTGTGTCATCTCCCTGCATCTCCACATCCCCTTCCAAAACAGCCTTTCTCCTCTGCAAGGTTTTGTTCATCCAAAACCACTGAACAATTGTTGCCTTCAGTATTATTTTAATCATTCCCAAATGTCTTTCTTTTGGAGGATTCCTGCTGAGATCCCAAGCTGAGTTCTCCACCAGAGTAAATCAGCCCAGCTACTGGAACTGGGCTGCTGATTTACATCTCCTAGAGACCCACCCTCCTTCCAGCCAACTCCACTCCCTGGGCTCACTCCTGCACAAACCTCCTCTAAAAACCTCCTGGCAAAACCTTGCTGTGCATCCTCCCCTACACAGGGCTATTCTTGGGATTTAAGGAATGTGGACATGATGCTGCTATGAAAAGGGGCACTGTACTGAGTTTCTACACGGGAAGGTTGCAGGGATGAGAGTGGGGTGTAGTGGCCTTACATCTGTGACAATGTTACAGGGATGACAACGGCAAAAAAACTTTGATCAGTCCCAGAGTACAAATGCAGGTTTATATCCTTGCCATCTGGCAGAGTATCATGTTAAGAGCTGAGCAGACAACAGTGGCTGCTGCTACACAGTGTACTAAATACCAATAAAAGCTGAATGGATCTGCAATAGAGCACACTTTAGAAATAGCTGTGAAAGGAAAATCTAGGCCACTAAGTGCTGTTAAAAACAATGTCCTTATATTTTTTTCCCTTCCCCTCACTATTCTCCTCTGTTTTGCTTCTGCTCTTGGGATTCCTCTTCCCTCCCTTTTCCCAGCGCTGGTGGCTGCACAGAGAGCTATCAAGTGAAATGCTGAACCTCAGCTAAGGGTTGTGTTCATTTAACAAGCACTAAATATCGGTCAGGAGGGGCAGACTGGCAGCTGCCTTCACAGCTGAGGCCAATCCCCCTCCACAAATGGTGAAGCACAGCATCCCCACAACAGAGGAGGTGGCTGCAATCTCTTCTTTCCTGCTTCTTCCTTCCCTACTCAGCACAAAGGCATACAAGACCCACACTGAGCCAGAGACCCATGGATAAAACCCTGGACTAGTGTAATCATTGTCTTTTGCACTTCTGCAGAGCTTCTTCAGCACAAGCTGCTCCAGTCATTCCCTGAGCCTTGCCCAGAGCAGCTACAAACGCCCAGCCAGGATCAATCCACCACTGCTCAGTGGGCAACACTGCTCTGCAAACATCTCCAATGCAGATGTCTCAGCTCAAATGCCTTTTCCTAGAAACTAAGGGGACACACTCTGCCCTGCACTTTCCACATGCCAAAAGCTCAGACACTTACAGGAGTGCCTGGTATTTAGGCTGCCAAGAGACTGACTGTCCCTCTGATGGGCATCAGGAGGAACAAAACCTTATTTCACTCATGAGCTCACCATAGCTTAAGGATATTTGCCCATGTTAGGAGCAAAGTCAGCAAGACACTGGTTCCCAGAAATCAGTTTCAACACCAAGACCACCACTCCTGCTATTTAACCTCACAGGCCACAAACCTCAATCCAAAACATCATTCTTCACACCAAGCCATATAAAGTATCTCAGCCACCAAATTGTCACACAGACAGACACAACACAGAAATGCCAAGAGGGACTCTCCAATGATGCACTGGAGAAAACACCAAGGACAATGGCACATTTTCTAAGGAGCCCCATGGGAACCCTTCTCTCTGCTTTGGTATGCATTTCCCATTGAATTAGTAAGAGTATTAACCAGCAATTAGAAGAAAAATTTAGCCTGGCACTTAGGTCTCATTGTTACTAAGCTTTCCTATCAGGAAATACAAGGGTCTCAGAAGGGAAGCAATGGAAATGATCACTCAAAACAACTGAACAGGCTGCTAGACTAGACACTACAGGCAGCAGTCCTGACCTGGCAGGAAAAGCCAATAGCCCTATTCTTCCTCTTTGGCATCTGTGATCCTACAATTGCTCAGTCATTTCAATAAATCCTTCAGCACCTCTATTTGGTTTCATTATTTTATGGGCTTAATTCTCAAAAGAACTCACAGCCCATCATTCAGGCCAGCTTTTCATCTTCCCAAATGTGCACAGCACCCAAGAGCCGTCTTCGGAAAGTCCCAGGGGAGGCGGCAAGGACCCTGCCAAGACTCTGAAGTACTGAGTGCCTATTTCATGGCTGCCTAACTCTTCAACAGGAAGAAATGTTTGCATGATGCTCTTAGGGATGTTCACACTGTCAAAAGGGCTAGATACTGTTTTCCCAAAGTAACTTGACCCATTTAAAGAACTTCTCCAGGAAAGCCAGTTGAGTATCTCTGACATCTGCACTACCACAGACACTCCAGTATTAACCATCCCCTTTATCTCACTATATTTTTGCTGATAGCTGAACTATGCAGTGCAGTGGTTCTGGCATCCCAGCAATGGCTAGTTATCAGGAGCAAGAAAGCACGAGGTCTGGGAACTCACTGAAAACATTCAGAGGTGATATGTGAGGGACTGGGAGAGATTAGACAGGGTTTGCTGGGGCTCCAGGAATTCCTGCAATTCAGGGGTTACATGGCAGGATTTCTTTTTTCCATGGGACAGCAGCAAGCAGCAAGACAGAACTTCCACTTCTCTTCAAAGGTGTTTTCCCAAAACTGTCACACATACACAGCTTCCCCTGGTTTTTCTCCAGATGGGGTGCCCAGGGCAAGTCCTTGGAGTAACAATCCTCATGTGCACTGGAGAGACTCAACCAGGCTCTCATTTCACCAGGAGCTAAACTTTGGAGCCTGACTGACAGCAGCCACAGCTGCCTGCCCTGCAATTCACCACTTAGAAAGGGCTAATTAGTATGAGGTAATTAGTTTCAGGCAAAGAATGTTTGAAAAATAATCTGTGTATGTAAGGTCAGCCATCCTATGTTGTGTTCAACAATCTTTATTCTTTTCTGCTGCTGAAAGAGATCCCAGAAAGATGATGGAAGACACCTAAACCAGGCAGATACTGGAGACTCAGAGAATCAAGTGTTAAACATACTAAAATGTCTAAAGATGCAACTTCAACCCTAAAGGCTTCTATGTAACAAGCATATAAAATGTGGAAGTTTCATGGATGATGCTAATTATCCCAGAAGCTCATCTGCCTTTCCCAAACGCCTCCATACGTAGGTTCTTGCTTTTCCAGGGGGAAAAAAAAAATCAAGACAACACAGAAGTGATCCAGCAGAAGACAGAAGTGCTGACAATGAGGTCTGGCCAGAGCTGTGGCTGAATTCATTTGCCACTGGGCTCCTGCCCGGTCATGGGGCAGCTGTGAAAACAAGGCCACTGGGAAAGCACCACGTGAAGCCAGAGTGGAAATGCCAGCACAACCCCAAAGCAATAGCAGCCAACCTCAACCACAGACACTACAGTGGCAGCTTTCTTGCATTGTTGTTGTTTTTCCCTAAAATAGCCTGTAAGATAAACAGAGCCAGTGATTAGCTAAGTGCCATCCTCTCTGATACAGGCTTGGCCATTATCTGCTCCTGACACCTAACATCTAATTGCAGTGCAACACCCCAGCAGGACAGCCTGTCCCAGGAGGGACTGAATGGACTGACTGGGAGAGTTAGAGAAGCCAGGAAATGAAAAGGTTGCACTCCAGCAGGGTTAGGATGTCAGAATGGGGATTTCAGCAGCAACAGCACTGGAGAGGTTGGCTACCTCTCAGAAGCACACCCGGATTCCAAACTTGGGTCTGGTAAGGTTTCCCACCCACAAAAATAGCCACATGCTCCCTGACAACAAGACCTGGGCTCTTCCCTCTTTCCTTCCTGTTTATAACACATCTTCTGAAGGATGTCAGCAGAATAAACAGCTCTCTGTGCTGAAAAATCTCCACAGAAAAAAACAAGAGGGGTGAGGAAAAATTACCACTCCCTGGGCATCTTTTTTTTTTAACTGCTTAAAAAATAAAAATTAATAAATAAATAAAAAGTCATTCATTTGAATGATCCTGTTTGCCAAGCAAACATATGAACAACCTGATCAGCACAGTGGAAGAGCAACATACCAAGTCCTGTGGGCTCTGGGACTGACACAAGCCATCCTTGCCCCTGAATGCAGGACTGAGTGCCCCATAAACACGACACTGTTTAAGTGTTTGTTGCAAACAGGAAGGTATCATATTTGGGAACTTCATGTTTTCCATGCTGGAGAGAGAAAAATATTTGGACAGAGACAGCAAAAGGAAGGCTGTGTGTCTCCAGAAGCAATGCACAAACACACACTGCACCAGCTAGGGACAAATATGTAGCCCCCTTTGTCTCTTGTTTCTCTCATTTTACTCTCATTTCAGCTTTTTCTCTGAAAGGAAGTTACAGTTTACCACCTGTCCAAGACGCAAGGTCAAGTGTCTCTCACTGTCTCCCTTTTAAAAGGGAAAACATATTTAGAGATATCTCCAGATCAGAGATTTGATCATGGAGATCCATATCCTGAGCCAGCAACCTGAACTCAAGATGAAGAGCACCTTGCTGTTCTGCCATTCCTGTGTCTTGACCTTTTTGGACATACTCCTGTTTATGTTTTCTTCTTATACAAGTATGTTGGTCTCAATAAAAGTAACAAAACAATTTCAGGAAAGCTTCATTTCCCAAAAAACTTTTCCATCATCTCTCGTGGTAACTTAACTTTCTGTAAGTATGCACAGTGTGAGCCCAGCTGCAATGTGTGTGTTGTGCAAACCTGGTGAGACTGCTGAAGTCAGCAGATGTGGTGTGGATTTGCAGTGCTTTCTTGGAATGAAGAACTTTGCCTTCTATTTATCACACACTTCCTTGCTAAAGAAACACTCTTAAAATGGCATTCACATTTTCAGTAAACGCTTTAGGAAAAGGAACAGAAAAGACCATCAATTACCAGGAAAAAAAAAAGAAAACACCATCCTAGGCAATGGCAAAAAAATAGCCTGTAATCCAAGTTTTGCTGTTACACTGACACAAAGTTGGACTCATCCTGATCTTGTCCATAACGTGACTGCTCAGTCACTCTAATTTAAACAGGCAGCACAAAGCTGTTCTCATGCAAATAATATACAAATCTGCCATGATTTGGTAATACTTAGCTTAATTTGACAGCTATTCATACCATCAGACAAGTATTGATTATAAATAAAGATAAAGAATGAGAAACCCGTGTTTGAATCCTAGGCAATTAATAACTAAAGATAGACAGAGACAGATGAAATCTGTCAGCACATGGAAAGGATCCACTAATTGCATTGCACATAAGTTGCAAAAGTAGACAACTTTTACTGCTTTGTTTTTCAGAAAGACAAACTTATAAGAGAGCTTAAAATTATGATGCCTATCTGTGGCTGCAGCTCCCTCATGAACAGGACAATGCCACATCTGCCTGTCACCTTTCAGGTGTCCTACCCCAGCTCCTCTGCTCCACAAGGGAAGTGGGACACCATCAGCACCCCCCTCATACTTAGAATTTCCTCCTGTTAGTCACCTGACTTCCCTGTTGACTTTACTTCCTTTTCTTTAATGGCTCTAAGGCTGAGCTTTCCAACATAAGTCCCATTCATATTTAATCTCTACCTCTATTTAACTTGTCAAGGTTCTAATAAATGAGGAGAGCACTCTTGGCCAAAGGTTTTCCTCTGATCTGCTTGGTCCAAACAGGCCCAAGGAAGTGGATATATCTTGTGTTTGCAGGGTTCCCAGATGAAGGAAGGAATGATGAATCTGACTCCAAGTTCTCAGAAGGCTAATTTATTATTTTAAGATACTGTATTATAATTAAGAATACCATACTAAACTATACTAAAGAATACAGAAAGGATACTTACAGAAGGCTAAAAAGATAATAATGAAAACTTGTGACTCTTTCCAGAGCCTCGACACAGCTTGGCACTGATTGGTCAATGAGTCAAAACAATTCACAATGAAACCAATGAAACAATCACCTGTTGGATGAACAATCTCCAAACACATTCCAGTGCAGCAAAACATAGAAGAAGCAACGAGATAATATTGTTTTCCTTTTTCTCTGAGGTTTCTCAGCTTCCCAGGAGAAGAATCCTGGGCAAAGGGATTTTTCCAGAAGATATCACTGTGCCAGATATAAACTCCAAATGACAGAGTTCACACCTGGGAGGATGCAGCCAGCAGCAGGACATGCAGGCACCCCAGCCACACAGCACACCCGCCACAGAGCCACAGAATCAGTGAGGTCAGAAAAGACCTCTGAGATCACCCAGTCCAACCTGGGACCCAACAGCAGCATGGCACCGAGTGCCACATCCAGCCTCTCCAAACACCTCCAGGGATGGAGACTCCACCACTGCACCCCTTCAGACTGAGACAGACCCCAGGCTCCAGCTCCCACCCCAGCCTTGCTCAAAGGTCACAGTTAAACCCTGGGAGAAGGAAGAGGGCAGTCACAAGTGAAAACGGGCAACATGCAGGTTAAGTAAAAAGTTTTGAGGACTGCAGGAGGCTGAGATGCTGGGTTCACCACAGTCTCCTCTCACCTTGGAAAGAGAGCACTTTAGAGAGCCACTCCACATTTATTTTTCAGGAGCAGGAACTGATCCCACTCTTTTGGCCCTCTTGGAGCTGCTTTGCCTCTGAGGCCTATTCACTAGATTTATGCTGGCACAAATCCCATAAACACCCATTAAATAAAAGTGTAAGACACAGGATGGCACAAGAGCTGACCCTGGCCAGAAGCACTATAAAGAAAGGCTCCAACTGCAGTGGTTGGTGCTTCTATCTGACCACGATTTCATCCCTTTTTTCTCCTGAAACCCTTGGTGTCCTCATTGCTCACAGCTGCAGGGCTGGCTCCCAGTCACCAGGACCTTTCCCTCTCTCTCTTCTGTCGTGCCCTGCCACAAGTCCCCACCCTTGCCCACCAGCACTGGCCATCCCCACAGAGCCAGGGCACACACCCAGGGCACACCAGCCCTTCCCACCTTGTGTGTTCCATCTGCCATGTCACACCCTGCCCACCAGCCCAGCCCAGCCCCTCACAGCACACACTGCAGCAGTCCAGATCACTCCCTCAGCAGACAGAACAAAGGACAAGCCCTTCTCTGCCTCAGCTGCCAGTTCTTCCTCCCCCAACCTCCACACCAGTAGACATCGATCTGAAAAAAGTCACCTTTGAAGCCAAAACCCATTTGGGGGCTGGATGCTGGGAAGAGGAGGCCTTTTCTGTCCATGCTGTCCAGACACTCCAGCAAGCAGCACTATCTCAGCTTGGCTCCCTTCTCAGCCCCAGACAAATGTGGCTTCCCTCTTGACTTGCTATTTAAAACCAAGACTGGCACACAGCAGTTTCAGATTAACAAGCTGGAGCCATCAGGGGTGGGCAGTGTCCCTGTCCCCTGCCCAGAGCCAGGTGCCCCCACAGCAGAGCTCCGGCCTCCTCTGTGTCAGACCAGCCCATTTAGCTACTGGTGGCTTTGTCCTGCTGTTTAATTTAAGGAGGATCATTCCCTAAAACCCATCAGAAGAAGCTCCAGCTGCAGGGGAGTGGAGGCTCAGCTGGATATATTGCATAAATGTAAGGGTTTATTGCATTTACACATCCCCTCTCAGCACACTTTACCAGAATAGCTCTTTATCTGCAGACATGCCTTGTTGACCCGGGCTGAACGTGGAGCCTGTACCAAGGTGAACAGCAGGACTGAAACCACTTGGCTCCCTGAGCTGTGTCCCTGCTGCTCCCACCCAGCCTGCTCCTTCAGGAGCTCACAGCTGCCCACAGCACAGGGCACTGAAAGCCTCCTCCACCCAGGGTCTGGCACAAAATGGGTGTTTGGTTTCATGTATGATTTCAGTGATTTTGAAATCCGGACCGAAGTGGAGCAGCAGCAACACCTGAAGTGTGAAAATTGTCTTACAAGGAAAATCTTATTTTCCTTTAGAAAACAATGGACCTGTTGGAGTGAGTCCAGAGGAGGCCACAAAGATGCTCAGAGGGCTGGAGCCCCTCTGCTGTGGGGACAGGCTGAGACAGCTGGGGGTGTTCAGCCTGGAAAAGAGAAGGTTCCAGGGAGACCTTCTAGCAGCCTTCCAGTATCTAAAGGGTATTTATAAGAAACACTTTAAAAAAAGAGTCTTGGACAGGTAGATAGGACAAGGGGGAATGGCAATTCAGATTAAATGTTAGTAAGAAATTCTCTACTGTGAGGGTGGTGAGGGACTGGGACAGGGCGCCCCGGCAAGCCGTGGATGCTCCATCTCTGGAAGTGTTCAAAGCCAGGTTGGGCAGGGCTTTGAGCAACCTTGTCTCATGGGTGGCACCCTTGTCCAGGCAGGGGGAATGGAAATGAAAGGATCCCTAAGATCCCTTTCAATCCAAGGCATTCTATAATTCTATGATGATTTTCAATAGAATTGTCTAAGTCTCAGGCTCAGCAAAGCTCACACAACTCTGGGAAGAAGTTTACTTTAGTGGGATAGGATTGTGATTTCTGAAGGAAAATAGTTATTTTCCTCTATATATAATATTTATTTCCCTTTTTTTTTTTTTTTTTAGTCTCTACATCAGAGGTAATGTAATCACATACACAGAAATTAGAAGAGTGTATATTTGTCATTCTTTGATGCCCAGGGCAGTCATTTGCAGTGATGTAAAACAGGTTAAAGCCCTGTCACATGAACACAGTAAGATTTTACATGACTACTGTGGCATTTCCCCCAAGGTCCCAGCCAGGACCAGAGCCCCAGACTGAATGAGGTACAGTGCAAACACGCAAAAAGAGAGACTGTCCAAATGGACAGACCAGAAACAAAACAGGAGGATGAACAGACCTATGAAAATAATTGGCCACAGTTCCACAGGAGATCCATTCTAGGGCCAGGAATCACCCCAAGGGCAGGTCACACCAAGCTTTGCACAAGTTTGCACAACTGTAAACAAGCAGAGAGTTTAAAATCAGACTCACTGCAGAGGGAAACGTGGGTTTGGGGCACCAAGAGTCCAGACATACATGCCAGGAGCCTCCTCTTTACAGCTCACAGCTGCACTCCTGCTTTCTGTGGCAAATCAGGACCAAAAGTGCATCATCAGTAGATAGTGACATCATTTAATACCTTTGCATTCTTAGTGCACCTGGCCAAAAAAAAAGCAACAGGCATTTTACGTTGATTTGGGATGCAGGTCCAGTGCTCTCAGGATTTAGCTGTACTGCAGGATGAGAAGCTTGGGGAGACCAGTGCTGGGTAGAGGAAAAATGATAGCCAGCAAGAGGATTAACCTAAACAATTGGAAGAGGATTGACAGTGATGGAGCCCGGGTGATAAAAACCAGGTGCAAAACACAAAATTACTTTAACATTCAGAAGCAACTCAAAAAACCTCAGAGGAACACGGACAGACATTTATGTCATCCTTGTGTGAGCACAAGGCAGCAATGTGCAGATGGTGAACAGCTCAGGCTGAAACCATCTGAAGGGCTGAAGTGACAGCCCCCAAAGCTGCTGGATGGAAATAAACTCAACTACAGTGGGCACAGCCTCACAGCAATCTGTAGGCTGAAAGGTGTAGGTGAAATCTTGGTATTTCACATTTCACACCATGGAATGTGTGCTTCTTTCCATGTGCCCAGCAATGCCGGCACAGCAATGGGGTGACATCGTGACTCAGGTAATGCCAGCAAGTCACAGCACCCAAAGAGAGAGGCTGGAAGCTGAAGGGACAACTTGTAGGACTGCATCAACTTTTTCTCCCTCCTGATGCTGTTGGTGCATACTAAAATACGTGGCTGTTGTAGAAGACACCTGAATGAAGAAGAACAGCATTTGTGTCTAGGAGCTGTGCATCTGAAGTCAATGAAAAATCAGGTCTACGATCCGTACAAGACAAGTCACGTCCTAGGTTAAAAAGCCACAATCAGGCCCAGCAGACCTGAAACTCTGGACAGAAAATCACCATGGCCCTCAAGCCCACCAGGTGCTGGCTCTTTTATGTCCCTTCAGATTCAGATGAGGAGAACAAGCATTTAAATCCACAGTAGATCTGTGGTTTAGGACTCCAGCCCTAAAAGGGAGGCTTTGCCTTACTTATTTTAACATTCCAGTCACACATAAACAAAAAATATAATCTGCTTTTGAGGATTTAAAGTCTGTGGATCTCACTGTCCATGTTAAGGTGATTGGCTGGTGCCATCATCGGATGTGATGTGCCAGGCTGACTTTCTTCCCTCCCCTTGTCACTGTCATATTTTCTGGAAAAATCCCTTTGCCCAGGATTTCTCTCCTGGGAAGCTGAGAAGCCTCAGAGAAAAAGGAAAACAATATTATCTCATTTGCTTCTCCTGTGTTTTGCTGCTTTGAAATGTGGTTTGGAGATTGTTTATCCAACAGGTGATTGTTTCATTGGTTTCATGTGAATTGTTTTGACTTATTGGCCAGTTGGGGCCAAGCTGAGTCAGACTCTGGAGAGAGAGTCACGAAATTCATTAGTATCTTTCTAGCCTTCCATCTGTATCCTTTCTGTATTCTTTACTATAGTATTCTTAATATATTATAGATCATAAAATAATAAATTAGCCTTCTAAGGACATGGAATCAGATTCATCTTTCCTCCCTTTGTCGGGGGTCCCAGAAAATACAACACTTGCCTAATGTTTTAGAAAGGGGAGGAGCACAGGGACCAACCTCCTGCACTCAGACACCTTTGTATAGGGGCAGTGCCTTCCACCCAGGGGTTGGTTTGTTAGAAGAAGGGGAAGAAGAGAGAAAAAATTCTCTCCAAACTCACACACCACCTGTCCAAAGGGTCAGCTTGCTTCTGGCACATAACACACTGGACTTGGGCTGTGAAATTTCACGATGCAATACATCTGTAAAAGTAACAGCCACCAGAAAAGGAAGGAGGGAAGGTCCCTGTATCTTGCAAAATGTAACTAGCAGGAATTAAAATGTAAAAGAAACACCCTCGGGGGTCTTCACAGAAGCTGTAAACCCCAGCAACTGTTTTGCCAGGTGTTACTGTGCAGACCCTGCTGTTAAAGCGACTGTCAGCTGGCACCTCGCCTGTCTCATCTTCCCAGTGCCCTGAGCCCACCAGGCAGGCAGTGCTGAGCTGGGCAGCCAGGGGAGTTCTGAGCCAGCCCTGCTCAGCAAGGGCTGCCCTGGCACCGGGCTCTGAGCAGCTGAATGAAGTGCTGTCACTTCCCAGCTGGGAGTGGGGGAAAGCACGGTGCTGCTTCCTGATGCTGTTATTTTATTTTGCAGCAGCTTCCCCTTCCCGCTGTCTCAGTGTCACAGATTACTTCACTGCTGTGCGAGCCTGGGAGGGGGGAGCAGAGGGGGAAGTGAAAAATCTGGCAAGTGCTTCTTCCCTATCTGCCAGCATCCCTGATGCCCCAGCAGCTGCCCAGACACCAGAGGCTGGAAGGGATGGGTGGCAAGTTCACCTTTTGGGAAGCTGGAGCCATGCACAGGTCAGGAACAAACCTGCCATGGTCTGCTGACACCCGCAGACCCCACTCTCACTCCCATCTATTTAACCCCTCTGCACTAAGTCTTGCTGGCTCAGGAAATATAAGCCCCAGGCCGCTTTTTGGAGCCTGTCAGCAGTGCTCTTTTGTCAAGCAGAGGCCTTCCTGTCAAGTGATACAAAGTGCCTGCTCTCCTTTTCCCCTTGGGATCTGTGCACGCTTCCTCCCGCAGCAGCCCCAGCCTTTGTCAGCCCGAGGGAGCAGAGCAGCTGGCAGGACCCCTGAGAGCCTGGCAGGGACACAGGGACACAGGGACACCACTCTGCACAGCCCCAGAGCTCACCCCTGCTCTGCAGCCAAAGGGCTGGGCAGGGCAGGCAGTGGGGAATTCAGGACACCAGGCTGGGGAATGGCAGAGATCACCAGTGAGGGTGACAGAACAAGCACAGCCACCCCATGATACAACTTACAGAGAGCTCCTTCCCACAGCAGGACTAAGGGTCCAGCCAGGGATGGACTGGAGCTCTGAGAGAATAACAAGAATAAGAAACAAAAAAGACATGGAATGATTTCCCCAATGAAACAGCAGTGAGAATGTCAGGTTCTCCACCACTCAGGAGAAGTCTCTTTCACCAGAGCATCCTGTCTCCACTCATCTTTGAAATTTTACCTAGCCATGGCCCTGTTTTGGGGAATTGACTCCATATCTGCAAATTGACACAGCTGGGGGAATCTAACACTGAGCTACAATGCTGTCACTATCAGCTAGGTCACATTCTCTTTCCCTTGCTGCTTGGTTTGGTAGAAGCTCTTCCCTCTGTGCCTTGGATTTGTAAAGCAGGGACAAGGGTGCCAACTACCTCTGTAAGGCATTTTAAGACTTCACTACAAGGTGCAGCACCCACTAATTTCAGCAGGACTGCTGCTTGAATAAGGCAGCACTCAGAGCTCAGAGGGTAACCTGAGGCTACTAAAATCAACCTTCATTTTCAGACAAAAAGAAGATATAAATAAAACTATTATGCTTAATCTGTTCATTCTGAACAAGATGGAAAGGAAAGATAATTAAACAGCAGAGATTGGGGCAGCATGGAATGCCACCTTGACTGTTTTGTTTGCAGGTTCCCCATATAATTGTCATGTCAGAAACAACTGTCATACCTACAACATCTAGAGTTGTGTACCAGGAGCAATTAAATTTAAAACATTTGTGATTTCTAAGCTTAGAGAGCACATTGAAATCCCTGCAGAAAATGCAAAAAGTCAGGGAAGAATTAGTGTCCCAAGGAGGCCTTTTCTGATTGCAGTGGAGGTCCTGAATCACATTCTCCAAGGGAGGGGTAGACCAGGGCAGCAGCAGGTGGGACAACTTCTTTACATAGCAGTACCAGCTTGTGGAGGCTGAAAGTACCAGTTTTAAACACTGCCAGCTCCAGGCCAAAGCACAGACAGCATTTGGTAGTGCACAGCACTGCTCCAGAGTCATTCAGGCTAGGAAGCACCCACCAGGACACAGTCAAGCAGAGTTCAAGCAGACAGGTTGCACTAAATCCCATGTCAACATGCAGCCTCAGGCTCTGATTTCTGGGTTGAGCAAGTGTAACTCTGCACTGATCCCTGGGGTGGTGGGGAAAACACTATCCTCACATCCCTCAAGGCACAAAGAAAATCTTTTCATTCTCACTTCTTTTTCACCCCTCTTAAAGTGATGGCATTCCTCACCAGCTGTAATCAGCACGAACACTCTCCCAAAGTGCCATTTAATACCGTCACACAAAACTGCTGCGTGACCCACTTTGGGTTATTATGTGCAATAATTATAAGGCACCACAGTCCCGGCCTGCCAGGCTCCAGGAGGCTTTCTGCAAGGGCATTCCCTCAATTCTCCCTTCCTGTGGACTCTCAGCTTCATGCCTGGGAGATGGACAGCATTTCTCTCCATCACATCCACCCCCACCTCCGCTTAATTTCATGCTTGGACTGTGACTACACTAACAGGGCATATCGAGTTTCTCCCTCGTACACTGATTAAACCGACATGGTGCTTTGCACAGTCTTTCACAGGCTCCTTATCTCACTAACACGAGGGAGGAAAAAGCACAAGGACAACTCTGAGCAAAGCAACACTGTCTCCTTTCCTGGCACTGGCAGAAGTCTCTTTGGGAAATGCTGCGCACCCTCTGTCAGGAAGCTAAGAGAGAAAAGCTACAACAGCTCAAGGGCTTCTCAGGGCAGGCTGGTCCTGCTAAATGGGAAATTCTGGAGGGCTCTAACAGTGTTTTTCAGCCTTTTCAGTGTATTTTTCAACCATGTCAGATTGAGGAAGTAGGTAGAGATCAGAGGCTCAGAGAGGTGGTGTTTCAGAAATGGCCTCTGCTTCTGGGAGCTCTGCAAGAGATGCCCAGGAACAAGAAGGGGCAGTGGCAGTGCCCTGCCCTGCCTCAGGGCATGCTTATGGCAGCCAGGGTCATGGCTATGGTTGCAGAGCACTGAAGCCACAGCTGAAGGGCTACCACTTTCCATCAGTCTGAAATTCACCAGCTCAGTGTTAACCAAATTATTTTTCCCAATATCGCCTCGTCTTTCAGGCTTTGGTGTTGTTGTAACCTAGCAAGCTTAAAAAGCTTTTCTGTCTTGCTTCAGGACTAAAAAAATACTTAAAAATATGAAAATATGGAGGGCTTTAATCTACTCCTATTTCTTTGATTTTTCACAAGGTCATAAAAGAAGGGAATATTCCAAGAATACAAAAAGAATTCCAATAATTAGAGGAAATTGCCAACATGCCAGGTGACAGAGCCATGGATAGAGGCATGAATGGAGAACAGCTCTCCTGGCTCTAGGGCCTTGAGTGACTCCAAGCATAAGACATCCAGAGCAGCAGAAGACACACCAGGGCATCCATATGGAGCTGGTACATGGGACCCTGAACCTATGGAATTCCTGCAGCCCTGCAGGGTAACAGAGCCTTGGGAAGAGGTCCCCATGTACCAGTTATCTGTGCTCAGAAAAGCAAATAACAACCCAGACTTGCCCAATGCAGCTGCCCACGTTCAAGCCAGTTCCCTTCAGCTCCCTGCACCACAAGTACAGAGAGACTCTGCTCATCTCCTCATAATGCACTGAGGCACTGAGGACAGGGCAGATGATTCCCTACCAGGTCTCAGCCCAGCACACCCTCAACAAATAATCCATTTGACAGGCTCTTCAGGCAGCAACAGAGCAACAGGGGCACACACTGTCAAATAATTCGGTCCCAAATCAAAGATTTCATCAATCCTAGGATTTGAAGCTCTAAGAGACCTTTGGAAAAGGCATTACTTTGCTTTTCTCTCTCTCTCTCTTCTCTTGTTCTTGGGCTCAAGCCAACTACAAAACTGCTTTGGTACCTTAAGACAGACTTTTCACTCCTCATGGGCTTGTGAAGCACTCACAGCTCCTTTCAGCTCCTACTAGAACCATTCAACACCTTTGCAAGTTCCTTGGTTTCTCAAAGGAGCCAGCCCAGCATCTGCAGAGCCAATTATAGGAGAGCACAACACAAATATAAAAGAACAGACTCTGTTCCCAACCCACACATCAGAGGCTTTCCTTAGAGAACTTCCAAATTCACCACAGGCTTACTAGCTGCCTTCAAATCTCCTTGCCACAGCCCTTGCAAAGTGGGCAGCACTGGAAGAGGAATGGAAGCTGATTTCAGAGGTGGATTGATTACCTGGGCACACCTCACTGATGTAAAGGTACCAGCTCAGCCCTCAGCTTTTCCAGCAGACCCTCTGTCACAAAAAGCTGCATTTGAGAGAGATTTGTTCTACTCACACAGACCCACAGGTGACACGTGCAGTTTAAAACAGGCTGTTTTCAGGAGCATATTTCCTTGTTTGGCTTGGTACCGTAGAATTGCTGCTGCTACCACAGCTGAGAGGAGCTGGGCTATCATTACAGATAGATGGTCTGCTGGAAAGTGCTTTCACACATGCACACAAACACACACACACACACGTGCACGCTGAGTTTGGCTGGGCTGGTTAAAACACCACAGCACTTATTGCTCCTTGAGGCCCATGAGTTCACTTCCAGGCTCCCAGCCAGCTTGGAAATCACATAAGCCACGTGAGCAGCAAGGTTGTGAGGAGACATTTGTCCAGAAAAAAACAGTTCCCGAGTGCTGTTCCCCACTGGACACATCTCAGCAACTCTGAAACCAAGACAGTAACTAGTCAACACTTAGGGGACTATGCTTGGTGAGGTCAGACAAGAAATTACTGCCCACTATCACGAGTGACAGGGCTGCCATGCTGGGGATAAAGGAGAAAGCACCTACTAGGCCTGGCTGTTGTCAGGGAAGCACAGAAATATTTAGTTATGTTCTAGTGCTTTTCTGTCAAGTAAAAGGGCCAAAGAGTCATAAAAAGGGTGTAAATCATTTATGCTGTCTAGAAAAGACAGCTGAGCACAGGGGCACCTGTCAAGGACCTCCTTGCAAACATCAGCCCAAGGGACAAGGGCAGGATACCAGGTAACCAGAGGATGGCACACTGAAGAGGCATGGAGCAACAGTGGGTGGCCCCATGTGGTCCAGAGGGCACCTCATGCTTCTAAAAGTGCCTGCAAACCACCACAGGTGTCCTTACTCCAGCAGAGTAACACACAATGGACAGACAGCAAGGCAGAGAAAGGAGTCTCAGAGATCAATATTGATACAAGGTCCTTTCCCCCAAATCGTGCTGGCCCTTCAAAAACCCTTCCCACTCTGTCCTCCCTCTCCAGCACCTGGTCCATCATTTCAGCTGGATCACAGCAGGGTGAGAAGTGGGTCTGAGGCATGAGGGGGGATGGGGCCACCTTGTCAGGCCAAATTCAGATACCTCACAAGCACATGCCCTCATTGTGCAAGGGAATGGGGATTTGGCCCTTCATATGGGGATGAAGTTTGTGCTAAAGACAAGGTAAAGTCAGGGCAACCCCCTCGTTCATCACAGTGTAACAATCTGCATGAAAACACAGCTATTGATATAATCAGGTTTCCCATCCTTTCTTGTTCTTCTCTTGCTTAAATTTTTGCTGATAAGAGGTAGCTCATTATTTGGGGGGAAGGGGAGGCTGCCTGTGTTTTTTTCCCATTAAACTGTGGCAGCGGTGTGCAGAGAAGCACAGCACTTCCCCTCTCTCACCGGGTAAGCTGCAGCACAAAGGCTCGGGGCTGATCTCACATCCTCTCCAACAATTAAAAGTCAAGGCCAGCAGCACAGCCAAAACCTGACACGCTCTTTTAGAGAACAAAGGTCACTAGATTGAAGTCTTCACTCCCTGCTTTGGCCGGAGCAGCATGAAACATCCTCTTCAAAATCTAAGGCAGTTGAATCTTTATCAGGTGATGATGGCTTTTTGGAGAATAAAGACAACTGACCTCTGTGTCTTCCCTCCTACTGTTCCACAAGAAACCTTCAGGCTGCCTAATTAGTGTAAATCATTTTCCAGCAAGTGCTCCTGCCCCATGAGGGCCTCATCAGACACCAGGTCCAGAGATAAAGCTCCAATGACGGCTGAAGGGAGCCAGGAGCTGGATGGGCACAGCCACCACTGGCTCCAGCTCCCCCAGGAGCTGCACAGGCTGAGGTGCTCACTGCAGATGTGCAGGTGTGACCTCCCCAGCCAGGAGACAGGGGCTGGAGAGGACAACAGCTGGGCAGGAAATGAGCCAGAGAAAGGCTACATTAGAAACCGCAGCACTCTCGGTGTTTTTGCACAAATAATGCTTTTTGGAAGACTAAATGAAATAAAAAGTCATTACATGGTTAAATGGCTAATTTCATGGCTACAGTCATAAAGCTGACAGAAGCCAGAGCAGCCACAGGGAGGCCCTGTCCAAGCCTGACAGCATCAACACCCTCTCAAGAATGAGGCTTCACTAAGTAATTTGGTTTGGGCTAATTTAAAATCAATCCTCAGAGCATGTTGCCTGGTCAGCCCAGGAGCTTCACTCTTGAATGAGCCCAAAAGATGGACTCAGCCATCTTCTTGCTCTTCATGGGGTAGGACTAAAACTCATCCCAGATTTTTGGAGGTCCTCCCTGCTTGCTGTCCCTTCTTAATGCTCCTTGCTTTGCCCAGCACACTGACATCCTTACACAATTCAAAGGTAACCTCCAATTCGAGGAGATTTTGTGTGGCTGGTGAACAAGGTCCAACATGATCCCAACTCCACCTTATCGGGTCAAAACAAGGATGACCCAAGAGGAGAACCTACAGTGGTGGCCTGAAATTGCCATGGGTTTCATCCTACTCCTTCCACTGCCTCAGACAGACTCTGGGAGTGCAGACTAATTGCATTTCCCCACACACTTCAGTTCACTTCTAGCACAGATTTTGTTCCAGCAGAGAGCCTTCCCAGCATCTCTCCAGCAGACAGGGAAAACCCCACCAAAAGGGTATTTTTAGGAGCTGTTTCCTCCTATCAATCTGAAGAGCAAGTGGCATTTCCCTATCATTAGCCCAACAAAAATAGAAAGCACGAGGCACCACAGTGTCAGACCTCTCACTTCCATGTAGAACCCAGAGGCCTGGGCTCTTCCACACTCAAGCCCAGATTGCAAAGATGAAACCAGGAAACCCCAACAGCACCACAAATCATTTGCATGCCCCTATGAACTTGGAGAGATCTAAGTTCAAAGCAGCACTAAAGCAAAATTCAAACTGACTCCTTCCTCTCCTCGCTGCGCAGTCATTGTGATGTGGTGAGAAGGAAGATTCAGATCATCAAATCACCTGAAAATATTTTGTTGCATTACTTTCCAGCAGGGCAATGAGTCTGATTGGCCCAGTGCAGGCAAAGAAGAGTGAGATGCCAGCAGACAGCCAGCAGCAGGAAAGGAGGCAGGGAGAGAAGGGCCTCCAAAACAAAACTCAATGGAAAATACCATTTTTATATGAAACAGCCTCTGCTGACAAATAGTTCTTTGTCCCAACACAAAGAGCATGCTTCAGGCATGAGTTGCTAAGACAGAATTTCCCCCATGCAATTCCCTGCTCAAGATATGCTGCAGAAGCCAGTACTGCCTCCATGTGCCCTATCTGCTCTGCTCTGGAGTTAAGACAAAACATTTCCAGTCATGTCCTTACATAAATAAGTGCTCCATTTCGTGCATTGATCTACTCCACTTTTGCTAAGACAAACCCAAAACCTTCCTCCAGTCCCACTGAAGTGAGAGGGGCTGCACTGCTGGGACTCAGGCAGAACCACTCTCCTCAAAGCCTCGCCTGTGTTAACTGAGGCTCAGAACACATTTGATAAAACATAATGTAGCTCTGATCAGGCCACAGTAATTGACACCTTAAATTTCAGCATGTAAATTAAGTTTTAAGAACTGTGTCTCTCCCCCAGAAAAAAAATCTTAAGTGTGGGGGGAAAAAAAACCCAAATTTCTGTCAGTTTTCTTTCATGGGATATGAATGACATCCTAAAAGATGAATTGATAGAATAGAATAAATTGTATTTTAACTCTGAGATCAACTCACTTAATACTGTGAAAATTATCCCCAGAAAACTGGAGTCAGGTTTATCAGACATTAACTACCTACATTAAAAAAAAAATAATAATCTCACCTCTTCCTAAAAAAACAGTGATTAAAAATAATTGATAAAGAAGTCATAATGGATGAACACACATATGCATTCACCCTGCTCCTTACTAAGCACAGCTCCTAACAGGAGATAATGGAAGCTGCTTTCAAATGAAATGTCTAAATGGGCCTAGAGCTTGTTTTCTCCAAACTCAGCCAGGCATTACTGCTGCCACAGCCACTTTCAATCAAGCTTTTACTGCAAAGGAAAACAAAGGAAGAAGTTAAATCCATGGGAGATTTCCAATGAATACTTAAAAATCTTTTCATGGGACAGAGTGAGGGAACTCTGTACCAGCAATGACCTCAGAAATCTTGTGAGTTCACTCCATTGCAGGCTGTTCCCTCTCTCCCCTAGACTTTAATTAGCTAATTCAAGGCCTTGTATGGAGGAGGAAAGAGTAGTGCTTAAGCAGCAGAAAGTTCAGCTGAATTTGCTGTGTGCTTGGAATTTAATAGACAAATACCAAGATCCTTTTGGGAACTGTCATTTCCCACAGTGAAAGGTGGACACACAGCCACTTGGAGCCTTTCAAAGGACCAGGGACACGGAGAGTGTCTTCTTATACCAAGAATTTGCTGAGATTTGTGTGCCATCCTGCCCCTTCCATGGGGAGAGCTGCAGCCAGGCTGTCCCCACACAAATCTGTGCCTGTGCACACACTCAGCACACACCCGAGGCATTCTCCCTGTGTGCCTGCTTCTCCCCCCACAAGCTCTTTTCACCAGCCTGAGGAACAAAGCCAGCAGCTGAAAGATCCAGCAAAAGTGCCTTGTTACACAGAAGAAAGAGATACTTTAACTCAGCTGTCAATAAGTTTTGCCCATTTACATGTGTGCGGAACACTTTGAATAAATTACGTTTCCAGGATTTAGCTCCACGACAGTGGCCTAACAAAAGGGGACTTACAGCTCCAGGGGAGAGGAGGGGGACGAGGGGGAAACACATTCTACACAAGACAAAATCCCTTCCAGAACCATGAGGGCAAACTGGGTTGGCATTTTCCTTTGATGAGCACAGCTTTTACATCACTTGCAATCTATTTTCAGACACATTTTCTGCATTTGCATCAAGCACAGTCACTTCCACATATGGTCTCTGTGGGGGTGAGGATGGGATGGTTTTGCTTTTTTAATTACAGGCACTGCAAAAGTAAAAACAATGGGGGAACCATAGGGTGCTGCTGATGTCAGGTGGAGCTGTGCCCCTCAGGGGACCAATTTTACTTGGAGAGTGAAATCTGCTGTTCCAGCTTTTAGCAGAACCAGCAGCCAAGAGAAGCACTTACAAGACACTGGCTGGGGTTTGTATCTAATTTTAAATATGCACAGATGTGTCCCCAGGTGACTACTCTGAAGAAAATTTACCTGTGGGGAGTGAAAGAGAGGAGGATGCAGTCTGTTACGTCACCATTGGGCAGGAAAAGCAGATTTCTGATGGACCAGTCCTCCTACACCAGGGGAATCACTTCTGCATTTTCCTGAGCAAGACACCCTAAAGAGGAAAAACTCACTGGGGTAAAGCCAGTGGGATTATTATGAGAAAAAATAGGAAATTAAGTTTCCTGCTTACTGGGAGAAGACTACCAGATAGAAGAGTCTCACTTCTATCCTTTACTTGCCTGCAGGGAAATAATCATATAGAGAGGTGCTAGAATGGACTTAATCAAGCACAGGTTTGTGTCTCCATAAGAGATCCAGCAGATGAAGCTCCCAGCTCTGTGCCAGGCAGGACAGACCAGCCACTCTAATGGTACATGCTGATCCTCACATCCCTCAAATTGTAATGCCGTGAAATAAAGCCTGGCTGCATTCCAGGATTGCACTGGTCACTGACTTTAATAAAAACAAGTGAAGTAGGATAGATCCATGAGGCTGAAACTCAGGCAGGTTCCCCACAAAAACAGCAACTGAAAATATCCTCAGCTGACAGGCTCTACTGTGCTTTGATAGCAGCAGCTTGGGATGGGCAGCCAGAAAGACCTAAAGACTACCCAAAACCTCCCTCCTCAAAGGCAGCAAACATGAATTCCTGACCTCCCTGATATGAAAACCAAATACACTGAAAGCAGGAGAAAAGGAAACCACCGACATCACAGCTTCATGTTTAATATCAATGGGAACACGCAGAACCTTTCTTCACTGCTTCAAACAAATGAGTGACTCATTCCCTTTGCAGCAGCAGCAAGCCTCACAGCCACTGCCAGCCAAAGAAACAACGTGGAAAAAAGGAAAATCCATGCCTATTAGGTGAGTTCTCTGCCCCCAGAACCCACCAGTGAATGGTGCTTGACAAATGATCCTGCAAATTTCTCACAGTCCAAAATACCCTCTCTGCAATTACCACCTGGAGCCAGTAAAAACCACTGCCAGAAGCGTGCTGATTTCCATGCTCTTAATCTTATCTGTGGAAGAGGATCCAGGGCATCAACTTCACTGATGTTTCCAGGAAGAGGAGCCCTAATCAAACATTTCTGCCCATGAATAACAGACAAGGAATGTCTCCACTTGGCCAGCAGTAGCCTGTGAAAAATTAAAAAAACATTGTAAAATCGGCTTTGGAAGCAGGGACAGCTGAGGGGTGATTGCTGTCTTATCTCCACCAGTCCAGATGCTGGAAGGGCAAGGCTGACCCACAGACACTCTCTCTGAGACAGCCTGACCAAATCCACACCAGAATGGGTCTACGATACTGGGTGGCCATCACCCAAAATGGAGTTCTCTGCTAACAGGTGTTTGGTTTTATGTCTTTAACAGAGTTGTAATAATCACTGATTTTCTTAAAGCTTCAGCTGCTGTGCAATGCAGAAATTACAGCCAAAAAACACCCATGTTGTTCAGAGGACTCTGAACATGCACCAGAAATAGTCAATGGATCAGGTATGAAGCTGAGACTAACCAGACCCAGACTGGGGACTGGCCCTTTAGCTCTGGAAGGCACCAAATGGGCCAGATTGACTTTTACGAGAGAATACCCCTCAAAAAGAAATGCAAATGTTAACAAGTCCTTTTTCATGCCAGCTGGGTCTGCTCATTCCCAACCAAACCCCCCAACCCCACATGCTTAGCAGGGAGTGCTGCATCTGCCAGGAGGAATTGCTGATGCCGGAGTGCCTGCTCCTAAGCAGGTAAAAGCACCTCCAAGTGCACATGGGCATGCAGATTTTGCCATGGCACTTTCTTAGAGATCTGACAACACACAGCAAAGGGTCAACAGTTCTCTCTGGAAGGCTGTGTTGATATCTGCTGCAAGATAACACAGCCTGAAGTCAAAGGAACTTTCTTATTTTCTAGGCTCGTTATCAGTTGTTATTGTAAGCGGAGCAGTAGTTTGTCAAATGCCCCTTCGTTCTGACCTCCCCATGGGCAGGACCCACTAAGATCTCAGGGAATGTGAAATAATCATTAATACACTCTCTGGCAGTGCTAATAAATCATACAGCTCAACGTCTTTTAACAAAGCCATAAAACTCTACCAAAGACACATCAATAAACTGCACACTGGAGAACCATTCCACCCCCAGCCTCTTCCCTCGCATTCCAAAAATGCAGAAAAGCAGCAGCGACATTGGCTCCATCCTCTAATCCCCAAATCCCTCAATTACACCAAGGGAGCTGTAGATAACACAGATTTAAAGACCTAAAAGGAAGCTTCTTTCAGAGGTAGAAGAAAGGTGTTATATCAACAATCCTGGGTAATGGATTCATTTACAATGACACTTCTCCCTGTGCAGACAGACAGGCAACACAATGTCTACAGACATTATGCCTCCCATTCAGAGAGGAGTTTGGTGGTACCTGAGCCTTCTGCAATGAGCTGAATCTCATGGCATAAGGAAAAGTTTTGCCTGTGTAAGGAAATGGGCTGGCTCACATACTAATCCTTCTAACTCTCACTGAAGCCTGAGGGTAAATTCACATATATTGGCTTTAAATTAGCCTTTCCTTTTCCACTTCGAAGAAGCCACTCCTGATTGACACCAGAACATGCTCAACACCAGATCCCATCAGCCCTCCTTCCCCTCTAACTTCAGACACACAGAGCAGAGGCACCTGAGGGGTCCCTCATCTCTCATTACAGGAGGAAAATGTGCTTTTAGGGCATGAAGCATCTCAATCTCACACAGGTAAAGAGTGGCACAAATAAATCCTGTTCTGCAGCACAGCAGGGGCTGGATGAGCTTTTCTCCCTCCCATTGTCAAAGGGACCACTGGGGCTCTGCACAGAGCAGTTTCTTCTGGTGGCTTTTTCCGACTGCTGCCACAACTGGATGCCCCCTTTCATGACAGTGGGACTCCAGGCCATGGTGTCCATCTTTTGCAGTTCACATGAAGCAGGAGCTGCTCTATCAGCCCTGTATCAGGCCATGGTGAAGGCCACCAAGTCCTCTGTGTGTGTCACCAGCCTTGTCAGCAAGGGCAGGATTAACCCAGAGAGGAAAGTTTTGCTTCCAGCTCCCGATCCACCACCCACAACTCCTCCTCCTGGATCCAGCTACAGTCCCTCTGCTAGGACTCTAAAAAAAAAAAAAAAGTTGTTTTCAGGGTCGCTGTGAAATGATGTTGTTTTCAGCAAGCAGAACTGCCTGAACCTAATTTACTGTACATCCTGTCTGTACTTCACAATGAAAACACCACGCAAGGCTGCAGGTCAGACCTCTGAGCCCCTCCTGCTTGTGATGCTAATTCCTGCATGGTGATGAGAAAGCCCCAAGGGCTATCAATCCTTCCCACTCTGGGGTATGAACTGATCACCAGGAGGAAGGAAAACCACCTCTTCCCTCAAATATATATAGTATTACACACAGAGGAGCAAGGAGCCTGTGTGTGAAACTTCCAGACTCAGCTGCTTTGTGGGCAGTGATCAAAACATTTCATAGGAACACAGAGCAATGTCCTTGGATGTTTAACTGCAATGTGTCCTCAGACACACCTGGAAGGGAAGAGTTGGAGCTCTGGGTAAGAGTGACTGAGGATATTAAGCAGCTATGGAGTGAGATAGAGCCCATCCAGCTCTAAAAACTCATTGGGGGAAAAAAAAGCTCAGTGGGAATTGCCTGATTTTAACCTGTAGGCTTTAATTACTGGCACTGCATGCAGATATGCATGAGCTATATATGACTATGGCAGCATCACCATTAGCTATTCCAGGAACTTAAATATGGCCAGGACTCAGCTCTTGGGCACATCTCAATTGAGGTGTCAAACTCCCATTACAGTCTGCAGAGAGATGGTCAATATTGGCTCAAGGCCCTACTTACCAACATCTCCATCAGCTCTGAGGGCAGCTCAGACACCAAAACATAAATGATTTTATCCATGAGCTGAGCACTTCTCATGGTGCAGGGCAGCATTCCCAGGCCTGGTGGGGTGAGTCCCATGGAGAGGACAAAGGGGTCCCCTGGAGCACCTTCCCCACTTGTACCCACCTCCTCACACTCCCCAGCCATGCAGAGGCTCCCTGCCCACCCACAGACTCAATGCAGCAGCACAGCTGGATCAGAAAATCATCTGCAGCCCTGCAGATGCCGTGGGATTAGTCCCACCTGAGCAGGAGCACAGGGAGGGAGCCCAGCCTGAGGGTTCCTCTGGACTGTCCTGATGCTCCTTGCAGGCAGAAGGCAGCATGAGAGGAGAGGCAGCGAGGGGAGCCCTGTGGGCAGGCAGGAGTTTTCAGAAATGCTTTTTCATTCTCACTAAATCCTCTATCCAAACCTCTCCCTTTTGCTAAAAGTCTTTGCAAACACCAGCAAAACCTTTCCCGTTAATCTTTCTCCATCTGGCTAAAACAACACAGACTGTCTGTCTCCAGGGAAGGCTGTCACAGGATATGGGGGAGGAATCTATCATTTGTAATGTACGGAAATATAACTTACATCTATCAAAGGCATTTGCTGCAAAAAAAAACAAATATGCAGCAGAGATTGGGAGGCCAAACCCTCATTGCCTTCAAGCTACTGTGCTCAGCAATGGTGTGAGCAACAGCCTGAGCAAACCCAATTAATTTGATTTGTAGATTGCATAGATTAGCAATTGTGTTCCAGTGGTAATTCCCACAAGGAGCCCCTCTTGCTTACATTTCTGTACAGCTCCTCATTTGTTACCTGAATATGTAAAGGCACCTATCTAAATCCCTTCCACTTCTTTACTGCCAGGCATGCAGCCCTGGCTTCCAACAGCATCTTCCGACCAGGATCTGTCCAGATCTCTGCAAATTTTAGTTTTGAAAACTCTCCAGTGTCCCTGTCAGGAATATAAGCAAAAACCTTGGCCCTGAGGCACTGAGTGGCTCAATAGAGCTGTTTACAGGCAGTCTGGAAAACAACTGAACTGTCTGCAGGACACTATTTCTGATGGGCTTCACTGTAGCCACAGAAGCCCAGCCATGCCAGGGCTTCTGCACCCTCCAACACCTCTGGCTTGATCCAAATTTAACATTCAGAAGGTTCAGATTCAAATGTGAGACCCTTTGCATGATAACAACCCAAAATAGGGCCATCTAAGCAAAAAGAAACATCTCAGTTTTTTTCAGAAAACTGAAAAATATTTATGACCTACTGTCGGAGTGAAAATTATTCTTTCAGCTTTATGAGCAGTTATGTCTCAAGTAAAAATGCCTGATAAAGAACTATATAGTCAAAGCTGCATGAGATTCTAGTAACGTTTGTTTAAAGCCAGAGATGTCCCTTTAAAATGAGGTCTGGAAAAAAAAAAACCCAAAACAAACAAACCAGTGAGGACAGAGTGGTAGTGAAAGCTTTTTTCCTAGTTTTTTAGTACTGTATCTACTAAAGAAACGTGTTCTGCTGGTTAAAATAAGAAAAGCAAGATTCTACTGATATTGACTGGATTTCAATATTTCTAAAAACACAAGCACTTCATAAATACACTGAAATATTCTGTCATCGCCAGACAGGACATGCCAGTTTTCTATAAATATAGACATCTGGCAGTGGTTTCTTCTACTGCTATATATTTCTGGTGTGAAAAACGCTATTTTGTAAGCAAATGCATGTTGGAAATTAATTTCATATGGGACAGGTTACATTAAAGAGCAAGAAGGATTTGCTGGGGAGAAGCACAGAACAAAACCAGCGTTCCCAACCAGTGCTCCAGACCCTCTCTGTGAGGTTGCCTTCACAACACTGTAGGCATAAAATATGTTCCTCCAAGCAGTGCTGTGAAGCTTAATTAAAGCATGCCCACAAATTGCATTGAAATTTGAAAAGGGCACTTAGTTTGGCATTGTAATTCCAGCCATGGTGAAACAGCACTGACAAAACTATGAATATTAAATTCAGCAAGTAAGAGCCTGCTTGGTACAAACCACCTGAGGGGTACCACAAGCAACAGCCAGGTATATAAAATCCAGTGCTGTAGGGCTATGCCATGACTTTTAGTCTTTCCTTTTTCTTTTTTTTTTTTTTGTTTTGTTTTGTTTTTAATAGGATTTCCAGTCATATCTATGTCCTAATCTGACCCATGGTACAACCATCCACAGAGTTGCATCAGACAGAGGGCAGGAAGAAATTCTTTCTTGTGAGGGTAGTGAAGCAATGGAACAGGTTGCCACATCTCTGGAAGTGTTCAAGGTCAAGCTGAGGGGGCAGCCTAGAGGAAGGTGTCCCTGCCCATGGCAGGAGGCTGGAATGAGGTGATTTTTAAGGAGTCTTCCAACCCAAACCAGTCCAGGATTCTATGATTCTACAAAACTGGGGACACACAGGGTCATTACAAAGAGGTGAGGATAGAGGGATAGCCCTCACTTCACTAAGGGCTCACCTGGGCTGAAAATGGACCCCAATATCTCACTCTAAGGGTGACAGAAGATCTCTGTGTAAGGGCATGAGCTGTGTTTTCTATCCACATCTGCTTTGCTCTATAAACTCCCTATCACAAAGTTATTAGCATCAGCAGATAGATCAATTTCTGACTGGAAAATTTTCCCTTCTGGTTAACATAAGCCAAGCATAAACACTCCCTCAGAGGTTAACAAAAGCCAGCAGCCCAAACAGGGACAACTCTGCAAGAAAAGGGGAGTGGGAGTCAGGGGGAAGTTGAAAAGACAATTAATCACAGGTTTTCATACACCTTAACACATTCCTGCCAGTGATCAGGCATTTAGAGTGACTCTATTGCTCCTCACCCCCTTGGAGACATCACAACAGATCCCAGAGCCATCCTTGGCATCCAGCCCCCACTGTCCACCTTCCCCACTCCCTTCAGTAAACACCACTAATTCCCCAGCTCCATCAGACCTTTTTTTTTTTTCCTTCCAAATCAGCCTAAAAGCATTTTGGTACCAAAGACAAAAAAAGAAAAGCAGGGAGGACCCACTAAACCCAGAGTCTCCAGACAGCTCTCAGAGCCTGTCAAAGGCTTGCTAAAACATCCAAATAAAGACAAACACAAGCAGCCTTGATACCTTGTGCTATCTTTGCAGGCTGGCTGCTGCCTTATCAGCTCTGACAGAAGCCAGCATTTAAGAAAAATTCAGTAGTCTTTGGGTGGAAGTTAGTTCCTAAAAAAAACACGCAGCCAAATTGCTGGAAGTTGGTACAAGAGGAGAGGGTGAGTGGGTAGGAGACAGTCTGAAAGGCTCCACTATGGTCTTGCTGTTCCCTCCCAGGAAATACACTGCCATGTAAGATTTTTAATTATTTATTCCATAATTCACCCTGTACATTTCACATCCACTGCACAGGCCAAGAGCTACAAGGGTGAACAATGGCTCCAAATGCTGCTTGCTCACATTAGGAATGAGAATGGAATGGAATTAGGAAAGAATCCAGGCAAAGACACCAGCTCTTCATACCAGGTTTTCAAGCTCATCAGAAATGGATGAAGATCTTCTGATCACAACTGATGCTGGTCTTAATGTGCCACTGGCAGTGCCACTGCCCTGATGGGCAAGATAAAGATGTTCTGTCCTCATTATAAAAATATGCTCTCTTTTTGCATAAAGTCTCTGTGGAAGAATTTGGATGTTATGGAGCACTTTTTTCATGAAAAGCAAAAGTTCTGTTTGCTCTCACACATACCTCACTGTGCATTTTGGCAGCCCCCTCACACAGGGGTTGGACTTTTCCTATGCAAAGGTGTGAAGGTCCTGCTCTTGAAAAAGTTATAAAATAGTTATAAAACACCTTTTCTTGACATTAATTGATGGGCAGAATGAGTTAGCAAGAGAGGAGCTGTCTCAAAGCCAAGGGCTGCTTTTCAGAGTCTCATTTGTAATGTGACAGGGAGAACAGCTGGGGGAAGGAATCAGCCTCTTGTCAACCCCAGAGGGAAGGACAAACAGACAGACATTCCCTGGGGAGCTGCCCTGGCATTATAAGCCCCTCTGACAGAGGGCGAGTGGCTTTCTGCCTCTGACCTGACCCTTTCTCCCCCAGAGAGTCCTCACAAGTCTTCTAAACAGCTAGAAAAACCTGAAGTGACACAGCTGGGCTCCCAAAATAACCCTTTTTCTTTA
Source organism: Molothrus ater (assembly GCF_012460135.2). Taxonomy (NCBI): domain Eukaryota; kingdom Metazoa; phylum Chordata; class Aves; order Passeriformes; family Icteridae; genus Molothrus; species Molothrus ater. The sequence goes on from NC_050481.2 coordinate 66,542,825, forward strand.
TTTTATTTTCAATTTTTGCCCAAGATAACACTGCAGGGGAGGCAGAGGAACAAAGCAAAGGGAACTGCAAGAGTGGAAGGTCTCAGCAAGTATTTCTTTAAATACAAGAAACCTCCAGGTGTTTGAAGTATGTGCCTAAACACTTGGTAAAATGGTGTCTGAGAACAGAGACTTCTCTAGTTGCAAAAGTGCATTGAAATCCTTGGGTTTGGACCTCCCCTTGTGTGCCTCCAGTGTTGTGCTACATGGGTTCAGTGGATCCAAACTGGGATGAATTCAAATAGATGTGTCATACACTATTTTCCGTGTTTTATTTGACTTTAATTACTTCTTAGCAGTACTACTATTTGAAAAAATCTTTCTCAATTGAGGGTGTTGGTTCTGCCTAGGGCTGCTTGGCCCTTTTCCACTGAAATGCCCTTTCAACAACCACCAGAAGCCTTTGCAAGGAAAATGAAATCTTTTGGAAGATCTCTTTTTCTGTGACTGTGTGAAAATTTGCCTCCCTCAACTCTCTTTCCTTCTCCCAGATTTTAGGTTGGTTGTTATTTCCACCTTTTCTAGAAGGTGGAAACCCATGGTGGGCTCCAGCAGGATGTGGAGCAACACCTGGGAGCAGTCAGACCTTGCTGGTAGCATGGATGAGGACACTTTGATGATGATGAGGATGATAATAACAGTAACAATGCCTGAATAATCCGTGTATTTTTTTTTTCATTCCAGGACTTTTGATGGTTGTTTTCATAAAAAATAAGCATGGTGTAATGCCATCTCTCCCTGAAGTCAATGGTGCCTTGTGCCCAGCAGAGAGGGGAAAACTGAACTTGCAATTCACACACATGAACCATGGTGGGTGCTGAGTGCAAGGCTCCAGCCTGTGCATGAACAAATGCTCTCATCTGTTTCACCTTGGGCACTGAAACAACCTCTGGGGACAGAACTATTGGCCTGGTGGGCCTGTATTGTAGCAGCAGCAGGAAATCCTTATCAGGACAACACCTGAGGTACACCAGAGGTACCTCACCATTCTGGGGGGTACATGGTAAATAAAACCCAGCTGACCAACGGGTCTGGTTTTGGAGGGGCCCTTTGTCAGAGTAAAACAAAGCCTCTCTCCAAAGATTAACACTGCATTTAACACTGCAGCTGTCTGTTCCGAGTTCTGAGTTCAACAGCCCTTACCACAACACTTTGGTGCAATGAGGACTTCCAGGCACTAACCCCAATCTAAATAAATAAATAAATAAATAAATAAATAAATAAATAAATAAATAAATAAATAAAAAAATAAAAAAAAATAATAATAATAATAATAATAATAATAATAATAATAATAATAATAATAATAATAATAAAATCACACCAGCTATAATAACACCTTTGCCTTATGCTGTGTTCATCATACCAACCAAAACCCTTGCTCACTTGCTGACCTGCTCTCTGAGAGCAATATTAAATATCTCAGATGTTGCAGTCCTCCTCAAGCTCTACCTTAATAGTAAATACCCTCCAACACATGCCACAGACAGAAGGCCCTGAGTCAGTTTTAACACTGTGTTAATTACAGCAGAAAACCTGTTCAATTAATTAGCACTTTTCATCTGTCTCAAACAAGTTATTGGGTTTGCAGTTTGGGGTTATTTTACACTTTATACTATCTGCCTTACCCTTGCAGAGGTAAAGGGAAAGTGCTTGTAAGAGCACAAAGAAAAATATCCAAATCAAAATGCATTTTAAATTCATTCAGGGTTATTCCTTGCTGCTGTTATTTCAGTTAGTGCTTGATAACTAAGCTGCTCCCTTTTTTTCTTTCAAACACTTGTCTCAGTGAAAGTCTGATGATGTTTTTCCTTCTGGAGAAAGAAACCCCAGAGATGTATTTTCAACCTCCCAGCTCAGTGTTTCCCAGATATTTTGAATAAGGCAGGGACAGTTGCCAAGATTCACATTTTCCCCAGATCACCACACAGCCTCACACTCTCAGTTTAAAGCCATCACAGATGCAGGGATGGACCCTGGAGTGGTTTTTACTGCCCTGTTCCTGTTGTCCCTCTTGCAGTTTGTGAGCCAGTGTGGGAACCTACACTTGTCCCTCTTGCATTGCCCAAGAGGGACCCATTGTCCAGGTATGAGAAGGTTTGGCAGATTTTAAAGCATATTTAAGGAAAAAAAAAAAACTTTTTCTGTCAATAGGTAGAGTTATTGAGTACCAGGTTCTGCTTTTCACACCTGTACCCGAGTTTAGTCTTCCAAGGCAGAGTAAGCCCAGCAGCCTTCATATGGATACTGATACATACACCAGGATCTTTCTCTCTTTCCAAAAAACTGGATCAAGAGGCAAAAGCCACAGCTTCTCCAGGGTGCTGGGTCATGTTTCAGAAGGTTAGACATGTGTCAATCACCCCTGGACAGAACTCCTGCACCATGTCTCACTGGTCAACATAAACATCCCCTTCCAGAAATCCCCTAGAAGTGTTGTTGGTGCAGCCCTGCAGCATTACCTGTTTAGTCTGCTGGCTCTCATTCTCCCTGGAAAAATATTTTCACCCACAGGGAATATTTGGGCCAAGTTGTTTTCTCTGCCTTATTTTTGCAACCTGCTGAAGCAGTGTCAGTAGTCAGAAGTTTTGTAGAGACAAAGCCAAGCTTGAGGAGAAACTTCTGGGTGAAATCCCACATTCCCCTTGGCTCCAAGGGTGGATACACACTGTGCCTGGACCACAGGGAACACCTGGTCACCAGCAGCACTGGCTGCAGGCACCTTTGCTGCCCACTGTGCTTCTCGTGGAGCAGCTCCTTCCTTGCAGCAGGCAAGCCAGCAAACACTGACTGACAGGATTAACCCACCATTTTCCATTTCCCCAAAATGATCCTTCTGCCTCAGAAGACAAAAGCAGAGACAGAGGAAGGAAGGTATCACCCATTTCTCTATAAAATCCCTTCAAATTTCAAGGGATCTTTGAGATAAACAGAAAATTGTCACAATGCAGAGTGTGAAAGAGGTAATCTCCCAGTGCAGAAGGTCCAGCAATATGCTACCCCTGAGCTGAACAAAGAGCCAAACATGACTTTTCAGGCTTCACATTCACTGCCCCCAGGCTACGTTACATTTTGTCCTGCAGACCTTGATGCATTTGAGATTCCTTAAGAGTCATTTTATAAATGTTCCCGTAAGTATCCAGTCCTTCAAAGTACTGAGCCTTCCTGCCATAAGTGGGAACAGAAGAAAGGACTTGCTGCCTGTAAGGACACTGAGATATTCCACAAGCTCAGCCCATGCTCCTCGAAGAATTTAAACCATCACATCTTTTTCCAGGTTGGCTTCCTGCCCAAGTTTCCTCCCCAAAACATCCAAAGCAAGGTCAGAGGAGCTCTTCCCCCGGCACAAGGGAGTTACCAGGCTGGGAGCAAAGGAGGACAAGGACAGGCCAGTGATGGGGTCAAGTACAGTCATCTTCAGCTGCCATGGAGTCACACCTGAGAGGGATTTACTGCCAGGATCTGAGTGGCTGCAGTCAGGAAAAGGAAGGGGGGTCCTATTTGTGCATCTAATGACCCAACTTAGCAGGACAGAAACCAAGTGCTTGACCTTTCTCAACATCATGTGAAGCAAATGCTCCATATGACACGGCTCCAGCATTATCTACCAGGCACAGGTGCATGACTGCAATTAGAAATGACCAGCATTTCACACATAACAGCACATTTCAACCCACCTCAGCCCATCCAAAACCACTCTGAGACTCAATTACCATTTTCTTCCCACCCAGCCTTCCCAGCTCCCTTGCCAGCTCAAGCAGCACCAAATAATTCCCCATGAAGTCTCACAGCTGTTATTTGAAAATTAAACTGGAAGTCACGACACCTCTCTGCACGCTGGTAGATCTTACACTTGGCATTTGGTTTATCCCAACACCATTCCTCACCCCCACCCCTAAACCAACTTCCGTGGAGAACAATGCTGCTGGTTTGTGTCCACAAGAGATTTATTCCCCCCTTTCCAGCAGCTCACCATGCCCACACCTTCAAGGGGCAGTAGCTGCTTGAAGCAAAGGGTTCCTTCTGGTTTCTGGAAAGAAAAGGCTGCCCTCTATAATCAGGGTATTGTTCTCCCTAAATGGAGCCAGACTCTGTAAACAAGCTCCTCTGCACAGGCTGGGAGGGTGAATGCCAGTGTGTGTACACATACATGCAGGGAATGTGTCCTGCTCTGAACAACAGTGAATTATGTTAATTCATTTCCTCTGCCTAAACAGTGCTAATAAGCTTCGGGAAAGGAGGAGGAAAAAGTAAACAAGAGTCCATTACAAAAAGGTGAGGGGGAGAGGTAACCAAATAACTCCACCAAATGTCTCCTCTGGGGAAGGACATTCACAGCTCAGACGGGCTCCACACAGCCCTCCCTCTGTCCTGCTGGAGGTGGAAATGTAACAGCAACAATTTCTTTCTTTTCTTTCCAAAGGGTTCAGCCTGTTTTCACGAGTTCAACCTTGTGAAATGGGAAAAGAGCCCCCACCAGTGCCCTGATCCACAGCCACTGCATCCCTGGGGGCTTTGCACTGCATGTGATGTGAGTGCTCCAGTGACCAAGCCAACATGAATAGTCAGAGCCTATTTGTGATTTTCTAACAGGAAAATAATTTCACTAAGCAAACTGCCATGCTTTGACTCAAAACCCTGATTAGCACAGTTTGAAAACAGGGCAGCATACTGTTCTGGGAATTAACTTGCTTGACCCCTAGTCTATAATGGCACTCAAATAATCTGTGAGTCAGACCAAGTTGAAAAACTCTTGGAAGACCACACTGAAAGAATTTACTGGATTTATTGGATTTTCTTGGATAAAAGAAAAATAAGCTTCGAACTCCACTTAGTCTGTGGCCTTCAGAAAGACAAGCTTTTTCTCCTGACAGTATCTAGAAGAGGAAGACTGCCTATGCTGAGCAGCACTTTTTGGATCTCTTTTTAATGTACTGAAAACTCTCAATAAATAGTCATAATTCTTATAAATATGCAGTTCTATTGCTATGATTACTTTTGAGTAGCACCCTTGCAGTAGGTTTCTTCTTTGGTATTGATGGGAAAGTAAGGGACAGATTCCTAACCCTGTGAATCCACAATCCTTCTCCAAACAGGAATACTCAAGGCGAGGAGAGCCCTGAATTTAACTTCAATTTAAATATCCAATGATCTTCCAAGGACAAAAATAAACCTGTGCAAATCACCATCACAAAATACTGCTTGAAATCCTCCAAATCCTCTGGCCTACTCCTGTTTGAGCAGGCAGGAAATCAGGAAAAGCATTCTGCCTTAGGAGTACAAGCAGGACTTTGCTCTGGTCTAGATAAAACACTGACCCATCCCCACCTTATGGTTTCTGCAGCTCCTGAGCAAAATGCTCTCACCAGCCTCGACTACTTCTTTGTAACTCAGAAACAATGGCTGTGTGCTCAGAGCAAACACCTTCAGAGAACAAACCCAGCAATCAACTGTCCAAAGCCACTTCCCTGCATATGCAGATTCTCCCTAACAGGTTCATGATTCCTTGTCATTCAAACAAGGCAAAGTAAACACCTGCTTACTGCCCTGGCCATGACTAAGTTGAAAGTTTCACTCTCATTAGCCCTTAATGAAATTAGCCCTGGCAATACTGCATTTCTGATTGGCTGGGAATAGCAGGGAGGAGGAAAGATACTCATCAGCTCTGATCTGTTATTCTGGTTTTATATTAACTATTGCAGATCATGATGAATCCTCCCATGGCATGGTGCCACCCTGCACAGAACTGAAACTCAGCCTGGTCTTATGAGGCTCCAGTTTCTGCTCTCTGGTAGGATTATATATTTAAATCCTACTCACACCTACTCAGCCACAACTCACCGAACCTAAAGGGACTATCACCTTCGTAATCCAACCCTGAACATTAAAATATAAAATGACTTATCAGAGCATGGAGCCTGATCTCCACATGCTGGAGGAGCTGTCAACTCCTCCCCAGTTTTTCCATTTCAAACAGCCCAAAAACACATTAAACACTTCCCAATATTACTTGTCTGGATAACGAGACGCCGGTATTGCCACCAAAATGTTGTGTCAGTCTGCAGAACAGGGAAGATTTAGATTCACCCAGAAGGTGAGCAAGGTGGCTCACAGCACCCTCTCTCTGAAGGGTATCCACACCCTGCAGGAGTTAGAGCCACCAGTTTAATACTGACTGGTCAATGACAAACAAGCATCCTCCCTTCCTTCCACAGAGTCTGGAGTATCCCTAGGGAGATATTCCACAGTGTTCAGAGGTTCATCCTGTTACTCATTAACCCTTCCATCCTTGACACACAGTTCATACACCTGTAGCTCATCTGGCACTTGCCATTGCTTAACCAGCAGTTACAGATGTGTAACAGGTCTGTGCTAACAGATCTGAGAACAATCACAGAGAAAAATAACTTCCTCTGTTACTCCAACTCACACAAATCTGCTAGAGAGGAAGGAGGAGGGAAAGAAACCTGTTCACAGTGCTCCAGCATCTGCAGCTGCCTAACTCCAGTGCTTTGGCTTGTGCAGCTTTGAGAGACTTGAACAGCTTTCCCTTTTCCCTTCTTTGTGGTTGATTTGGCCTTGCCCCATTCACTTCTGCCTAGAACAAAGGAGATTAAAATCCATACAAAGCAATAGTAAAGCACAGCACAATGAAAGCATCCCTTTTACATTACAAGGCTTTTACTCAGAGTCACACGTTGGCCAAAAGCCAATCAAGTCTCACACCTGTATGTGGGGGCACCTGGGAGGACACAAGAGATGAGAGAGCCACAGAACGGACTTGGAAAAGCTGCATCCCAATGTCCCCTTCAAAGTCACACACTGCCTGCTCAAGATCCTCTCCCTGGCACCAGCAGGCCTCAAGAGCAGGGGTACACTAATTAATCTGGACTAAATTTTACCCTGGAGGCTGGCTAATGCATTTCCCACCACGTTCCTCTCCAGCTTTTTCCCTCTTCCATATCTTGGGCAGAACTAACAAGCCCAAAGTTCCCTCAGAGATGTTGTGCCAGTCCACATTAATACCTAACTCTTAAGGTTATCAGTTCAGGGGGTATGTGGAGTAAACCTAGCAAGGAGAATGTGAATTTTTAAAAATTCCTATTGCACAAATTAAGTCCACATTTCCCTATTTGTCTGGTGTTCCTGTGTTTTTATCTGAGAGGCACAAATACTGACAGGTCCTAAAACACCTACACAAGTCAATGCCACCCAAGTGGCATCTAGGGTATGACACCTCTTGCATTACTCACTTGACAGGATACCCAAGATTGTGCGAATTTCTCATGAAATAAATTTACCACCTATGAGTAAGAAATTATTTTGTGTCCCATCAAGCTGGAAACCACTTGTAGAGAAGCCAAGCATAGAGATGCAGCCATCCTGAGAAACATTAACCTGCTCCAAGGAGCCTCTGTTCCCAATTTACATTTTTCTTCTTTCCTTAGTGAAGCTCAAAGTGAGTTTGAACACTTAATGGAAGAAGTAGCCTGGAGTTATTGGCTGAATTTCTTCATGAAAATTGGAGTGGCTGGGATGAAATAACAACGTCAGGTTCCTTGCAGAGACGCTGTGTCTCTGCTGTGATACCAAGGGGACACTGAGTAATCACAGCAACCAACCAAACTCCACACAGTCCAGGTTTATTTGACTGGAAAGAGGAGGGGGGAAAAAAAATCAGAGATGGGAATGGATTTAGCAACAAACAGCATACACTAACTTATTTAATAACAGGCAATTTTTGAGCCCATCCAGACCCAGAACACTGCCCATAGGATGGCTCTTTGTCTTTGGGGATAAACCTCTCTGCAGCAACCCAAAGTTTAAGTAGTGAATTTTCAAATTGTTTTCAGTCCTGGCAGCGCACCCTCCACCCATCAGCCAGAGCTGGCAATCAGTAGCAGCAAAATGTGCTTTTCTAGAATAAAAAACGTGAGTCCAAGCCATGCAGCCAAGCAGGCTAGTGGCACACTTAGCCCACATCCCCTCTGCTGTCACACATGAGGTGGGTATCACAGATAATCTGAGTAAGTCCTCCTTCAGGGATGGATCCAAAGCCTGTGGGAGTGAGTAGGAGTCACAGCACCAACACTCTCAGGCTCTGAATCAGGTCCTAACCTGTCACAACCGGCATGGGCTGCATCTGCCGATCTCATACGACATCAGGACAGCACAATTAGATTAATCAAGCTTGCTTTTGGAAATATTTTCCTTTTACCATAGTACCACATTGCTATGACAGAGCAGCAGACCGAACAGACTTGCATCAGACAGAAGTGTTTGCAACTTCTGTATTCACACTGGCTACACTCTCAAAAAGTCCCTTATATGACCAAAAAAGTTTGACCTTGATGCAAAAGATTAGAACAGGTAAACACAGCTAAATAGGTATGGGGGCATTATTACCAGAGAAAGCTCCAAGTAAAGGCTTGGAGCCTTTACAGAGAAAAAGACAAGGAACAGAAATCCAAATTAAATGTTTCAAACAATATCAAATGCATTTTAGCTTGAGTAGCCCACCAGAAAACACAGGAAGAGGTCACATGAAAGACAAATTACTTGAAAGAACACAAAATGAGGAGGGTAATGAAAGAAATGTGAGAAAAGAGCATTTCCACCAACTCCTGTAATGCTGGGACACATTTGCACAGATGCTTTTGGCAGCTTGGTTTTACAAGTCATTGCAGACACAAGTAGGAGCTTCACATCTTAGGAAAATCAGCTGCACCAGTTCAAATCTCACTGGATAAATAAAGCTATGACTAAAGGTTGTTGAGTTTCTTTTAATTCAACCTAGGAACAGGAGGATCTCTGCATTGTTATTTTCCTCCTTCAGTGGAAATTTTTATCCCTTCCAGTAATTAATCCAAAAATGCACAGGCAGACTCTACTGCATTCACACTATTCCATGACGAGTGTAGTGCACCCAGATGTACCAGTGTCACTTATGGTGAGACAGACACTCAAAAAGGAATTATCAGAGAGGATATTGGAAAAGATCAGCTCTATCAGCCAATTCATGTCAAATGAAAAACTTCAGCTTTAGTTAATAAATTGGTACCAATGGCACCAAATCTTGAAAAGGGAGTTCCTACTTGCTAGCAAGTGTCACTTCTTTCTCCATTTCAAATGATACTTTTTTCCTGAAAAAAACAATTTCCTGTAATATCTCAAGCACCACTTCATGGCATATGAAAGTTGCTTCTGTGGCTAAGACTCAGGCTTTGGAGTCCAGCCTTTGCAGTGTGCAAGTTCATCCCAGAAAAGAGACATTTGGATTTGCTGCTTGCATGTTTTAATGAAGGTCAAAGAAACATATGGACTTGGAAAACAGAGTTATAAAAACTTTAGGGAAAATCTAGATGTATTTGAGCAATTTGCTGAGTTTTGTAATATTCCTAATTAAAAACAAATAAAATCAACCCTAATTTTCCAGTATGACGCACATTGAATTTTATGTTTAAGCTGGGCCACAATTTAAAGCGGCCGACGGCCTCAGAAGAAGGGAGGAACCAGCGTTTAAAAAAATAACCAGGATTTTCTTAGCTCGTCATGTTGACTCTAGGTACAAGTCACACTGACAGATTATTCATGAGCAAGTTCCCTAAGAGCAATATACAAAAAAATGCCCCAAACTTCTCCAGAAGATGTGCTGTGACTTCCACAAAATCTGAATCAGGCTGTTAGATCTGAACATGCTTCTCTTTCACAAGCGAGAAATTACCTAATCGTTCTATCTGGTAACAACCACTCAACAAGAATAAAGGTGTAAAATAGAAGCCAATAACCATCTCTGTCACATTACCATTATTGATATTTTCTGTGCTTACTGAAGGACTTTTATAAACCCTAAAGTTCACTCTTATAAACCCCAAAGTTACAGAACAGGAATTCTGTTCATCAGAACGAAGAACTCAACTTCCAAGAAATAAAAAAACACCTCTATCGACCTATTCCCTTTCCTTCAATATTAAGAGAAACCAAAATGGCACATAACATTATTTCTGCACGAAACCATTGAACGTTGATGTGGCCCAATCAGCAAATTCCCTGTAAAGCAGACACCAAGCAGGTTTGCAAGCCAAGGTCGCACAGAGAAGTGCCAGAACAGAAAGCAATTAAGGTCCCGTTCTTCCCCTCCCTACGCAATGCACCGAAAATGAAATCAACATCCAAACTAATTAGTTTCCAGCAGAATATCAGTTTACTTGCTAACAGGAGGGTGGTTACTGCTCTTACCAAAAACTTCTAAACATACCATGCAAAATCTTGCTTAAGCCACGGGACCAAGCCAGGCACATCCCAGCGTTACCATATACGGTCACCAAGGCGAATATGATGGCAACTTGACAGATTTGGAACAAATATTGCGTTGTCGGTCACTGAGATAACACAGGCAGGAAAATATCAGATTGTATTACCTGTGTCCAGCTGGAGGTGTGGCGTGGCAGGAGCTACATTGCTGCAGGACATAGTCACTAAAGGTTAGTGACCCAGGATGGCATTAATCCCTGCCGAGGAGGGCCAGCGCGGGACACTGAGGACTTTTATGCCCGGTATGGGGCTGCTTGGAGAGAGCAGGAATGGAATAACACGAGGGATGAGCTGCTGGACCTGCACTGTTTTCCCAGGTTCAGAGCAGACATTATCTGTCGAGGCTGAGAACCAGGCTGAAGCTGCCAGGCTGAAGCCCCATGCCTTGGCTGTCAGCTGGAAGGCACAATCCCTCTTAGAAAAACACAGCACTCAGGTTTTGTTCTCCAAGAGTGGGTTTTGAGCACACGGGCCTTCTAGTCTTCAGCCATAAGGGAAAGAAGGGGCTTGGATATCTACCAAAATAGCTGCCAAGGAAGACTTTTTTGGTACAGGCTCCCTTCAGGAGATCCTTAGCCTGGAATAAGATTGGCCACCGAGAGTTATTCTAGACTAAGTTTTTTGGAAGGGTTATTCCAATGCATTTTCAGGTGTACACAAGCCCTTAGTCAAAGTCTTTCAACCCAAAAGCATCGGTTCAAACACAGGAAGAGCTACCTCACCCCTAATCCCTTCAAACACAGACAGCTCTACCAGCTGTACCTCTAAAATCAGACCTGCTCTGTTTTCCCTGGATGCTTCAGAGGTACTGCCTCTTTCTTAAGTGTTTATCTTGGTTTGCTAAGATATTCCTTTTTTTACAGTGTCTTCTACATCGGTGATGAGATACATTGGTGGGACAGAGCCAGCAGGAACAGATCCGACCCTGGAAAAACGCCCCTTTTTGCTGGGAGGTGGAAAAAAAAAACCTGCTGGCTAAACCAAATCAGTCATTCCTGCAGGGCCCTTTGCCTTAAAAGGTGTCACCTAAATAAAGATGTAAAAATAATACAATGTAATTAACATTTAATGCAAGATTGCAGCTGAGCATTCAACTGTCAGGAAATATCAAAGCTGGAGAGCGTGGGCAACTTAACTCTGCCCCCTTGTGCAGATGCACCACGGCACAGCCCTTCCCCAAGCACAGGCTCAGCATTCAGCCAGCTCCAAATTAACACCCTAATTACAGCATAACCTACTTTTGCCTAAAATGAGTAGAAAAGAAGGACCATCACTTTCCCAGAGAGCCTCCTCAGCCACCTTCCTCACTTGATTGCCAGCCAGCAAGCACCTATTGAACTTCTGATGCCTCGGATCGGGAGGTGCTGGCGCACTTCAGGCCACACATGTCTAACCTGAAATCAGGACACAGGTATGAAATGCTGTTTGACCAAAACAAAGAGCCCTTCTTCCTCCAGAGAAGAGCCTCACGACCTCAGGCTGAGATTTGGCTGAAGGACTGCCTATAAAACCTGAGTGACTGTGGCAGGTAACGTTTACACATCTCCAGCCACCAAAGCCCTCGTTTGAGGCGTTCAGAAAAACTCTGCAGGCACATGAAAAGCCTGGCACATTTTTCCAAGAACGTGAAATTATCCCAATGTAAACACCTAACAATTGGAGATATCTGTCAGCACAAAGATTCAAAGTTCTGGGAAGTGTCTCATCTCTGCTCACAAGTTTGATCTTCCATCTACCCTCTTCATTATCAAAAATGTTCTCCTTCTTAAGGAGGTCTAAAGCAGGACTTAAATGTCAGAATTTTGTCTCTGTTTTCACAGCAATGACGCCTTTTTCTTCTCTGCTTCCCCCCTCTTAAATCAGCACACAAATGAATGACATTTTTCATGGGTTTGGCCCTGGCTTTTAACCTCTATTTCTTGATAATTTTAAATAACCAGAACCATCTCTCCATACACTTACAGCATGGGTCTTTCCAGCTCTAAAAATTGTTCAAATAATCCAACTACCAATATGATCCTATCAAAGTTATATTTAAAAGACATTTCCACAAGAAAAATAATGATGTCCTGAAATTACTGCTGTTAATTTTCTGTCACTTCTTCACATGACAACAGCCCACAGTGCTCCTCTTTCCAGGGGCAGTAAGTGTAAGAGCAAGACAATTGCAAACCAAATTTAAACAGGGTCAGCCAGTAAAGGAGCCGATACTCAGCTCACATCAGAGAAAAGAATCTTTTTGTCTTCTCCTGCCCACTTCAGATCTTTTCCGGAACTCCACCAACTTCTCAGGTCCATTGCAATAAAATACATCCATGAAGTCATCTTAATTCACACACTGCTGCCCATCGCCCACAACTTAAACTGAGTCTCCATTGTAAGCCTTGCCTGGAATTCAGACTTGAAGGAATTACAGCCTATATACTGTTTTCTTTTTCATTCAGCTTCCAGCCAAATCATTTTATAGTGCTTTTGCCTCCATAAAATATTTGCTTGAGAACCAATGCCAAAAAGAAAAAAAAAACAGTGCACTAAACCAAACTCAACTTTTCAGAGTAATTCTCCCCCTCTCCCTTCCCACCCTCACCCCCAGGATTTATTTTTGGCAAGTTAGAGCCCAAGTGAAGGGCAAGTTTAAACCTCTTAATTCACAAGTCCTTCACACTGGACGACTTCAAGGTCTTATAACAATTCACAAAACTCTGAGACTGTTGGGAATTACAGCTGGAGCAATCTGCATCCTGAAGTTGTACCCCTATTCTCCTGGAACAATGCAGCCCCTACTTTGTGACGAGAGGCAGGAGAGCTGAAATCCTGGATTCCCATTCAGGCTTTCTAAGGACAGCACCCACCAAGGTACAACACAGGCAAAGTGCAGGAAGCGCTGCCGCTCCTTGCACTCTGATCCCAGAGCTCTGCTAAAAGCACCTTGCCATAAAGAAACTTCTTTTTTTCCTACCCCCATCATTCCCAGGTCAATGTATTTCAATTTGCCTCTGGAAGGGTAACCTGTTTATTGAAATCTGATCAACTGCTGGAGCCTCAGCGCTAAAATACGCTCTCGCTGTTGGGAACTGTCATTTGTCTGTCACCGGGGAAGTTAATGGATGTGTTTGTTTAGTTTGTAAGTGGGAATACACAGGGCAGAGGCTGGAGGGATTACAGGAGGGGAGAGGCATTTCTGATCCACAGAGGAATGCAGTTGCTTTTCTTTAAAATTGTCTGTGTATTTTTACACAGGCACAAGAAAAGCCCCTGGAAGTTCACCTGTGCCTAAGAGACCTCAGCAAAGCCGCAGCGACCGCGCTCCATCCCAAACCCTGGCCCCGAACCTCGCAGGTAAGGAGGGGCACACATGGGCACGAGTCTGCACCTCTGTGCAGGTGAAAAATGTGCAGGGGATGAGTCCCTGCTGACAGCAACTCCCCTGGGGGGTCCCTCCGGGGGCACCACGGGTGTTAGCAGAGCCCACGGAGCAGAGGGAAGGGACAGAGCCACAGGGTGATCACACCAAGCACGGTCCCCTTACCTCTCGCTGAGTCCGAAAATGCAATTATCCCTGCCAAAAGGAGCGCCAGCTGCAATTCCATTTTGAAAACCAGATCCCGCCGTATCGCACAGGCTACTGTCCTCTCAGACCTGGAGGCAGGAAAAAGGAGAGCAAAATAGTTACTGCGGGGGGAAAACCCTGAACAACCCTCAACTTTGCAGAGTTTTAAATCCTACTGAGAAGACTGACAAGAAGAAACAGCAAATGAAAGGGCAACGTACTTGTAATTCATTCCTTGGTGTTCAGTGAGTAAAACTTTGCCCTCCTCTCTGCTTTAGCCTGATATAAATCAAGAACCCACTGAGGCCAGTAAGCTCCTCTAAGTTTACAGTTAATGCATAATTCTTTAGTATCCTGTACAGAACCAGTCTGGAAGGCAAACAAAACGCTAGCAAGTGGCCATAAAACAAGATTTCAGGTTAACAATTTGCGGAGGAACTTGGTGGAAGGGGGAGGAGGAATGTTACCTCTCCCATCAGCAGCCCAGAAAACTTTGTGCTGCTGCTCCAGTGCCCCTCAGCCAGGCTCCGCTCTGGGTACGCGCCTTCCTCCACTCCGAGACTTCTCTGTACAGCACTGATTCCTCCTTTCCTCTTCTTCCCCCGCACCCACCCCCGGCACACTCTCCCCACCAAAAGCCCCACTTGTTTCCGTGGGCTCCAGAGGTGCGTCCCAAAGCGCAACCGCACTTAATTACCCAGATTCTTGAAGATGCCTTCGCTGCGATACGCACGCCCGGGGAAGATCAGGTTTACATTAATTACACCCTATTCTCCTCCTAAAACTCTCACTCTCTAAACACTGTCTGGATTCCTCACCCTTGTAAACTCCCCGCTTTAAACACCCCGTGCCCCCAGGACACACAACAACCCGCGTACAGCATCCAGCACAGCGAACACGGCCGCTCCGCCGTTCGCTCCGCCGTTCGCTCCGCCGTCGCGGCGGGCAGCGGCAGCGGGGGGCGCCGGGGCTGCCCGGGGCTCGGCGGTAACGGGATATTCGCCGCCGGGAGTCGGGGTCGCGGCAGGGAGGGAGGGACGCGCGGGGGGACACCCGGAGCGATGCCACCTGGTGCTGCCCCGGGGCTGCGCCGGCGGCTCGCAGCCGTGCGGGGACACCGGCGGCGGGGTGTCCCGGGTTCTCCCGGGGTGTCCCGGGGTGTCCCGGCGCGGGGCACACTTACCTCGGCTGCTGCGGGCTCTAACACCGCGCGCTGGAGCCCATCCCCGCCGCTCGCCGCCTCATGCCCTCCGCGGCCACGGCGCCCGGCGGGCGCTCCGCCGCCGGCCTCTACCTCATCCCCCCCTCCCCGGGGTGGCGGGGGCTGCCTGGGGGTGCCCTCCCCACGGAGCGGCTCTGCCCCTTCACCGGCTTTTTAACAACCTTCCCCCCCTTCGCCCCCGCGAGCGATTTTTTTCCACTCGAGAGTCACGGGCGAGGAGGTCAGGGAAAGGGGGAAACCTTGTAAATTATTTTTTTCCTGCTTTCCGGGCCGGGCTGAGCGTGTGTGTGCGGGGAGGGACAGCGGGGACCTGCCAGAGCCTCCGGGGCTCCGCGCCGCGGGATGCCCGGTGATGCCGTCCGGCGGCTCGCCCAGCCGGAATCCCGTTTAAGGAGCGAGGGGAGGAGGGGAAAGGGGCTGGGGAAGGGGAGGGGAGGGGGGGGAGAGCCGGGGAGAGAGAGAAACCGGCGATAAAGCAACTTTCCCTGCAGGGCTTTGTGGCGGTGGGGGCCGAGCCGCCGCGGAGGGCGGCGCGGGGCCGCCCCGCTCCAAACTTCGCACCAATCCCCGGGAGCCCCCGGCAGCCCCCGCCCTCCGCCGGCCCCGCTCCCCTTAACCCTTTGCGGGCGGCTGCCGAGCGCCGGGAGCGGAGAGCGCGTCCCGCAGCCCCCGCCGCAGCCGAGCCCGGCAGCCCCGGCGCTGCGGTGCCGACATCGCCGTGCCCCGGAGCGCTGCCCTCCCCGTCAGCCCAGCGGCGGGGCAGACTCCGAGCCCGCAGCCCAGAACCCGTCCCGACCGAAGCGCCCCTCTGCCCGGGCCGGGAGAGAGCCCCGGCCGTGGGAACCCACCGCGCAGGCTGCCCCGTTCTGATCTCTCGCCTTGGAGGCAAATGATGCCAGAAAGAAGCTGGCCTGAACTAAGCGAAACCAAGTGGAAAATAAACTGTGGAGATGTCAGTTCCTTATATTAACTGTTACAATTATTTATTATTTACTTTCAAACGCGACTCGGCTGATGCATCCGCTCTTACAGCAAATCACTCTTCATACAGGATCAAAACCAACCTGGCAGAATTCACCAAACAGACTAAACAAACGACAAGAAAAAATACTGTCTCAATGGCTAAACTTTCTGTATCTCAAAAGAAATATCATTACTGTTGATGTTATAGTTTCTTAGATCTCTTACTTGATATGCTCCAGCATGAAGACCTCCTTGAAAACAAAGTTGTCTCAGTACTAGTTCAATGTGATAGGCACCAGGAGAACGCCTAAACCCAAGCCAAGAATTAGTTTGAACATCTGTCTTATCTGTTTTGTTAGGATTATGAAATCACACCCTCTATTTTTATTGTTATTACTAAATATTTTTACTGAGTGGTTCCTGACAACATTAAATCTTGATACACAAAATCAATGTGAAAAACATGTAAGACTAAACATATAAACCCCTTGAGCCAGAAACAAAGCGGCTGACAACACTGTTTTTGTATTTTTCATATTTATATCATCATTTTTATCATTAAAGTTAATTCAGCTGAGAAATCCCAGATGGACTCCTCCTCCTATCAGGCAATAACTTCAGCCTCATTGATTTCAAAGACAGTGTTGACTGAGGGAAACCTTCAGGACTTAATCTACATGGTCATGTTCATGCCATGCCTTCTGACAAAATCACTCTAACTTGCAGCAGAATGAGAGCTCATCTTATCCTGCATCTCAGGGGATGATGTGTAAAACACCTCTTTGTAACATTTCCTGGCCATTTCACCCCAAAGGAGTCAAGGTCTTTGTCCCAAGGACATCACCACACAGGTGATCCAGCCCCAAAACCATCTACACCACCTCTGCTTCCGTGCAGACTGAAGTCCAAAGCAGCCTCAGTTCTGGTGCAGATGTGGGACATTGGTTCACAGACAGGTTTCCCACCAGGTTAGAGGGAGCTGGCTGAGCTCCTACTCCAAGTCTTGTTTTTTGAGTCATGCACAGAGACCGAAATCCCAGATGCACCATGACAATCTTGTCCCAGACTGTCTAGACTTGGGTGAGCTCTCTCCGGGCCTCAATCAGCTCTGAAAGAAAAGATCTTCTTCCAACCCAGGCTGTGCCCAAGCTCAGCACCGAGCATCCAGCTCAGGTTGGACAGAGAGGACAAAAATCCCCTGATGGATCCATTCTTTCCATCCTCACTTCCTTATTGAAAATCATATGTGTGCCTTTGGAGGCTCCAGCATCTCCCAGACGGAGAATTTCTCCTCGCAGTACAACTATAAAGCAGCAAAATCTCTCCTGCAGCCTTCCACCAGTGTGAAGTTCTGGGAGATGAAGGATTACAGAGGTGGTACATAAGAAGTTAAAATTAATTCAGGTGCCTCAACACCTTCAGATGCCCTTTAAGCCCCTTCCTTAGGCATACAGAAGCTTTTTAAGAATATGATTCCAAGTGATGTTGCAAAGGGATTACATGGGGCAGGGAATGGAACCCACATCTTCCATACCCCAGGCTAAAATAACCAGAAAATAAACCTTTCTGACATCAAAACTTCAGCACTATTATTTTTTTTTTCAGGGGCCTGAAGGAAAGTCTGAAACCATGATGTAGGCTTCATCCATCTCAATCCCAATACCATAGCAGAGGAATAAATATAAAATATTGATACAAGAAAAATAGTTAATATTCCTGAAACAGCTCCTAGTTTATCAGAAACAAAATCTCATGTTGTTTTCCCAACACTTCTACCTAAAAAAGGAAACATGCAGAGCTGTGTTTTTCTTCTGGGCTGGCTGTAATTTGCAGGATGATTAAGTAGTCTGAAAGTCAACAGCCCCAGTTTGCTCCTGCACCCCACGGTCCTGAGACAAGGCTGTGGGAAAACAGCTTTCTGGAGCTGACAAATAAAAACAAATGCTAAGCAACGAAATACAAAATCCGTGTCTCCACATGGCCTGAGAAGCAGCCTAACAGTCCATTTGTATCCAGTTGTCCCCAAAGCCCTGTTTCCGGACCATGGCTTTTCAAATTTTGCATAGCTGTGATGGTCTAGTGAACATCCATCCCCAGAGTGACTTTCCTTATGTCTCCAAAACCACAAGCTGGATTTTTCCCAGCTTTTTTTACCTCTTTTCTCACAGGAGCTGCTCACCTCCTCCATCACAGAACTCCATTTCCCCGCATTTTCTCCCTTCCAACTTGAGCGTTCGTCCTTTTCCTTTCCCCCTGCAGATGACCTGGGAGAGGCAGCACCTTCAGACTGTAACTCCTGACCCTGCTCCAGTGATTTTTTTTCCAACTGCAGGTGGCAGCCACGCAGCCGGATCGCCCACGACACGGCTGCAGTGCCCCAAGGGACCCGGGCCGGCAGCGGTGAGCACGGGGCCCCCTCGGTGGCACGGCTCCATGGGGACATTGCCACCCGGGCTCCATGGGGACATGCCACCGGGGCACGGCAGGGCGTGCGGGGCTGGGCGGCTCCGCGCAGCTGACGGAGCACGTGAAGGTGATGGAAGGGCATGGCCAGGATTAGCACATTCCCTCCACCTGCCACGCGGTCCCTGCAGCCCTCCTCTGGTTACCCAGCCACGTGGGGTCAGCCTGAGCATCCCTCCCGCATGCCTGGGCAAGGGGGCTGCTGTGGATGCAGGGAAAGGTGAGTAACGTGATTGATCCCTGGGTGGATCAGCTCTGTTAAAGCATTTGGCGTGTGGCAAGGGCGGCTCAGAAAATGTCACATGAAATGAAAATTCTCCTGGGAAGACGAGGAGCACAAAACGCACTTTTCCATTTGCATAACACCAGAGTCACTGCCTGTTCCATCTGGGTCTATAGCTAAGGCTGAAATGGTGTTTTTCAGAGAAAGCAGTGTTGTATGAGAGCAGAATCTCTGTCTTCCCTATATGTGGTAGCTGAGACCCAGCTATAACCTAGATAACATTCAGAGGGGATGAACGGGCAGATGGAAAGATCAAACAGGGTGATACAGTGCTGAAATCTATGTCACATGTAAATATACTTTTAGTCCCTTAGACTAGGTTTGCTCCAAGTGGTGTTGCAAAAAAACAAATGGTTCATCATATGCATGTGGTTCACTTTTATACATGAAGCATGAATGCCAGTGTCTGACAGAGGGAAAGGGTGGTGGTAACAGGGTAGGATGTCCTGTCATCCAAACCTTGGGTCCTGTGCACAATGCTGAGAGGCCCCACTTCCCCATGGCCATTGTACCAGGGCTTTCCTGGCTTTCCACAGGCACAAAAGATCCATCTGCTACCTTGTGATCTCTGATCACTGTGCAGATCAGAGATCTCTGTGTTCTCTGGGTTGGTCTGAAGCTCCACCAGGAGAGAGTCCCCAATCCTTTCACCGAGGACCGGTCGCACACAGTGCCCAGCCCGGCTGTGCCTAGAGAATGTGCTTGGATTTCTCACTGCTGCTAAATCTGCACATGACAGCATCTGCAGGCAATCATTTCCACCATTCCCAGTTGGGCAGGAGGCCCTGTCTCTCTTGGCCAGGTTGGGCACGCTGTGTCAGCGCTCCCTGGCACCGGGGAAACGTGACAGCCCTGAGCAGAGTCCAAGAGGTGCTCGGGAATGCCAGCCCAGCCCAGCCCAGCCAGCCCAGCCAGCCCAGGAGGATGCATCTCACTGGCAGTGTGAATCCCTCACGCTGCCTTCCCAGCAGCTGCCAAATGAATTTCAAGGTCTCAGTGCCTGGGACACACTACTCAGCTGCTTAGCTCATGTCTCCAAGGTGGGTGACAGCAGAAGAAAACTCCTTGCTCCAGGCTAAGCTGAGCTCTCCTGATGAAGGCAAAGCTCACTTGTGCAGGAGAAACAGCATCCCAAAGCAGCACCATGAAGTACAGACCAATATTCCCTGGGTGCCAGCTTCAAACAACCTTCTCTGCTCCAAAAGGGTATATGAGAAGGTCCTAATATAATAAAATACTACAATCCATGCAAAATTCTCCTTCCTTGCAGGAAAGGTAAGAAAAAGGAAGGGGTTTAGATCAAGCAATCTAGATGGAAGAACACACAGAAGGTTTTAGAAACACAGGGCCCAGACCTCATCTGCTTTTTCTGACTTCTCTCAGTAGATCTAAAAAAAGAAACTACATTTCCAACAAAATCTGATTACCTTCTACCCAACAACTACACCATGATCACAGGAATAAACCACATCTGAGCACCATTTCCACACTCCTAAAAGGTGTTCACTTGTTCAAGATAAAGAATATGGTACAAAAAGCTTGTGGCAGACTAGTTTGCCATTTGTTTAAAAGAGTTATACTCCTCCTTTTGTTAATTGTATCTCATTCCTCTTTTTCATATTCCTTTTCTTCACTCTGTGCTTCTTTCCACCTTTAAATATTTGAAGGCAGTTCTGTAACTCTGCGGTTGTTCAAACTACAAGTAGTTAAAATTTCCAAATGTTCTCCATAAACACATCCTTCCTCAGGCCCCTTATCCTTTATATCACTCAACACTGGTTTCTTGGAGTCAGTCTGACACTGATATATGAAGGATTTGATTTTGCTTTCCTTCTACATCTGGCTAGAACAAGAATAATCCCACTGGAGCCATTGGAATCATTCTAAGTGAGAAAAAAAACCTGATCAAGCCAACAGGCTCATATAAGCAGCCACTATTCAGTCCAGGAGTCCAGGTAGGCTGAGCTGAAGACTGAATTTGCAACCTTTGAATCCAAATACTCATTCTGGGAGGAGACTACAATTTTCAAGGCCTAAATCTCCTCCAACTGCTTCCTCACATCATCCTCCTGTTCAAGGAAATTTGTACACATGCTGGTTTAGCAAACAAATGCAGCAAACATGAAAGAAGAGTTGTGAAAAATAACGAAAAAAGAAAAAAGTCCAGTATCAACAGACAGAATGAAAAACAGAAATGCCAAGTATTAATTGCTGAACAGACGTGAGGAATGTTAAGGGAAACTGTTTGGGGATTTATGTTCACAAAAATAAGACAACTTCCCAAACTATTTCCTTTCAAATCTCTCAGTATTTTCCATAAATTCCATGTGCATGTGTGGTACTCTCTGATAACATACAAATCTGCATGCATAAACTGTTTTGAAATGTTTGTACAGTTTCATCCAAAAATATGACTATATATTTGTGTTTTAATTGTCAGCAATGGCAGATTAGGCAAGAGCCACATGCATCATGTCAGGGGCACTGACTAAGTTTAGGTGGTACAAGCACAGCCTCCCCCTTTCTGGCTGGGTCTTGATAACAAAAAGAAACCAAATTATCTGAAGGATAAACCTGCAGGAAAGCAGCAGCACAGCCCCTGCTCTCAGTGGCAGGGGTGCTGGCCCAGACAAACCCCCTGAAACCAATAAAGCCATTGCAGATTCATGCAATTGTAACCAGGAGCAGAAATTTGCTGATTTCCAGGTCACACATCAGAGTTTTTGCAACTCTGCAAAAAAGTAAAGCCTTGGGGGGGGGTAGGTGGGGGGAAGAGGGACTGACACTTTGCCTCAATCAGTGTTGTTTGAAAGGTCTTTCATTTATTAACATTCTTTCTGAAGCCAAACTTTTGTTCCACTCTATCAGGAATATAATGCAGCTGCATTTTCTGGATGGGAACACCACCAAAAATATGTTAACTGTACAGTCAACAGCTATGTCTTGTTTACTCTCGTGCGTAAAAACCACACGGAAATGATCCTCATAGGAAATTTCTATCTGTGTGCAAATAGAAACAAGAGGAGAGACTGGAATGGGATACTTGCTGAGAAATGGGGTGGGAGAGCTGTGCTGCCTTCTCCCCAGTGAGCATCTTGCTCCAGCCTGCCCGGACTGGCAGGAGCTTTGTTTTGCCCAGGGTTTGTCCAAGAAACTCTCCTTGATTCCCTCAAATAGAGATCCAGCCTGGGCTGTTGTGGTACAGAAATGAAGTTGGCAGGGAAGATGCATCCAGCACCTCAATGCTTTCAGTCCAGGACATTCCTCTCAGAGATACAATTTTTTTGAAGTTTGTGGATGGCCCTCAGCCCATGCAGCCACACCAACACCACAACAGCTCAGCCGTGGTTTTATCCCTGATGGGGGATGAGCTGCCCATGGGAGCTCAGTGGGGATTTCTTGGCCCTGCAGTTGCTCAATTTTGAAAAACTCTTGCAGGTTGTCAAAAACGTAGTCTGGTCTTTTTGACTTTTTGTTCATTTTGACTTTTTGAGGAATATTTAGGGATGTAAATGTTTGTAATAAATGTTTAATTACGTCTTTACTTTTTTTCTCTTTGATGTGCAGAAGCAAAAAATCCTCCTGAGAATGCATTGATCCATGTATATGTTTGAACTGTGCAAATGAGTGATATTGAGTTATGTCGGGGGCCACGAGTAATAGCAGCTTCTTCGAGCCAGGTCTCATAAGCTCTTGGAGGTCCATTACTCACCCAAGATAGCTCAGCTACCTTTGGAGGCATAAAATCAGCAGGATGGCTTCTGTTGTAGTGTTGGAAACAAAAAGGTTTAATAAAAGGCAAAATAACAAGCAGAGAAAAACCAAGCCAGGTGCAAGAGGTTCTTGTTCCTGGTAAAACACCTCACAAAAGCGATTGGTTTCTTTGTTCTCGTCTTTTTCTAATAAATTGCCCAGGGGGGACTTTTTGGCTTCGGTCCAATTAGCTATCCTGAAGTTTGAGATGAAGTCCTAAAGGTCCTATGAGGTGTCTTTTTCACCTAATCAAGGAAACTTCTAGGCTTCTTTCCTTTTTGAGAGGACAAAGGATAGTTTTGTCACTCCGTCAACAGGGAGCACATTCCTATAGCTCAGATGTTCTTCAGACCTTATCCTGGTGCTGCTCCCATGGCTTCATCCAAGAGCACTGTTGGGGTGGCTGGCTGTGTTGTCCTCTCACACCAGGAGGACAAACCTTGATGGACTGAGGAGCTCTGCCCACTTATCCACAGCCCAATAGGATGGATACAAAATCCACCAAGGCATGATGCGCCAGAAACTACATGGAGAGCATCTGGCCCACCCTCCCCAGGCACAGGGAGGGTTAAATATTAACCACACCCAGTCTGGTGAGGCCTGGCTGCCCCTTGGGCTGGGCAGCATCCCCCTCAGCCATCCCCAGCCAAGGGAAGAGCAGAGAGCTCACTAAGGAGCCTTGGAAATATGCAAGGAGCTGCCAACGTTTGCTGCCAAACACTTCTATCTTTTGACAAAGATAAAGCTGTTGCTTACTTAACCCAGCCTTTATGAAGCTCACAGCTCTGGGTTTCCAAAATAACAGGAGCAGAGTAGGGCTGGCTGGTGTCCTGGTGAGCAGCAGATGTACTCAGGGCACTGAGAAGGTGACAATGTATCTCATGAGAAAAATGGCTGGATTGTAAATCATATATGATAGAAATAAATAAGAACATAAACTCCATGGGCCAGAGGACTTATCTTCTCGTGTTTCTGTAAAGGCCAGGTGTCTGTTTACTTAAGAGAGCCATTAAGATATAGTGTTAGTAATGAAGAACAAAAAAATCTGCTACTCAGAAAGAATAATGAACATAAAAATCTTGCACGGCAAGGCAGATGTAATGCAATAGTGAGAGAGCAAAAGGTGACATAAATACATAAAAGGGTGTCCTCAGCTGTCACACAGTTTGTAACCCAAGGCCAGAGGGAAGAGAGATGTCGGGACACAAGGCACAGCACCCACTGCAGTGCTGGCTCTGAACTCCAAGGTCTGCTTACTGGGGAGCTTTTACCCATGTTCGACACAACTGTGAGTTCAAACAGATTAATGTCATCGCAGGGTTTGGGTGGGCAGCTTTGCTGGGGCTTTGGGGCCTGCCTCCTCCATGAGGTCCTAAATCTGACTGACCAGGCATTATCCATTTGCCAGAGCTTTTGTCAAATCTCAGGCTTCCTGCAAAAATGAGCCGGACTCCACTCTCATTTTCAGACCATTTGCTCAGTTTTTACAGGGATAGGTGCTGCAAAACCACTACAAATACTGCAAATAGAAACTCCCTTTTTAGCTACAAATCTCACTGGTCCCAGGAAATACTAATTTTCTTTTAATACTACAGTTATTATCTGGCAAGAATATAGCCCCTTACTCTGCCACCCA
The DNA here is from genome assembly GCF_012460135.2 of Molothrus ater. NCBI lineage: Eukaryota > Metazoa > Chordata > Aves > Passeriformes > Icteridae > Molothrus > Molothrus ater. Next base: position 66,567,048 of record NC_050481.2, read on the forward strand.
TGACCCAGGCTGAACCTGTTTGGCCTGTGTTATTGTGCTAGTGTAATTCAGTGGAAAAGAGATTGGATTAAACAGGCAGCTCTGGAGGAGTAAATAAAAGGAACATGCTTTAAAGAGTAAATAGACAAGTCTGGGTATAATGGAATAACTCCTGGTCGTGCTAAATCAAAGAGAAAATAATGCCCTCACTAAAATCTGCACATGGGTGTTTGTCTCTGCAAGAAAGAGAACCAACAAAACCCAGAGGGGAGCAGAAGATGCTCTGGGGCTATCCACAAATCCACACTGGAAACAGTACCCAAAAAAATGAGAAAAAAAAAAAAAAAGAGGAAGAGGAAGAGGCAAGCTCCCTGTAGCAGCCAAAGCTGTGCTGGGGAAGAAACCACCCAATTTCTGAATGGTCTGTACAAGTGTCACAAGTTTTCCAAAATGAGTGTATAGAAAACTTGGTTAGCTCCAGTTAGTTTCTCACTGATTCTAGATCAAATTTATTTAGCAGCAGAAATACTCATTTCTTTCCTCACTGCCAGCCCTGCAGCTCAACCTGGAGTGGCAGGTTGAGTTCTCAACTTCCCCTCCCCTTTTCCTTTCACACTTCTCTCGCAAACCAAGAGCATGTTTGATGTTTGAAGGCAGTAAGGGGATTTTCCAGCACAGGGAATCCTAGAGGAGCAGCCAGAGCTTCTGTCCAGGCCAGCAGCACAACGTTCTAAGGCAGGAGAGAGGCCTGGGAGGATTCAATACTCCCTGGCAGCCTGAGCATAAAGATTCCAGCTTTGGGAATTGTGAGCTGGCATTATCAATCAGCTCAGCTGTTAAGTCAATTGATTTGCCTTCCTTCACAGGCAGTTTTACCCCCAGCAAAAAGTTGAGAAGCTGCTGATACAAAGCTCACTGCATTCCCCCTCTGCTCACCAGGAATTTGTACTCCAGCAGCACTGCAAGAGAAACAGGGCACTCACCTCTCCAGGACAAAACTAAGAAAATACAGTTGTCTGCAAGTATCCAAGGAGGGTAAAACACACGTGAAGTCACATTTTAGAGCTGATATCCACATGTTCATGCAGTAGCATCAGAAAAAGCACATTGTGCATGACCCAGGGACATTTGTTTCCCATCTGCAGAGGAAATTCTCAGCACTTTAAAGGTGTGAGGGTCCTTCCGATGGGAAAATGGGACAGTAAATCTGGGAGCCAAAAATGAAGTTCCTTTCCTCATTTCTACTGTGACTTTAGTGACAGGGCTTTAATGAAGAGTTTTGACAATATACAACATTGTTATATGTTGGCTCAGCTTTATGGATGTATTGCCTCTCCTCTGCTAACAAGGGAATAGGGATCATCATTTCAGCTGAAAGACATGCAAGTGCAGGAAAGCTAAAAATACACAATTTTATGCAGGCATTTTTCTAACTAGGCCCTAAATATCTTCTTCATAAATCATTTGCAATTATGAAAAGGGTGAGAACTCAGAGTCCTGATGTGGCCATAAATTGAGATACCCAGATTGCAGACACAACCACCCCTACTTGAGCATTGCACTTAAAGTGAATAAATGGAGAGAAGGAATTCCACATATTGTAAAGTTATACAGTGCAAAAGAATTCTTCAAGGAATACAACATCCTGAATCTATGACAAGGAAATCCAGGCCAGGCATTAGGGAAAAAGTGAATACATTTCAAGGCCAGGCAGAATTAGCAGGATGATCAATCTGAATAATTCAAGGTGCCTAAACTCAGCCATATTTTCCAACAAAGTGGAGTAAGTGTGACTCTGTTGTGTGATCCAGCACCAGGGTGAGGGACTTGGGTTATGGACACCAAAGTCATCTGCATGAAAGGTTTCTCAGGGCACCAGTTCAGAAAAGATCCAAAAGCAAAGAGATAATTAAAGCTGCAGGTCAGCATTTCCAAATCACTGACCATGACTCCTGGGGGAAGAGCCATGCCAGTGGTGTGCCCTGGCAGAACACTCAGCTCTGTGAACCCCTGTGCATGGGGCATTAGTGCAAGGAGTGGCCAGCCACAGCTCCTGCTTTCACCAGCTAAAAGTGCCTTACAACCAATCCTAGAGTAACTCTTTGCTTTCACCTGGCCAAGATTTACTCCCAAAGGGTGTTTTCCCAGAGAAGTTGCAGGGCTCTCTCCTGTTGACACCATCTCCAAGCAGCACACAAGCTGTGCCTCATGAGAAACCCTCTGGAAGATGCTTCAAGATGGGCTGGAGGAAGTTTGGGTGCAGGAAGCAAGACTGCGTGTCTTGAAACTCAGGAGTCCAGAAAAAGAGCAACATACTTCAGCACAAACACAAAGCTTTGTCTGTGAAAAGTGGCTTGTCAAGGGAATGTGGAACAGGAGAGCATTTGGGATGGTGTCTATAAGAAGAAAATAAGAAGACCCTTCTATTTGAGTAGAGAAACATCCTTGCTAGCACTTGTATCATTGTCAAATTACTTTTCTTAAACATAGGTCCATGCTTTTCTAAGATACAGCCCAAGAAGTTTAGTCTGGCACGTGCAAGAACATCTTAGTGATTAGTAACTACTTTTTGCACAGCTCTCAGAGGCATGCTGTGACTTAATAGTTCAAACATGTTTATTGGATCTGAATAAAGCCTTGTGGGCCACTCAGAAGTGACACAAAACTCAAAGTCTTAGCTCAGTGCCATTTCTGTTTGAAGGCAGAATTGCAGCTGATTGGAGTAATGAACTTTGGTAGAGTTGTCCACAGGCCTGGAAATGTGTATTTAATTCTTTTGCCATTTAGTAATTGAGTCCTAGGCATCAGAACAGTGAACCATGTACTTGGGTGAGTTGGACAACACAGGTTTTCACTGGAGGAGTGTTTGTCACCCAGAATATACCCAAGCACAGCATGGATAAGCCAGATACGAGCCCTGTTCCTCTCACTGCCACTTCAGACGTCAATCACATGCAGCTCCTGATTTAGAGCAATTCATGCCATCACTCTTGTGAGCTGGAAGTGAGAATGCCTGTGTGAAGCCCAGGATGCCAGCACAGAGTCAGGGCACATGGTGTGAAAGGTGTAGGTGTAGGGCAAGTGGCTGACACCATCATCCCCTAACAAGCACAGTTTGCACAAAGAGCAAGCTGAGCACACAGGCTAAGACTGACAAACTTGGTCAGAGATGAGCTGCAGCCACAGAACTCATCTTCCATAGCTCAGGAACACTTGGGCCTGGAGCTGCCATTCAGCCTGTTGGAGACAGACAGTCTCACAGAGACACAATGGTTTCCTGATCCAAATACCTACATGAGCACATGGCACACCCAGCATCTTCCTCTTCCCCTCCCATTGTCCTGACATGTCCTCATCAACTCACTCCAGTTTGTATTGTATTTAGAGAAGCTTTGAAAACATTTCTCAGCTTTGCTGGGAATTTATTTCTTCATCCCAGTTTGTGCTGAAGGTGTTCTAGGAAATTACATGTTATTCTGGGCTATAAGGAGCTACCCATGGCTAAACATTCCCCTTCCACACCATGGCACTAAGACAAAAGAGAAAGGGAGAATAAATGCCTCTAAGTCTCAGTTATGGTTGAGCAACAGAGGGGTGGTTTATACTTCTGCTGCTGGACTCTCTTTGTGGTGCAGGGACACCCATCTAAGCTCCATCAGAGGCAACATGCCACCACCTTGTTCCTCATATCTGATACCATGGGAACTGAGTTATGTGATTTCCTAGACCACATCAAAAGTTATTGGCAAGATCCCACATGAATAAGTCCATGAGACCCAGAAGTACCAGTGAGCAAAAGGAAAAACGGGTTGGAAGCTCTGCAGAGTCCTCCACTGGTGCTAAGGTGGGTATTGATGATCATTGGAACACTGGCGTGGCTCAGGGCAGACTCTGTGCAGGCACGTCTCCATTGTGCTCCCAGTGCATTCCAGAGCCACCTCAATTCCTGTCAATGTCTGATTATCCCTCCCTTCCCTTCATAGCTAAAGGAAACATTGGAAATGCCAAGATTTGCTTTTGTTTATTCTGTCTTTATCCATCTCTCCCTCTTAGCTAGTAAGTGCTGCACAGCCTCTGTTCTGCCATGTACAGCAGCAGTGTGTGAATAATAAATAACAATGATATGCTTTCAGCCAGAAAATAAACCCCATATGTGTCCTCAAGTATCTCTTTTCTCTTGAAGTATTCATGCAAACATTGGTTCCAGAGACTGTTATAATCCTGTTTACTTGTCAATGCTCGGAGTGAGCATGTAATTACAGTTCCACTGTAAGATACTTAACATGTAATTCAATGGCAAAGAGCTGCCACGTTATTATAGTCTTCTAAGTTTGGATTTATGCCCTGAAATCTAAATTAGTCCCAACAATTTCTGTTCAGAGGAGGATAATTTAATGCAAATAATATCAAGCTCACCAAAGAGCAAATGTTACCAACACCAAAAAAAATGCAAGCAAGTAATTTTTAATTTTTTTTTAAGCTTCTTTTGCCACCACAGTTTTCTTGGACTTGAATCTCACTAGGTAGGCAACGGGTTTGTGTTTGAGTATGATGCCAAAGTGACATTAAAAGTATCAGTGGCAATCAGAAACCTTGGGAATCAGTTCTGTCCTTGAAGACAGACACAAAACTTCTGTCACACATCTCTTATGGTGATACTGAATTGTGACCTTGATGTCAGTCCTGAGCTAAAAGAAAAGGAACTAAAGGAAATTATAGGCATATCTAGCCTTTGCTCACTCATTCACTCTGGTGTAGCTGTCTCTAGGATCTGTCATTATGCTACTGCCTGTCAGACCATCATCATCAACTACACTAATTGGGCCCTGCCTTTAAAATAATCCATCCTCAGCACCACAGTACTTTGCACTCCTACGGGCCTGTTCATTCAAGACTCTCAGAGGGCTTTACATGTCCTGACTGCTTAAGCAATGCAATGTGCCCAAGAATTTGGTCAGAGGCACAAGAGGGTAGCTGTGTTTGCCACAAGACACTTACACACTTGTCTACAGTCACAGGCTGCTCAAGGGACAGAGGGAGGACTCCAGCTCCTGGCTGCGCTCCTTTTCTGCACGCCCAACCCCATGTTTTGTATGAGCCTCAGTTTCCCATTTGTAAAAGGAACTTCAGTTTTTCAGCCTTTCCAAGGGCAGCCTGACACAGCCATGGGACCACTCAAGAACAAGTGGCCATGGCCACTTGTGATCCATGGCCATGGAATTGCCTGGGTCTCCTTCACCACCTTTCAACAAGGTTGCCCTTCCCAAGCCATTCCCTGGCTGCTGAAGCTCATTGCCGGCCCCTTGGGTACAAAAATAAGGAAGGCACTTTTGTTCCAAGGGACAGAGGCCACAGCTAGGCTGGGAGTCCATGGGAGCCATGCAAGAGTGGGCAGAAAGTCCCTGGGGAGGGGAGGGGAGGGGAGGGGAGGGGAGGGGAGGGGAGGGGAGGGGAGGGGAGGGGAGGGGAGAGAGGAGAGGAGAGGAGAGGAGAGGAGAGGAGAGGAGAGGAGAGGAGAGGAGAGGAGAGGAGAGGAGAGGAGAGGAGAGGAGAGGAGAGGAGAGGAGAGGAGAGGAGAGGAGAGGAGAGGAGAGGAGAGGAGAGGAGAGGAGAGGAGAGGAGAGGAGAGGAGAGGAGAGGAGAGGAGAGGAGAGGAGAGGAGAGGAGAGGAGAGGAGAGGAGAGGAGAGGAGAGGAGAGGAGAGGAGAGGAGAGGAGAGGAGAGGAGAGGAGAGGAGAGAGGAATGTGGCCCTGGAGCACCTGGGAGCCCAGGCTGCCAGCAGGGCCAGGTGTGCAGCACAGAGCAGGGGGACCAGGGGCCATGAGCCGGCGCTGACAGCCCGGGGTCCCTGATGCATCAGCCCTTGGGGTCTCACATGCATCTGCTGGAGGGTTTGAGATTTGCTGTGGGGATCAGTAAGCAGCTGGGCTGCTGGATTCCCAGCATGCCTGCCAGGTTCAGGCAAGCTGGAGGGGGTGTAACCCCGTGGAAATCATGCAGGCATGTAGATGAATGTACAATATCCTCACCCATGCACATGAACACATGGGGACAAGGGAGAGGTGAGTGTAGCACTGGCTTGGATGCATTTGCAGAAGACCCCAGGAAGAGAGAGGAGTGACCAGCAACACAGAAGCCAGCACCTGAGAGCCACCACAGACCCCTTGGAAAATGCCTGGCCCCTCAGCTCTCCTCTTAGAAGCCCTCCACTCTGGTTTAGAGCTCGCTCTCTGATGGTCCAGGTTCATACAGCAGTTACATTGTGCCATCTTCTGGTTAAAGACTGAGGACTCCCTCTCCGGGAGTCCTGCTTCCCTCCAGCATGCAAGGAGAGGTGTTTTCTTATGCCTTCAAGTGATATCTGGAGATGTCAGGGCAGCTCAGCTGCTGTGGTGTAACATCACCTGCAGAAAGGAGCCACAAGCCCAAGGCAGTTTGTGAGGATCACGGGGACATAGGAGGTGCCAAACACAGCCCTGGTCTGCCAAGCCTGATGTTCTTGCCTCGAGGAGAAATAACATTTGAGCATATCTTTTCAGTGAGACACTGAGATACCCTTATACCCACTTGGCTGGCTGTGCACTTATGAACCACCTGTCGGTGATGAGCAAACCCACAGGAAAGTTAAAAAGAAAGTGGGCTCAGCAGGGTCCTCAGAGATAAAACATACTCATCTCCCTAGTAAGGAAGATCATAAATATCCATAAATGCATGAGGACACATGTTGAAAGCTGCTGCCTGTTACTCATGTGGATCACGAATATGGGGAACTGGATGTTCCCAACCCACCCTTTGCTGCAGAAAAATGAAGATACAAAACTGCAGAGGGATATATGTTCTTGGGAAGAGAGCTCTTAGTGGAGAAATAATTGGTCTGAATGTGCAAGCCTGGACCTGATGCAAAAAAATTAACTGACAAATCCTCTTGTTTTTCCAGCAGCACAATTTATAATGTAAGTTTTAAAACACAGCCCCTGAAAGAGGAGTAATTTCCAACACTGCCACATCACACCCAAACCTGACCTCACTTGCACCAACACATCTCACTTGATTTCAACAGCAGCATTTCTCCACCTACCAGGATCATTTTGCAGAAGTAGGTGTGCAGGAGGATGAGTTCAAAAGGAGCTAATTAGGCACACAGACAGACAAATTAGAAACAAAGACTTCACTAAATACTGGTTAAGCAAACACAGCTTCAGGGAAGATCCATGCTAAGGATTGCCATGAGCAGTACTAGTGTGAGCTGGATGAATTAGGTGCACAGCAGTCCCCACCAAAGAGCTGGCACATAATGATGTTGCTACAGGAAACAGTATGAAAGGATGAAATCACCTCCTGTTCCAAGAAAGGGAAATAGCCACTGCATTTCAGACACTGCAGAGCATGGGACCTGACAGACCCGTGGCTGCATTTGCCATCCTATTTAATTATTTTAATCATCTCTGCAAATGTGTTTAGTCTCAAAATGTCTTTTTATAGTGTTCTGAAATTTGAAGTAAATCAGGGTCGTTATGAAAGCAGTCTGCTGATGTTACACACAGGTATCAGCCAGTGTCAAGGTACTGTTTTGCTGTTAGCTTAACTGAAGCTGGAGAAGCAGACAGAGATTTTTACAAGATTTACATGACTCCAGCCTGGTCTGCCCACTTTTAATCTGCCTGCACTTCCTAACATGCTGGGTATCTCCTTGAGCAAGTCTGTCATCAGGAGGAGATATGGGAACTTGTCCAGATTCTGCAGTAATTCAGTCGCTCAGTGCCATCAGCGATTTGGCACAGGAGCAATGGGAGCTTGGATCGCGCCGTGCTGCAGCCCAGCCCTGTGTGAGGTCTCTGGGCATTGCATGGGGAGCAGGAAAATGCTTCCTGAGGCTGAGCTCACCCTTGCACCCAGATCACCAACAGCAGAAGAAGGATTTTGGGTCTGAAGTTGGATGCTTGGTGGGTACAAATGAGAAATGAAGCACATCACCCTCTCCCAGCAATGAGGTCTGGGCTTTGCTAGTTCTGACCACTGTTGTTACACAGTCATCTCCCAAGAATAAGTCCTGGCCTGCTCATTGCATCATTGCTTGAACACATTGGTAGTAAAATATGAAGTGTTTTTTCTCCCTGCAAGTCTACCAAATATCAGTCCCCCTCAGGTATCAGCTTTTAAGCCTTACAGCATTTTTCTTTTGATCATTTCTATGCCTACATTTCTATGATTGCATGGGCTAAGGATGACTCAAATATTCCATATGGGGTCAGGGCTGTGGGCTTCTGAAATCAGCAATCTAAACATGTAATTATTTTGTTGTTTACTGCAACTTTCAAACTTTCTTTGAACTGTTTTTTTTCCCACTGAATTGACTTATGGGTTGTTGTTTATTCATTGCTGCAACAGTTTTCCTCCTCTCCACTCCACTTGGGCTCTGTCCTCCTATCCATCTGGCATCACAAGCTGACAGTTAAGGTTTTCTGCCAGGTCCCCTGCAGCACTGTGCATTTCACAGAGTCCCTTGGCCTTGCTCTCCCTTCCTAAAGAAATATCCCATTTCATCCCATCTCCATTCACTGCTCTGATTGCTGCTGGAATTTTTGACCTATCTCTCTCTTTGCCATTTTGTTGCTCATCACCTACAGCATTCCACCACAGGGGAGCTCATGTCACCACATCCTCCTCTGATGTCCCTGGTGAGGCCCCATTCCCCATCCCCAGGCATTGCAGATGGTGCCCACAGCCCATGGATCTCCCTAAGACCCTCTGGGACCAAGAAAGGAGCAAGACCCCAAATGACCAGGCACTGGCATGGTTTTGAAGATCTGAAATAAGAGACACCTCTGCTGCTGACCTCCTTGGCACCCTGCAGTGCCCAGGGGAGCTCACCAACAGCAGCAGCTCTCTACTCAGGTAAATATATTGTCTGAGCAAGGGTATTTTTATCCAGTTTTAGCACGGTGCAATATCAAATATCCTGACAAATCCCAAACACATCATGGATGCACTAGATTCACTGCCTCCACCAAATCAGAAGGCAATTGTACATTATTTTTGGCATGATTTGGTTTTAAAGCGGCCATGTTGTCTGCTGGCCATTGGACACTTTCCTGCCAGCTGTTGCACAAACTCCTTCAACAGACTGTGAAGTCTGGACACTTCCCCAAAACAAACAAGCTAATTACACAGAAGATGCCAAGACCTGATTTCACTGTCTTCTTAAAGGCAGGTGCCATATTTGTTTGCAGCCAGTCTTTAAATGTCTTTGACCTGGAGTTTCACTGACTTAATTTTTTCTGGCAGTTGTTTCTCTCTAGATGCGTGATCCTTTCGTGTTGTCCAATTCCCATTGGCATCAGAGAGAATTTTGGCTTATCTAGGGCTAAAGGACACAGCCCTGGCTTTTTTTAGCTTCCCTAGGTGCATTACATCTATTGATTTATGTGAGAAATGGTTACTTTGCCTTGGTGGAGAAACAAAAACACCCAAGTGTGAAAAGACAAGGTGACTGAAGACACAATGGTCATGTCGTTCCTGAAATGTTCGTCTCACTGCAGAAACAACACTCTGCACTCAGACCAAGTGATAAGTGAGGACACGGAATTAGCCAAAATAAACCTCCTTATCTTAAAAAAATTCAGCTCCCTAAAGCCAACCTGGATCTGATCTGTGTGAACAACAAGAGAAAGTGCAAGAACACCGAGATAATTCTTAAAATAATATTACCATAGGACCCAACAAAATATAAGCTCTGCTCACAGAACAAAAGTTATTTGCAATTAGCTCTGATATGATGCCCATGAGAGGTCAGATGGAGAGCAGAGCACTCACCCCTCTACGTCTTCCACTTTTAATTTGCAAACATAGGCAACGATCCTGTTGGGAGATACCTTGGCTGGACATCAAACACCAAGTGGTTCTCATTGTCTGTGAACTTCCCTTTAAAAGCAACAGGACCCCTCCTAGCATGGAAGGAGGCCTTTGGTTAAAATCTGTGTATTAGACTGAATTCACCAACTCCACTGAGACAAGGATCATCCCCAGTGTGTGGCACTGGTTAAGGGGCTTCATTACAAGCCCTGTCCCATGAAAAACTTATTGTGTTGAATTAAATCTTTTTAAATTAACTCTTGAGATATTCTTTGTGTATGACTATAAATCCCTCTTGGACACCAAGTCAAGCCCTCAGGTGGTCTAAAGAGGCATATGACAGAAAACTCAGTAAGCTCACTGAGTGTATGGCATGGAAGATGTTCCACACCGTGCCTTGAAATCATTCCTCCTTACTCCCCTGATCCAGCATCATGGATGTCAACCAGAGAGATCTGTCTTTCCTGCACACTGCAAACCCCTCCAGCACCAGACACAAACGTGTCTGTCCCAATTCCCCTCCCCACCTACAGCACATGATCAGCCCTGGGCTGGGACATCTCTTCCCCTCTCCTGCCTTGCTACGAATCATCACTCAAAATCCACTTTCCTTGCCTATTGTGCAGTTTTCTTCCTTTTTGCACAAAATATAAATGTAAGAGGGCCCCCACATACATGTTTAGGTGCTTGTACACCAGACTGCATGTACAGGCTACATCTTTCTCTTTTAGTTAACATAAGCTGTCAGGAAGAAAAAGGGAAGCAATAGATGTCATGTCATGAAAGTGTTATTATCCACATGGTGCTGGTAGTTGACAAACTGACACCTCCATGTGATAAATGCAGGTCTTTGGATGGGATGAGAGTCCAGTGCAATCCCACAGGAGTCAAGCCCATCAATGAGCTCAGACCAAGAAAATTCTGCTGCTTTGCCAAGTATTTTGCAGGGAGGGAAGATTTTCTCCTGGGACACTGTTTCCCAGCAGGACAGAGGTGAAATGGGACTTGAGTTGTGCCCAGTGAAGCCCATGTCCAACTTGTATACATGCTGGAAGAAGTCCAGCTTCACAATCAAACCATCCACGAGGGAGAGGACATCAGTGAAGCAGAGTATCCTTGGGGAAAGACTGTTTGTCCTTTTTTGCCTGGCAGGGAATCTCTCAGCACAGTTTCAATCACACAACACACTCAGCAGTAATGTGGACTGAATTGTTGCTCCTCAGGGGTCTGTCTGCCAAGAAAACTGAGGAATGACTCATGTAGTGGCATTCAGAGTGAGGGGAGGGAAGGACCCAGAGGTGAAAAGTGATTCAAAAGCACAGAGGCTGAATTCCATGGGAGGACAGGTCAGTCCCACACACGATGCAGGAAAATGCCCTTGCAGTGCATCAGGGAGATGCAGCAGAGCAGTGGGTAGTGGAGAAATGCATCCTTCTCCTAAGGCAGAGACAGCATTGCCATGAAGAGGCAAGTGATAAACATCTGATCCACCACGAACCAGGACATCCAGAGAGTGTGGATGGTTCAGGGCTGAACCTGTTCATTGGAAAGTAGACTGGTGGCAACCAGTGGAAATGTGGACTGGAAATTTTTGCTGAATTTATTCCTAACTTACAGGAACTACTCACTGGGAACATTCAAGAAATGGGCCAAGATGGGCTTTCTTCAGTCAGAGGTGGAAAATTCATTAGACCCACATCTTGTTGGCTCCACTGTGACCCATGCAATATCTGTGTTGGAGAGAACCAGATGTGCTCCAATGATATTTCTGGGAGATGCATTTGATGAGCCCTTGAAAGCAGGCTGCACAAGGGGGAGAATACATCCCCTTTGCTTCCAGAAACACTTGCTTTACATCCATGACCTTACCCATAATAATTCCTCCCCCCACACCATTTACAGAGCCCAAGTGACCCATCTTTTGCATTTCTTGCTGCTTTTACAAATCACATGTAAAAAAACTCTACCTTCTTTCACATCCACTGTTCAAAGGAGAGAGTCAAGCAAGGGAATATGGAAAACTGTTATAAATCCTGTTATAAAACCAGTTATAAAACCAGTGGCTCCTTGTTACATCCCTGTCCTCTGCTTTCTTGCATGTCTTTGTCCATTGAAGTCCCCCCCTGCTTACACACCACCCTCCTCCAGCCCAGGCTGGGCATCTCACAGGAGGCAATGACACCTTGGGGGCCAGGAAGGGCCAGGTCAATTTTACAGAAAAATGGGCAAGTTCTGGAGAAATCATTCCCAAAGAGGCAGTTTTGCCTTGAAACTAACATAGAATACATGTCTGTGCTTATGGGACACCTGACACTGCCAAAAGGAGATTGGAGTGGGAAAATAAACCACCCCCCAGCCCTCGGCTTGCTGCCAGCACCAAGCGTGTCCAACTGCTGCACTGGAGAGACCCCACCAGCCACGGAAAACTGGGTCAGGCTGCAGCTCTCTCATTGCTGCTGGGCATCAGCTAGAGGGGCAGGTTCCAGGGCTGAGTGGCAGCCAAGCAGGGGCCCCTCTGGGCCAGGGCTGGGGTGCAGAGGCTGGGGCTGTCTCCTGGACTCGCTGGAGCAAGGATGGGGTTTGCTTTTGGCAGGGGGTGCAGAGGCTGGGGCTGGGCTCACTGGAGCAAGGATGGGGTTTGCTTTTGGCAGGGGGTGCAGAGGCTGGGGCTGGCTCCTGGGCTCGCTGGAGCAAGGATGGGGTTTGCTTTTGGCAGGGGGTGCAGAGGCTGGGGCTGGCTCCTGGACTCGCTGGAGCAAGGATGGGGTTTGCTTTTGGCAGGGGCTGGAGGGGCTGCTGCGCCGCGGCGTCATGGCCAGCTGCTGAGACCATGTCTGGGCCCAGGCACTGATTAGAAACTGTCCCAGACAGAGCAGGGTGAGGGCAGGGGGGGAGAGTGAGTGATGGATTAACCCATTTTGAGTCACACACTTTATGAAGAGCGGGTTACTTTCTGCTCCAGCACTGAGTTACGCTAACAGGCATTGCTGAGACGGGGCCTGAGTGAGATTTATTTATCTTGAATCCCTTTAAACATTTCAACACCCCATGGCTGTGCACCCAGCAAGCCTGTGAAACCACATGCCTCACAGTTCCTACCCTCTCCCTGCTATTCCCTCCTGGCTGTTTCACTCCCTCCTTGCTGCAAGCCAGATTCCTTGTCAAAATTAAAACTAAAGGCATAGGAGGCATGCACTTGGCTTTCCCCTGTGCCACCTGGTAGGGCCTGGTCCTGCCTGGGGGTGGTGGGACCTCTCATCAGCACATAATCACTGCTAAAAGACCCCGTGGCCTCCTCTTTTTTTCAAAGTCCAAGGCAATATGGATACTGGGGAGCAGCACAGCATGGGACACTTCTTTGAAATGGTGTTTACTTTGGAGTGCCTCGTGCTGCACACAGGATGTGCCTTGAGAAGAGCTCCTACATCTGCAATCCATCACCCAGAGGCCGAGGAGCTGAGGCCATACAGCCCATTTTTTAACTTTGCCATCCACTGACTAAGAAAACACAGTGGGAATGGTTTATGGGCTGGCACTGAATGGTATAGGAGCCCCAGCACTCTTGTTTCCATCCAGCACCTTTGTTTGAAGGATGCACTGGCACCATCTGTACTCCCTGTGGGAACAGGGGCCTGTTAGATATGCATAAACTGCTCCATCCACTTCAGTGAGTTGCAAAAATGGAAAAGGACAGCAGCAGCTTTTTTAAAGATTTTTTTTGCAAAATGAACAACCAAGGCACAGAGAGTTACCCTACTCTTGCACGACTGAACTGATTCTCCTTTCTTTGAACCTGAATTGAAGGGCATGAGGTTCAGCCCTACTATTCTAAGCTGCCTAAACCTCTTCCCTCCACCTCCAAAAACATGACATTCACTACCCACCAGGGCAAGAGTTCCTTGGGAGCAGAGGTGAACATTTCAGGCTCCTTCCTCCCAAGCATCCTCAGTACCTTCACCAGACTCTCTTGCCACACCAGCTGGTAAATTCCGTGCTTTGCTATCTCGTTGTTTCTACCATTTCAACATTCTAACACCATTTAGAACAATTTCATCCAAAGATCACAAAGTGCTTTACAAGGCTTAGTTAATTAAGCCACTGAAGTATTATTACATCTCTCTTATGGAGGAGAAAGTCAAGCAAAGATGTTAAATGGCTTGCCAAGCGTAATATGAGTCAGTAGCTAAGTTGGGAAAAGAACCCAGGAGTCCTGACTCTTAACCCATGGCTGTAAACCATTTTTCTCTATAAAACAGAAATTAAGCAAGCAGAAGGGTGGCAGCACAGATTTCCTTTTATTTGAGCTGCCTTACAATTAGGACAGCAATAGAAATATGGATTCCTAATCTTGAAACTTGAAACATTTGTTTGAAATTGACTGTGTGGACATTTTGGGGCACTTGCTGCCTTTTGAAGTTCTCACATCATGGTCATATTTGAAGAAACTACTGTGATAGCAGGAGTTATGGGCTTGTTGCAGGAATGAGTGCTGTGTTATCTGGGAAGTGAGAGCAGATCATTGAAGCATCACTTCCGAACAGTCTGACAAATTTATGACATATTCCTGCTAGCTAAAGGCATAAAATCCACCAGAACAAGTTACTGTTTGTTCTCCCTATTACTAAAGAGGAAAAGAAGGTAACATAAAGGTGAATTCTCTTGCAAAAAAGGACTCTTCCACCAGCCCAGCCAGAGGAACCGCTCCAAGTCTAAAGATAAACACAGCGATAGCAAGGGCATTTCCACAAGGAGGCCAAAGAATTTGAAAGAGGAAGGAGTAACTGGGACCCCAATGAGCCATTTGCCTGTATCCTGCTGTCCATAAGTTTTATAAATTATGGGAGAAAAAATGCTGTGTGTAACTGAAAGCTGCCCCTAGACACCAATAATTTGTCTGACCTGCATTTAGACGACCAATCCGCTCAGCTCTAACTACCCTTGGCAGCCTCGTGCCGGTCGTATTTTTACATGGATGAACTGTTCTTCAACAATTTCCTCCAGTGTGCTCGCAGCACAAACGGGCTTTTCTTTGCAAGCAGGTATGTGTGCCTTCTTTTTCCAGTTATTTCTTTTCTCACACACATGATTCATGTGGCTTTTTGAGAAAAAAAAACACCCAGCCCCCGGCTTTTTCCTCCTAACAAGCTACAAGCCCTGCTGCAGTTTTATGGGACAGGGATGGAGCTTTGCTTAGGTTTGGACTCTCCTGGTTTAGGAGGCAACAGCATCACGTTTTTCTTCCATTTCTCCAAGTCCTATTTCTATCTTTCCCTAACATTTGCCTGCAGTACCATGGTTTATTACTCGAGAAACTTACAATCATAATAAGAGCCAGTACTTAGTTGCAAAATTAGTTGCAAAATTTGCATTGCTTTCTGGGGCTGAATTAGACATTCAGAAAAAAAATCACTGTGGAGAAGGAGAGATATCTGGGAAAGTTGTGCCATCACCTCTTTAAATCCAGAGCTTTTGTCTATGTGTTTGCTTCTCATGGCTAAACCTTTAGTCCTTTGGGTCTGTGAGACAGAAGATGTGGTGGGAAAAGCATAAAAGAAAGAAAGCAGATGGCAAGGGCACTGTCAGACACACATAGCTATATAAATAAGATATATATATATATTTGCTCTTCCTGTGAAGGAATCCATCATAAGCACCAAATGCCCCATGACCTCAGGGTGTAAGTGCAGGATTTAGGGCCTTATAGGAACGTGCCCTTGCTCCTTATTTAACACCAAGTGGGATTGTGCCTGTATGAAAGCAACACATCCAGTGGTTTCCTGCAGACATTTTGATGATGGATTGCTGGCATCACTTGTTTTCTTTTGAAGGCAATTCATTTATCAGAGACAATTACTCAACTGATAAGTTCAGTGTGTTCAGCTGTTCGTGGCTACACAGCAGCTACAGGCCAATAAATATGAGCTGCAATTAGCTTGATTAATGATTTCAGATCACTAAACTGCAACTTTGTTTAAGATAAGGCTCTAGGAAGCTTTTCTGCTGAATCTGGCGAGTTTACTGGCATTGGTGACACTACCTTCATTGTAAGCACCCCAAGCCAGCAGCTCCTTCAGTCTGACCTCGTGATAAAGAGAGTTCCAGTCCTCGGAATTTCTGAAGAGCTCAGCAGGTGTTTGGTGGGGGAAGTACAGAGCCAGGGAGCCCCCTCCCATCTGCCACATTGCAAAGTGCTAAGGAAATTGTTTCCAAATGTCCCTTAATTTAGAAGTTTACTCCCTCCCCCACCCCGCCCCAGCCTCCTGTTTTACTCCTCTGGGCTGCTGACCTTCACCTCTTCTGCCATCCTTCAGCCCAGCCAGCCCTGAGTGTCCTGGAGCGTGGAGCAAGGGCAGCAGAGCAATGCAGAGCAGCTTTTGGAAGCAGTCTGCTTCAACATGTTGGCTGTCACCAGCAGTGCCGCAGTGGGACTTGCAGAGCACGGAGTGTGCTGGCAGCAATCCCTGCAGGTGGGATGGCATTTGCCTTTCATTCATTCTCAGGCTGTAAGGAATACCAGGGTGAGTGCCTGTGTGCAGACACATGCACCTACATGCTCTGCCTTGCTGCCCTCTGCTAAAGGAGCCAGCGTCACTGATTCCTGTGCCACAAGCCCAGACTGGTAAGGACTGTGCTTGTGGAGCAGCAATTTCAGAATTACAGCCTCTGCTAAGCTCCAAGTACAGGCTCCAAGCCATGAAATGAGCTGGGGTTCACCCCTCTCTGCCCAACATGTTTTACACAGACCCAGTCCCACCTCTCACTCCTCCCAGCAAAGGCATTTCCAGGCTGAGGAACTTCCAGGCAGAAACCTGTGGAGATAAGATTTCAGTGGTCTGGGAAATGATGTGATTGGCATTTCACTTTGGATGGACATCAGGTGAAATTCAAACCTTCAGACATTCCAGTTATAACGTAGGCACTTGCCCCAACCAGCTCACTCAGAGGCTGGAAGTGGGGTGTCCTCCCTGAATTCAGGGGGGGAATACAAACCATTTGGTGCTCATAGGAATCTGCTGTTTCTGGGCTCAGGGTAACACCAGGCACAGGGACACAGCTGCAGCCCCAGCCCTTTCTCCAGTTTAGGTGCTAAATTATCTCTGCAGCTCTTTCTTCCCAAGCTGAGAGTCTCAGGTCTCCTTCCAAGGAAGAAATATTGGGAGAATGCCCCCACCACTAGAGCAAGGGTCCTGCAGCTGCAGTGTAAGATTTGCTTGTGCAGTGCAAGATTT
Source organism: Molothrus ater (assembly GCF_012460135.2). Classification (NCBI taxonomy): domain Eukaryota; kingdom Metazoa; phylum Chordata; class Aves; order Passeriformes; family Icteridae; genus Molothrus; species Molothrus ater. Next base: position 66,584,109 of record NC_050481.2, read on the forward strand.
TGGGTTCAGTTCCAACATCAAGATGGGGAAAAACAGTGCAACAACTGCTGTATTTCACCTCCACATCTTCAATCTGATCTCTGTGTGGGCACAAAGAGCAAGGAGAGCAATGGAGCAACCACAGCCACGAGGAGGAGGAGAAATTTAACCTGCTCACTCCATTTTCAGGGCACTTCACACATTTCATGTGGCACTTCAGAAGAAAATACACTGCAGCTGTTAATTTAATGCCCCTCTCATTTCTCCATTTTACCCTGAGAATCCATTTAAAACATAGCATAAATATTTGGAAGTCAATACCTTTCCCTGGGATATTTCCTCACAAATGACAGGTAACAGGTATATTTTATTAGCTCAATTGGAATTGCTTTCTTCCATACCAGCAATCCATTTGTCAGCCAAACACTGAGCTCTTTACCAGATGTCCCCAGGGGCTGAATAAAAGAAAAAAATCCCAAACAAACCCATCCCAAACTGTAGGTACTCAGTTTGTGTACTCAGGGATGTGGATGGGCTCATCTTTCAGACAAGCCTGAAGCCAGGAAGGCTCTAATGAAGCCTCCTGGAGGAGCCTGAGTCCTGGGGACCATCACTCACCTGCTGACCTGAAGGGCTGAGCAAGTATGACAGGAAAAGAGGAGAACAGGAAAGGAGGAATTGTTGATCCAGAGATTTGATCGAGCCCCTGCGATCCTCTGATCTTTAGCACAGAGGAAAGGGAGATTTTGGTGTGAGTTTTTGTAATCTATGGCTGCTTGATTACATCATGAAAAGAAATATCCCTGTCAGAAATGTCACCTATAGCCTGGGGATTAGTTCAGAGGAAATCTAAATTTTTCCAACTTTTAGCATGCTTCTGGGTTCTTAGGGTACCAATGTGCCAGTGTCACCCCAAGGAAAAGGTTAGCAAATTTGAAATCAATAGACAAGCAGCCTTGAGAAGAAGATTAAATGCTGGGTTAAGGCTTTATAATTCTCAAAACTTTTCAAGATTCTTATCCCAATTCAGGGGCATTTTCATGGCAATCATACAGTTTTAATCACATCACTCAAGTTCTTACTGGAATACAGCTGTTTTCCAGTTTATGTTCAGCAGATAAATCCCCTCCAGTAAGGAAAACCCAAAGGTCTGAGACAAATGTGCTCAGAAAGTGGCCAAGAAATGAATGAAGCCAAATCAATATGAATGACACATGGCCATATCCTGGGCTTGGCTGTACCAGAGTAAATTCCAGCTGCTCAGCTTTGCTCTCACTGGCTTCAGACCTGCAAAGCTAAAGGTGGTCCCTTCATCTGCACACAAACAACATCTGAAGCAAGAAGAAGAAGGACTAAGTGGGAGGATGAGACAAAAAGAGAAGGAAGGCTTCACCAAGATGAAAGCCAAGGGCAGGTGACAATCTGGAGAAGACAATTTCTGAGCCAGTTTCCACAACCTGGTTTCTACAAAAACACAGTTGTGGCACATGCACTGTGCTTCATCACCTCCCAGCCCAACCAGGATTTTAGCAGTCCAATGACAACAATCCCCTCTGAGAAGAGAGTTATGCCAACGTGTACCTCACTGGCCGGAGCAGAATCAGGATCCAGATGAAATTGCAAAGGTGACATGATGAGGCACCAAACCAGGTCACTGAGGAGGTCTCAGCCCATGGCAGAGAAGGGCCAGGCCATGGCCTGAGTCCAGGTCATGCTCTGAACACAACCCACACCAAACCAACCAACTGCAATGGCAGAGAGCATGGCTTGGCTCAGCATGGAGGGAGCATGGTGGAACATGAGCAGGGAAGCCCCATCTGACCGTGGGCTTCACTGTGCCCACACAGAGAGGAAAATCAGCAGAATGGACAGGGAAAGGAAAAATCCACCAGAAGCTCTCCCTGAGGAATGCTCTCCTGAAGGAAAGGCTGAAGGGTTGCTAAGGGACTGATGAGGTTTTTGCTGTTTTGACCTGGTCTCAGGGAGAGGCCAGACCTCAGAAATGTGAAGGTCTAGCCTGTGATTTGGGTTTGAAGTACAGAGCATGACAGCTTCAGTCCATCTCTCCCTCTTTTTTATGAGCCCCCTCTAAGTACTGAAAGGCCTCAATGAGGTTTCCCTTGAGCATTCTCTTTTCCTGGCTGGACACCCCCAGCTCTCTCAGCCTGTTTCCATAGGGTGGATTCTCCAGCCCTCTCAGCATCTTCATGGCCTCCTCTGTATTTCCTCCATCAGGTCCATATCCTTCTTCTTTTGGGGACCCCTGTACTCCAGGTGGGGTCTTACAAGGAAAAGATGTGGAGAATCACCTCCTTCGACCTGCTGGTCACACTCCTTTTGAAGCAGCCCAGGATGCAGTTCCCTTCTGGGCTGCATTTCAAGCACACAACAGGGGGATAACAAATGGCCACAACTATTTTTTACCAAGCAGGCAAAAGTGGGGGTGGGAGCCTCCCAGCCCCTACAGTGGGCAGGGGGGTTTTGTTTAATCTGTCCCACTCTGCCGACCCCCAGATCATTTCCTCCTCCAACAGCTGCAGCCGTGGGGGACAGCAGGGCACAGAGACACACAGCTGTCCCTTCTGATCGCCACACAGCCCTGACAAGCCTTGCTGGGTCTGGCTCTGGGACCAGCTCTCCTCAAACCCCATTCCTGGTGCACATTCAGGACAATTTGCTCATTTTCTTTTTTTTTTTTTTTTCCTTGCCTCAACCACATCAGTTTGGAGAATAAGAGATGCAGCCGCTCCTCGTGAATTTTGTTCCTCTGCTTTCAGCTAGCAAAGCTGCAGGGCAATGGGAGGAATACACAGCATTTACAAAGTAATTTTTACATTTCAAATATTCCACAAAAACATATTTCTCCTTGGCCAGCACACCAGGTCTGTGAGATGGTTTCCAGCACAAGCTGCTCTTGATCTATACCCCCAGCATGTGAACAGGAATGATAGTTTTTGCATAATTCAGCTGTCATGAAGTTCTTAGAGCAGTTTGTTAAATCTCTACTGTAAGGCTTACAGTCCTCCCTGAGGGAAAGGGTTTGGGCTATCTGCCTCAGTTTTCTGTGTTTTGGAGGAAAGGGGGTTGTTTCTGCCAGTCAGCTGAAGGGGATTTTGTAACAGGAGAACTCTCACGGTGGTGAATGTCACTTCTCACAGGGAGGGCTTTTTCCATGGCGAGCTCTGCACAGTTGGAATCTGAATGGAATAAACCTACAGACTGACCAAACACAAACGAGCTTTTTAAAAGATCTGCGTCAGATTTGTAAACGCTGGTGCACAAAGACCTGGCTGCAGTCATGAGGATAAAGGCTTTAAAAGAAGACTCATCCTCAAATTGGGTTGGATTCCCCAATACAAAGGGGACCAGAACAAGAGCACTCACTGCATTTCTCCTCTATTTTTTTTTCCTGTTTAGTTTGACCCTACCCATAGCATAGCTTCCTGGCCTGGCTTGATGTAAATGACAACTTTATAAAGTTGAACTGGTCTTTTTCTGACGTGGAATTTATTCTTTTTTGGATACAAAAAGTTCAGTATTAGACGTAATCACTTTTTGGCATGCTATCTAAATATGCATTTTCTTAGATTGATTGACTCTGTGTAAAGACCTAAAGGGAATAAGGTTCTACTATTCACTATTGTCAAAGCAATACCCCAGACTCCTAAACAAATTTGCTGCTGCAAAGGTAGGAAAAAAATAATAACCCTGCTATAATTATGATGCCTGAAGCCACCACTCTGACACCACAAAACTGAGGTTTTCTGTGCTGTGTAGGAACTCAGCTGACACATTTTTCCCTAATGCATAATCACTTTCTCAATGGGACAGCATTTTCTCCCAAGGAGCATCCCAAACTGCTCAGGTTATAGGGGGTTAGGTCTCAGTGTTGCTAGAGAAACAGCACAATGTCTCAATGTGCACAGGCTAAAGGTGCAGGAATGCTGAATTGGAGACAAACTGCCCAAAATGCATCCACATCCACACCAGTGGTCCTCACAGCAAATTTAAATCATCTCAAGTTCAGATGACTGAATTTGGCAAAAAATCAGTATTATCCCTGTTCAGCCACTTTATATTTGCTGCAACAATTAACCAGTTAATTAACAGACCTGTTGATGCAGTTCTGAAAAATTCAAGGCTGATGCTTTGAGATCTAGGCCAGGAGGTTTGACTAGCTGATCTAGTTGGGGGATTGGAACTTGATGATATGTAAGGTCCCTTCCAACCCAAACCACTCTATCATTCTCTCTCCAGAGATCCCCTCTCCCAGCCTCTGTTTCTCAAAGGTTGTGTGCAGGTCTGTTCTTTCTTTTGCCACCAGTAGGGCTTCAGCACTTGGCTCACAAATAAAAAATCTGCCTAGAAGGGATCATTTGACTCAGAAAAAAAAAAAAAGCAAACCCACTGTCATTCTATTGTTTGCATGTTTTTGCATATTAAAAGAAATAAAACTACTCATTGTCATAATTGCACAGACTCTTGATTTATATACTATTTTTTGGTCAAAGGTGCACATATCTTAAGCTCTTACACAGACAATATGCTATTAATGCAAACAGCCTGGAGCATTTCAGGACAAGCAAGCACTGAGAAACAAGATTTTTTCAGAGATTAGTGAAGGCTTCAACTTGAATTTTCATAGAGAAATAAAGTCTAATTTTATCTTTGTATATAAGAAAATACTTGGGGTCAAGAGATCAATGTCTGGATCTATTACAGGTTTCTTTTTTTTTTAAGACCATAGGAATTAACATGTGCCCAACTTACTATGCTGCTCCATTCTTTCCCAGTTCCCCAAGAGACATAAAGTGTTTTTTAATTAGATTATTAATTATCAAGCCACCAGATCAGTCTCACAGCAACTGCATAAAATCAACTTTACAATCCATAGCACTATCACTTCCAGGAAGAGTCCAGGAAAGCAGATTTTGCACATGACCCTGATGAAAAGTAACAGTCAACTCCTTCTCCTCACCTCTTCAACTCCTCTTTTTAAGCAAAAGCTGTTCCTTTTATTTCTGATCAGCCTCATACGTGTTGTCCCTATTTCACACTCAAACCATTGCGTGATTCAATGAACATGGCATTTAAAGTCAAGGGAGCAACAGAGCAACAGCTTATCTAGGCCGTGGGCCTGTGAATCTGTCCAAAAGAAAATTTGGAATGGGAAAAAATATTTTGGAAGGCTTTCATAGCAGTATGTCTCTGAAAAAGTTCCCATTCACTGAAGCCACTCTTTGTCTGCAGGATGTGGGAGCAGTGGAGGACACTCAGGTAGGCATCAGCACTGCTGGACACCTTCCCAAACTGTTATACAACTACCCCAAAAATTCTTTGCATTGTTGCTAAGGCAGAGTATTTAACAATACTGCTACCCCCATCTCATGGAGGGGTATGGGGTAAGCGTAATTTTGATTTTAATCTCAACCTGAGTAATACTGCAGCTTTTCATCAGGGAAAAATCTTTAGCAATTGATCAGAACCACTTCTTATCCTCGTTGCCAACAGGAGGTAAAAGGCAGGGAGGAAAAAAAGACCCTTGTTGCTCTATTACAGCCCTCATGCTGCTGGCTTGGATACTTGCAGGGAAGCTGAAAATGTCCTTACAAGCCCTGGCCCTGCTCTGCAGTTTGGCTATTGGGACCAGGAGGAGAAAAGGAATGTGGGTGAATGACCATGAAACTTATCATGCAATCAGAACTTGGTGTTCCTACCCATTTCCAAAGGGGGAGAGGGGAGCCAGCCAGGAAACAGAGCGAGACCTAAAAAACACACAAACCAAATTTGATTAACTGAAGAGGAGGAAAAACAGCAAGTTAGTCTCACTTTGAAGGTTTTATGTCAATGCACAAAAACACATTTGTATTTAGGTTTCAGCTAAAGTAGCTGTGGGAAGGAAGAAGGGGCTTTTTTTATTAAAAATATTTATTGAAGCTTTATTTTAAAGAAGCCCTAGTGCTCTTTGAAACACAGCTTTGACAGAGTGGTCTCCAAGTGGAGATGAAATCACATCTTATTGGCATGATGGGGATGGAGGGACAGAAGGCACTGAATGTTTATAGAACACTGCAAGAACACATTTGCAGAGGAAAGGGTCTGTAATGCACATGGATGACTTTTTTGGACACCACAGCACCAAAGCAAGATGAACCCATGTGCATCATGGAGCGAGGAGCCATAAAGTCAGAGCTGCTCGTATCCAGAGCACTGAGATGCCCTTGGTCACCTCTTGGGTCAGGACTGGAAGGGACACTGAGCAAGTTCACAGATGATACAGAACTGGGAGGAGCTGTTGACTCCCCCAAAGGCGGGAGGCCCTGCAGAGAGACCTCAGCAAATGTGAGGGCTGGGCAATCACCAACCATGTGAGGTTCAACAGGGAAAGTGCCGGATTCTGCACCTGGGATGGAGCAGCCCTGGGTGTACGGACAGCCTGGGGAATGAGGGGCTGGAGAGCAGTGCCAGGGAAAGGCACCTGGGGCTCCTGGGCAGTGGGAAGTTGAAGGTGAGCCAGCAGTGCCCTGGCAGCCAGGAGGGACATCCCTGTGCCGGGGACATCGGGCCCAGCATGGCCAGCCGGGCAAGGGAGGGATTGTCCCGCTCTGCTCGGGGCTGGGGCGGCCTCACCTCGAGTGCTGGGGCAGCTTTGGGTGCCATAAGATAACAAAAACATGAAACTGTCAGAGAGGGCCCAAAGGAGGGCACGAGGATGGTGAAGGGCCGTGAGGGGAAGCCGTGTGAGGAGAGGCTGAGGGCGCTTGGTCTGTTCAGCCTGGAGGGGACAGAGAGGAGACCTCAGTGCAGTTACAAATTCCTCGTGAGGGGAACAGGAGGGACAGACACTGATCTCTGCTCTCTGGTGACAGGGACAGGAGCCAGGGAATGGCCTGAAGCTGTGTCAGGGGAGGTTTGTGTGGGATATCAGGAAAAGGTTCTGCCCCCAGAGGGTGGCTGGGCACTGAGCAGGCTCCCCAGGGCAGTGGTCACAGCACCAGCCTGGCAGAGCTCAGGGGGTGTCTGGACAATGCTCTGGGGCACAGGGGGTGACTCCTGGGGATGGGGCTGTGCAGGGCCAGCAGCTGGACTGGATGATCCTTGGGAGTCCCCTCTAACTCAGCTTGTTCTGTGATTCTCTAAATGAGTGTTCATGCAGTGATCCATATAATTTAGACTAGCAAGGTGGCAAGGCCACAGCCTACAATTCTTTTGCTTGTCAAGGGGGCACAGCCAAAAAGTACCAGCCCCATGAATGCTTCTTATGCTTGTGAATGTACAACACCCCTCATGCTATGAAGTCAGGCATCCCCTACACAACTGAAAACAGCCTTTGTTCCTCTGTGAAGGAGCACGTGCTGCCCCTGAGCAATCCACAGCCTTGCTGAAAATTCATTTCACCATTCTCATGCTTGCTGCTCATGGTCTCCCAAACTGTATCCTGGGCAAAATGCACATTGGGCCAGACCCATGCCCTCTCCATCCTATACCCAGACCATTGTCCCCACAGCAGGCCTGACCTTTGGATGAGAAACCAAGGGTCCTGCTTGCACCACACTTTTCAAAGAGCACATTAACCCTGATTGTCTTGGCTAACTCTCTGGAATTTCCTTCCTTGCCCCGGAGACAGAGCATTCTGTGGAAATGAAAATTAATACTTACAGGCGACTAGAGTTTGGGTGTGTTTTCAATTATATATTGAAAAAAAAAAAAGACAGAGAGAGAGAGTGGAAATTCAGTGGCTGTTACAAATAAGCCCATTTTAATTGTAAATTTATTTAGCAGGAGGTGGAATTAATCACCTAAAAGAGAACGGGGGGAGAGCCCCAGTGCTGCACACAAAGCAAGGAAAGTGCGAATCACACAGTTGGCATGAGATCCCATTTCAGTTTTGTTAAGTGCAGGGGTTTTAAGTCCCTGAATATCTCACTGTTCTTTCCCTCCTGTTCTCCAGAGGGAGAACAAATGCAAATGGTGTCGTGTTAGAAGGGGCTAAAAGGGCACCCTGTAATAATCCAGTGCACGAAACCCCATGGATTCATCAAGGAGGGAAGGTGTAACAGCCTTCAGGAAGCCTGCAATAGCCTCTGTGTACACATAACACCTCCAAAGGAATTTTCTGCAGCTATTCAAGAACAGACCCAGGTCTATTCACCCCAGTTTCACCCCATAGCTTGCACATGCCTAGGCAGCACTCAGAGAAGCACAACAGAGGGCTGTACACGCCAAAATGACCCCAGCCAGATGAGAAATGGGCTCTGTTCTTTCTCCCCTTGTGCTGGTGTTAGGTTTGACAGTCTTTCCACAGCCTGTACCCCACAGCACAGCAAGAGCATGAACAAGCCCCCAGCAGCAACCAGTCACTTTATAACTCTTCCCCACACCACACCTACATCTTTTCCACACCAAGGACAGGAGAGGCCAGGCAAGAACCTGGCACCCACAATTCTCCAGCAGGCTCATAGGTATGCCAAGTCCCAACAGAGGTGGCCACAGCACAGCAGGCTGCAGGCAGGATCAAGATCCCATTTGTGGAGTGAAGGCTGAGGTGGAGGTCAGCTCCAACATGTTTTCCATACACATTTTCCTTGAAGGCTGTGAATTAATTTTGCATGGGCAATCTCGCTGCCATTTCAGATTCCTGCTCCACTAACATTCAAGCTTTAGCTGTACAAATAGGGGAAATATATTCCATGTTTCCAACCAGTGCTTGTCACATCAGTGAGCATTGAAACCTTCTACTGTCAATGAATTTGTTCAGCTCCTCCTTGAACCTGCTGATCCTGTCTCCACGACTGCCTGTGGCTGCACCTCCCCTGACACGCTGGCAGTGCTCTCCCTAATGCACCCCTAATGCACTATTGGCACTGCTTGGAGAGCTGCTTGTCCCCCAGGACACTCAGGTCCTTCTCTGCAGAGCTGATTTCCAACAGGTCAATCCCCAGCCTGTAGTGAGCTGGGGTTATTCTTCCCCAGCTGCAGAACTCCCTGTTTGCCTCTGTTGAACTTCAAACAGTTCAGCTCATCCATTACCAAGAAGCTTTTTAAAATTTGAATTGCACTCTACAACCAGCAGCTCCTTTCCAGGTGTTGCTTATAATATTTCCATTTCCTGTAATGACTCAATCCTGAGAACAAAGTTTCTGACCGAAAGGAGAAGGATCACCAGGCCACTTAGTCACCTCCAGTGAGCAATCTGCATATGACACTTAACTACTCTGGGGTTTTGGTTTTTTTTAATTTTTAATATTGCAAACTGGCTCTGTGTAATGCACTCTGTGTGTTGACCTGTAGGAAAACCCAATTTTGAAACTGCTACATGCAAGAATAAATATCAGCTGTGACCATGAGAAAAACCATGGGTCTCATCCAAGTGACCACAGCTTGCACGTAGAGTATGAGCATTCAGCCAGTTTGACTCTTGAAAAACATACACCTCTCTCAGTTACAGGGTTTATCCTACAGGGATAAATCTCTTTTCAGTGTACCAATAGGACTAAGAATCATTAATTCATCGGTTTGGCCTAAACTTCAAGCCAAAAACATTTTGTTTGTGTGTGTTGAAGCAGTAATTTTGTACAGCTTTCCTTAGATGTGAGTAAGATATCAACCCTCCAAAATGCCATGGAAAGTCTCACACAAAAGCACTCATTTAGTTCTTGAAACTGCAAAACTGATTTTCTAAGCTACTTTCTAGGAAACACTCTGTGAACCATGAAGAGTTTCTCAACAGGAAAAGAGCTGAGCAGAGGCTTTGTGACACTGAAGAAAAGCTCCTACTGCCCCAGATTTGCTGCACAGTCTGTTAGCTCACAGCCCTTCCAGAACTAGTTCTTCTGACACCCTCCACACCAGGGAAATGTCACATTCCCCACTGCACAAGAGACAGGCCTTAGCTACCCAAAGCAAAACAAGATCACCAGCAGATGATCCTTGGTAGCACCTTCACTGTTGGGCATGAATGCCTCACCACCACAGAGAGGATGCAGGAGCCTGCAAGGAAGATGGGTGGCAAAGGAGGATAAAAATAAGGGAAAGCAACAATTACAGTGACATTGTGCAGCTGCCAGAAAGGCTGAGGGACAGAAGGTGAATTATTCCACAGAATTAGCAGCTGTAGCATTGCAGAATGGCAACAGCACCCTGCGCCATGAAGGCACAGGCTGCATTTGAAGATTAAATTTGGTGCTCTCCCTAGGAATACAGCAGCCTAATACAAACTCACTTTCTCATGGAATAAAGTAAGATTTCAATCACCCATCTACATGGAGTTGTCTTGATGGACAGTATGCTCAGGGAAGTGGTGAGATCACAGCCCCTGGAACTGTTCAGAAAACATGTAGTTGTGGTGCTTAGGGACATGGTGTCATGGTGGACCTTGCAGTGGTAGGTTAATTAAGTAATTAGAATCAAGGATCTTAGAGGCCTTTTCCAACCTTAATGATTCCATATGTACATGCATGGTTTTTCCAACCTTAATAATTCCATATCTACATGCATGGTATGTACAGATTATAGAGCTGGTTGGTTGATAACTCCCATATTGATACACACATCCTGACTGATGGATGTGATCTGCAAAATTCAAATTTTCAAATTATTTGGCTTAAACATGAGATCTGAAGTGAAAAAGGAAAAAAAAACCTTATGATTTTTGAGGGATGGACAAGAAATTTCTCAAAGTGGGGTCTGGCCACACTTTCAAAAGATGTGTGGTGGGCTTCCTGTCTCCATTTAAAGTCTCTTATTAATATACCAAATGCTTACTGATTTCCAGTGAAGGTAGTGGCCAATCCTGCAGGCTGTTTGCAAGCAGAGGATAACCAGTTCCTAAAAATCATAAGGAATTACAGAGCTTAGGAGCATTTGCAGGATTTTCCTCCTAGTGCCTACATTTGCTATAGGCTATTTATTTCAGGGCAGCCTCAATGCTTCTGTGCAGTTACTCACCCTGTGCTGGCTGACACACCCATGCCAAGCACCAGAGATGTTCATGACATTTTCCTGCCCACACCCTTTCATCCCTTCACCCTCTCCATGCAGCACCAGCTCAAGGCCAGCAAATGAGTTCAGTTTCAAAGTACTGGCAGTGATGCAACAGTGATTGCACCTGCCCAGTCAAACCAGGTAAAAATGATTCCCATACAGTTTCTTCATAGCAGCAGCCTGGAATCGTGGAATCACAAATAGTTTGGGTTGGAAGGGACTAACCTGGTTCCAGCCTCCCACCTTCCACTATCCCAGGTTGCTCCAGGCTCCATCCAGCCTGGCCTTGGACACTGTCAAGGATGGGGCATCAACAACTTCTCTGGGCAGAATGTTCCAGGGCCTCACCACCCTCACAGGGAAGAATTTCTTCCATAAAACACCAGACTCCATTTCACCAGGTAGGAAAAGGCATTTATTTATTTAGAGAATATCAGTGGCACTAATTTATGTGCTGTTCAATAGGGATATGTGAGTGCATTTGTTACCAAACCCCAGTAATGAGATGTTAAAGATCACTCAGAGCCTACTGAGGCTTTGCACAATGTTCTGAGCACTGCAAGCCAAATGTGATGCTGGTAACACCTTCCTCTGTTGTGTAATTGCACTGAAGAAATACCATCTCTTTCCAATTTTTAAGAAAAGAAGTAGGAAAAGGATAAAAGGGATTATATAGATCACCTGCCATACTTGGGGGAAATGCACAGTAAAAGAAGCATGATAAATCCTCAGATCAAAAAGGAACATTTCAGCTGTAGGGAATTTTTTGATGCTGTTTAAGCCCTAAGAAAAACTATAGCCAGACACACAAATATGATTATGTTGAGAAGTGCTGCAGGTGGGTATTACTAGAACAATGGCCACATCAGGAATAGAAATCTAGGAGGGGAGTGAAAGGACTGGTACTAAGGAGTCCCAAAGAGAAAAACAACCCATGACCCCACCACTTGCAACACAGCTATCAATACGTGGGAACCAAATCCCTTTGGCACATCAGCATGGTGCAGCCTGAAACTTGTGAAACTCGTTCCACTGGTCCCCAAATGCAGCACAGGAGATGCAGCCAGAGCATGGAACACAGAGAAATGACACCAGGGAAAAGTGGGGTTATGGACAGGGCAGCAGCAAATTAAACCAGGAAGAAATTAAATTGAGAGGAAGCAGGAATGGGCAGTTAGAGATGACATTGCAGCTCCTGCTGTGAACTCTCTGCCCCAAGAGGGCTCTCAGCCCTCAGCAATTGTCTTTCTGCAGGTATCCCTGCTCCACTTCAAGAGTGCACACCATGTACAGAACCACAGAAAGGGCTCAGAATCCAGCAGGATGCTCTATTAAAAAATAACATAATCCAAATTAACTTGGGTTGCACCAAGTTCTGACAAACCCTTAATGACAGAGGAAGGGAAGATTTCTCCATCTATACATTGCAAAAACATTCCTGGTAATTGCCACTGCTCCTCCATCAACAGCCCTTTTTCCCTTGCATCTCCCCATGCAGCAGATCGTGCTCTCCTCCCTCCACAGACCAACATCATCACACACAGTCATACAATCACACAGCCCCAATGCCAGTGGCAAAAAAATAGAGTATTCAAACCCAAGTAGCAACAGATGTCCTGTTTACAAATTACCACCATTTCACAAGACAGCAGGAAAAAATGACCAATTTGGAGACTCTCATTGAAGTATTTCATTCCCTTCTCTGTTGATTGACCAGCATAAATCTTACATTGTGATTTTGATGAAGGAGGGGTAAAAAAGAGACTCTTTTCACCCTATCCACCATTTTAAGGATGCAAGACCATCCTCAATGCTTTATAACAAGGTCCACTGGGCTTTGTAGGCAGCTTTTTTAACTTGCATGGCTGATAAAAGAAAAAAACACCTTCTCAGTTCTGCAACATACAAATTTATGTTATGGCACCTGGATCCTTGGGGTAACCTAGCACATAATGCCACCACTTGGCCAAACCTGGAGGAGTTTTTCCCTGCTCAGCAGAACTGTTTTACAGCAAGGCTTGCTCTTCAAAGCCCCTCGTGCTGCCTGTGCTGTCCTTCTGATCACAGGGCTTTTGTGTGACTGTCACTGTATCATGAACATCATGTGAGGGGGGGAGGCTCAAGAAACAGAGTCTTCCCAGAGCTGCAACTCTGCAAAAGCAGTGCTGACAATACTCCAACCATCCCAATTCTGCCAGCCAGCTGGTTATGCCCTGGAAAGCACCTGATCTTCCAATTTAAGTGTCTTTTCATCACCCCAGTGGCAAATGAGCTCCAGCTCTATAAACAGCAGTGGCCTCACAGCAGAAACCTTGTGTCAGCCAGCCCATCACAGCACATGCAAAGCCCTTTCTGTAAGAAGAGGACCAGAGAAGTGCTCAAAGGGCACGTGTGGACAGTCAGCAGCAGATAGGGACTGTGTTTGCTCAGACACACACAAATTCATGGTTGACTAAGCACAAAAAAATATCATGCTTACCTGGGCAAGTCTATAAATAATCCCAGTGGATGGAGCACACTGCTACAATTTACCTGTGGAGCTGAGAGCTGCAGTATCTATCAGACAGTTCTAATGTCCTCAGATTTTAAGGGATTGAGTCTTCAACATCAGCAAGTGCACTGCTCCTGTAGCATATTAATAGTTCAATATCAGTGAGGCAGCTGCCTCTTCATGTACCTGTGTCCTCTTCCCTCCCAGGTAAACAATACCAACATTAAATCTGACATGTCTGCAACTTGACAGAATTATTGAGCAAGGGAGAGGCTTCTCAGGTGCCTCTAGCTTTTTGCACAGAGCCACACAAGGACATGCCCTGTGGCTGTGCCTGTGAGCTGTGGACACACAGCAGCCCATGCACAGCCACTGGGCCATTACAGGCATCAGAGGCACTAAATTCATAGAAAAAGACCTGCAAGAGTCTTCCTGGACAAGATTTCTGGGTAAGAGCAAAAGCTGTCTGAGATATGGACAGACATTAGCCCTGCATGAGATAGGAACCTCAGCATCCCATCCTGTCACTGCAGGCAGAGCCCAGACATGTTATCCACTTCATCCAGGGAAAGCTGAGCATCAGATCAGGAGCACAAACTTGTGTTAAGACTTTGCTCTGTCCTCAGGCACATTAAAGGTAATGCATCTTCCACAGTTATCAGGGAGTTACACTGCTCTTATGGAAAAATATCTTCATAAAAGCAACAATCCCAAGTGCACACCGTGAGTATGGGCTCACCAGAAGATTCCAGACCCTTCCTTTCCTTAGGGATGGGGCAAAAAAAAACAAAAAAAAAGAGAAAAAAAAAAATATATATATATATATATTTGATCTGCAGTGGGAAGGGGAACAGGGCATGAATGCCCTCATTCAGCTGCAATTTACCGGGGCTCCTCCTTAGCTGCAGTACACCAAGAGGGAAATTATTTGAGAGCCTCAGCCGCCGGGGATAACTGGGTGGGTTTGGGATGGAGGGAGCAAATCTTCCCACTACGACAGCCTAATAGTACCACCTGGTGGAGAAAGCCAAATTTGCTCTGCCGCTCCAGAGTGGGGCTGCAGAGGGATGCCAGGAAACACAGTGAAAGAAGATAAGGATGTAATGGGAATAGTCAGGCTTATTTTCCTATAGGAACTGAATTTCCCTCCCTTTTCACAAGGTGCTCAGTGAGGGTGAAAAACACATTGGGACCAAGCAACTTAGTTCAGGTCTCCCACTACAAACCCACTCCCACGTGGCCAGCAAAGAGGCCCTTGGTGTGGGGCATGCAGCAGCCTCCTCTTGAACTGCTTATTTTGTTTTATCACCAAAAAAAACCAAAATAAGCAGCAGCCTCCAAGGACTTGTCAGGAGGCAACCAGGCAGCTAACATCAACCTACACAGTACAAACAAGTGTCTCTCAGTGATAGGCATCTCCAAGCAGAGAAATTTCACAGCTGAATGTTAAAAAAAAAAAATCAAGGCCTCTGAAATTTGAATTAACAAAAGAATTATTTGGAGAATGGCCTGGATGAAATAGGAAATATGAAAAGCTACAGAACTAGAGGACTAAATAAATTCCTGTGTCTGCATATATCTAAGTTTTGAAGTGTTCAATTAGAGATCTTTCCAGAATCTGCAGACAAAACGTTCATTTTTGACAATGAAGGGTTTCATTACACTTAAGTAGCCTCATTATGCAGTTCCATCCTGGTGTTGAATCAATTAAGCATGGCAGCAATAAAGCAAAGTGGAACTAAAACTAATGTTCTAGTGGGAGTTAAATCACCAGGATTATTCAGAGTGAAATGTTGCTTAAGGAGACCCAGGCAGAGTTTATTTACTCTGGCAATTGTCCCTGTGCTGTGCCACGCAACCTGGAGAGCCTGACCTGCTGCTGCACCCCTCCAAGCAGCAGCAAATTAAATCCCTAAATCATGGGAGGTGTTTGCACTCTCATAGCTAATTTAAGGCTCTGAGTAAACTTATTTTTTAATATATTATACAGATAACTCAAATAAATATGTTTTAATGTTATGTATCTGAAACAAAATTCTGTCTAAATTAAAGTTCTAAGGGAAAGACTCGTTCAAAACCAGCAATATCTTAACAGAGAAATGGTAAATAACTTCCACTTTTTATAAAGTTGTGCAGTGCAAAATCATGAGCAAGAGTTTTGGCTACTGCAAATCAGACACTGTTGACTTCTATTCAACTACAACAACTTACAGACTCCTCCACAATTTGCCATAGCCACTAATTAGTTTACTAAAGACTCCCTGCCAGTTGTGAACTCCTGAGATGATGGAAGTTGGAGTGTTGGATTTTTTTACCATGAAATTAATTTTTCCATTTGCTGTTTTCTCCCCTCCTTGCTCTTGGCTCAGCTCACACTGCTCTGTCTCTGGATCAAGCTGAGCTCAGCTCAAGCATGGTGCTGCAGCTACATTGTGCTCAGCCCAGGGAATTCTCACCAGATGTTAATGCTGTTTATTAAGAGAAGTGATTGTGAACAGAATTGCTCTGAATTTCAGCCAAAACAGGCTTTCAATTGCTCAGGCCCTTCAGATCTGCAGGAAAAGCGAAGTTTGGGGTTGAAAATTTCGAAGTTTGAAACAGAAAATGGAAATGCTGATGGGAGGCAAGCTTGGGGCATGAGCCACCCGGTCTCTGTCTCGACAAAGGGAAAATCAGATTTCACCTCCGAGTCTTTGGCCCCAGGTATCTTGTCAGTGACAGGAGAAAAAAGGTATGAAGCAACCCAACCAGATCCTCAAGCTGTTGCTGTGGCATCCTGCTGAAATCAAAATACTCTGGTTTCCCACCACTGCTGGCCCAAGGGAAGTAGCTTTTGCATGGAGACATTTATTTCGTGAAAGCTTCAAGTCAAAAGCTTAGTGCTCCCCCTCGAAAGACAATTTCATGAAAATATTTCCTTAGATTAAGTAATTTTAATAGCATCCCTCTAGATACCATTTACGTACCATTTGCCTGGAAACAGACCAGCTTCCAGGAGGAAAGCAGGCAGTCCTGACCCAGCATCTCCCAACCATCCTGGGAAGACAGAAATGAAATTAATCCCTGGTTGACTTCCCAAAAGTTGCACAATGAGATAGAAAGTCACACCAACTCCTGAGCCAGAAAATTATCAAACTGGGGAGCAGAAAACCACAGCACTGCTTCCCCTTTACAAGCCAGCAGGAGCTTGGCCACTGAGCAAGGAGGGACTCAAGGTGTCGGGATGGGGTGAAGGGTTAATGTGGAGGATGGAGGCTCTGCTCTGCAGGTCCTGCCAGGGTGGGCTGTGAGGAGCCAAGGAATTGGGTAAGAAAACAGCCTGGCTTCTCTCAGAGTCACGGCAGTGATACAACCCTGCAGAGTGTTCCCATTGTAAGGAATTGGCATTTTCTGATGGAAAAAAAAAGTGCTCAGCCTGGAAGCAGCTCTGTAGAGAGCACTGCCAGCACCCACTTCAGTCAGGGTGTTTGAGGAGCCTCTTGCTTTCTCGGGTATCCAAAATGAAATTTCAGAGCCCAGTCTCGGGCTCCCCTGTTCTCACCCATCTTGGCTGCTCTTCAGCTTTCCATAAAATGGGTCAGCAGCAAATCTTGTGGCCACTGTTCTGTCACCACATTTCTCTTCACAGAGGAAAGCAAGGCACAATTTTTCCCAAAATTGTTTCTGAGATTCACATTCTCTGAACCTCAGAGAAAGAAAACACAATTCTTACCTTATTTGCTGTGCCTGTGTTTGTGCAAAAGTAGAATGCAATATGGAGATTGTTTACCCAGAGTGATGGAGTTTTGTTTCCTTGGCCTATCAGGGCCAGGTGTGTGTGTGTGTGTTGGGACTGTGGGCTGACAGTCACAAGAGTCAGAGCAGTTGTGTGCAGAGTTGAGTGTTTGGCAGATTCAGTTTAGATGTAATGTAATATAATATAGAATAAGATAGTATAATAAAGTAATTAATTAGCCTTCTGATAAGTGGAGTCAGATGCATCATCCTCTCCCCCCGCCAGGAGCAGAATATACTGTGCTGTTCTTTCTGCTGGGGTTGCTCCTCATGAGGCATCCACAGTCTTGCTTCTTTCCTAGATTTGGGCAGATAGAAGGTTTGCAGATGCTGTCTCAGGAGAGTTTTTTATTCTTCCATGTCCTTTCTATTGTTGTTCAGGCTCCAGGAAAGTAAGTATTGTTGTTTCCCAACCCCTCTCATGCTTCATGGGGACATTCACAGCCTGAAGCATCTGAAGAGATGTTGGAAGGCAGAAGCTTCCCACTCTTGCCCATGCAAGGAGTACTGGAAAAATTTTGTATTTGGCCCTGCCAGCAGTGTTGCTTCTGGACTTTCAGAGGTGCAAAGCATCCTGGTGATGCCTTGTCCTAGAGGACATCCTACATGGATGGGTGGAATCTGCCAGGGCTGAGGGCCCAGCATGAGCAGCAAACTGGGCAGTGAGCAGAGGAGCTGCTCCAGCTGGCAGATCTTTACTTGTGCTTCTCCCACTCAGCTCCACACATCTCCAAAAGACTTTGAGAAAGTTCAGGCCTGTCCACAAGCCCCTTTGAGCTTCCCCAGCAGAGAGCCCCACAGTTCCTGTCCCACGGCTCGGGCTGAAGCTCATCCCAAATGCCTGTCTTCTGGGGAAGACTGTCAAGAAAACAATCACTCTCTAGATGTGGCATCCTGTGCCCTTCTTGGACCAGCAGGGAAGATCCAGTTCCTTTCTCTTTCTCACAGGCATCTCTGCAACCTCTTCCAATGCCTCCCCAGCCCCATCCCTCACTCTCCATCCAGATTTCCCCCCCTGCCATGGGCTCCAGGGAAGATTTTCACAGAACCATTTTGTTTGGAAAAGACCTTTAAGATCATTGAGCCCATCTGTTAACCTCACACTGCCAAGTACTGAACTGTGTCCCTAAAGTGCCATCTCTACCTATTTTTGAGCACTTCCAGGGACAGTGACACCATCACCTCCCTGGACAGCCTTTTCCAAGGCTTGACACCCTTTCAGTGAGGAAATGTTTCCTAATATCCAATCTAAACTTCCCTGAGGCAACTTGAGGACACTTCCTCTTCTCCTGTCACTTGTTACCCTGGAAGAAGAGCATTTTCCAGCTACCAGAACACAACCATAGGCTACTGAATACTCAGTAATGAGCTTTGCTGAAGACTTGGCCCTGGCAAATCTGCTGGGCTCAGGGCATGTTTCAGTATTCAGGTCAAAGCAACCAAAACCTGGTAAAAGTGATTTGGAGGCTCCCTGGAGCCCTAAGGATCACTTGTGTGCTTTTCCAGGGAAAAACAGGAGAAAAGTCATTTCACACAAGAATTATTTTGACCTTCACTGCTGAGTTTCAGAATGGCACTCATCAGGGTTTGGATTTACAAAAATCAAAAGGACTTACTAGTATCCAGCAACTGGCACCATTTCACTGCAGGCAGCCAAGCAGGGTCTTCTCTGTCACACATGCTGCAGACAACCCTAAAACATCTTCCCTGGCTCACCACGAGGCAAAGCTTTACCTCAGCTCAAAAGCTCTCCATTATCTGCCTTGTTCCCCCCACACTCACCTTCATTATTCCCACAGATCAGACTTCTCAGGCCCTCAACTTACAAACCAAGGTGAAGCTGAGGTGTAAGAGCCTTCCCAGAGGTTGTGTCAGTCTGTGAGGACATCCAGCTGTAACACCCAAGTGAAGGCTTGCTTCTGGGAATCATGGTCCCAACAAATGTTATCCACTTCCCCTCAGTGTCCTCCGTGAAACCAGCCACAGACAGTGGGTGCCCAGGACTCTGCAGGAAGAAGATGAAGGAGGAATTTGAGCCATAGCATGTCTTGGGGCCCTGTCTTTGCCAGCCAGGGCCACTAGCAGGAGTAGAGGCAGACCTGGATAGGATGTTACACAAAAGCAAATTCCCCCTGTGCAGCACCATCCTTGAATAGCTGAATATCCACTGGAAAAAACTCTGAGCCCCAAGCACTGACGTAATCACAAAGGGGAGACAGATCTTCAGACAGCATGAGATGGCTCTGTAAAGTCCAAACTGCACTTCCAAAGCTGCACACGAGACTCAGAGCCATATATGCCCTCTCCCTTCTTATGGAGAAATTACAGAGAATATTAATACCAAAAAATGAATTAGCAAAATCCAGTTTTTCCTTCCTACCAGCAGCTGTCCATCCCAATGCTCATGGCCAGAGTGGCTCCCTCTGGAGCATGGAAGAAGCCCACTGGCACACAGCTGTGTGTGTTCATACCAGTGTCCTCCAGGAGGGAGGGACGCCTCCAAGCTGCCATGGGCTCAGGGCTGAGCCCCAGCCAGCTCCCAGGCTGTCTGCAGTGCTGGCCAGGGACTGACAATTTAACAGCACAATTGAGTTGCAATGCCTGAGGACATTCCTTGGCTCTGCTCAACTCCTGGTGTAGCTGCAGTTCCTCAGACCACTCCCTTCCTGCCTTTCATAGCCAAGGCCTCTTTGATGTATTTCCAGGGTAGGTTACAAAACTGCTGCACAGAGAGACCCTCACATGATCCCTGCTCAGGGAGCACTTCCCATACCCACCTCTTGCATGGACACTCATCATTACATAAATAATGTATTTGTTTTTGTCTCTTCTGCAAGAAGAGCACCAGGGGACCCACCTAGAAATGGCCAGATTAGCTCTGAATAACTTCTAGCTGCAATTTTATAGGAGGGGATGGGTCTTCTCCATGCACTTATAGCCCTGGCTGCTCATTTCCACTTGCAGCTGGATATCTGCACAACCATCCATGCACCAAGAACTGTGTCAGGTGTGCAGAAGAAATGCCTTTTCTGGAAGTGAAGGGGCTGGGTGTTGCTTGGAACAACTCTGGCTCCTCCGTCTCCTGCTGACCCAACTGATGAGCAGCAGGAGACGGAGGAGCCAGAGTAGGAGGCAAGGACATAGCAGGCCAATATTGCAGACTGAAAGGCAGCATTGCATGCCATCACAAACCCATTGGTGACTGCTATGGCATTTGCAAGTTCACCTTCTTAAGCTGGCATAAAATGTCTGTACAAGCTGCAGTTGTGCAGCAAAGTGCCATGCAGACACACTCTGCATGGAGAACACCTTGGTGAAAACAAAAAGAAAAAAAAAAAAGAAGAAGAAAAAAAAAAGAAAAAAGCATTCTAAGGGGATGGTTATATTTGGCCTAAGAGCACTGTGGGAACAAACAGCAGCAGTACCACATATAGGTGTTCAGTGCAATTTTTCTTCCTAAACAAGCAGTCTTTTGCTATTTAAAAAACCCATCTTGTTCTCAAGAACATTCCATCCCTGAATTCCACACACAAAGCTTGGATCGGATGTCTACTATTCATATATTTTTCCCTCTTGGTTTCAATATTAGCTGAGGAGCATTATCGGCAGGAGTTAGAGCCGGAAATAGGAAATGAGATGGAAATTGTTAACAAGAGGGGAAAATAGCTCAAGAAGGTTGATCCTTCTAAGAACAGCCACCTTTTACAGCCTAGGATTATGCAACACTCAGACCAGGATCAATTCAGCAAAATGAAAATTCAAGATATTGCAGATTTTGATCATGCTGATCAGCTACCCTGTTATTTGCTGGTTTTTTGTGCCTTACGAATACAGAACCAGAAAGTTGACAGTCTAAGCATGAGAGGAATGGCAGGTGGCTACGTGTTCTTATCTGTGTGAATAACAATCCAGGATGGGACAGAGGGAAAGGAACCACTGCTCTCCACAGTTATAACTTTTCCTCTTTGTGCTCTGTGCATTAACAATCATTAAACATGAAAACATAGAGGGAGAAAACCCAACCACAGCTAAATCTGAGTTACTGTTGGTGCACATTAAACAGATGAAGTTGATACCACAGGGCAGGAGGACACTAAATAACAAATCAGTGCTGCAGGCAATTTTCAGTGCTTCTGTCCAGTGATTTTCCCATTTGTGCTCTGCTGGTGTTAATGTCTAATCTTGTTCCAAATAATTTATCCTTCCTGAAGACCAGCACTGTAGTCTTTGTACTCACCATAAAAACCTGCTTGTGTGCTGGGAAATAGCAACACCCCACTGGCTGTGAAACAGGTTCTCAAGGGACACTGCAGGTACTTATTGCTGGTGGTTATTTACAGCTAGAGCAAAGAAAACCAGTTGTTATTCTCTTCTACTGGAGAAGAGTTGTACCCTGGGGCAGGATGATTTAGGAGTAACTACAAAAGAGCATGAGCAATTGGGTTTGTGTGACCTGAACAGGTAACCCCTTCTCTAACATAATGAAAACTCCTCATGTGCAGCAACAGCAAAGTGAAATGGGCTTCCTTGAGCTATTATGAATGTGTCCTGTCTTATTTTACACTGTCACCAGCCAGAATGAACATAATTACAGCTGCAGGAGAGTAAATCCTTGCCATATGCCAATGTGATGATTTGCTCTCTGATCCTACCCTAACCTTTAGGATAGAATGCATCAGCAGAAGCTTAAATTCTCATTCCCCAAGAGGCAGATTGAACATATTATCTATATATACACAGCCTATATTGATGCCATTTCAACATATGTTGCTGAAATTCTGATGTTTTGCTGGCACTACCATTTCAGATTCAATTAATACCCAAAGAGAATCCCTAAGCAGTGTGGTTTGGCACTGCCAGGAGAGGTGATGATGCTCCTCACTGTGTATCTCAAGGATAAAAGCCCATCTGGCAAATTGTGCAGTACAAGAATAACATAAATGTATATACTGGGAATTTAAGATGAGTACTGATTAACTAAATGTGCAACCACCACAGATTTTGACTGTGGATTTGATCAAAATGGTGAGCATAATCCTAAGAACAGAGTATTTAGTTATCTTAAGGACAACTGTGACAGGCTGAGATCCTGTGGCATTGGTTCTAAGAGAACAAAGCTAATTTTGTCTTTCTTGACTTTGGTATAAGTAGTTTTGGGATCCCTGCAATTTGCTTCAATTTGCAGGCTTAGCATAAATTCAGCAAAAATAGTTTGCCTGACTTCAGAATAAAAACATCCTCAGTCATACAGGGACTACTGTGTTTTCCATCTCAAAATAAAGCACTCCACTGCCCAGAGAAGGGCAACATTCTCACCTAAAATTAAATCCTATTCTTTCCTCAAAGTTTTATTCTGAATTGTTGCTGTTTATTCTACTGTCTTCTTTGCTTCTGAGCTATGTACACACACAAATGGCATTTCTCCATTCTTTAATATTGAGTAAATTACATAGCAAGACTTCACAGGGGTTCCCCATAAACAACCTCACATCCACTCTGCAAACATGCAAACTGCAGTATGGGTGTTTTGGTTTGGCTCCCACCTTAGGGCACATTCTTTCATATGCTGGTGTATCTTCCACCAGGGCAATGAATTTCAAACCAAGGGAGACAGTTTCTGAAAAAGGATGAGCCTCGTCTTGCCCAGAAAGTTGCAGCTTGAAGATTTTGTCCTTCAGCAGCAACAGGCATGAGGAGAGCAACTGAGTGTGGGTGCAGACCCTGGCATTCACTTCCAGAGGCACTGAGAGCATTTGCAGCCATTTTTCTGCTCTGGATGCCACTGCTGCATGGATGAGATGTGAGATATTTTCCAAGGGAGTACTTGCATTCCCAAAGTTTATAAAGGGTATGTACTGTGGGAAATGAAACAAGTACAAGCAAGGGATGGAGAGGACTTCCTCTTGCACTCACAGAAACAAAGCCAGCCCTGGGGACTCCAGCTGGCATCATGAACCATCACATGTGTTATTGTCCAAAAGGCTTTCCAGCCCCACTGGTCTCAGGCTCTTTGAGCCATACAGTGCCCAAAGAGAGTTTCAGCCTCAGCTTTCCATGAATGGGTAGTGCACTGGCTTGAACTGGATTCACTCCTTAAAATTGTATTTAAAAGTATATTTAAAATTGTATTTATAAGTGTATTTAAAAGGAGTACTGGACTCTGAAATGAGCTGTGTTAGCACCTCAAGGGGATAAAGGATGCACATCTATTTTATTATCCTTCCAAATGTATTAGAACCTCAGGCTCTGCACAGGATGGTACAACACAGTTTGGGGTTTGCAGGCTGAAGAATTCCTGTATGCTGCTCAGTGCAACTTTTTCCTGGGGTCTTCAAGAGCACCTTTATTTCTCTCCTCTCTTTCTCTACTCAAATCTCTTCTGCTACAGCCAGTCTAGGCATTCCCCAAGAAGAGACAAAGTAAAACCCTCAGACCATTCATGTTTAATCATTCCCCTAAAAGGGGTGGTCAGAGTGCACCTAGGAGCTTTTATTAATTTAGCTTTCCCACACTATGGTTACTTTCCTGCTTCTCCTGTGTAATTAGAAACTCATTTCCTGAGGGATACATGTCTCCCAGAGGGGAAACAATAAGAAACATTTGGTAATCACTATCCTATGCTATAAGTTTATTTTAAGGCTGTAATTGCTGGGAGCTCCAAGGGATTTGGGGGATATTTATTGTTACAGCAGAGCAAGTCAAAGTACTGGCACTAGGACAGAAAGCCTTTCATCCCTGGGTCACCAATTCAAATCCAGAACAGGTAAACAGTGGATATAAGTTGCCTTCATCCAATGAGCCCTCAGGGGTGAAGGTGACATTAGTTTGGTTGCCTTAATTTATTGCCCAGCAGGCAGATGCCAGGCTCCTGAGCCCACTGCCTCTGGGTGACCCCACCAGTGTCTCAGCAGGGCCAGCAGGAAAGGTGTTGGGAAAATTATTTATTTTCATAAGACCAGCTGTATGCATGCTCTCCTGGTAGAAGGGCTTGTAGCCAAGACTAATCAACTGGAGTAGGAACACATCCAAGCTCCTCTTCTCTCTTCCTCCATATTCATCCTCTGGCTTTCAACAGAATGAACAGTGTTCTCATATTGCCATGCAAATTTACTCTGTGAATCCCCCATCTGAGCACCCTTCATGCAGCCAAAGGAAAACAAATGCTATTACTGAGCATGAAATCTTCACTGGTCTCACCAGCTGCAGGTGGATCTGCCCTGAGCACGGGTCTCGTGCTAGACCCAAAGGTGTGGTGGATCTGAGACCTGGTCCAGGGTTATGTCCTGAAACCCCCATCAGCCAACCAGCCTGGCAGTCCTTTAGGGTGACAGACCCCCATGAGCTGCTGGCCTTGTCCCTTCAAGGTACAGGCAGCACAAACCTTCCTCGTGCTCCACTCCTGGGCTTTCCACACTCTGCACTGCAGCTTTGCACTTTGGGCCCTGTCTCTCTGTTGCTCCTGAGCTGTCCAAGATGTTCTCAGGCAAACACAGCACAAGAAAACAGTGATATCTGAGACTGCAGCAGGGCTGGCCCAGCTCCAGCATGGACCTCAGGCAGGGCTGGAGTCTGGGAGCCACTCTCCAGCTTTGGTTACGTGAGCTTGAGTCTCAAATACCTCCACCAAATTCAGTACCACAACTGCACGTGGAGGTGACACATTCACAACCAGGATCTGGCTCTGCAGTTGCAGACACCTCTGCTGTAAAATTTGGCTCAAGGACAAGTGGTTATGTGGGCTCAGCCACCTGGCAGGCTGAGCACACACACCTGCCTTTGGGGGAGCATTTGTATGAATTGAATGAATTGAAGGCTTCTTCTCAGACCCAGTGACAGCTCCTGGTTTGGCCAGGCTCACCTTGGTGGTTTTGGGAATGTCTGAGGGCAGAGATGAGCTTTGAAGCATTTAAACCTAAAAGATCCAAGTTTTATGAACCAGAAAAACATAAGGTGCCCTCGGTCTTGACACCTTGTGCACAATTTGCGTATTTCCCAAACAAGCCCTCCCTAAGCCATCCAAAAAGTCAGCATGAGATTTGTAAATGTGGACAATTTGACAGTTTTATTTTTGATGAGCAGAGCTAAATTACACAACTTTTCTCGCTGGTATTTAATTGGCCTAGACATTTGAAATTAGACCTAATTACTTTTCTCACTCCATTAACGTCCAGTGACAGTTGATTTCTGTTTTGTGAGAAAAGTTGGAGCTTTTGCTGAATTATTCAACTTCAAGCTCACTGTGAAGGATCCTAGGAAGTAACAGCAGCAACCTCCTTGGCTGGTTTATGCTAAAATGCCTTTTGCACACAACCTGCTTTTCACCCAGGTCAATTGGCTGCAGCTAAGCCTCCTTGGATCACAGGTTACTTTACTTTGTGGAGAGTTTTTTCTTACCAAGCTGCTGTGGACAAACTCCCACTGCTCTCACTGCTGGAAAGTGCTTGACTGCTACCCCACACTGCTTGGCTTGGCACTGGCTTTTGCACTTGGGTGTTTGTCTTTGCCCCAGGTTATTCTGGCAGGATCTCTCCTCCCCATATAAATTCTTGTGGGCAAGGAGAACTTTGCCATGTTAAGCTCGACTAGCACTTGAGGTCGTGTAAAGCTTTCCAGCTGCCCTTTCTCCCTGTACTTTTATGTGCATCCCTTCAGAGCACGGCCTTTTCTTGCCCTGCTTCTTCTCTAGAGAGAGGATCCTTGCAGAAAGATATTTGAAAAGCTTAAAAAAATCCCCCAAAAAACCTTCAGAGTACAAGGAAAAGATGGGAACTGCATTCATCCTTGCAGAAAGATATTTGAAAAGCTAAAAAAAAAAACCCAAAAAAAACCTCTCAGAGTACAAGGAAAAGATGGGAACAGCATTCACAAGTTGGAAAAATACAATTTTTCTATCATACTTGGCCTTAAGATCAGAGCTGGAAACAGAAGCAGTTGTGCACTGAGCCTATTCAGCATCTTCCACAACTTGGCTGACACAAACAGGAGAATCATCACCTACAAAGAGGGTGACCTGGGGCTCTGGGTGGAACTGGAAGGACAGGAGATGGGAAAACCACGGCCCTTCCAAGAAATGGCTTTCAGGACAGCATTTCCTGGAGAATGTCCAGAGAATCAAAAAAAAGTAATTTTGTAACTGTACAATTAAGACAAAACACAGCAGTGAAGGTCTTGCTGTCAGGCAGACTATTTTTGGCTCTCCCAGTTTCCTGGAAAATACAGAGAACACACTTTGACAAGATTGAGCATTTTAGTCAAAATGGTTTGATCATGGCTTCAATGATATGATTAAAATACATGGCTACAATGGCTGTGCTCCACTGCCAGATCCACAAAAATCTACCTTTTATACTTTTTAAACTTTTTGTTTTAGTTATTCAGCACATTTTCCTCTTTTTTTTCAATCAACTCTAATATATTAATTTTATGCAACTCATATGGAAAAAATATCACCAAAGTGCTGTCTAACACTTCTAAACCTTGACATCCTCTCAGGGTATTCAGAAATACATTTTTTTGTTGTTGTTTTTGTTTTGTTTCAGCACATTTCAAGGCAGAGACACAATGCACTCCTGACCTTCCTGTCATCATGTGGGGCATTTTTTTCACCTGTCCACAATATGCCTGTTCCAGGCCATATTCCAGCACCTCCCTCAGTACTACACAGCTTTCTCTGTGGAGCTGTTCCCTCAAAAGGAAACAGATGGGAAACAGCCATGGTTAGCACAGGACACTGCTTCTTATCTCTCTGTCTTCCAGAAACATATGGAGCCAGCATCTTCCTCTCAGCTTTCTGTGTAAGGATACATAAAAAACAATGAAAATCCAATCCTCCACCAGAATGCCCAGAAAAATCACAGCTCAGTCCATGTCCATGAGCTGAGTGCAGCCATTCCTTAGGTTGCTTTGTCCAGCAGGTGCTTGATCTGCAGGCTTGGCCCTTTTCAGGCTGTTACCACACCAATATTGAGTCAAATTTGCATCACTGGGATGCATTGTCCCTGCTGAAATGGCCATTTCCCAGGATCCATGGCTTTCATCCTGAAAGCAAGAGCTTCTTCTGGCTTGTCTGAGAAATACCAGTGAGAGGAAATTGCCAACAATTCCGTGTGCTTGTTGGGCTCTAAGGTCTTGGCACAGCCACAGTCTGCACCATGATTTCCTCATACAACCCAGGAATGATTGGGTTTGCAGGGTGACAACTGGCCAAGCTGCAGGATGAGACTGAGGGGCAAAAGCCATGGTTAAAGAGATGTCAAGTGGGTTTGCATGTTCCTGACCTGTAGGAGAACCCAAATCTGCCCAACACCTCCACAGTTTCCTAAATCTGTTCTACATCTCCCATGCTTCAGCCCTGTCTCCTCTCCAGGGCTGGAAGAAGGAGGAAAAGTCTGAGTGGTTTCCTGACTTCCCCATTTGCAGTGACAAAACCATCACTGTGCTGATTGCAGCCCATCCCCATGAGTCATGGCCAGAGCAGCCAGGAACAGCCCTCCACTGCAAAAAACAGAGCCTGATAAATCATCTGGAAAAAATAACCTCCTGGTTTGTTAAAAAAACCTCCTGGTTTGTCTCTCCCAGCCTGCCCCTCCTTTAGCTGCTGCTCAGAGCCACAGCAGAACAAGCTGGAGGAAATATCAGACCTTAACCCCTGCCCCAGTGCAGCAGGCAGGGGTGGGGAGGGCATGTCACTGTGTTCCTAAAATTGGCTGTCCTGATCCTAGTGCTCCTCAAGATTCCTGGTAGCACTATCTGAACTGTGAATGCCAGCAGGAGATACACCAGGAAGTGCAGAAGATGCACAAGGAAGTTCTTGCTTACCTTCTCTTAGTCCCAGAGTTTTTATATTTTATATTTTGTAGGAGACATCACAGCAGTTGTTGCAAAGACCATCACAGAGCACAGAGGTGCTTGCTCAGGGCTGTCCCTTAGTGCACAGCTGATTTGTGTGTGCACCCTGAGGAACAGGATCCCAAAGGCATCTGAATTCCCCATCATTTTGGGTGTTTGCCTGAAGTAAGGACACACTCTGACAGAAACACTGAATTTGATACCAGCACCTCCTGCGCTGGGACAGGTCACAGCAGGTGGGTGTTAGATTCTGGTTTGGCTTTGAAAGTCTGTAAAATAAACACCTGCACTTCATTTCAGCCTAGCAACTGCACCACTGGCAGCATCCCCACCAGTGAGCACCAGGACACAGACTGGGAGGATCTCCTGTGCTGCTGACCCTTGCAATCCTAAGCAAAACCAGCATGGAAATCCTCCTATAAATCAACCCCACTCCATCTTCAGTCAACACCTGTTTTCTTCCCTCCTGCTCAGGAGGGAGTTCATTACCCCAATTGCTAACAACCTTCCCAATTCCTAGCCTAGATTCATTCACAGCCACTTCATGCCCATTTGTTCTTGTGCCAACATTGTCCCAAGGCTGAAATAACTCTTTTCTCTCCCTGGTATATTTATAGACAGTCGTCACATCCTCCCATGAGCTTTTGTTTTGCTAAACTAAACAAGCTAAATCCAGACATCCCATCCCATGTGACAGGTTCTCCATAGCCCTGTTTCTATTTGTTTTGTCCTGTCTCAGGCTACCTTCCCAATTCTGGGAGGTCTGACCTGCCCTAGAGGTCCAGCTCATTGCAGGTCCTACACATAGTGCGGGGTGAGGAAGAAACAGAAAAATGATGCAGCAGCCAGGTTTTGACCTAAATTCACATTAGTAGCTCCCAAGTGCCACCAGCACACACAACTCATGCAGCACCTGTGATGGGGCAGAGCCATTATCCTGTGTGGGCAGCACAGCTGGAAGCCAATATGTGAAGCAATAAACCCAAGGGAGGATGCACAGGGAATGCCAGCTGAGCACTCTGTACTGTAGAGATTTCTTCACCAGTCAGGGGGATTTCTTCATGCAGGGCCTGGGTTTTGTTCCTGTCATGAGCCCATCCCTTAAAAGGATTTTGTACAATGACCAAAGCACAATGCAGAGCAGCAACACAGTGGCTTGCATTAAATAAGGAACAGCTCATAAATTAAGGAATATTTAGTGAGTATTGAGGAAAGACAAACACATCTGGACACAGCCATTGGAGAGCTGGGAAGGGTGGGAAGAGAAGCAGCAATGCCATTCTGTGATCTGAGCACAGCCTTCCCCATGGCACTGAATCCTTTGAATTTCCCCCAGCAAACTTCTCCCTGCACAGAAGCATACAAATTGCACAAGGAGCTTTAATGAATTACAGCTCCTAATTCAGCTCCTGATGGTTGGGCACCTACTCTGAGCACTTGCTTTCAGAACTTTGTTTTTCTTCGGACATGCATTTTTTTCCCTATGCTTGATAATTTTAAAGGCTGTATTTCAAATAAGCCTAGTCCTGGTCATTCTTGCAGCAGCACTGCACCACTGAGATGTACATCCCTGACCACAAACTGCCCAGAAACAGAGAGGTTGTTAAAATCACCCTGTCACCACAAAGAATCGGCCTTTTTGTCAGCTCTCAGAGGCAAGGGACAGAAGGATGGTGCAGAGCTTTCCTGCTTCTGTGAATTTATTTTGATTTTGCTGCTGGATGGGGGTTTGGGCAGCTGATCCACCTAGGCTGAGATTTTCCTATTCATCCTGCCTGGGGAAGGTTATGACAACTTCTCAGAAAACTTAGGGCTAGTAACTCAAATAAGGCCATGGAAAATTACTCCAAAGTGACCTGATGTCCCAAGATATTGTGTTTCATTGTTTATTTGTTTATTTACTGGGAGGGAAACCTAGCAGTCATTTCTGCTATGCAAATTGCTAAACGTTCTAAAAATTCTTGGCATGTGCAGGACTTTTCCTACTTAGTGACAACCAACAGTGACCTAATTCATATTTGACTGGACTAAGTTACAGGGCTCCAGTGTACCAGATACATCCCAGAACTTCACCAGAATCTGCCAAGAATTCACCAGAGCTTCTGCCCAAATTGTCCCCTGGCCCCATTTAGCTTTAGGGTGTCAGTGCACTCCCAGTGCACTCAGAAACTGCCATGGGAAAAGGTCATGTCAGATAAAAAAGTCCTCCAGATCCCATATTCCAAAGAAAATCATTACAGGCACTTGGTGAAACATGTCCTGTGGTTAGAAGTTCACAGAATTTGAACTGCCATTGAAATCACAGCAAATAAAGGTTCTGAGACACCTAAAATGTTCCTTAATGTCTGAATTATGATATCCCTTCTAGGGGAGAGAGCAGAAAAAGAAACTGAACATGAGAACTGAAATATAAGGACCTGGAAATGTTGTGGTCCAGACAAGGGATATTTAAGTGATTTAATCAGATTTTTTTTTTATTTGAATGACAGTGGTAAAATTCCAGACTACCCATTTACAATTAGCCATATTCTTGAATACCTCTTCACACTTAAAACAGAGATAACTACACTTTCAATACAACTGGTAATTCAGCTCCAGCCCAGCTCTGAAACTGTCTTGTCCCAGCCAGTCCATTTGGTAGTTCAAGTATTCTAATGTTGGGTTAGTTCAATATTTTATTAATAAAAGTCTTAGCTTCAGTGATGTTTTCTTGGTTTTAGGTTAGTTTATTTTACAGCTCTAATAAAATATATAAAAATGAAATTGATACTGAACTCATCTCTCTGGAGCAACACTGCTCTGAAGCCTTGGAGGGCCTAGAGCAGGTGCCAGGCAGGCTAAAAGGCAATTTCCCCCCCAAATAAATCTGTGGTTTTGCCCTGGGAAGCTGTTCACAGTGAGAGTGGGGAGCTCTGCTGGAGCAGGGTCTGGCAGCAGAGGACCACACAAGGTGTAACTGGGTTTAACTGGGACATGAAATATCATTTCACTCTGTTCCTGTTTAAATAGCCTCAGGGATGGAGGTTACCACGTGGAGCTTGTCACCCTTCCACTACACATTTTGCTGTCTTTCCCCTCCTGCACATCCCTCCTCTGCCCCAGTCCTCCCCAGGCTCTGATGGAGAGATCCTCCACACCTGAGCATCACCATCCTCTCCATGGGGCCTCCACTTCTTCCTCCTGGCATGTCCTGTGGATGGGAACAATATAATTGAGAATTTTGTGCTTTTTAGGCTTGTCTTTAGTGTGGGCCTTTACTGCACAGCAGTAACATATACTCAGGTGCACTACAGAGTCCCCTGGAAGGAGCATTTTGGTGTCATAACCTTGGTGTTCAGAAAGATCAATGCGAAATAGTAAATAAAAGTTGATCCTTGGCAATTCAGAATTTGCATGAAGAGTTGCTAAAATCCTCCAGGGTATTTATCATTAACTTGCAACTTGTTAGGATTTCCTGGACTCGGGAGCATGGTCCTTCCCCACACAGTCCATCACCAGAATCATGGCAACACTCTTCTATCTCTGTTCTCCTTCTACTGCAGGAAAAAATGAAGAAGGCAAATCCGTCTCCTCAATATTTGTCATTTGGCCCAATTTTACAGAATTCTTTGGCAAAAATCTTTTTAAAAAGAGGAAATTGGGTGTTTGGAGAGTTTCTTTTAAAATATATGTGTGCTTATGTCTTGCTTTGTCACCAGAAATGGCAATGTGCCAGAAGGCAGAGACCAGAGGCACCAGAAGGATTATGGAGTTATGATTCCTCTGTTTGGAGACTGGGTAACAGTGCAGTCTGCAAACTGCAGCCCTAGCAGCCTGGTCACATATTTAAGATAATACTTTCTGCAGTGAAGACCCACATTCCAATGCTCCTGAAGATGCCATGAGCACTTAGCTTCAGTTTTGGACAGACCTTTTTATTTCCCAGTCTATATCCACATTTGACATACTCCCTTTTCCCAAATAGTTACAAGAATATTAACTTTGTCAGCTAAAAAAAAAAATCAGTTAAAACCATTCAGGTCTTCGACCTGTGGCAAATCATTTAAAATGAGGATGTTCACACATCACATTGGCAGGTGATAGATGGATTCACCTGGAAGGCAAAGGGAAATTACATCTCCCACAAGAAGCCCAAGTCCTTCATCCCAAGTACTCTCTCTGATAACACCAAGAAGAGCAAATGAGCCCTTAGCAATCAATACCAATACCAAAAGTGATAGGAGGAGAGGGGACTTTCATTACTTCTTCTCCCATGGAATTGCACTCTGTGATATCCATGTGCAGGAGATCTCTGTGATCTCTTCCTTCCTGGCAGGCACCTGAACACCTTCCCATCAGCCCAAACTCAGAACTTTCTATTGATGCCAGAGCAGAATTTATTTCTGCCAGCCTCCAAGAAGGCCATAAAAAAAATCCTGTAATGTTAAAAATAGAAGAGAACGGTGCCCAGTATTTTATTAAAACCATCCTTATCTATGATAAGCAAAGAGACTGCAGGACATGGATCCTCACCTGGCCAGGAGTTAACCCTGTTCTTGCAGCAGGACAGACAGCCAGCAGAGAGGGCAGGATGAATTGCCTCTACTCCCCAGAGCAGAGCTGATATTTATGGATATTCTAAAAATTATGGCACAAGGAAATCAACAAGCTGGAAAGTTGTGCTGGCTGCAGCTCCATAGGAAACAGCAGGGCGGAAAAGCAGAGTTTGCCAAATGGAAAAGGAAAAATCTGGTAGGGGTGCTTTTTCTTTTTTTCTTTTTCTTACTTTACAAAAAATCAAGTTTCTCAGGATGTTTCACAAACGAAGCACATAAGAAAAATGTGCATGGCAGGGGAAGGCAGCTCAAGTGGAGTTCAAATGAATGAATGATGGGCACTGTCTCAAGATTTGGGGTATCCATATCTTGCCCAACCTATCTCAGAGCAGCACAGATATCATGTACTCATTCCCTTTACCAGGCCAAACCTTCAAGCTGGCCTTGCTCATGGTAATAAATGTAACCAACTGGAGCACTGGGATCACATTTCCCTCTACATCTTCCCAACCAGGTTTTGCTTTTCCTCTCTCCATGCCGGATGCAGCAAAACATCCGTGCAGCCTTTTAAGCCTCATGTTTGGATCTTGCTTTAGATGAATTCAAGCTCATCCTCGTTGCTGGGCTGGATCCAACACCATCACTAATAATGTTACATGGCCCCAGCCTTCAGGGCACCAAATACTCAGACCTAGGCTCAGTTGTGGAGATTTTTGGCTTTCCTTCCTCTTCTGCATTGGTCACGGCATGTGGAACAGGACATCTAGGGATCATCTTCTAGAGAAATGTTGGAAATAAATAATCTTTAAGGTCTTTCCAACACAAACCATTCTGTGACTCTAGGAAGAGTGCATCATTCAAAGAAGAAACACAAGTGATACATCCCCAAAAAACATTGCATGACCACAGACCTCCCATACAACCTCCATCAAGTTTCTAAACCTTGGCTTTTGCCCTGTGGAACACCAATATCTGCATGTCCTCGCTCCCCTTCCCAGCCCTGTGTATATTCCCAGCTAAATGCAGAAGTAAACAAATAATTTCCAAAGAAAAAAAAATTAATTTTAAAAATTTAAGATTTACATTAAAAAATATTGTCACCTTTGACTGGTTTTAACAAACGTGCTGAGATTTTTTCATGACCTTAACTCAGAATCTCATCCTTGAAGGGCAGAATTTTGTTTCCTCTGTATTTGCTGTACAAGCTGCTGCTACACTGAAATCTGACTTGAGCTTTAGTTTTAATGACCTGACAGAGACCACTAGGGGAGGGCCTCTCTCATTTTTAGAAATAATCATAATGAAATAAAGTTCAAATATAGTCTTTGGGAGACATTTTCTTGAAATGTCCCACTAAAATAGTTTCAAATCACTGTAGATCTGTGTCTTTTTTAGTAATTTTAAAATGTAAGAGGCTTCAAACACAAAGTTATTTTTTAAAAGTCACTTTTGAATTAGAAGATTGAATGATTTCTTGATATTACACATATTTTTAAATTTTAATGAAAAATATTAGAAAGAACGCCCAATTGTGAAATCATAACATAAATTTGAACTCCACCTCAGTTAGAACTCTGTATGCTCAGACCCAGGACTTTGAAATGACCTGTTATGGATAAGAGCTAGGAAGTTCCAGTTTATGAGCAGTATTGTCTGACTCAAAACTTGGGGTCAAAGGATCTACTGGACCCCTTTTGGAGCCACTCCTGGGAATTTCAATTAAATCCATTTCCTAAACTCTGTGAAGACCCTCACTTTGGCTTGAGGATCTCCCAGATATAGCAAAAATCACAGGGCATTTTCCACCCTAAGGCATCCTGAAACCACAGCATCCAAAGCTCTCCACCCCTCAGAGCAATTCCATCCTTTCCCTTTTGGGAGGTGCCATTGGTTTAGCAGCCTCCTGCATAATGCAGACCTTCAGAAGAGGAATTTCAGGAGACAGAGTCCAACTGAAACCTTACAGAAATGGCTCCTTTCCTTTGTAAATACACACCAGAGGCAAAATTTTGGGGCATTAGTCTCGTTCCCTGCTCCAAGAAAAGTTGTTTTATAGAGAAAAGCCATCCCTGTTCCTAACCCTGTATAACCCAGCTAAAATCAAATGTCAAATCCCCATAAGCATCTGTCCCTCTGCCAGAGGTTGTTTTTCTTCATGATGAATCAAACCTTCTGAGTAAATCACATGAATCACCAGCGGAAACATCATCCTCACAGCTTCATCTCACACTTATGAATGAGGAGCTTGTTTTGCAGGTCCCCAGAGAAGAAATAAAGCCTTTGGAGATCAGGGAGGGGCCCAGGACTTTCACAAACGTTTTGTTTTAATAAATTACAAACAATAAGGTATCTCCCTCCTCCCATGAAAAAAATTATGGCCAATTGCTTTACAAACCATCTCTCAATTTAGCAGTGCTTTTATTAATAAGAAAATGCCTGCACTGATGACATAGCTCAATAACCCAGTTATAAATTGCATAAATCTGTTGCAACAGCTACAAATGAGCAACGTGATTTATGAGTGGGGCCACTGACTTCTACACCTGACATAAAACTTTGGAGGCAATCAGCCACATGTTTCATTTCAGTTTTATATTTGACATATAAATCAGGCAAGTGAAAGGGACTCTCTCTCCACCCCCTTGCAACAGACTGAGCCAATATTTTACAAGCAACATGTAAGTCACTGTAGCAAGGACACAATATGAGGTATGGAAAATATTATGCTGTGATTTCATTAGTTTCATGTGAACCAATATGGGGCACAGTCACCTGCCTTGGAGAGCAGGCAGTTGAGGGGGGACAAAACCATGCAGGTCACCATGGAAAAGCAAGTTTTCTTGCACTACCTGCCCTGTTTATTTCCAGGCCTTTCAAACCTGTGGAAGGTCAACAGCTTCTGAGCTGAGCAGGGTCTGGCCCTGCTTTTGAAGTCAAGGTGTCCAACATAACCCCGTAAAGGTGATGTGGTCAGCAACAGAATGGAGCAGAAGAGAAAACCTGACAGTCACTAACTGGATTTTTGAGGTTGCTTTTCACAGGTGTTAATAAAATAACTCTGCCCAGGACTTTTCACAGGATCCCTTCCCTCTTCAGATTCTACAGCAGATCAGCAAAGTAGCTCAGAGCTTCAAATTTGACCCCCAGCTCAATGCTGAGTAACCATTTTTAAAAGAAGAAATGTACTGGGTACACACTTTAGGGGATTCTGGTATAACTGGCAAGTTTCTTCTGAGTTTACGAGGGACCCAAAGAGTCTTAAAACTCCTAAAAACTCCTTAAAACTCCTTCATTCATGAGTCAGATCTCTGTGCAACGTGCTGAGTGAAATTAGGTAGTTAGATATTTGCCTCAGAAACCCAAGGAAAAGCTGCTCCAGTTGTTTAGATGCAAATTTAAATGTCTGATTTTCAGTAAGTGTAAAATCAGACCCACAAACATGAGAAAGTGCTAAAAGCAGGATGTACAAAAGTGAGATGAAGTGTAAAATAATATATAACAACCTAAAGAAAACCTTATTTTAAACAAGTGGTATAAATCTGTAGTACTTTCACCCAATTGCATGAGTTAGTTTATCTCAGCTGGATAAAGCCCTGTCAAAGGTTTTTATATGATCTCCTCCAGGGATGTGAATTTTTCCATAACAGAGGTGTTGGCCATTTCTGGAAAGCTCTTGCAATGAGTCAGTCTTGTACTGCTTTTCCATTCTCTCAGAAGAACTCTTTAAATACTCTTGAGGCAATGGAAAGCCATCTGGAGGCAGAGCTGAAGGATGGCTTGGGCCTGCCTGGTTCAATGGTGCAGAGCTCTGAGGATGGCATGGGAAATGGACTATCCAATGTCACAGCAAGATTTTACTCACAATTAAATCCAATCTTTCCTTACTTTTCATCTCCAGTGACTTTATGTGATATATTCCATAAATATATTCCTCTTGGAAACTTCAGTAGGGCTCTCATCAGCCACCTGGGTTACACCACTATCAATATCTAGTGCAGATGAGGCTTTTGCATATCTTCAGCTGGTAACTACATCTTGAACAACACAAATTTCTGCAGTCCCACTCAGATTGTTAATGTCTTGTCTACTCTAAAAAAAAAATATACACTCCAGTTTAACCAGACACCATCTGATTTCTCTAGTGTGTATTCCAAATGGAAAATAGATGATTTGTTTATGAAGATGAGTTTCTTGGGCCATAGCTGAGATCTCATTATTTATTTAAAAATGAGTTGTAAAAATACAGGAGAAAGCAAGCTTACACCAGCTGAGAATTCTCCCTGCACATTTTTTAGCTGCTCATGACCTTACCCCTTCCTCCTCCCTGACAGGTACAAGAGTTGATTTCCCTGTACACAGAAGGAGCACAGGATACTGGAAAGTTTACACCTCTGAATGTTTGTCCTGATTAAATACGTTGAGTGAGTGCTGAAAGAAGGATAATTAAAATGTTCTCTGCATGCACATTGATGTTTAGTTGGGGGTAATGGGACTGAAGCAAACAGAGCAATGGAACAAATCAAGGTCAGTGTCAGATGGAGCTGCCAGGCAGTGCTGGGGTGTTAGACCAGGTCTGGGTCTGGCAGCAGAGGAATCCAGCACTCACCAGTATTTCAAGCCATGGCAAGGAATGCACAGGGGTAAATGTGTCCTCAGAAGTCCATAGCCCAGCTTTGCAAATTTGGCAGCCAGCCTTTTCAGGCATAAACTGCTCTCACCTCACTACTCTGTGGGTCTTTTCTTAGACCTAAGTTGTCCTTGCATTAACTCCTTGTAATAGTGGGATTGTGCTGATTTTCTTCAGTGGCCCAAATGAGAATTTCCATTTCTAAAGGTCTCCCACTGGAGATCACATTCTTTTTTTTCTCTCCTCCCACAAGCTGACTTCAAAACATGAAGTGTATTCAGGAGTAGCCAGCAATGATTTACAAAGGGGAAATCAAGCTTGACCAACCTGATTTCCCCCACAATGAGGTGATGCATGAGGGCAGAGCAGTGGATGTTGTTTTCTTTGACTAGCATATCTTATGTCATTGTCTCCCATAATATCATCAAAGATAGGATGACAAATTATGGGTTCAATATGTGGACAGTAAAATGGATTAAAAACTGGTTGTTCCACTAAACTCAGGGGGTTGTGACCAGTGACATGAAGTCAAGCAGGAGGAAAATCACTGAGGATGTGCCCCAGAACTCTGCTCAGTTCTGGGCTCCTCCAGTGCAAGAGTGACACAGATTTATTGGAACTTTATTTATTGTCACCCAGCGCAGGGTCACAAAGATGATTACTGGATTGAAGCATCTCTCTTATCAGGAGATACTGAGACAGCTGGGACTGTTCAGCCTGGAGAGGAGAAGGCTCATGGAGATCTTATCAATGTCTATAAATACCCAATGGAAAAGAATGAAGATGAGGGATTAAACTCCACTGACAGGACAAGAGCGACTGGGCACCAACTAAAACACATTCAATATTTACTGTGAAGAAGGTCAAACACTGGACCAGGTTGCCTGGTGATGATCTGGAGATAGTTCAAACCAGACTGGACACAGTTCTGAGCAACCCTCTCTGGATAACCCTGCTTGAGCAGTGTTGGACTAGAGCTCAGGGTTAGAGTTGGACTAGAGCTCAAGGCTGGACTTGATCTCAGGGCTGGACTTGATCTCAAGAGCTGCCTCCAACCACAACCACTCCATGATTCTGTGACTCTGAGCAGCACATGGCACAAGAGCAGCACTCATCTTCTTTGAAGGCAAACAGTGCCCAAAGTACAGCTTTGCTCATTATTAATTGTTCATTAGCATAGTTCTCATTGCCATAATAAAGTATGTATGTTTCCAGACTCTGCTTTCAGTTGCAATTTGACACACTATAATACAATAATTATAACTGGAAGTGCAGAAGTGATCAGATCCAAGAAGCATTTTGGCTGCAGACTCCCAAATTTTCAGGAAGTTCCAGTGCAGATCTGCACCTTGCACCTGGTTCCTGTCTGTGTAATGGGCAGAACCAGCATTTCTTATCTGAACAGCCACCTGCTATTTCAAGACAGCCCAAACCCCACAGCTTTGGAGACATTCTTGTTTAGAGTCAGACTCAAGGTTTTCTAGCCAAGGTCAAGTCTGTTGCTGTAAAATATTCTACCTGCTCCATTGTATCCTGCATCTCTAAATGAATTTTTTAAATGTAGGGTTTTAAATGTTTGTAAAGGGGACATTGAATTAGAGCAGAACAAGGCAAGAATAAAAGTGTTTTTAAACAGATTTGATATTTGGTTTTTTGGCAAGTTTTTCAAATAGCTTTTGGTGACGCATATTGCTAAAATGGAGCCAGAAATAAACTGTTTACAAGAAATTTTTTTCCAGTAAGTGAAAATTCAATTATTTTGATTTGAAGGTTTTGGCATTTTGTTTTTTATTTTTAATAAACATTTTTAAATATTTGGGAGATCGTTCTTTAAAAGAAATAAACAACCACAGTCTGCAGAGGACTGCTCTCCCAAGGTGATGGTCCTTCTCCACCTGAAGAACCAGGCACAAGAGGATAAATCCTAGGTCCCAGATCTTCAATGAGAATTTTTACACCATAGGAAGGTCTAGCCTCAGAAGCTGAGAATGCATTTGTTTGGCACCCTTTTCAAGAAGCATGCACTCCATTACAAGTAAATGTGCATTATCACAGTAATACAATTGCCCTGACAGAGTGTAAATTCAGGCTGCAATTTTTTTCATTTTGCTTTCTGCTGGGCACTTCTGGTGGTGCTTGTTTTCCTGCATAAAGTTGCCTATATCCCCACTGGGGCTATCACATATATCACCTATCTGCCTATATCACCACTGGGATTCTCTTAAACCACAGCTAGTGTGGGTCAGCTTTGCATCAGATTTTATGAAAAGTTACCCTAAAACAGAAAGCATCATTTCAAGTGCATTACTGATAGACATTGCCTGCCTGGACTGACAGTGGACATTGTCTGCCTGCACTTGAGGGAGGCCTCTGTCACAGTCTCACTTAAGATCCTCAGAGAGAAGCTGTTGTTTTAAGTGCTGGATAAGCAGGCAGGGGTTTGGCTTCAGACCTGGTTGAGTGGCTGGGACCAGAGGTTGGTGGTCAGTGGTGTGGAGTCTGCTTGGAGGGCAGCAACCAGAAATTGCACCCCA
This sequence comes from Molothrus ater, assembly GCF_012460135.2. NCBI lineage: Eukaryota > Metazoa > Chordata > Aves > Passeriformes > Icteridae > Molothrus > Molothrus ater. The sequence goes on from NC_050481.2 coordinate 66,623,880, forward strand.
GGGGTCAGACACAGAGTGCAGCCCTGTGTAACCCCTCATTAACACCTGGGATGATGGGGCAGAGTGTGCCCTCAGCAGGTCTGCCAAGCTGGAAGGAGTGGCTGGTGTGCCAGAGGGTTGTCTGTCCATCCAGAGGGACCTCAGGGGGATGCAGAAATGGGGCCACGGGAACCTCATGGAGTTCTAAAATGAGAAGTGCCAAATCCTGCACCTAGTGAGGAAAAAGTGCAGGCACCAGGACATGCTGGAGACCACCCAGTGGGAAAGCACTTGATGGAAAAGGACCTGTGGGTGCTGCTGAACACCAAACTGGGCATGAACCAGCAGCATGCTCTTGTGGTCAAGGTCAGTGGTATCCTGGGCTGCATTAGACAAAGTACTGCCAACAGGTCCAGAGGGGTGATCCCACATATTCACAGAATTAAGGCAAAACCTGGAGTTCTGTGTCCCATCCTCAGTGCAGACAGTCAGAGCCACTGTAGCACATGGGATGCTGCCTGGCCCTGTGCTCCTCATCTCTGACTGCTCCCCATCAGCACAATTTCATGCATTTTGTCCCATCTAGTTTAAAATATACCTTCCAACCCAAACATTCAAGGATTTTGTGTGCTGAGCCTATTACCATTTCTTTTTCATGATTGTGTGGGTCCATGCAAATAATTTTGGCACCTAACTTTAATAAAGAGAACCCTGCAGTCTTTACTATGCTATGCAAAACACTGCTAGCCCATGTTGGAAGGGTTAGAGTAACCTGCATGACCACACACCTCTTGCTGTCTTTTTTACTCCTTTTGCTTTGTGCCACTTTGGCTCAGGAGGGTTTTCCTTGAAGAGAGACTTTCAGCAGTGCCAGTGATGGGGATGCCATAAGGAAGTGCAGTGTCCCATCTCACTTGCATTCCAAAATATTGTGGGCCACATCTCAAGTACAGGCTCCTTGTCCTCCTGTAACCCCTGGCACCAGCACAAACCATGCAGCAAAGCTGCTGTGTCTGCCTTAGAGGCTGGTTTGCTTTTGTGTTGAAATTTCACAAAGCCTTAATAACTCTCACTCATAACTTTACAACCAAAACTTCACTGCCACTGACCCCTAAAAAAATGAATATACAAACAAAAGTCTGAGAAGTGAATGCAGATGAGCTGAAGTAACTTACTGATGAGGACAGTAGTGGTTTAATATGTAAAGCATGTAACCTCTGAGTCTCTTGCTTTGGCTTAGCTGTGGTGATGGAGAAGAGAGAAAGACCAGCTGAACACAGGCAATAGGCAGACAAGATCCACCTGCCCTTGGCTATTGGTTATCTTTGCTACTGCAAGGACTCTCAGGAAAGAAAACCTGATATCTGACAAGATTTGTTATAAAAACCAGTAGCACCATCTCCCTCTTACCAGTTTACCACATTCAAAATGGTGGTGTTGGGTAAATACTGTACCAGGGAAATTACAAATGTTAGTAAAAAATATCTCCTCCATCAGAGCTGGACAAGTCCTGAAAACACTGAGCTAAGGCACATTGTGTCAGGCATAAAACCAAACAGAAAACGTCACAAGTTTGGTTCACAGCTCAACAACAGCTCCATACATCCTCATCTACCAAACGAATAAGGAAAATAAAATACTTAAAGAAAAGCATTGGGCCTTTGTTTTCCCTTCCTGGCACTCAAAACTTGGCCCCAGGTCTACTGTGCATTTCATTGACTACTGAGAAAGTGTCTGACAAACTTCAATTGAGTTTTGGGATTTTAAGTAGGCAGCTGGTATCCTCTATAGCATTAATTATCCCCAGTCCTGTCCAGTTCAACAGCCAGAGACAGTGCAACCCTCCTTCAGCTCCTGGAGGTGTTGATGGTTGCTTGCTGCTGTTCCTTTTGTTTATTTCAACTGGGGTGTTCTCCTCTGGGAATTAATCCCATCAGTCTTGAAGGTAGCCTTGCAAAAATAGGAATTATTTGGATTAAGGAACAAGTTCCTCAGGGAAGCTGGGGATTACACACCCCTGGAAGTGTTCAAGGCTGGATGGTGCTCTGAAGAACCTGGTCTAGTGGAAGGTGTCCCTGTCCATGGGGAGGAGTTGGAACTAAATGGTTTTTCAAGTCCCTTCCCACCCAAACCTTTCTATGATGCTGATGTTTGGAGAGGGACAAAGATATATAGAGAAAAAGTAGCAGTGCCCAGGGGGAAAGGGAGGAGACATTTTAATGCTTCAGGAACATTCAGGTTCAGCCCCTGAAGTGTAAATGTACTAATCCATTCTGATTTCCTGAAATGATTGAATACATACTTTAACAATATGGATTCTTGCTTTCAGAGCCCAGCCAGCATAAATCTCAAATCTGCATTGTCTGCAATATATATGCCACATTTTATTACCTTGGTTCACAGCTGATACTTAATTTAATGTTCACCCTTTTGTGTAATATATTGCAAGATATGCATCACTTCACGGTTCTGCACCACGGTGCTCAAATTGCCTATGGTATGGATCTATATGAAGATTAAACCTCAGCATTCTTTAAGAACCTGGGCTCTCAGAGCACTAGATGGTGCTAGAGAATGCTCTTAGCCAGATCCGGGGCTGCATCCCCATAAATTCCCTCCATGTACCATGTGCTTTGTGCAGTGTAACAGCATAATCTGCATCCAGCATCCACATTCTCAGCAGAGTTTCAGACGGGCTGCTGGCATTGCCCATCACTTTTCCTCTCTGGGTGATGAGAAGTTGCTTGTTGTTGCCAGGGGCAAGCTGTCACCCTCACGAGTCAAGCACCCAGGTCATAACACTGCCTTCAAAAACAGGGCACACATAAAATTTTTTTAAGTGTACTTTTGTTTCCACTCTGGTTCCTAAGCCCGAGGAGTGTTATGATGCTATTTATGTGCTCCCTAGGAAAGCATGGCAGTGCTGGACACTAAAAAATCCAAGCCAGGCATGGGTCTGAGCAACAAAGTTCAAACCACAGCTCAGACCTGACTGGGGGGAGAAGGGAAGTTTGGTTTTGAACCACCCAAAGTAAAGAAACCACTGTTAGAAACCAGAGGGAAACCACCCTTGGAAACCACCCTTTCTCACCAGATGAAAAAGACAATTAGGACACAGAGCAGGGAGTTGTACCACTCTGTGTCTGCTAAAAACTAGAGTAATGTTTTGGCTGGAGCACATGCTGGGAGAGAAGGGTTTCAGGGAGACCAGGGCAGCCTGCACCCAGCAAGAGGCTTTCATGTGCCATTGAGGGCAGAGGGAATTTTTAGCTGGTCCAGTAGGGTTATGCTGGGAATGTGTCCTGTGATGTGCAGAAAGGGAAAGCAAGCGAGCTGCACTTCACCTCAGAGATGACCCTGGCACCAACATCAATGGGTCACTTTGTCACCAGCTGCTGCACCACGTGAGGACAGGCTCTTGGACAGAAACCCAAGTGTTGGTCCTCCTGCTGCCAGGTGCCCAAGGACGTGGGGTGTCCCAGGGAGCCAAGGCACACAGATCCTGGCAGCATAACAAGGGTGATACAGGCACTTTCCCATTCTCCCATTCTGCTCCTGCTTGATGATGGCATCGAAACCAGATGGAAATGCTTTGAAAACTTATATATGATGTCATGGAATTACAACATCCTCACTAAATCAACCAATCAGACAACAGCTAAAAAACGACATATCCAGGGAGCTGAACTTGTGTTTTCAGCACCTTTAAGATGTTTGAGGGACACACTCAGATCTCATTAGGCCCATAGCCTGTTTTGAGACATCAGTGGAATCATTACCATTTTTCTTCTTGTTGAAATCAAATGAATTGTTTGTATGACTTTAAAGATATCCCTCGAGCACTCAGAGGAGGTGAAACTGCAAACCAAAGGGGGAAACCCCACTGCTGGGCCAGCTCTCCCAGTTCAGTAATGTGCTTGAAGTCTCTGCACTGCTGAAGAAACTTGCCATGGTGCTCTCATGTTATATCACCACAGCCTTCTAACATCACACAAGGAGGGAAATTTGCTTTTAATTGATTGTTAACCTACCCGTGTCCCTCTGTGTGCCTTTTATTTACATTAGCAGTCTGAAAGAGCAAAGTATTCCCCTTCACATTTCACTCTGCTGGAGAAACGGGTTTGCTGTCATCACTCCTCATAAGCACAGCCTGAGACCTGCTTTCCCAAACTCTCCCTTCCACCATTTGTCTTTACTACCTCATAGCTGTCAGCTTTTCTTCTAGCTGCTACTATGAAATGAGCACAGGGTCGTTTTGGCCAAAAACCACTCAGGAATCAAGAATTGGAGGAGGAGGGCAGAAATTGCTGATCTTTGAGGGGAAAACTGGAGAAATCTGGGAAAGTATCAATTGAATGTTGCCCCCCTCAGCCTCCAGATTGAAAATCACCATTAATCTTACCCAATAATACATTCAAGGGAAGTGTAAGCATTTATCCCAGCATCACCAGGGTTCTCTAATCTTTCTGCCACAAAGAAACCTCTTCTCTTCCGAAATAATTTGGTATGTGGAGAAACCCTAAAGTGGCATTCAGTTCTCCTATTGCAACAGCTGAATTAAACAAAGATTGAGATTGACTGTGCTCTGTGACTGCCTTACCCAACAGAATTTTCCTTAAGCAATTTATTTCATCCATGCTGCCTCAGTTTCCCCACCTGTAAAATGGACAGAGTGGGAACTTCTGGTTTGACAGTGTGTGCCAAGATGTGTCCAAGGAGAAATGAGTTTTCTAAGAGCTTGTTGAATTTCTTTCCCCACTGAATGGGTACTCAAACACATAGAGATTGAGGTGAGAAACATTCCCAAGAACCTGGGAGAAGTAAATAGCCCAAATTACTACAGAGAGTCCTTATTTGACCATCCCATGAAAAACCAGCACATCATGTTCAGGCTCTTTCTGTTAGATGCTTTAATAGACAATCAGATAGACACATTTATTTTCGTCAAAGAAAGAAACCTTCTGCAGAAAAGGCCACTACATTTCAATGTGGTGAAACTTCCAACTGGACCAGAAACTCTAAACATTTCTTTCCAGGCCTTTGGTTTCCCAAAGGAAACTGGCTAGTGAAAATTCAGGTAATTGCATCAAATACAGGGATTTCAGAATGAAAGAAGAGGTCCATCAGGACCAGCAAGAGAAGGCAAAGAGAAGGCAAAGAGAAGGCAAAGAGAAGGCAAAGAGAAGGCAAAGAGAAGGCAAAGAGAAGGCACCTTTCTTTACTCTGTTCGAGCTTCTTGGCATCCTGCTGGGTAATTTACCCCCATTTTGTGGATGCAGAGAGAGCCCAAGGAAAACTTGAAGATGGAAGGGGTCTGAATTCTCACTTTTTTAGTGAAGTCCTAGCTAAGAATAGCCCACCAGAGGGGTGCTGGCTCACTACACAATTCGATACAAACACTACAACACCCACTCTGTGCTCTGAGTGGGAGCCAGCAGGCGCTGGTGGCGGCCCCAATTGTCACCTGGGTGCTCCTGGGCGCTGTCACCACCTGTCTGGCACCAGCCCCCAGCACCCCAGCAGCCCTAAGCCGGGTCTGCCAGGGCAGCCCGGAGCCAGGCTGTCCCCTCGCTCCCCTCCCACCTCCCCCTCGCCGCCCGCCAGGACTTTGTGTCCTAAAAGCTCATTCTTTCCATAGCGTAAAAAATAAACCAGCATGTGCTCCTCTGCAACGCCGCCCGGCTCCACCACGGCCCCGGGTGGGTTGTTGTTGCCGCCCGGCTCTGCCTCTCCTTAAATAACAGAATTACAGCGGGGCTGATCCTGCGAAGTGCTGAGTAACATCTCGTCCCCAATAATTTAGGCAGGCACTCAGCGCCGCAGCCCGATATTCGCATCCGTGTCCTCCCGGATTATCAGGCTCTCCTCCTCGCTCTCTGCCCGGCCCCTCGGGGAGCAATTATCTGTGAATGAGAACAGAATAACTCTTTTAGCAGAAGGTTTCCACACTCGCGCACAAGGAGCGCTCTGAATGGATTTATCATGCTTGCTAAAAAGGGAGGTGGCAAAAAATCCTCTCCCCCCCACCCCTTCTTTTTCTTTTTTTTTTTTCTCCTATATTTTAAGGAGAAATCCCTGAAGTGGCAGCTGTTCCCCGGTGGCTCCACACACCAGGGGGAAAAGAAAAAAAAAAAAAAAAAAGAGGGGAAAAAAAATAGAAAAAAAAATGGATATAGTAAAACTTTTTAAGGGAGGCATGAATCGGTTCTTCAGAAAAACAAGGCAGTGGTGCCAACTGGAAATGTTTGCTTTGGGGGTGAGTTAGATGGCTGGCGTCAGCCAGGGCTAAAGACATGCCAGCGGAATGCAATATTGGGGAAGCAGCAGGTCACTCAATCACTGGCAATTTGCCCAGGAGCAACTGGATGCCTTCAGATTTTTTTTTCCTTGTGTGTGCATGTTGCTTTTTTTTTTTTTTTTGCCTTTTTTTTTTTTTTTTTTTGCTAGGCAAACAGAGCCCCAGCAGGAGTTTTGAGGCTGGGGAGCTGGAGAATGGTATTTCTGAAAGGCACGTTCCTGCAGGAATACCCCCGTGGGTCTGCTGGGCTGCACAGCGGTGACATCTGGCACATCTGGCAGCAGAAGTGGCTGTGTTGGGATGGATGAGGCTGAATCCTGCCTGCTGCTGCAGATGCAGAGCACTGGGCAGCCCCAAAGAGGGGATGGAGCAGAAAGATGGGGCAGTGCCGCCAAAAATACCCTCCAGCAAACTAGAATGTTTTTTTCCTCCAGTAGCAAGTATCAAACACTACAGAAAATACTTTTGTTTATATTTTTGGGAAGCAGCAGGATTTTTTTTCAAGGTCAATACGCTTTATGGGAGTGGAGAAATGAGGTAAAAGACAAAAAGAAAAATTTCCCCCAATGAACAATGTCCATTAACTCCCCACAGCACAGGAGGAGGGAAAAACCCAACAGGCATTTTTGTCTGCACATCTGTAGTTTTTCATTGCTATATCATTTGTGCAGAGTGCCAGGCTGCATGCAGAGCCCAAATAAACCAGGGAGGGAAAGTGTCCCAGCAGGAGAGGCTCTAAACGAGGTGGTGGCCTGACTTGCAGCAAGCAGCAGCATTAGGGATCTGTCATTTTTGCTAACTCGGGAAATCAGTGCTCAGCCAGCAGATGAATGCAGCGCAGTCACCAGCACATGTTGGGCTGATGTCGGCCGTGGCAGCTCTCCAGAGGTAAAAAGGAGCAGTAAAATTGCCCTCCTTGTTGCCTTCTCCATCCATATGAATAAAACCCAACGTGTGAGAGGGAGGGCACCTCTTGTGAAAGCAAACCCAAAGACCAAGTTTTACCTGAGACTCCAAACTTGCAGGGTTCAGTCCCACTCTGAAGCATTTTCACACTCAAACAGCACCACCACACCCACCCAGTTTCCACCACAGTTTCACCACTCCACAGGAAAAAGTCACCCGGGAGATTGAGGCTGCAGGAGGAGGAGAGGCAAACTACTGCAAGAACAAATCTTATCAAGCCATGAAAAAATTGGAGAGAAAGCAGAGAAATTGGGAGGCAAACCACAGCTATGGTCAGCAGGTGGGGATCCCTGAGGGGTCTCCTAAGCAAGGTCTGTGCCTGTGCTCTTCTGATGATTCCTGACCTGGCAGCTGCCCTTGCATGGTTGTGACACAGCCACCAGCCCACCCAAGTCCAAAGACCACCAGGCTTTGAACTGAAACATCAGCTCAGGACACAATGCCCACTTGAAATACAGCTTTTCCCCCCACCACTTTTGGTTTCCAGAGTCATTGGTCCAGCAAAGATGGTTTTAGCCTGATCACTCTTGTCTCTCCATCAACACCTTTCTTTTTACATTTTTGTCCTGATTTTGACTCTTGATCCAGCTATGGGTAGAAGGAACTAAAATGTCCTCAGCATTCAAGGTCTGCATTGCTCTCCTTTTCTGAGTTCATTTCCATCTTATTAAGATGCATCCTTTGAACCAGAGTTTGTCATTAGATCACTGGACCAAGGCTTTATTAATATGGATTGCATTCTCAGGTCAGTCTCCAGCTTCTTGTGTGATCTTGAGAAGAATCTCCTTTACCCAGATCCTGTTGCTGTAAAATGGATATTGTAACTTTTCCTCACTGTGCTTTTTTAAATCTCAAGAAAGAGACTGTTTCACACAAAGTGTATGCACAGCAAAACAGTGACAACTATTTGGTTATATTGTAAAGTATCTTTAACCATTATTTTAAAAAATACCCAAGTTTCTGATAATGTATTGGGAAAAAAAAAAAAAAAAAAAACATTTCACCAACTCCTTTCCCACATGATTAATTCTTGTAAAGAGTATCACACTGATGTGTCCAGCCCATACAACTGCTCTAGATGCTGTAGCTGTCTGTTCAACCTTGACACTTAATTGCCTGCAAGTGCCTTAATTGCCTTGTTCTTCCCAGAACACCCTCAGTGTGGTCCAAGGGAGCACTGATGGGCAGTGAGGAAGGAAAGGGAGGACACACTCAATCACTCCAAAGGATAAATGTCACAGTGAGTTCTGACACCCAACCCTGTGTTCCAGGGCCGCAGATTGAGCCAGGGTGGCCAACAGAGACAGGCAGGGCTGAGACATTTGCTTCTCCTGCCTCAGTGCTGCTGTGTAACTTGGGGAAATAGGTTTTGTTTCCCACGCCTCAGTTTCCCCATCTGGAACAGGGAAATAATTGTCTTGGCTTCTTTTTAAAGGCCTTTCACATGAACAGCCCTTTTAAAGAGGTAAGTTGTATTATAAGCAACGGACTCTCGTGTCTGCCAAGAACCAAAAGTGATATGAGGGAGATGAAATTCAGGCCACCTCATCAGCGAAGCATGTTGACCTGGCCTTCAAGACAAGGTTAGGGCTCTTGGTGAGAGCCCATTCCTTTTTGGGATGGAAAGGAGTGGACATAGACCCAGCACATGCTTTCCTATTATTAGTCATTTGTATCCATGTATTGCTGCAAACTGTGTACAGCCTTCAACAACCCACCAAAGCAAGGGCACAGCAGCTCGACCTCACAATGGGGGATGAGGAGAAGCTGCCAGGTAATTTCCCTGTGGCGGCTCGGGCAGGATGGATACAACCAGTCCTCACCAAGCCTGCAAGCCCCAGCAGCTCCATGAGCCCTCAGTGGGACTGGAGAGGGACAGGAGCAGGCAGAGGGCCCTGCCTGGGGACCAGCTGGGCATCCCTGGAGGGCCAGGTGGGTGACTCGTGTTTGGCCGGGGGAAACAGGCGAGGTGCAGGCACAGGCGAGGTTCGTGAGGAGCTCACAAACAGGGCTGGAAGCACGGCCGGGAGCTGCTTTGCACGGCAGGGCCAAATCCGTGGCTGGCAGCGCTCCTGGTGTGTTTGTGTAAGGATCCAGCCCTGGCCGCGCTGCGAGGCACCGGCTGCGGGGCTGGCATGCCAGCCTGGAGCCCAGACACCGGGACAGTGCCAGATGCCGGGCATATTTTGTCAGCTGTGCAGGCTATGAGCTGTCACACGGCGCTGGCCGTGCACCTGTGCAACCCCGAGCCGCTGGAACAGCCGGGAACGGCGCTCGGATCGCTGAGCGCCCGTCCCGGCACGGGGTGAACCAGCCTCACCCCCCGGTAACCCCGGGGCTCCACTGCAGCTGGCACCCATGCAAACATTAATGCACCACTGCTTGCTGCTCATCCATGCAAGTGTTAATGCACCACTGCTTGCTGCTCACCCATGCACAGTGCTTAATGCACCACTGCTTGCTGCAGCCAGTCCAGCCCCACCACACCCAGGTGTAGGGGGATAGAACATAAGAAAATAAAGGTGGTATAGAATGTAATCTTACCCCCTAAAGAGTTGCAGCTGGGTTAAAGATTAGGCGCAGGCCTGATGTTAACAGGCCGCAGCTGTAGCCAACAAGAGGAGTGTTATAAAAGAGTGGATTGGTTGGCTGAGGGAAACTGGAATCAGTGCTTAGAGGAGCTGCCTACAAGAAACATCAAGGAGGTATGAAACTCTAGCAATATGGAACCCTTGCAATGTACTGACAATAGAACTCAACACCTGGGCACCCCAGATCATGGGATGCCCAGAGCTCCTGGGGCTCCTGGTCCAGCCCCTGGAGCTGATGTGGCTCTAAAGGTCTCCTGATGTAAGTGTTGAATGTTTGGGATACTCCAAGCAAAGATGAGGCCAGCATCTTTGGAGAAGAGCTGACATAGTGACAACTAACACAAGTGTCTCAGTGTCATGGTTTGATGCTGGTGCAATGTCAGTGCCCCATGAAAATAAATTCTCCTTAATGTCTGCTGTGAGATGTGACCAGAAATAGAGCAAAGCAGAAGCAAGAGCAAAGCGAAAAAGCCAAGGAAAAAGCAAGAGTTAAGTGTGTTTGGTACCCAAAGGCAAGAGCTGCAGCAGGCACTGACTATTTGGAAGTTAAGATCTTCTCAGGCATGGGGGATAGCACGTGAAGGGGTCAGGGAAGGAGGCATTGAGGACAAAGCTACATTTACATATTTTATCACCCCCTCCACAACAACCTGAGCACCAGCCCTGAGCAATCCTTGCACATCCAGAGGACAGGTCCTGCCATGTCCAGCCCCTTTGCAGGAAACACTCAATGGGCGATGGCCTTCACTTTCTCTACCTCCTTTCACTGTTCACCCAAAGTAAGAGCAATCTGACTAATTACCAGAGTTAATTAGCATTGGGATGAAACATCCAATATGGACTGCAGACTCTTAAGAATTACATTTTGGTGCCATGAGACACATAAAAATTATTTCCCAAGTGTCATGTGCACAGCACAGCTGGCTATGTGACTTTTCCTCCTTCTCCTCACCAGTTCTTGGTTCTCACATGAAGATGATTTTTAATGCCAAAGCATTGTGCTTCATCTCTCTTTATTTCAGGCCGCAGCCTCACCACATTTTGGACTGGTTGCAACCCATCTGGTTTCACTAATACTTCTAATATAATATTTATAACTAGCTAAGGGCTGATCATATGACGGGTGTAATCCATAAGTCACGCGCCAGTTGTGGTTATTCTACACCTCGAGCCATTTTTCTGTATTTTGGTGTCCATAGCCTGCTGGGGTATTTCTATGTTTTGTCACTGTTGTACCTTTCCATCTTTAAAGAAGGCTGTCTCAGTAATTGAGAGAAAGGGATCACTTTTTTCCCAGCCAAAAGTAGGAAATGAGATGAGAGAACCAACCAAAGCCTCTGCTAGCCATCATCTTTGGATTTTCTGAAGGAACTTGTGCTTAGGAAAGTTGTTGAATCTAAACAAAATCATCTTCTCAACAAGTTCCTCCTTCCTGCTGCCAGCAGGATCATCCAACAGAAACCAAAACCAGGTCTGACAGCTTTAGCTCACCCCCAGCCAGCTGTGGCAGCCCAAGTTCATCTTCAGCAGACACAGGACACTTCCTGGCAGACCATCAGGTGCCAGGGAGGAAGGATCTCTGTATGAAAGGGGGAGTTCCAGCTGCATGCAGGTAACTTCCTTCTTGTTCTCTTCGCCCTTCTTACCCCACATTGCCAAGGTGGGAAAGTGAAAGGAATCTCTGGAAAGATGCTTAGACACATCAAGAAATGTTCTTGACCTGTCCCAAATAGCACATCATAAAATACCTTGAAGAAATTTTGGGTGAGACCATATTTGAGGGGGGAAAAAAAAACCCTAAATAAACAAACAAAACCCCACTTTTTCCTTAGTTTTGAAAAGAATGAATATCATTAGTGTTAAGCCACTGGCACCAGGCTAGGATCTGGCCCCGATGTGGCTGCAGAGGCAGAAGGAGAGTGAATTCTCCCTTTCCACGGGTGCTTACAGTTGGCCACAGCCTGCAAAAGCAAATGATTTAATGATTCATGCTGGCAAGCAGGGAAGGATGACTTCAGGTTTGAGCTTCCCACATCACTTCTAGCAACTCCCCCTGAGGATCCAACACGTCAGTGGCCAAGATTATTGCACAAGGCAGAGCCAAGAGGTGCTGCCTTCTCAGCCTCTGGGGCAGGAGCATTTTGTATTTGGGTTCCCCCCAGACAAAAGAAGGAATGATGAATCTGACTCCATGTTCTCAGAAGGTTAGTTTATTATTTTATGATACTATATTATATTAAAGAATAGTATACTATATTATACTAAAGAATACAGAAAGGATACTTACTGAATGGTAAAAAGATAATAATGAAAACTCGTGGCTCTCTCAGAGCCCCGACACAGCTTGGCCCTGATTGGCCAAAGAGTGAAAACAACTGACCAGCAGAATCCAATGAAACAATCACCTGTGGGTGAACAATCTCCAAACACATTCCACATGAGCACAACACAGAGAAGCAAATGAGATAACATTTGTTTTGATTTTTCTCTGAGGCTTCTCAGCTTCCCAGGAGAAAAATCCTGAGTGAAGGGATTTTTCAGAGAATGCAAATGCCACAGGAGCATGAAGCTGGGTCCCCACGTGGCACATGGGAATCCAACAGCAAAGCAGAGGCTGTGCATCAAGCCCGGGAGAAGCTAAACCTCTCCTTTTTATGCAGAGCCTTTCAGCAGCAACAGCCTCTTCACCGTGGGTCAGTTTATTCAGAACACAGTAATGGGATTAAGGAGCTCTTCACTGCTTGGATCGCTTCACAGTGGGAAGATCCAAAATCAACTGATGGAAAACAGGATAAGTCCTCCTGCAGAGGGAGCAGGATTGTTTGTGGAACAGAACGATCAAACAATGACTCTGAGCACTTCAAACCTGCCATGCCTGGAGACACATACCCAACCCTGGGGGCACTGGGCACAGTGTCAGGGCTTGGTTGGGACCCCATGGGGGTTCTGTGGGGCTCTCTGTGCTTGAAGGTAGCAGAGGTGACAGGGAAAAGGAGCAGTCATCCTCTCAGGCAAATCTCAACTGTGAACCTCAGGGCTGGAGGCTCGACTCCCACGAGGAGCTCTTGAAGCAACTTAAAAACCTGAATTGCCCCAGGACTTGTGACTGAGCAGTCCCAAATAACACATCCACCATCATCTGAGTGTGGTGTTTGTGAGGTCCCCAGGAGGTGAGAGATGAGGAATCTGACTCCTCAGAAGGCTGATTTATTATTTTATTATATTTATATTATATTAAAGAATACTATACTAGAACTATACTAAAGAATACAGAAAGGATACATCAGAAGGCTTAACAAGAATGATAGTGAAAGCTGGTGACTGACTCCTCAGTCTGACATAGCTGATGGTGATTGGTCATTAAGTAAAAACAATTCACATGAAACCAACCAAACATGCATATTGTTGGTAAACAATGTCCAGACCACATTCCAAAGCAGCAAACACAGGAGAAGCAAATCAGATTATTATTTACATTTTTCTCAAAGGCTTCTCAGCTTCCCAGGAGAAATCCTGGCGAAGGGATTTTTCCAGAAAATATCACAGTGACAATATGAGGATGTGCAAAACACTCCTCTCCACTGCAGAGCTGGGTTTCCCCTTCCCCACAGACACCACGTGGCCTTGCACCTTGCACAAACCCTATCTCCAAAGAGAAAGACACTCTCAAATTCCTGCAGTATCTAGCTTGCCAAACTAATTTTCTGGTTCATCCAGCCCTCATGGGATTTGGCACTGGAGAGGGAGAATTGGCTGAGCAGCAGCAGCAGGCACCTAGAGCTTGTGACAGGAGAGCAAGGCAAATTTTGGAAACCCATAAGGCCTCCACCATCAAGAACAGGAGTCACTCAACCAACCTCTCCAAGAGCCTTCGTGGGTGAAACTATTTTACACTAAAGGCAGTCATACATTTAACATGTACACATTATTTCAACTCTGACAAGTTTTAGGGGCTTGTCAGAATTATTATTAGAGGCTTTGTACATGTCTTGTTTTTCTTCAGTCTCTCCCACGACAGGGAGTGAAGTCTTGTGAAGTCAAGACCTTACTAAGGGCTTCCAATGTTCACACAGAGCTTGACACCTCAAAGTTACATTATTCAGGGTCTTCTTCATCTGGAAGAGTGAATGGACTATAGCTGGTCTGAAAAATTCAGTTTTCTTCTCTCACAAAAATTCTGACTTTTGCTTAAAATAAATAGAGACAGCTAAAAATAAACTTTCTGCTTTTAGATATACAACTTCAGTAAACATCTGAAATTTCATGCAAGAAAGAGACACTTATCAAGGAAAAAATATTGCTTAATCACAAAGGCATTTTCTGACAGAAAGCATTTGAGAGGTAAATATTTTGGAGCAGCCCTGGAAATGCTCTTTTGCCTAGATCAGTGCAGTGCACATTGCCTATTTTAACTATCAGTTGGAACACAGATATCTGGACCTTTAAATAGAGAAATCTTTATTATCCTCCCTTCCAGGTAAGCTCCATAATAGATCTCAGAATGATTCTATGCTTTCCTCACATCCCATTTCCACCTTGATTGTGACTACGTTTGATATTTATCATGATACATCTGTGGATTTGAAAGCAAATTACAATCTCAGGAATGTATCAGGGGCTCTGAATGTCATTAGGAGCAATCAGTAGCAGGAAAAGGGTTTTAAGTTAGGGTAAATGTGAAAATTAAAGAGCCTCAATGTCTTGTTTGACTGTGTATCATGTTTGGCTCTGCTCAAAGGTGGGTGGAAAGCACAGGAATAAAAATGTCCACATGCAAACTGGAGTCAGATCCACAGCACATATTTCACCAGGCTCCTGTTTCAGGGCAGCCAAGGTTGGCTTTCTGATCAGCTCAGCCCCAGAATCACAAAGAGAAACATTATCAGCTCTTTCTGGTGTGCTAATATCCAATTTATTTTTCAGTAGTGCAATTTCCTGCCTGCTCTTTGAACAGCTATCAAAGGACAAGACACCAGATCATGGCAGACATTCTTCTAGTGCTGACATCTGCTAAACTAGTCAGTCTGTTCCTATACAGCCCACTCAGTGCATCCTAAAATATTTTATAAGCCACCAGTGGAACAGACAATGGTAATGTGGGTCCCTGACCTTTATTTGAGCCACCTTGATGTTCAGTGCAGATGGGGAATCACAATCCAGCAGCCAGAATTTCTGGGTCCACTCAGTTTAGGGTTTCTGTTACCTCCAAACCCCATGAAATCCACTTAATGCCATCTGGCACTCCATATCCTTCACAGTTTTTCATCTGATAGCATTGGCAAATCTGCCTATGAAACTTAATCCAAAAACCTCTGAAAACCAATGGAAAGACAGTTTTGGATCATGTCTAAAAGTGCAAGACTTTATTTAGAAAACTGCTTTCTACAGCTTTGCTGGAAGGTGTTCGTCCTTTGAACAAGCTCTCAACCAGCAGCAAACATATTCCAAAAAAACATCTGGACACCTAGGAAAAGGTTGGTCCCATTGCATTTAGAGAAGACCAGAAGTATCACTGCTAAGCCATTGCTCAAACTCATATGTGTCAGCTCTGTGGCTATTTTTGCTTTCGGTGACACCATTGATACCATGAATAAATATCAACGTGTTTCACAAACATAGGCAAGTACAGCAAGGGACTACTCACAGCCCATTTTCAGAGTTATTCATGGAACCTGAAGTCTCTGTGTCACTGCCTCTCATGTCCTCTCTGGCTGTGTCCCAAAATATTTCCCATACCAGTGCTGACTTCTGCCTTAGTTTTGAGGTCTGCAGCCAGGGGAGAAAAAAAAAAAAAGTGCCTGAGCACCTGGTTGTTTTCCTGAAGGTCTGGTTGCAGGTTTGCCTCAAGCAGTCACTGTTTAAGGAGTTCTTTTCATTGCTTTCTGCTCCCTACCATCCTTCTGGGTTGTGATTGTATCTCCTGAGCATGACCTCGCCTACCCCTGGTCCACATCTCCCTGACTTCGTTCCCATCCCATCTGTCCTTGTCCTGGGTCCTCACCTGTGCTACTGCTCTTATCAATCTTCAACTTAATCCCAGGCTAAACTTTTATTTTCTTCTTGAAAGAGTTCCTAGATGTATTTTGGCCAAATCTTCAGCTCATCATCTTGCTTATCCAGATCACTGTATTCTTCAAATTCATATCCATTGACCACATTTATGTTTTTATTCACTTCTTATGAGCCCTGCCCAATCCTGGCCACCTTTCTGAGACTCTCAGCCTAATTTCTCTTTCCCTGTATTCTTTTGGTACAGTGTTCAGCAGGGCCCTGATCAGGATAGAAGTGAGAAGTTCACAGACCAAACTGTCAGAAAGTTGATAATGCCCACAGAGTATGCATTTATGTGCTGTGAAACATGTTAGGAGGCCAAGGTGGAGAAAATGTATTGCAAAACTGCCTTGAATTTTGGCAGGGGTTGTATTTTATATCATATTAAATGTAGGAAGACATTTACTGACTCGTACTAACCCAAGTCATGCATTAAACTGATGTATTGGTTACCAGTCACATCTTTCATATTTTAAGTAATTGAGCTTTTTCTCTACTTTCAGGATGCTGACAGGCAGTAACACAAAACTGAAGAGTTGTACTGAAAGGAAGCTGAAAGGGAAAGTTAGGAGTCAAATGGTTTCAGGACTTACAGACTTTATTTGAACAGTACCTAAATGTCAGTGGAGTGAAAAACAGAATAAAGTCTATCAGAAGCAAAGTATGGGAATGAACTTCAGAAAGGGAATATGGAAGAAACATGCACCCAGGTAAGCCAGTGTTAGAAGTCAATATAAATGTATTAAAAAACCTTCTGAAAAGCAATTTTCTACAGCTCTGAAAGCTCATAACAAAAGCTGCCTCACAGCAAGTAGTTTTCCAGACAGCTGTTCAGACTGATAGATGATCAATATGTGATAGATGAGCACTCAAAACACATAATCTCATGATAGCAAAGTCAAATAAATACTGAGGATGCATCCCACACTGCAGCCTTTCCCTCTTGAGAACACATCTGAAGAGATACCTCAAACTGAAACATCAGCAGGAAAGATTTTCCTACAAACTGATAAAATGAACAAGACCAATCTGCAAGACCAGACAGCATTCACCCAAGAGCTCTGTGGAAATCCAAAGAGGAAATTGCTGCATGGTTATCCATGGTGCAGAGCCAGCCAGCTGTTTCAATCAGCCTATGCCAAAAGAATAGAAGCAGTAAATGTGATGCAGAATGAAAAAGCAGTTTCCAGAGAAAGAATGAATAGAGACAAGTGTGATTCCATGTAAGGCAAACTGATAAACATTATGAAAAAGAACATTAGAGACATCAGAGAGCAAGGTGCAACGGGGAAGAGTCAAGTGTTGTATCTGTAGGACGAAATTCTGATTCACAAATTGACTTTTTTGGGGCTGGCACTGAGGGAATGAGGACATGAGTGATGCCATTCATGTGGCTTTACAAATGTGAGAACCTGTGAAAAATTTCATGGTAAGAGCTACCCTAGATGGTTTTCTAAATATGAGAAATTAGTGCTCCACAGGAATTTTAAAAAGCAAAGAGAAAATTAAAAACTAGCAGGAAAATACTTCAGAGCAGTATCACAAATTTTTGCACATAGCTCCAATGCACCAATCTCACAGAGGATAGAACAGAACTACAAAAGGAAAGAAAGGGCAAAAAGACACCAGAGACAGGGAACAGTTTCCAGACAAAAGAGAAAGAATAGGCTAAACCCCTTCATCTTGGGAGAAAAACCAGCAGAGGGGATCTGAGAGAGGTCTGTGAAATCGTGACTTGCATGGAGAAGGTGAACAGGAAATAACTGCAAATTATTATCCAAAATAAGTGCACCATTTCTCAAAACTTTAAGGGACAGATAGACACTAACTAATGAAATTATGAGACACCAATTTAAGAACAGAAAAAAAGGACATTACTCTCAGAAATGAGTTATGGGAATGTCATGGGCACTAAAAATTACAAATTAGTACAAATGGGCTTAAAACAGTAATGGTGGCTAGCTCCAGCAGGGCTGTTAAACACCATAATCCAAATTCAACCTCAGGAGAT
Source organism: Molothrus ater (assembly GCF_012460135.2). Lineage (NCBI taxonomy): Eukaryota > Metazoa > Chordata > Aves > Passeriformes > Icteridae > Molothrus > Molothrus ater. Next base: position 66,641,776 of record NC_050481.2, read on the forward strand.
GCCTCTGGAATTTTGCATTTCCCTGGCTGCTGACTGCCAGAAGCTGGAATGATGTACCACAGGTACCACCACTCTGCACTCAATGTGCTTCTTTTTTTTTTTTTTTAATTATTATTTCTTCCAGTTTGTTAGCATCTTTCTATTTTATGATTTCAAGATAAGTCACAGCAGCATGACCCTGGACCCCATCTCCTTATTCACTAATATGCCACTAAAGAAATGCGTCCCAACATGAAGTTCAAACTTAACCAGAGACAAGGTGCTACATGAGATTTTGTGGCACAATGCACAACTGGTTTGCTCAAATAATAAATTCAGCCTTTCTGATGAATGATTAATAGAAGAAAATGATAAATTTAGCAGATGGTAAGACCTCCATGAAGAGCAGCCTCTGTAAGCATCCTCTGCCTTTCCAAAACCTCAATTTCTCCACCATGGTGGGAACAGCCCACTGGAGATGTGGGCACATTAGCTCATCTAAGTAGAGCTGTGAGTGATAGTACTCTTCCCTTTTCACCATTAAAACCTCTTTCACACCTGGAGAATCTGACCAGGATTCTCCAGGTGTAAAAGAGCTTTTAATGGTGAAATAAATATGGAGTAATAAATAATAATTTGGAATAAATATGCCTCTAATTGCACACTCTTTACATAACCACTAAGAGACACTGGGAGTTCCTGGGCCCTTGCAGACCACAGTCAACAGCCACCACTGAAAAGCCTGGCAAACAAATGTTTGCATTGCCCTCACCCACAAAAGTAAACTTCCACCCAAAATTTATAGGTTTTAACTAAAAGAGAGTCTGTCCTGCACCTATGTCCTATTTAAGGTCAACTGTCCTTGCTCTAAAATAAAATAATATCCAGTGAAAGACTTTAATATCTTCAGACCTCATCATTTTCACTTTTCTGGTTGGGTTTTTTGGTTTGGTTTGGTTTGGTTTGGTTTGGTTTGGTTTGGTTTGGTTGTTTGTTTGTTTGTTTGCTTGTTTTCAGGGGTCCTGAAACTTCAAAAGAGAAAAGCCTAAAGAATGCTGTGTGCACATGACAGGGGATAACTAAGTTTGAGCCAATGTTGATAACTGGGCATCTTGCTGGTCCTGCAGGGGCCAGGGAGCACAGGGAGGAGGTGGGCTGGGGCAAGAAGGACACAGCACTGCTGCTTGCCAGGACCCAGGAGACCAGGGACACTGCAGGGAACAGCCCTCCAGGGGATTTTGGCAGAGCTGGGACTATACCTCACGTCCATCTCTACACACAGCCCCTCTCCTGACCACAGGAACAACCTCCCAGCCTCAGACAGGTCCTAAGCAAACAAATGGGAGGATTTTATTGGTTTTAATGATGTATGAGGTCAGATGGAGCTGAAGCCAGACCAGCTGCCAGTGCAACTGTGCATAAATCAGTGCATTGGCTCACAGATGGAGAAACAGTTGAGGTTTCTGCAGGTCCTTACCCAGCTATTCAGCCTCCCATACATCTCACACCCAAGCAATGCTGGAGCCAGCACTGCTCTTGCTGAAGTCCCGGGTGAGCTGTCCCTGGCCTCCATGGCCCCAGGGTCACTGTCCAAGCTGGCCCAGCATAGCCCAGCCTCTGACAGTCACTGCAGACACTTCAACAGTCCCCCCTCAGCTGCAGGGAGGCACTGAGACACTGCTTTGGGTAAAGTAGCACTTCCACTCGGGCTAGGCTGAGAACTTCAGTTTCTTTTCAGTTTAAACAGCATTGCTTCTTCATAAAGCTGAGCCTCTCCACCTGCAGCAGAGTGATCCAAACTGATTTGCAAGACTGCCAAGGACCCAGTGTCTCCCACCAAGGAGTGTGGTGGTGTTTCAGAAAGTCAGATGCCTGCTGGGGATTCAGTGATTGTAGGGCAAGAGGGATCTGTATGATTATTTAGTCCAGCTTTCCACACAAGTTCATACAGTAACTCCTGCATCGTGTCCCCAGCTTAAAATGTAACATCTATTTTTGAATTGAGTCCAGTTTTTATTTCTACAATTCCATCAGTATAGACTCCACTATTCTTTTATGTATTGATCATTATGTTTGGCACAACTGCTTTGGTTTTCTCACAAGGCTCATTTGTTGTGCCTTTGGGAATCATTGCATTCTTTCTAAAAGAGAGGAGAGCCATTGGACAGCAGCAATGTCCTCCTCGTGGAGATGTGGACAGGCAACAAAAGCATCTCACCCTCTGCTCTGTGCTGAGATACACTGACAAAAGATATTTTCCAGACCTTAGATCACTGCTAGAGCTGAGGAGAGGAGAGGAGAGGAGAGGAGAGGAGAGGAGAGGAGAGGAGAGGAGAGGAGAGGAGAGGAGAGGAGAGGAGAGACTTAAATCTCATCATTCTAAGCTAAGAGAATAAAATTAAGCTGCAGACTGTCATAAGCACTTCTTTCCTCTAAATGCATATTGACTGTGTCAAGTAAAAAATAAGCATTTAAAAAGAAATACAATTTTAAGTCAATGATAGATATGATTCCAATTTACATTGTGTGTGAATAATTCTCATTTCCTATCTCATTTCACTATCCTTCCTCAGTTTCATATTATTCAAGAGGACTCCCATAATCCTGCCCATGCACATTTGCCAAGTCTCCAAATAGCTTTAAAAAACCCCACTGATGAGAGACCACCAACTTTACAGGTTCTTACAACTCCCACTGTACATTTTATGGGTATTTAGAAATGCTACATGGTTTTCATAATGCTGGAGAAATTTCACTTCTCTTCACTAATAATAGACATGTGTTTCAGCAGCCTTTCCTCACTTTTCCTCTCCTTGCCTCCCTATATTCTCAAATTGCTGCTTTTTAAGATGTGTTTTTCATAGAACTGTAAAACCAGAGACATTTTTTTCTATTTCTTTTCTTCTTTTTTTTTTTTTTTATCCTCATATTAAGGACTGGACAAAACTTTCAGCCTGCCAAGCTTATGCTTTCTTCCTTTTTTTCCTTTTTTTTTTGGTTGTTATTTAAATACTTCACAATAAAAGAATGTGCTCCCGATGGAATTTTTACTGCAAAAAGAAAAGTTCTCCCTTTCTTCTTTCTTATATCTTGTACATTTTGAAACACATACTGAAGCTCTGAAACCTCCTGAGGAAGATGGCTGCTGAAATGCTGTCAGACTATTAATGATAATGTCAGACTGCATGACACAGATTTAAACATTAAAAGAAGAAGGATTAAGGCTGCATCTCAGCCTCACTTTGATGATTCAACTTTACATTGATATCTTCAACATGCCACTTGCAATCAGACTTCTGCTTTTGCTCTTCAACAGCATTTTAAAATAATTCCTCTTGCCTAAGGAGGGTGTTGGAAACTGTACATGAGAGTAGATGTTCCTTTTTAACAAGTGCAGAGCTCTGGTTTTTCACAGGGTTTGGAGTGTGTTCTGGTTTTCACAAGTACAAAGCTGTCACCAGCTGAATCATCCTCCAGAAATGTTCAGGATGCCTTCCTGGGGAAAATGTCCTGTCCCTGGGGCACTGCTTTTGAGACATCTCCCTGGCACCCACCTGCAGCATGTCTTTCCTGGGCTCTGAAGAGAAGCCTTTCCAACATCCCAACTGCACCTACAACTAATTCTTGCCACCTAGTCACTTATTTCCATTTCCTTTTCCTTCCTACTTATTTATTTTAAAAAATATATATATTGTCTGAAGGCACATTCTGGGTTTTCACAGTAATTTCTTACAACCACATTAGTTTTCATCAGGGCAGAGAGCCACCCAACAGGGTGTGTCACCCAGTGGCAGAAGGCAGAGTGTGATTTAGGGTATGGGGCTGATTTAGGGCATAGTGAGAGGGAGAGCTTGACCCTGTATGGGTGGAGTTAATCCATGAATGAGTAGCTCAGTGACACAGGATGCTGGGAGGACAGCTTACCACTTCTCCAGTGATTTTTACCCAGGACTCTTATGTTCTTTACAGGGACAGGCAAAGGGTTTATTTCCTTATTTCCAGTGCCTGACAACCCTTTTGGTCACAACATTTTTCTTCATATCCAATATTAATCTACCCTGGTGTAATCGAGGCCATTTCCTCTTGTCCTTTATCTACCCTTGAAGGCAAAGGTAGCAGAGTTGCACGACAAGTGATGCTGGTGCTTATGCTGAAGTTATTTTCTCAGTTTGTCTCCAAGCACAGGAGCAACCCCTTTCTCACCTCACCAGTGTGTAGCCATGGCCACATCACCACATCAAAAAATGCCAGGCATATCAAACAGGGCTGGGCTGGGCTATCTTTGCTCAGCCAAGCACAGAGAACCTCAGAGCTGGCAAAGGGAGGAAATGGGAGTACAGCAAGAAGGAGAAAGGGCAATGGGATAGGACAGTGGCACCATCAGCTTGGCTGTGCCAGAGAGGAAACCTTCCCTGGAGCGTGTCTATGTCCTGCAAGTACCTGCATTATCCATATCTGTGAAAAATGGATCCACAGGACATGGCAGGACTGCTAAAATGATACAGCTCTGAGTGCAGACAAGGCTGATATAATGTGGCCTGCAGAAAGGAGAGGTCAAAAGTTTCACTACAACTCGCAGCCATGGTCCTGTCACTCGGCGTTACTCCCCCACAGCCAGGTGATTCCCTCCATCTGCTCTTCACCTCATGCCATCATTCTGGCACATAGGCACAACACAGCAGGATGAGCTGCTGCATCCATATGGCACAGAGCAGGCAGCACCACCTGCAGATTTGTTTGCATTTGCTCCCAAAAGCCATGTTTCTCTGGTGGCATTGCACCAGGACACACTGCTCCCAGCCCAAATTCCAATGCCAGCACAGGCACAATGCTTTGTTTTCCAGAGGCCAGGTGGTGAGCTCAGGCATCACTGCCCATCCCCACTGCATGTGGGGGGCTGCCATGGCATGCACTGAAGGGATGGGTTTGCTCTTCAGGAAACTCACCTTTGCCTAACTGAAAGAGCAAACCTTCATCTAAACAACTTAAACTGGTAGAAAAGGTTGCACGAGCTCTTTCACTGCAGTTTAAATCTCTCTCCCTTCAGTCTAGTCCCAAGCAAGTTCCAGTTTCAATCTCTGTGTAGGCAAAGAGGAGTAACCCAATGGGATGGTGACAGAGAGTCCCCCCCAGATTGCCAGGTATTGGGAAGTTATTGTAAATGTAGTTTTTAGTATAAAAAGACAACACCACCCCAGGGCAGGCAGAGTGCCTCTGACTGTATTGCTGAGCAGACCTTGGCAGGTCAGGAGAAAGAATTTTATAGATAAGATACAATGAACAACCTTGAGACCGAGAACTGAAGAGCTCTGACTCCTTCTTCAACCACCAGGCTGGGAAAAGAGACTTTCTAACACATCTTGGGGTCACCGTGAGCAGCAGAGATCCCGAGAGGTGATCAGGGTGGGAGCAGGTTTGTGCTCACACTCTGTGTTCTGGGGCTGGCAGCTGTCACTGCTGTCCCCTCTGGGAATGGGCACAGGCAGGGACGGGCTGCGGGCACGCGGAGGGACGAGGCCCAGCGTGACTCAGCCCTGAGCTGGGCCACCCCGGCCATCCTGTGATACCCATAACCACAGGGATACTAAAAGGAGAGAAGGGGAAGGTCTGACAGGGGGTTATGTGACTAGGGACACTCAGGTTTAGGTTTCTTCTTGGAAGGACTCCGAAACGCAGCTACCGCCAAGGGAGCAGCTACATAACCAGCACTGAGAAGATAAACATGCCTTAGGGGCAAAATGAGGGAAAAAATGGTGTGAATGGCTGCAAATGCCCTTGGTTTTAATGGCCTTCATCTGTTTACTGCCCAGATGGATTCGGTTCATGGAGTCAAGCTGGAAGAGCGAGGGGATTTTAGGGAGGCAGAATTTAATGGCTGAGACTGCAATTTTGGCCCAAGGTTCTCCTCTCATGAGAAGAGCCCCCAAATGTTTAACAGAGGCTCCCACTGAAGGATAGACCCTGCTGGAGGGGCTGGTGCTACTGCCACTCACTGGGATGCTTGGGAGAAACACGGTCAACTGAAAATCCCTTTGCTGGCTCTCAGCTTTGGGAGTTAGAGGAACTAAGATGAAAGATGGAGAAAATAGTCATTAAGGCATGCCCTAGCATTAGCAGCAATAATTCACAGGCTCTAGCTGAGGATATCAGGGCGGTTTGCCAGCACCAGCACAAGGCAGGGGGGTGCTGCTACCCACGCTGGGAAGTCAGGCACTTCTGAGTTCAACTGACTCACCTGAAGCCCTTCTGCAAGGGAAAATCAAACTGCAGTGACACTTGGGACACAGGATGCCATGGAGGAGGCAGCACCGCTGTCACAGATACGGTGCTGAACCAGCACTCTGCACATCTTCTCCAGTACTTTCTCCACAACCTCTGCTTTCTCCACATGAGGAAACCCTTCCAATGTTTGCTCCAGGGCAGCCTGGCCACAGTAGCAAGAGGAAATTAGTCATCAGGCAGCGCTGGTGCTGCATCACAGACCTACAGGAGGTCAATGGAAGCTCCTTCTCCTCACCCCACACAGTGCTGGGGGCTGCTAGGTTGATATACCATGGGAGGAAGAGGAGGAGGAGGAGGAGGGTAAGGAACCAACATCCCTTTCACTGCTGTGAATTCAAGCATCTCACACTTGCATCCCATTGATTCTCAGTACATCTTAATGTCTAAGGGGTTTAGATGACTTGAAAAGCCAGATGCCTAAATAACAGAGATACTTTTAAACATTACAAAGGATCTCCTGAAGTCCCTTCCACCTCAAAATTTTCCTACAATCCTGATAAATGCAGTTTATTCTCGGCTGTACCACAGCTCTGACTGTGAACTGCGCCTCTCCATCCCTCCCTCCCACTCTGTCTGCCCACTCTGCAGAGACCCCTGGCCCCCCAAGGCTGAGGTGAGGGGAATTGAGGGGTTTTGGGGTGCCAGCAGAAGGCAGCCCAAAGCTGGCAGCAGTAACCCACGAGTGCAGACTCCCTTGTTAGCCCTGTGAAAAGCAGGGCAGACTGTTGCTGCGGAATAATTCTTCCTAGCGGGTCCGAGTCGGTGGCGGAGCAGCGGCCGGAGGATTCCGAGAGCGGCGGGAGGGATGCGTGTGTGAGAAGCTCCGGATCTCCCCCAGTTTCCCATCCCGCCGGGGTGCCCGCTGTGCTCCCGGGCACATTCAGGAAGGCGACGTGAAGTCAGGCACCCCATGCCTCGCAGATGAGGGTTTTGATGCGGAAAACCAGTGATAAGGGAGGAGAAGCGGAATGAAGCGGGTTGGAAACCAAAGCAAATCCCAGATTTCCCTGGGGAAGCAAAGCAGGGGGCTGGGGGAGAAGCGCACACGGTGGGTCGCGGCGAGTCTCCGGGGGGCAGGATTTCTCTTCCATCGCATGGAAGAACGAGATTAAAGAAGAAAGTGGGAGTGGGGTGGGAGGAGAGGGAAGGGAAAGGGGGGGGGTAGGGGGGGATGAACAAAGGAGATTGGCAGCACAGCTGTTTTGGGAAGAAAAAAAAAAAAAAAAAAAAAAGGCCAGCCTTCCTGTTTCTTTAAAGCCGCTCATCTGCGCGGCGGCCGGCTGCCGGCGGCGGGAGGCAGGCGGGCTGCGGGGAGCTGCGCGGAGCTGCGGCCGGGCGCACGGCTCGGAGCACGGACGGACGGAGCCGGGGCTCCGCTGCCCGCCGCGGCCGGGCGGGCGCAGATGGGCGGCAGCGGGGCGGCGGCAGCAGCGGCAGCATCGGGAGCGGCGCAGCAGCAGCAGCAGCAGGAGCAGCGGCGGAGCGGCCGCGGCTGAGCTTCGCCGCGCAGAGCCCCGCGCCATGCGGAGCGCGCCGCTGGCCGAGGGCGAGCCCTGGCCGCGCCTGTGCCCCGCCGAGCTCGGGGGGCTGCGGCGGCTGCGGCGCAAGCACGGCGGCTGCAAAAGTTTCCGCGTGGAGCTCAAAGTGCTGAGCGGGCGGCGGACCGGGCTCCGCGCCCCCCCCGCGCCGCCCCCCGCCGCCGCCCCGCCGCCCGCCTGGGAGCCGCGCAGCGCCGCGCTCGGCCCCGCCGCCGCCGCCAACAGCGCCTTCCCCGCCGCCCCGCCGCCGCCGCCCGCCGCTTCCCCGCGCCCGCGGCTGGGCGAGGCGTCCGGCGTCTCGCCCGAGATCAAAGCGCTGCAGCAGACGCGGCGGCTGCTGGCCAACGCCCGGGAGAGGACCCGCGTCCACACCATCAGCGCCGCCTTCGAGGCGCTGCGCAAGCAGGTACCTGCCGCCGCCCGGGCACCGCTCCGCCCGGCCCCGCAGTGCCGGCGGGGGGCTCCGGGCAGCGCTCCGCCAGCCCGGCCCGGGCTCTGCCCGCCGGGACCCCGCGGGGTGTGCGGGGAGCGCCCGCGCTGCCCCGGGGCCAGGGGAAGTGAAGGGCAGGAGCAGAGTGGCCGCCTGACAGGAGGGGAAGTCGGTTCAAAATGCCTGGAAGTACCAACCCTAGAACTGTGCTAACACTCAAGATAAAAAATAAGGGCTTTTAATTTGCTTGCAGTTAGAAAGTTTTGGACTTTTTTTTTTCGTCTCCCGGAGGGAGAGTGGTGTAGAGAGCGAAAAATAAAGCAAACCCGATAAATCCCTCCGAGGGAGAGCAGAGCGTATAGAGAGGCACTTGGTCAAGCTGGGAGCTGGGGTGATGCTCCTGTACCTAAAGCACGTGTACTTGCCAGCTGTCCAGCTCGGTGAGCTCCCCCAAAGGGATCACCGGGAATTTGGACAGCACCGTGCTCCTGTCGACTTTGGTGCAGGGTGCCTGATCCCTCAGAGCCCCTGGAGCAGCCTCTGAAATGTTCTCTGTGCCCTGTGTGCTTGGGATAGCCAAGCTGAGCTGAGGTCCTCTGCCAGTTAGCTTCCCATGTTTCTTACTGTCGTGTGGGTTTGAAGTGTGTCTGGTGCTGGGCTTTCTTGCTGAGAGGACTTGAAAATCCTCATGGTTGTCTGTAAAGGATATGTTCACAGTGTCAGGGTGGCACTTTTGAAAGGTAAATGAAAGGTTTTGGTCAAAATCCTTCCATTACCTCCTCAGGATGAGAAGAGATGCATAGAAGCCACAAGACTCTTGTATCTTTTGCACGAGGATAAATCAGTGCCCTGGCCCCTGTACTCAGCCTTCTCTGCATGTAGGCACTGTGTAGAGTGCAGTGATAGACAAAGATGTGCTGTCACATTGTGCAAGCCCAGCTGTGCTGCCTCTCTGTTAAATGTTGATGGGACCGTTCCCGGTGTGCAGGAAGGAGGAGATGCACAGGGCTCACTCAGAGTGTGGTAAGTTGCAGATGAGGCTGACTGGGAGAGGTGTTAAGCATCACCTCTCCCAGGATGGTCCCTCCAGCCTGGTGGGAGCAGCGTGCTCTGCTTGCAGGGGAGCTCACACACGCAGGCTTTTCCCTACCATCTTCTGGACATTACTAATCTGAGCCATTCCCCAAGTGTGCTCACTTTAGGACTCAATCCTCTCTCCTGCTGAGAGGAAATCTGCTTGTTCCTATCTTCAGCATGCTGCCTGGAGTTCTCAATGACTGCTGTGTCCTGGGTAGCTGCACCCCAAGAGTTAATCCTTTCCAATCATCTACTTTGACAAACAGATTTCAGGGGCTGAGACCAGGGCTGTGTGGCAGGAGAGAATTGCTGGTGAACAACTAAACTTAGAGCATTTTTGATCACTGTGCAGTGGTGGGATCTCACTGCTCCTTTTATAATCCCAGTAACCCAGTGTGTGCTGGGTGCTGTACCCCGGTGCTGAGAGGCCGCCCCTTGTCTGTGCAAACTCCAGACTTGATATATTTTGTTTCTGTGAGCTGCTTCCATATTTCGGTTGTTTGGTGACTGTGTGTAACACGCCTGGAAGTGTCAGTCTGATTCTCCATGGACAGACATCTACACCACCAAAACCGCAAGGGGAAGTAGCACTGATTTCCCAAATCACTGGCAATCTTGTTCTAGGCTGAGCCTCAAGCACAAGTCGGGCAGGCAACAAATTAAAGCCGCACTCTTTTGGGAAATGGGCAACTCTTGAAAAGCCTCAGATTCCTGGCCTTGGCCCTGTCTCTATAAATCACTTCAGCCATGGACTCAGCTGGGAGCCCAAAGAGCCTGGAGAACAAGCTGCTGTCCTCTCCTCCCGTGAAAGCCGGTCTCTAGGGTCAGCACAGGAGCAAACTGGCAGAGCTGTGCTCAATCTGCAGAGAGAAAGAAATCATTCTCTGGAAAATGTTTGCCACGAGGTTTTCCTAGCAATTTGCTGAGGGGTGGGCTGGCTGTCCCGACCATCATTGGATGACATTTGTATTCATTTCTTGTTGGGCTGCCAGCGGCACGCCTGGTGCCGTCGGTGACATCAGGTGACAGCCAGCTTCATTGCACACACGCCAGCACTGCCTTGGCACTCACGGCATCCGCAGCCCTCACGGCAGAGGGGTTTCTGGGGTGCTGCTCAGATCAGGAGACAGGAGGTTCCTTTCTGTCACACCTTGGCCAGCAGGTGGGCAGCAGGGCTATGGAGATGCCCTGGTGGAGGTACACGCAGCAGGGAAGCTTTCTCAGGGCAGCACCAGCTTCCCACACGCCAGGGCATACCAAGGGCCTTCAGCCCCTTGAGAGAGGCAATCCCTGTGTGCTGTCTGCTGCAGGCCTCCCCTCTTGTTCCTTGGTTAGCCCTCCGTTCCCTCCTTGTCATCACATATCAGGCTCTTAAGCAGCTGGGAGGCTTTTCCTGAGGCACTGAAACTGATCCGTCCCTGCAGACAGGCGGTGAGGAGCAGGGGATTGTGCCGTGCTTGCACACAGCCCACCCTGGCCCCCACGCTCCTTTGGCTGGGGGTCAGGTGCTGCGTGTGGAGCTGCTGGAAGCAGGAGCCTTCCTCAGCCTCTGGTACCCAACACCCACAGGTGGTGTCATCCCTGTCCCTGCTGGATGCACGAGTGGAGACACCCATCCTCACTGGCACACGTGAGACAAAACCCCATTGCCTGCAGGATCAGACCCACCACGGCCACGCTGCAGGGAGCCCATCCATGCTTGCTGAGGAGGAGGTGGAGCAGGAAAGGGAAGTCATGCCTCTCTGCAGGACACTCTCCCTGTCTCAGCAGCCCACCCGAGGGCAGGCGCCTGGCACACAGCAAGCACAGCGGACAGATGGGCTGACGGCGGCGTCCCGGCGCTCCACAGCTGCCTGCATATGGCACACATGTTTTGGCTTGTGCTGGCTGACTCTCCAGATGGCAGGAAGGGCTGTGAGTTCTTTTTTTTTCCTCCCAGTTCTTGGTGGAGGAAGAGCCAAACACAGTTGTTTTGCTCAAGGAGAGGCTAACCCAGCTGTGTCCCTGAGGACTGAGCTGTCCCCAGCTTGCCTCAGAGGCCAGGGCCCCCTCAGAGGTGGGAGGTAGGCGGGCAGCTGCCAGATCTGGGAAGCTGCCTGCTGTTGGGAGAGACGTGTCCTTGCCATTGTGTTCACCCCTTGGTGTCACAGCCACCAGGAACGAGGATTTCTCTCCCTCTCTGAACTGAGCTGCTGCCTTTGCCATCTGCCCATAGCACTGAAGCTGGACTGAAGAGCAGATGCTCCTGAGAAACAGCTTCTTCCCCCTGGTCTTGGTACTTGTGGTCTTCAGCTATTAAGTCTGGAAGAGATTTCTACCCCTTAGTCCCCCAAGTATCCTTTTTCCAAGTGATCCTTCCACTGACAGCAGGCTCCTGAGGCAAACAGTGTAGTTCTCCTTGGAAAACACTGACCTGCTCTGAAGCACTTTGAGGTGGTGAGATACTTCTGCTGTACTTGGCTGTCCCTCTGCTGCTGCTGCTGCTTTTCTGGTGTCCCCTTCTGGGGACTGCTCCTGTCCCTGTGACTGGGCAGCTCCTATCTGGAGCACTGCTCTCCTGCCCTCAAATGCCCTGGCAGGTGCTGGTCAGTGAGTACTTGCACTGCCCTGGCTGCTGCAGGACCCTCCACATGTGACATGGGGGGTTGTCACTTCCATCCTTTTCATCTTCCTCTACCTCCCATCGTGGGTGGTCAGTGAAGCCAAACATCTCTGATGCAGACAGAGACAGCACTGAGGTCACAAGGACCTGGGGTCACCTTGTCCTCCATGTGAAGACCTCTACCCATCCTTTTGCTGATGGGTGTTCAAATTCACGGAGTGGTGCCACTGTCTGGAGGAGACAAGATGTGACAACAGCATTGCCTATCTTCAAAGCAACTGTTCTCCATGCAGTGCAATTCTGTCTCTTTTTTTTTGTCTGCAAATTCCTATTGGCAGCAGGAGACTCATCCTCCAGCAAGTCCCATCTGTGAAACTGAACCATTGTTAACTTTTATTGAAGTATGGGCTTAGCCACCAGGTTTTCTGCTGGAAGCCTTAGCCAGAAGAGAATTGTGCTCTTCACTATGAGACTGCATGGACAGCCAAGCAAACCAGTCTGTTGCACTCCCAGGAGCTGGGATCCAGCTCCTCAGCTGTGCTGACAGACCCTAAGGTGGCAGCAAACTCTCCCTGGATGGATGGAGACAACCACAGCAGCCTTCCTGATCTGCAGCCTGCCTGGGCTTGCACATCTGGTTTGTCTCTGGAGCACTGCTGTCCAGCTCCTCCTGCAGAAAGTGATGCATCGAGCCACAGTGAGCTGCAGCCTGTGCCGGCAGCGAATGTGTCCACAGACATTTATCTTCCCTTGAAGTGCACTGGTGTTTTCCTAAATCTTTTCACCACCACGTTGCCAGGACATTCTCTGCCTCAGCAGCTGACAGCCTCGCTCTCTGCACTCGTGTGGGTTCTGGAGATACTTTAGGGTTTTATAGGGCTTTTTAGCTGCTGGAATGGAGGCTTTTCCCCACACACACACACACTGGTATCCTTTCACTTTGTGCCACTGGCATGCACATGGCTGCTGTGGCTTGCTGTTAAATCAGTGCAGAAAAGACCCTGCTCCTTCCCGTTGGGAGCAGGGTGGGACATCAGGAGCAGAAGCCTCAAGGCTACAGGAGGAGATTTTGTGGCTGTGGGGACAAACTGTCTGCAGGGGTTTGAAGGGACAAACCAGGCAGTAAATGGAGGCAGGAGCTGTGGCTTGAGCCACAAGCCAGCAGAGGCTGAGGCTGTTCTGTGGATGCATCATTCCGTGCTCACCCTCTCTGTGTGTCATCCCAAGGGTGGCTGTGGTTTGTCACCTCTGCAGGCGGGACCCTGCATGTGACCAGTGTTGGTGACATGTCCTTTCTGTGTGGTGGGGAGGCTGAGAGCTATCCTTGGTCACCTGCTGACATCTCCCAGCCCTATTCCCAGTGATTCATCCCTCTGTGATCCCACCAGCAGGAAGCCCTAGGATGCTTTAAAACCCAGCTCCTGTGGACAAACCACCCATTGAGCTCCCGGGGCCTGAAGGCTAGGCAGGAAGGTTTGGCTGTTGGAGAGATGCAGTTGGACTTCAGGAGAGCAGGAGCATCTTCCAGCCACAGTGTGCAGTGCCACTGCTGTGTGTTGTCACTGAACAGCCCAGTGTTAACCAGAGCATCTCCATGGCTGCTGCCAGTCCCAAGTGACACTGATGGATATTTGGAGCCCAGACTGGGGCAGCCCTGTGGTTTAACAGCTAAAGAAGATGACAAAATACTGGCCTGAAGCAGCACAGGAGGAAAGAAAATAAGGGAGAAACCAAACAAAAGGACAAAAATCATGAAAACAATGGCTGTGTGTCACCAAGAACAGGGATTTTTTGCTCCCTTGGCTGCTGTCTAGCTGATTTTATCCTTTGCTACAAATCCTGCTCCTGTCGGGAGGTGTTTGCTCTGCCTGCTGCAGCCACCCTGAGTTAACCTCTGTGTTTTCTTATGGCTCCCACTGAAACTGGAGAAAAGAGTCTGCTTTTCTCCATCAAGCTTTGACTCCAGCCTCTGCTCCCTGCCTTAATCCACTGTCAAATTCCTTTCTGGGCTGCAGTAGGGAGGTGGGATGCCTTTCAGTACCTTGCAGCAGAGCTCCCCAGGCTCTTTGTTCCCAGCCTGCATCTCCTTTGGTCAGTGCCATGTGTATTCCCCAGGTGATATATCCCATCCTGGTCCTGGTTTGCACTGCCCCCTGTGCGATGCAGGGATGCAAACAGAGCCATGAGCGTGCTGTGGGAGCCTGTGCTCCTCTGCAGCTGCCACAGGCTTGTGATCACAGCTCCTGGGGCTCAGCAGTGACAGCAAGGGAGGGGAAAATCCCATGGTGTCCAGCAGTGGCTGGTGACTGAAGAGTCACCAAGTCCAAGCTGAGTTAATGCCATTATCTCCAGTGGAGCTTGCTCTTGTATTTACCAGGGGTTTTGAATCCATTAGACTTCAGAGATGCAGATGGCCACTACTAAACTACCACCCAAAAAAGTGTTTCCCTACTGCAGTGCTGGAAGGCAGCCCCTTTCAGAGGAGATTTTCTGTGCCCAGTAGCCCTGGGATTTCTCCTCTGATAATCCCAGGAATTGTCTGTCTAGTTACTATTTTGGGGAGTGGTTCAAAGAACCAGCAATGTGATATTTTTCAGGCATGATACTGAGGGTGTGTGCCCTGAGGACGTGCAGGAGGCTTTGGGGGTGCAAAACCTCTGTGGGAAGTTCAGGACAACTGTCCAAAAGGGAGCAGAGCCAGGCCTGGGGCAGCATTAACCAGACTGCCATTTGGAAGGGATTCCTGGGGTGAACTCACCCAGCACCACACCTAGGTTTTGTTTGGAGGAAGCCAATTCATTCGCTCCAAGGAGTGAACTCATGTTTTTGTAATGTGAGTGATGGGGGAGCCAGGAGCTGGGAGGGAACCAGGAGCTGGGTTGTTTGACAGCCTGGACCCACCTAAGAGGCAAAGGCACCTCTGTCAGGACTGGGGCTCCTGCCTGAGCGGTGCTGCTTTTGTTCTTGTTGGCATTTTTCAGCTGGGTTTGGGCCTGGGCTGAGCACTCTGCTCCCTGTGGTGAGGCAGGGGTGAGGCTTGCTTTCAGACTGCTGGGATTGCATTGCTAGCACAGGGCTGCCCCTTTCTGCCACTGCATTTGGGGGCAGAGAAAACAAAAACCTCTCAAAGACCCATGGCGTGGAGTAGCTGCCCATTGCTGGCTGGAGTAGAGCTCTGTGGAACATCTGACACTGTGACACCACAGATGGTCAGGGGAGGTGACTTCCCCTCTGCTCTGCTCTGTGAGGCTCCACCTGCAGTGCTGCATCCAGCTCTGGAATCCTCAGGGCAGGAAAGATGTGGATCTGTTGGAGCAAGCACAGAGGAGGCCACCAGGTTGATCAGGTGAATGGCTCAGAAAGTTGGGATTGTTCAGCCTGGAGAACAGAAGGTTCTGGGAGTTTTTTCCAGCCCCCTCACCCCTTCCCCTTAAAGGAGGACTATAAGAAAAATGAGAACAAACTGTTTATGCCATGTCCTATGACAATAGGGTGTACCAATGGTTTTAACTAAAAGAGGGTAGATTTAGACTAGATATAAGGAAGAAGGTTTTTTCAATAAGGCTTGTAAAACACTGGCACAGGTTGCCCAGAGAGGTGATACATATCCCATCCCTAAAAACATTCAAGGTCAGGCTAGACAGGTCTCTGAGCAACCTGATCTAGTTAAAGATCTCCCTGCACACTGCAGGGGGTTGGACTAGATGACCTTTAAAGGTCCTTTTCAACTCAAACTATTCTGTGATTCTTTGGGGCCCTTTTCCAGCAGCAGTTCCCCGAGAGCCATGCCATATATCCACAGGTGGCCTCAGATCTGGCTGGGTTCAAACCCAAGGGCGCTGCCCCAAAGGTCCAGGTCAGGGTAGTGAGCACCAGTGGCACAGAGGAGCCATGGGTGGGTCCTGGTTGCTGCTGTGCTGCAGGAGGGATATTTGGGAATCAGCTCTGAAGGGATCTGATAGGACTGTGAAAGGATGTCCCAGGAATACTTGCAGGCTTTTCCATCCTACAGCTGTGTAAGTCATCTTTGTCCCACCTGGAATAATAGAAGGACTCAGGGCCTGCAGCTGTTGAGAGCAAGGTAGGGAGGCCAAGTGACCTTGCTGGTGAACCTGAACCAAGTCATCAGATGAGTCCTGCAAGCAGCAAGAGGACACATTTGTGTTCACTTCACCCCCAGATCTGGGCGGGAAGAGAAAAAGGCTGGCTCCAAACCCTTCCCAAAAACACCCTACAATGTAACATATCTTGAATAGAGGCAATGATCTTCTGGGCAAGGCCTTCAGCTTGTTAAGGATCTTACTCATGGAATCACAGAAGGGTTTAGGGTGGAAGGGACCTTAAAGATCATCCAATTCCAACCTTACTGCTATGGGCAGGGACCCCTCCACTAGCCCAGGTTATTCAAAATCACATCCAGCTTGGCCTTGGGATGAGACATCCTTTCAGGGATGAGCATTCACACATCCACAGCAGCTCTACAGATGCCAGCCTGGAGATAATTTGAGATCATGCAAGAGGGGCTTCCCCTGTCAGGGCTGACAAGCCGGGGACACTGTCAGTCCCCTGCCCCACCCTGCCACTGTTCCCCCAAGGTGCCTTAGCCCCAGGAAGTGTCTGACTCACCCTGGGTTAGAAAGGGATGTGCAACAGCCAGAACTGTTAAGTACTGGACATTTATATGAACCTCTGGAAATGTTTTTGGCAGGAAGCTCAGCACAAACAATGAGGCAGCGCCGCTGGGCTGCGTGTTGGGATGCAGGGAGAGGCAGCCAAATGTTTTCCTGGGGGAGGGGGGCAAGGAGAGGGGCCCTGATGTGTTTTAACTCCAAGCATAAAAATAAACCAGATGAATTAGCAGACAGGTAGATTCAGCAGCTTATTATGGCATGTTGAGGAACTAGCTGTCAGGAGGGCTTGGCTTGTGCTGCATCTCAAACTCTGCCTTAGAGCAGTGCCTTAGAGCTCTACACTGCCTTAGAGCTGTCCCATCTTCCCTGCTGGGCCTGTGGGGCCCAATTCTGCCCTGTATGACCTTCTGTGGAGAGGATCTGTGCATGTCTGTGCTGGCAAATCACATTTGGAGCACAGTAACAGAGACATCTGGACCCCCAGCACTCAACACCCTTCTTTACCCCAGCATTTTCACACAGTGTAAAAGCAGACTTGGTTTCACAGATGTTATCTGCACAGGTCCAGAGGGTGTTTATGGAAATGGTATCTATTTTATAAAGACAGAAGCTCAATGGTGTGAGGAGCTTAATGCTCCCAAAGTGCACAGGATGCTCCAGGTGTTGCCATCACAGTGAACACACTCTGTACCCTGACGTGGCAGGGTGACAGCTGTGCCCTTTCACCCATCTCCAGCTTTCCCCAAACTCCTCCTGCAGCCTCCTCTCCTGTGCCAAGTCAGAACCAGCTCTCAGCCCACGGCTTTGGTGGATGACAGTGATGCTCTGGGGAGCTGCAGTGGATCTCTGCCCCCCTCAGGAGGGCTGGCTGCAGGTCAAGAGCACAGCAGACTTCCCAAGGACTTCAAAGGAGCATCTCTGGTTTTCCAAGGGCGCTGCCCCTGAGTCTGAGACGTCAAGGATAGAACAGACCTGTTAGGTCACATCCCTTTCTATTTTCCTGCCAAAGAAGGGCTCTTCTGCACAGGAATATGTCCCAGAGCATTCATCTTGCCTTGCTTCAACTCCTGCCAGCCTGGGGATCACTGATAAGACCCATGAGACTTCGCAGAGCCCTTTGCAGACACAACTAACAAACATCCTCTGGCTGGAGCTCTGGTTCCTGTGGTCCCAGCTCACTCTGTGCTGATGCCCCAAAGCTGAGGATGGTGCTGGTGTCCTTGCCTTTCTAGCAGACAGCTGCATTCCTCAGGACTGGTGTGAAATATCAGTTGCAGTTCCTTCCTAATTCCTTTTAATAATCACTGCAAATTTTGCAGGCAAGATGGTGAGCTGTGCTGCTGCTCAGCAGAGACCAGTGAGGTCAGATAAGGGAAATATTTTCATTAACTGCCCAGGAATTCGAGCCTGGTTCCCCCTGGCTCTGTATGGACCTGCTCAGCTCACAGCTGCCCCATTAAAGCACTGAAGTCTGTTCAGTTCAGGCATGAGGAGCAAGAAGGTGACAGAAGGAAAGGGTTTGGTCCTTGCCAGGAGCATGACAGATACCTGCTCACGTTACTGCCTGCCAAAGACCTGTGTGGAGGCTCTGTGGGAGCTGGGAGGGTTACACCTGCAGAGCCACACCAGCCTCAGGTGTTTTTCCCACCTCTAAAACACTCTCTCTCTGTTTTAAGTTGGATTTTGAAGATTTCTTGACATCCAGGTGTGCCACTGACACCCTTTACTGCAGTTTGTACAAATCTGTCCCCTCTTTCCTGTAGACTTTGTGTTAAAGAAGAGGTAATACCAAAGTTACACACAGACACACTTGGGGAAGTTTTGGCTCTGGATTTGAACTAAGTGGCTCATTCCTCTCCTAATTTCCCATGTTTAATTCAAAAGGAAACATTAAAATGGCAGGAGCTGAGCCAAGACAGGGAGGGTTCCTATGAAATAGTTTTTCTAACACTGTTACCATGGCAAAAAAACCTCTTATCTCTTAATGTTGGTGCCCTGCACCCATCACAGGAGTATCTGAACACCTCAAGGTGAACCTCTTCCCATGGGCATACCGGGCAGCTCCAGTTTGGACTCTGCTGCAGTAGTGTGGGAAAAGTGCTGTGTAATCCCAGATGAGGGTTTTGTCAGCTGTGTTAGCACTGAAATCTTCCTTGCCTTTTGTAGCAAACACGTCCTACAAAATAGTTTGGGTTTTGTTTTGTTTCTTTTTGTTTCCTTAAGAAAAAGAAAAATCCCAAAACACAAAAGAAAGAGCAAAACAGATGAGGAAAGGAGACATTAGCCTGCCTGCTCGTGTTGTAACTGGACAGCGTCTGTGCATCAGCCTCAAGGATTTCATGGTCTATTTTCCTTCCACTCAATTTAACTTCCCTCTTGCTCTAATTCTGAAATTACTCCCACATTTCACAGAATCCTTCCATTTTAGTTTCCATCTTGCTTTGTTCTTCCCTGATGCCGTTTGATCTGGGGTCTCTGCCGCTTTCCTTGCGTTGGCGTCCAAAGAGCCTTGGGTGTTTCTGCTGCCTGGAGCTCTTGCTTTCAAAATAACTCAGCTCATTGCATCTGGGGACCAGGTACTGAGGGCAGGGGCATTGCTGGGAGCATAATGCTGGCAAAAAAAAAGTGAAGGCAGGGATTTAGAGAGAGGTTTTGTCAGATAAAAAGGGGCTCTTAAACAGAATCTCTGCGATGTCCCTTCTGATTGCAGGGGGAGTTTGGACTAGGGGACCTTTAAAGGTCTCTCCCAGCCCAAGCTATTCTCTGATTCCTTGTATTTTTAGGGGAATCAGTAGTAGATGGTGCTTATGAAAAAAAGGCCATTTGAAGTTTTATGGCTGGTTTCTGGAGAGGCACCTCAGCCACATCACAGCTCCAATCCTGTGTTCAGTTTTGGGTCCCTCTTGACAAGGACATTAAGGGGCTGCAGCATGTCCAGAGAAGGGCACAGAGCTGGAGAAGGGTCTGGAGCACAAGTCTGATGAGCAGCAGCTGAGGGAGCTGGGGGGCTCAGCCTGAGAAAAAGAGGCTTGGGGGGACCTTCTGGCTCTGCCCAACTCATGACAGGAGGGGGCAGCCAGGTGGGATTCGGTCTCTTCTCGCAGGTAACAAGTGATAGCACAAGAGGAAGTGTCCCCAAGTTGTGCCAGGGGAGGTTTAGATTGGGTATTAGAAAAATACCTTCACTAAAAGTGTGGTCAATCATTGGAACAGGCTGCCCAGGGAGGTGGTAGAGTCAGCATCCCTGGAAGTGTCCAGAAAATGTGTAGCTGTGCTGCTTGGGGACAGGGTCTAGTGGTGGCCTTGGCCGTGCTGGGTTAATGGTTGGAGTCCATGTCCTTGGGGGTGTTTTCCAGCCTAAAGAATTCTATGTGCTGTACAAGACATGGCCCATAGGATCAACAGCACTAAAACCCTTGTGCTCTTGGGTTAGGGTGAGCCAAGCAATCAGTTTGGATTTCCATAAGCACCATGGCAGAGGTCTTCTCTAGGAAGAAGAAACCAAGCAGCTTGGCTGGGAGTGTGGATCAGTGATCAGTGTAGAGGCAGGCAATGGTGGGTAGGGAAACAGGGCCCGTTCCTGCAGGGAGGGACATCATGGATGGACAAACCAGGATCTGACTCTGAGCTTAGCTCTGCTTTAAACAGGGAATGTCAGGTTCCACTGCCTGAAATTGTGGCTGTGTGAGCTGTGCTGAAGTTCATGACTCTGAGTGATGAGGTAATCATATGGCAGAAGAAATAAATACCACACAGATAAAGTGGAGTGATGCATATGGAAAAACCCATACCAGAGTCCACATATGAAGTGATAGACCCTGAACTGACCATTATTTCAGAGAAGGGAGACCTTGGGGTTTCTCTAGATGGTTCAAGGAGAGTCTCAGGTCAGTGTCTGGGAGCAGTCACAAATCAAATCAGGAATTAGGAAGAAAGGAATAGTAAACAAAACATAGAACATAAGCATCTGTTAGATATATGCACCCACAGCACGAACACTTTGTGTTGTTCTGATCATCTCGTCTCCAAAGGGACTAAGAAAGGTTCAGGAAAGAGCAGCAAGGGCCATCAAAGATATGGGATGGCTTCCATAGAACTGTCTGCTGAGGGGGATTAATCTTTTTCTTTTGGAGAAGAGGCTGAAAAGATGATGGTGAACTAAAAAACATATGTCACACAGGAGGTGAATAAATATCTGTTGTCTTCTCTTCTAATACAGAACTGTAGTACCTCAAGGAAAGACAGTAGGAGCCAAGTTCAAAACAAGCAAAAAAAGAAAAAAATTACATAGACTGGAGAGAACGCTTTGCAAAAAGATATTGTGATTCCTCAAAATCAACAGGGTTGGTTCAGCTTACCAGAGCAAGTTCATGGGCAGAAAAGATCTATCATGGGTTGCTAAATTCAGGGATGGCACATCTAACTGAAGTGATGGAGGTGATGGTAGCTGGAGCCTGACACTTGGGGAAATCCTGTCTATGCCTGAGCTGTTCTGCTCCTCCTTTGGCAACTGTGTGTGGCTGCTGGGGGGTTTGTGGAGGGGCTGGACCCATTTTACCTTCTGTAAAGTCAGTGAGAGCATTCCGGGGGTGATCCCATCTTTGTGTCCCTGTGGAGGAGAGAGAAGCTGAGGCACGAGCACAGCAAGAGGAAACAAAAATCTGCAGCCCTAAGCTGAGTGTGACACCCTAGAGGGCTGTGGAGAATGGAGACTGGCATGGAGGCAGGTGGTGGAGAAACATTGAGGTGTTCCAATGATTGATGACTGTGAAGACTTTGACAGGTGGTCAGACAACCTGAGGGGCTCGGATGGATTTCAGATGAATGCACAGCTTCAGTTTCCTGTAGGCAAGAGACTCTTGCTCATTAAAGGCTGAGTGACCTTCAGCAATTTTGCAAATTGAAAATGGGGTGCCCAAGCCTGTCGAATTCAGAAGACCTCTCTTTAGGCTGGACATATTAAAGTTTTATGCCTAAAATCAAGTTTAGATGCAGAGTTTTGCTAGACGATGATTGAAAAGCAACCCACCCTTCTGCAGCAAGAACCACATACTGCTCAGTTGTTGAGACCCATTCAGTTTAGTTTGAATTGTTCAAATGTTTCACATTACACTAGAAATCTTTAAGGGTGAAGAAATAAATTGCATAAGAGACACCCAGCTCCCTGAAACAGGCTCTGTTTTGGTCTCTTTTGTGGGGTGAGGTACCATGATGGAGTGTTTAAACAGGTAGAAATTACTGCCTGCTCAAGGTCCTGCTACTCAACAGCACCATGTTTTTGCATGGGCTGAAAGTCGCAATTGATGATGTTTGAGCACAAAAATACCAGGTTATGATATAACTGCTCATGCCTTCTTATTGCCCTATTCTGCAAGACATGTGATGACACGGGAGCTAATTGTGGGGAGTAAGTTACTCCAGACAAGTTACTGGGAGTCATGGGGATGCAGGTTTCTAAGAAACAGGGCCTCCAAGAAGTGACCTGAGCAGCAGGCAGATGTCCTGGGCCGTATCCTGCCATCACATTTTAAGCAGAACTGCCCTGCTGAAATCAAGAGGCTTCATGCTGCTTTCATCCCCATGGAGATCAGCAGGGGAGTTCTTCTTAAAAACCTGTTGGGACCATATGGTATTTTATCACTAGAGTTTCTATTTGTGTTAAAACTGCTAAGAAAATAACTGAGAGTTGTTTTGTCATGCTTCAAGCGAGATATTTTGTTTATCTGGCCTAATTTTTAATTATTTCTTTTTCCCTGTTGCCCTTTCTAGGTTCCCTGCTATTCTTATGGTCAAAAGTTGTCCAAACTGGCCATCTTGAGAATAGCCTGTAACTATATCCTTTCCCTGGCCAGACTAGCAGACCTGGATTACAGCGCTGACCACAGTAACATGAGCTTCTCTGAATGCGTGGAGCAGTGCACTAGGACCTTACAAGCAGAAGGAAGATCTAAAAAAAGGAAGGTATGTTACAGCCTCTCCCCCATCTCACCCCCTAAAAAATGGTAAAAGTTACAAAAGGGAGGGGAAAAAAAACGAAAAAAAAAAATCCAAAGTGGTTTCCTTCTTTTCTGAACCTTGTGAAATTTGCCTGATATTTTTTATCCCTTGCCTTTCTCTCCCTCTGTTTTTCTCCTCCATCCATCTGATCTTGTAATAACCACATTCCTCCCTAATCAAAAGCTTTTCTCTCCTCCCCGTCCTCTGCGCCAGGCTCTTCCCCTCGTTAGTCGCCCATCGTGTGTTTCAACACGAGCTGATCCCATTAAGAGTCATCTTGGGACTGTTACTTGTTAAACCAAACCAACCTTGAGTCGCCTTTGGGAGCCTGTAAAACACTGTCACCCTCCTGTGTTTTCTGTTTTGTTTAATCTCACACTTATCTCTGAGAAAAATCACCCAACAACAAAAAAAAAGGTAGCTAATGGAGACATTATATGTATAAACACATTAGTAAGATGTATGACCTGAAGGACATGTGGGTATCTTGAGGAAACAATGTTAAATCTAATTATGCCTTGCATTCCTTTAGGTTACTTAACACTGAACCAATTAGGTGAAATCATCGTCAAGCGGCGGGAGGAAGAAGCAGAGCGTTCTGCCAGTTTTCCTCTCAGAGAGTGACATGGGTGAATTAAAGGAGTGATTGATGTCTTTGTTCAGGCTTTTATGACAAAAAGAGTTTTGTAAACTTGAATTGAACTTCCCCCTGCTCTCTGAGCTTGCTTGTCAGGCAGGATAATAAATCAGCAGGATTTTAATGGATGAATGGGCAGCTAAGCTGGGGAGCAGGCTCCTTCCCCGGTGTTGTTAAGATCTGCCTCTGATTCGGGCAGGTTTCCTCACTTTTCCTCCTCTTTAGCCCAACAAATCATCCTGCAGCAATTCAGTTTATAAATAAACACAATAGCACACTCCCTGTTGCTTCCTCTGGCTGTCAGGGGCCGTATTTATGCCCACGGAGCAGCAGTGCCAGGCAGACAGAGACACAGCACCACATGCCCGCAGCTGACAGCACTGCCTGGGACTGGGAGGTGAGGGGGAGCTCCAGGGCACAGCCCCAAATTGGGGGCTCACTCTGGGCTCTGTAGTGCCACAGGCAGCGGTGTCCCAGGGACACTGAAGCAGTGCCACCAACCCTGGGGCAAGGTGAGAGTTGGTTCTTGGGTGTCCTCTCCAAGTTAAGATGGGGGAGGAGAAAAGCATAATTTTTGGGGCTTTAGCAGGTTGCTGGTTGGGTCTTGGAGCCCCTCTCCATGTCAAGAGGATGAGCATCCTTTGTGAGGCTTTAGTAGATTGCTAGTTAGGTCTTGGGTCCCCTCCCAAAGTCACAATGGAGGGAAAGAAGAGAATGAGCATCCTTCATGGGGCTGCAGCACATTTCTGGGCTGCTCTTCAGGCTTTGGGTGCCCAGTGGGCTGAGACCCATTGTCTTGGCATATGTAAACCAGTGCAGGCTTAAAGACAGGAAACAAGGAGCCAGATTTTAAGTGGCTCCAAATCCCAGGGTGTTTACATCTGAGGGTTAGAGCTGGGCCCATCCTTAATTTAAAAACTAAATGAAGATTTAAGAGCCTTCCATTTACAGTGGTTCCCTTCAGAGTGGATGCGTGGAGAAAAGCCCCAAGCCAACCAAGAGTGCCTGAACAATGGAACATTACCAGGGCACCTCCCAGTCACCACCAACCCACAGAAACAGCATCACCAGGAGAAAATCTGCCTTTTCTCCACATTCTTGAAGGACATTCACCCTAAACTTTCTCCAAAAGCCCCCTCAGAAAAGAAAGCCAGGCTTGGTACCCGAGGCAGGGTCTTAATCCCTGCTCTGCCTTGCGTGTCTTGCTGGAATTTACAGTTCTGCTGCCAGTTTAGGGCAACCCCGGAGCACACAGATTCCCTTAAGGATGACAAGTACAGTTTTATTTCCAGCAGTATTTGCTCAGGTGATGGCAAGAGCACATCCAGCTGCTGATGAAGCCAAAACCATCAGGTACCACTGAGTAACTCTGGTAAATCCCAGTAGATGGGAGCAGGGATGCAAAGCCTGGGTTGGGAGGACTCATCTTGCACATCTCCCTTTCTCCTTGAGCCAAGCAAATCGTGAGCACAGGGGAGGAAAAGGCTGTTGTCAGAGGGAGATTACAGATCTGGGATGGCTGTGCAGCTGATCCAAGCTCTGGGTGTCAGGTGGTGAGAAGGGATGTCTCTCCTGGGGGGTCTCACACAGGCGGCTGGATGAGGATACAATGGCTTGGCCCAAAATCGCCGCGCCCTCATTCATGTTGAGATCGGCACGTTTTTGTGAGCTCTGTGTGGTTTTAATCAGGTCTCTGAAACCACTACTCACTGAGCAGTTCCTCTGAATTATCGACCTTGGGGTGGTTGTTATTTTGTTACTGGTTTTTTGAGTTTCCTTTTATATTCTCTCTTTAAAAAAAATCCCAGCGATCCTGAGCACAGACCTGCGCTCCTTGAGCTGCACGTTGGGTCCACAACACCCTTATCTCCTGTCATCTCCATTTTATTGTGTGTCTGCCTCTCTCACTCTCTCAGCTCTCTGGTTGCAATGTGCTGTGGCACCGTGATCTTTTCGCACAAAAAAGTAGCTGGTTGGAGTTTGTTTTGGCAGGCAGAGACTCCAGATGTTGCATTTGCTGGATTGTGCATTGCCTTTTGCTTTGTTTTTGGGGGCAAATTATCCTGTGTCCCTAACGCTAGGTTGTTGTTCATATTTTGCTGTTGCAATAGGAAATTTACTGAGTGGTTTTACCCCCCCCCCCTTCTATTCCCATTTTTGTTAATTAGAAAAGTTGGCTTTAGTCTTTCAAAGTTGATTAGGAAAAAAAAAATCCCCTTCTCTGTCTTAACTACAGTTATAAGGTGATTTTAGTTCTTGCAATTGAGACTTGACTGAGGGTGTTTGGTGATGGGAGATCTCATTTATAAGCAACAAAGGAAGCTTCAGATGCGTTTTCTTAAAAAGAAGAAAAAAGCTGACTGTGGGGGGGTGGTGGTGGTGAATTCTGATGATAGTTTTCATTCTTTAAAGCTGCCTCTTGCTTGGTTATAAATGATCTGGACTAAGCCTTGTCCTTAACCATGCACCCAAGAGTTGCACCACGTTGGAGATCTGGGTTGCAACACCCTCAGCAGAGCCCCAAGTCCTGCAGGGGCCACACTGATATCCTGGAAAAAGGGGGGGAATTGCCTTCAGCTCCAGCCAGGAGCATTCTCCAGCAGCCCAGAGAAAGGAAAGGCAGCAGCAGCAGCAAGAGAAAGGGAAGTCCAAGTTTTCCTTACCCCCAAAGTACCCTGTTTCTGCATGGCACAGGATCCTCAGTGGCCAGGGGTTATCTGAAAGCCTCACAGGGATTCTGTGGTGTTTGGGGTCCAGCTTGCTGGTCCCAGAATCTCTTCTTTCCAGCTTTTCCCCCCCAGGGCTGAATTCTGGTGCCCTGCAGGAAAGCAGCTCAGGGTCAGGATAAGGTTGTAGGGTGCATGGCTGGGGGCTCTCCCTGGAATTTGTAGGGTGCAGAGCTGTGCATCACAGCCCCCCCAGCCCCACAGCATCTGACCCGAAAGCTGTGGGGCAGAACTTTATTCACAACCACAGTCACTCAGTGCACACAGAGCAGGATCCAGCCACGGACCAACACCCTGCACGGCGCACCCAGCACCCAAAACCCCAAACACCCATGGCAAGGCTCCTTCTCTTTCCCTTCCCCTCGGGATCAGCCCCCGTGCTAGGCAGCAGCATCGCCGCGGCCATGGGAGCTCAGCCGGAGCAGGGAGGGATGGGTGAGGGATTTTTTTTCTCTCTCTCTCTCTCTCTCTCTCTCTGCTTCATCCTCCCCCCGTCGCGGCTCTTCTGGCAGTCGCAGACTCCAGATGTTCGGAGCGCGAGCTGGGAAGTCCTGCTGGCGCCACTTGGGGCAGAGGGCAGGGGAAAGGCACGCGAGCTGGAACCCGGAGTACTCAGTCACTGCAGGACTTGGCGCATTCCCCAGCTCGCTGCTGGCACATTCCCCAGCTCTCTCCTGGCCATCTGTTCCAAAAAAACACTTTCAGAACCTCATCATCACTCAGGATACAACACTGCGAGCAGCTGTTAGCGAGGCAGAAGGGGAAAAAAAAAAAAAAAAAAGAAAAAAAAAAAAAGAAACACACACATTAAAAAAAAAAAAAAACCAAAACCATGCGAAAGGTCTCTTTGTGAGGGAGGAAACTGGGTTATGAATAACAGGCGAGCTGTTGGAGCTCAATAAAAGTTTTCGGCTGGAATTTAGTTTCTTGTTTTTGTGCCTGTGTGTGTGTGGATGAGCACAGACGCAAGGAATTAAAAATTAAAAATAAGCTGTATATATGTCTTTTCCCAGATAATTAAATTATATAGAAACATATATGGAATGAAAAGCTTCTCTGTTTGTTGCAGCCTGCTATACTAAAAGGGCTGACATTATGTATGTAATTATTGCATTATATAAAATAGTTATTGTGGTGTTGTGCCATGCCTTGATGCCCCCTTATTGCTACTTTGCTAAAAGCAGAGCTCCTGCTGTAGGTAACACTTATTCCTGCTGAAAAAATTAGAAGGAGGGTGTTCTGCAGGCATATTTACCTGCAGGAGTGAACAAGTTGAGGGTTTATATTATAAAAGAGAAATGGTAGTGGCAGACTTGATTTGTACAGCACTGAAACCATTTGCTTGGAGCATATTTTTTTGATAACACTGTATCATGACTCGTGATTTATTTTGACAAAGCCCCGAGATAAAGCCACAGCTCCCACCCCCTGGTTTGTGCGGATGATCCTGGCTGCAGGGTCTCGCTGTTATTGATCATCTGATATTGATTATCAGAACCATTCAGAGCCAGCACAGTAAAACCTTGATGATCTGCATGGCATTTCTTCCTCGTGGCTTCCCATCCTGTGTGGGGGGGGGGGGGGGTGTCTCATAATGAGATTCGACCTCCCTTTCCCCTGCAGTTTGCCTTAGCAGAGGTTCCTCTTTAAAAATAGCTTCATTTCCCTGCTAGGACTTGCCGGCGCGAGCGGGCAGCCAGCCAGTCTGATCCCCACGGCCGCCAGCTCCGCGGGCTCCAGGGAGGAGCTGGACCACAGGAGAGCAGCAGCCCGCCCTGAGCTGCCTGTCCCTCTGTCCATCTGGTGCCACGGGAGCACGGGACAGCATCCCTGGGGGCACAGAGGGGACTGGGTGTGCCCAGCCATGAGTTAGCCCTGCTGCATGCTGGCTGAAGGATTACCCACCCAGGGACCTGGTTACAAACAAGGCAGTGAGAGGGTAGTGAGATTAATGTGTTTATCACTTGTGCCTTTTATGTCCTGCAGCCCAAAACAAGGATTGCAGGTGGGGCATGGGTGCTAAGGCTTGTGATGAGCTCATGAGCAAGATCACCCAACTCTGGGCAGGGAGGCAGCAGCAGGTACCCCAAGGGCATCCCCAAGGGCACTGCACACCCTGCATCAGCCCACTGGGGCATTGAGCATCAGTACCCCAAAGAGCAGGGCCTGAAGCTTTTCCTTACAAAAGGATGTGATGTGGGACTCCCCTGTTGCATCACAGCCCCTTTGCTTTAAAGGGTGTTGGAGCAGTCATGTCAGCAGTCACAGCACAGGGGTGGGACCAGGGATTTGCTCCCTTGGTGGGAGCAGGATCCCAGCAGAAGGTCCATCCCCTCTGTAGCAAGGGTGTTGCCAAGAATGGGGTAAGATCCATCCCACAGATATTGGGTAACTGCAGCAAAAGGAAGATGTGAGTAGAAGAGACAGGAGAAGCCCTGGAACAAAGGCTGACTCAATTCCAGAAGTGCTTTGATTTATAGAGATTGAAATGCTCCAGGATGCTGCAAACTCACCAAGGTCATTGGGCCAGTTGTCAAATTCAAGAGCCATGGGAGTTCTGATGTTATTAGTTTAAAGCAGACCCAGGCTCATAAATCTGTCTTCAGAGCTCCTGGCTGAGTGAAAAAGGGTGGAGGGGGAAATAAAAGCCTCTTCCCACCAAACATAACCCATGGCCAAGCATTGGGCAATGCCTGGGGACCCATCAAGTGGTGCCAGTGAGGTGTGCTGAGCATCTCCATCGTGTTGCAGGGGGATCTCTCCATTCCCCTTCCCATTTCCTGTGTCTGGAAGGTACAGCACAAATGCCCTGGCCTGGTTTGTGCATATTCCCTCTTGTCCCCCCATGGTTGATCTTCTGCAGTTATAGAGACTTCAGAGCAGAGACCTGGCCCTGAGACTCCTCTTCCTAAAGCCATCCTGCTTCCCCAAACCCACAAATGCTTTTGATCTCTCTGCTGTCTTTTAATATTAATGACAGCAGTCATTGCTTCCCTTCTTTTACATTTTCTTTCCATAGGTAAATGTGGGATAAATTAAACAACCTACTTTTCTATTACAGCTTATTAATATATATTACCTATTGTTGAAGGGTCCCAACAGAAACATTGGCAATACATAAGGCTGTTTGTCATTCTCCCACCTGAACCTCATTTATTCAAAATCTCAAATAAAGCCTTGAATTAGAGCAAGTTCCTACATCTTCTCTGAGCAGCACTAGGTAGGATTGTCCAGGGACAACTCCAGGAATCTGGGTCCAGCAGGCACCAGCACTTATTGCATGGAGGATGACCTGGGTGCTTTTAGTGGAATATTCTTTCAAGAGAAACCTTGATGGTCCTGAGGCAGTCCTGAGCTTCCCTGGGTCTGCACTTGACAGGAGGGGGTGAAAGGTAGATTTTAGGTTCCCCTGTCCCTTAGCCTGTCATGGATGATCAGCTGTAATCGTTGATCTCACAGCAGCTGCCCTAATGATAGCCATAAATCAAATAAATACCAGTAGGTTTCTAGTACTTTATACCCTGATGTTACAACATGCAGTGATGGAAAAGGAGAGGCAGTATAGAAACAAAACAGACTGGGAAGAAAGTTTTTCAGGCCAGGCGTTAAGGAGTTTGACCTTGTTAAGACTGACAGAAATATGGCTGACCTGTTCAGGGAATTGGTGACTATGTCCAAAGGACTTTCAGAAGCTGTACTGCGCCCTGAAAGGTTCTTAAATCCACTGGCAAAAAGCAAGAAACACTGGTAGCCCTAGCTAAATGTGATCTCATTTCCAAGTTTCTAATTCCTAAGTTATTTAAAAGAGGATTTAGGGCCCACGTGATGAGGCAGTTTGGACAATGGGGATGTGATCTCATGAAATCCTCAGGCCCTGAGGATTTTCTTCTGTTTTGAACTATGTTAACCATTGTTTGTGGGATATTTGTGGGGCTTATTTTAATGCTGAAGGGGGTTTAGATGAGATTTCCTTGTCTAAAGCTGCCATGGGTTTGGAGCTGACCATTTTCCTATGGACCTGGCCATAATATTCTGTAGCCCAGTGTAATTTCCCAAGTAATCTGCCACAGCTGTGACTCACAGGGGATGCACAGGCACATGGGACAAGTTGCAGTCCCACAGACTGAGCAGCCATGCCTGCAGAAAACTCAATACAACAACTAAAATGTGGAAGGAAAGCCCATCTCCTGCTTAAACCCATCTAGTTGCCATTCCTTTGCTTTCTGAGATCAGCTCCTGAAGTGAAAATAGCAGGTATTTGCCATCACTTCTAATTTATTTTTTTTTTCAGCAGGAGTTGGACCCAACACCAAATTACTGTGTTGTTTTTCTTCCCCAAGCCTTCCTCTTCCTGTCTGCCACTCCCTCTCCTCTGTGCAGGCTCTGGCCTCCATTGTGGCACCTACAGATGGTTCCACTGTGAGCCCAGCTCTTAAAAATCGCAGATCCACGGCCAGCAGTCCCCAAGGATGGTCCCGCGTGCGTCAGCGACGGTCCATGCGAGGGACACCACGTGTTCACTGATCTCATGGTGCATCTTTCTCTTTCCAGGAGTAACAACCAGGAAGGGAGGATTCAGAAGAGCTTCCAGCCAGAGTTACATCTGGTCTTGGCAAAGGTTGCACGATCCAGATGAAGACTGAAAGCAGCTTTTTTGCAGAAACCCCTATTGGAGATGACGATTGGCCAAGGAACTTTCTTAATCTCTGGAACAGAAAGGAAAAAAGGAAAAGAAAAGGAAAAACAAAAGGACAGGGATGCTTCTTATTGTTGTTAAGCCAGCCACCTTTTCGTACGTGCAATTTATTTAGCACTTTTCCCTTTGCTTAACTGGGAAATGTTACCCTCTCAGCTCATGTGTACAGTAATTTTTTGTTGTTGTTGTTGTTGCTGTTGTGCCAAAGATTTGATGGAGCTTCTACACTGTGTCTTATTTTTGCCTTAATGTTAAATCTTTGAGCCAAAGAAAAGCCAGAGGAGCCATTCAGATCGTGGCAAGCAGGCCAGCCAGCTGTCGGTGACAAAGCCCAATTTCTGTACCCTTCTGTGAGTTACCTCTTACTTCTGCAGCCTGCACTTCCCTGCCTGCAGCCCTGGAGCCAGCATTTGGTGTGGGCAAGAGCTGGGACAACACCAAACCATGCTGTGGCGTTCAGGTTTGCTTCTTCCTTTGAGCTACTCTGTAGTTCTGCCTTTTGGGCAATTTCCTGATGTTCCTGCCTCTGTGACACATCCACAGGGTAAAAGTACTGACACAAAGTGAGAGCTGAAACAGGAGCTATGAATTTATTTTTTTTTTTAATAAAGAAATAAAATTAAACAAGCAAAAGCAAATGCCATGTAAAGAGAGAGAGAGAAAAAAAAAAATCATAAGAAAGTTCAGCCAGGCAGAAAGAAGTGCAGCAAAATGATTCAGCCAGTGTTTCAGGTTTGTGAAGTCATTTTTTCCAAGGGGTTTTTCAAGTGGTCAGAAACCCGTGTAATGCAAAAGCATTTGAATCCTATACTGTACCTTTCACTTCAAATTGAAGTAAAAAAAAAGGAGAAGAGATGGAGAAACATTTGCTTGGAGTAAGCAGACTTTATAGGTAATGCAGTTCGTGTGCAGGACATCTGCTAATGATGGAGGGCCGGAGCTCTGTGTTCAAGTAAAAAAATATGAGTTTCCAAACCAAGAAGATTAACATGTTTTGTTAATCTCAAGGGGAAATGTTATTTGTGAGGCCAGATTCACGTCCTGGCACTCAGTGTGAATCAGGTTCCCGTGTGTCTGACTTAGGCCAGTGGGGTCTGGCCAAGCCCCGCCAGGCACTGGGGCGGGTGAGGGGAGGGGGCAGGCAGGAGGCACTGGGCAAGGGAGGGAATAGTCTCTGTTTTACTGACATGAATATACAAAACTTGAACTCCTCTGTGCCTGCCTGCTTATTTCCCAAGCTGAGCAATGGGCTGGGGAGCCCTGAGCTGGGGAGCTGCTGTGCCAAACCTGAGTCTGGGGTGCCAGGCTGCTCAGTGCCAGGTCCCCTGGCTCCCAGTGGGCTCGAGATGTCTTCTACCACATTTCTGGGGCACGTGGGACAGCTGTGTCCAAACCCCCTCCCAGGAGCTCATTATATTGCTCCCCCCTCCACTCTCACTGCTGGTCATTATTAGCAGCCCAATAAAATACATTTTTAGATTGTCATTTGTATTTCTTTATTAAAGCACAGTTTTTAACGATGTCTTTTATTATATACATTAAAGCCAACTTTTTAGCTTATAATGGGGAGAGGGGCTGAGCTCACTGACTGTGGGAAATGCTCCAGGGCTGTTTGCACTCATGTCAAAGGACTGGGTTTAAAGTGCATTTGCTTTCAAGAAGCAGCAAGCAACTGGACCTGGTGTGCGTGGCCCAGCCAGAGAAAACAGTGAGAAAAAGGGAAATGGAAGGCAGTAGGGGACAAAAAAAAGAACAAAACAAAACAACTTCACAAGATGACCTAAAGGGAGAACAGTAGGTTTTGCCATGGCCATGCTGCAATTCTCCCTTCTGGGTTTTGAGCAAGAGCAATGGGGACGACCCCAAGTTGTCCTGGTACACACAGGAAACCCTGTGGGCATTTCTTTCTTTGAACAGAGTGAAGCATTCCCTGAGCATTTTTGATTTGAGAAGTACCATCATATTTTAGTTATGAGTTCTGCAATGGCTCTCAGTTTGAGTTAATAATTATCAGTAAAGCAAGGTCTGCAGGGAGAGTCAACGATACAATACTGCTGATAGGCTTTATTTACCCTTTTTTTCCTTTCAATGCCTGTTATAGATAAGGAATTTGCTGCAAATACGTAAGTCACAAGCTGGACAGCATCACTGGGTTGCAACTGGGGCTTGAGGTCACACAGTATTTTTTGTCCCCCTGATTAGGGAAATATTAACCCTTGGGATTATTTTGCTCACTTAAAAATTCCCAGATTCACATTCCTTAAATATTCCCTGCTATTCTCACCCTCCAGTACGTGATGGCAGAGCGAAAGTCCCTAAAAGCTAAAACAATAAACTGGTTTGCCTGATTTAAGTGAGCGAGCCTCCGAAGAGGCTGTGTGGGTGCTTTTGAATCACAGGGAGGGAGGTCAGGCAAGGTGAGAAGAGCAGCAATGCCACCCCTGCCACTGCCCCTGCAGCTCAGCCCAGCTCCACCAACCAGCCCTGACAACAACAAGAAGGATAAATGTTTACCAAAGGGTGGCAAACATGTGAGTTTGAGCACTGTCATGGAGGCTCCCATGGGCGGGCACACAGTGGTGTCAGCTGAGGTACAGAGCTGACCTTGCCTCACTCCTCCCCTCCCCGAGAGGTCTCTCCCTCTCTGAAGATAACAGGGGAATGATGTTTGTTATCATGCTGGAGAAGCAAAACAGCCCTCGTACTGTCACCTCCCTGGGGTCAGCAGAGCCAAAACCTTTGCTCCCAGTTGGCGCCGACTCCCAGCTCCACATATTGGATGGGAGGGCACAGGAGCCTTGGACACACAGCCCCACAAAGGATGACAGCTCTGCTCAGCTGACCCTGACCCACTGTGGGACCAGGGGGGATGATGTTCACTATGTAAAGGGGAGATATTTGGGTTTTTCCATCTGGGTCTAATGTGGCATTCACGGATGCTGAATGCCACATTAGACCCAGATGCCATATTAAATCAGAATTCACACACCAACACAGTAACATTGCCTGGCTGTAAAGAACTGCACCCACTGCTCATACTGCATCCACTGCAAAGGGGCCAGTTGTGGTGGGTGAAGGGCATCAGCTCTTCCCCTTAATTCTGATATAGCAATTACTGAAGGAATTCAGTGGCCAAGTTGATACCACACCAAAGGATACCAAAGGATCTCCTCTTATAAAAGTGACAACACTACCAGACTTGTTCAAAGTACTGCTCAGGATTTGCAGCAGCAGTCACCTTTTACCTGCTTGTTAAATAATGTCCTGGCAGCTGCCAAGTCCTTCTTGCACAAGGAGCTCTGTCCTGCAGACACCTCTAAATACAAACTCTTTCAAGCCAGGTTTTGTATCACCACTTATATAACACTTGAGGTTGCCAGGGGTTGAAAGGCAATCTATGAAGGCTGTCTATGAAGTCTCAAAGATGTGTGGAATAATCTGCCCCATAAAGCCAGATTCCTTTCTTTTGAGGGTTTCCTGTTGCTTGTGGTTGGTGGGGTTAGTAGAGATGCAGAGGAGTAATATAACTTTTTCTTACCATTTCTATCCTTGAACACTGAGCCCAAAGTGGCTTTCAGTGTTGGATGTAACCATTAGGACCCAAAGGAGCAACATGAAGTTGTGTCAAGGCATGTTTAGGTTGGATATTAAGAAAATGTACATCACCCAGAAGATGCTGGGAACTGGAACAGGCTCCCCAGCAAAGTGGCCACAGCACCAAGCCTGGCAGAGTTTGAGGTGTGTTGGGATAACGCTGTCAGGCACACTGTGGGATTTTTGGGCTTCTCCTGTGTAGGGCTGGGAGTTGAGCTTTGATGATCCTGGTGGGTCCTCCCCAGTTCAGGATATTCTATGATCATATGATTTCTAGACCAACACAACCACATTTGCACAACAACCCTCACCAGGCTCAGCTGAGCATCTCCTCCCTCTGCCCCACATCAATAGAAATACTCCCACTCAGGCTAACCCATCAGTCTTTGCATGGCTGGGTAAAATCCCTTTGGCAGGTTGGTTCTGGCTGCCATGGTTCCCATTCATCACCTCTGCTCTAACTGGGGTATTTCCATACCAAAATGTGGCCAAAACAGAAACTTTCTGCCCAAACCGAGGTGGCCAAGTGCAAACTAGGTCCTGTTAATAACTCCCAACAATGTACCCCTGAGGCTATGCCTCAGGGCAGACCCAAGCATATTGGTTTTTTCTCCTCCTGTTGTCACTTTGAAGTGCTCTGGAGACCTGAGCAGAATGAGAGTGGCTGACCCTTGTCCTGCTGCTGTGGAAAAGGGGGGCTCAGCATTGTAAATCCAGGTTAGTGTTGGCAAAGGTGCTGGTGGGCTGCTGCAGACAGAGCCCAGAAAGCAGGTTAACCTGTCAGCAAAGGAAACAAATCTCAGCCTAAACTATGCAGCAGATATAAATATGTAGATGTTGAAACAAAAGCCACTGCCTGAACTTTTTGATAAAGTAGTACAGGAAAAAGAAATCTCCATTGTTTCTACCCTCCACCAAGCTGCCCTCGTGCCAAGGGCTCAGATGGGGCATCTTGGGACAGCAGTGCTTAATCAACCCATGAACCAATGTGCATCAACCCAATTCACTCATAAAGCCTCATAAACCCACATGTATGAACACAAATCCCTCACAGAGCTGCATGCAAAGGTCAGGACTGGCCTTGAACCCTTCCTGTGTCCTTAATCCCCACCCAGGGCTGTCTGACAGATGCCAGCACTAACACCTTCTCCCTACAAGCTACGTGCCTTTGGCAGGGATCACCTTTTAGGGGAGGTCTACTGTGACTCAAAGCACTTTTATTACAAATCCTGGGCTGAGCCCAGCTTTTCCAAGCTGGAAGGTGAGACTCAGCTCACCTGGTGACCTGCTGCCAACTCTCTTTGCTGCTGCATTTACAGGATTCCTTCCCTACCTCCACAACTCTGGGGTCTTGAAAACCATCTCCCCCTTCCCATAAATAACTAGGAAATCCAAGCAAGAAAATGTGGGTCCCTCTTCTTGGGTGTTGATGAATCAAATTCTTCTATATAAACTATAAAGAGAGTGTTTCCACCTTGGCTTTTTGGTATTTCATGGACTCAACCATATTTCAGTGGAAGTCTCCTTTCTCCTGCCCCTGCCCTGCTTCATGTCACAGTGGCACCAATTACACTGCAGCTGTAAGATGGGTATTGTCATTATTAGTAATGTATTCACCCACTCCATATAAAAATATCAGCACAGGAACATGAATGATTTGTGTAATGATATATTTGCTGTTATTAGGACCTAATATGTTATGCCTGTAATTACATACTATGGCCCATATAATAAGCTTGGAATTGCTGTGTAAATTTTGGGTAATTGAGGAAAACTATGTTACAAACAGGTCCCCCTAGACCAAGTTCAGCATTCACTACCAGGAAATAACCATTATTAAAGGCTCTGCAATAGACAAAACACTAGACTAGGAGCTAAAAACCTTTTGAATAAGTCACAGCAATGAAGAGAAACAAATAACCAGTGCAGGAGAGCAAGAGGAGCACCAGCCCAGCTAGTGTCATCCCTGGGGAATATTTCTTCTAACTCTGGTTTCAGGAATGCTCCAGCAAAAGCCCAAGGAACTTCCAGAGGGTGCAATGTAAGCTGCAAGTAGCATAAACCCATTCAGATGCAACTGTTTCAGAGGATTTAGAAGCCATGCTACTCGTTGCAAAAGAAGTTAAAATGCTCACATCTAGATTAAAAGTCTGCCAGAGGTCATTACAGCTAAATGCATAGTCAGGCTTTTCTGAATAGGCAGGAAACATTGACATTGATTAAATTTATCCTCTCCTTCACAGGCCCAAGAGCTTTTCCAGATTTCAATGCATTTTTTTTGGTGAAGCTGATCCTTCCTGTCCTCACTGCAGTACCTGCACATCTTCCATCTAAAATCAATAGATGGTCCCCCATGGGCTCCTTGCAGTTGTGAGAGTTTCTGCTGAGGATGGGACGTGATGGGAAGAAATGAGATCAGCCACTTTTATGGCCCAGTGAATAGTTATGGGCTTCAAGGGCTCTCTCATGGTCATGAACCTCTGAACAATTTCTGATTGTTCAAATTTCACTGCAGCCTTCCAGCTCCGTCATCTGCACTGCCAACTTCTATTAAGGTTCCATTAAAAGGCAATGAAACACAGGGCCTTTTACAATACCCTTGACAAAACAATTTCCCTTTCTGGATACAGTAAAAATTTTCAGCCAAAAATATGACTTTTTGGTTAAAAAAAAAAAAAAGACAAAAAAGAAAGGGAGACAATGTCAAGCAGATCAAAATATTTCATAAAATGCTGTCAGATTGTCTCAGCCAGAAAAAACAATCTATAAAAGGCTAATTTTCAAATCAAAATATTGATTTTTCTCTCTGCCTATCATAATTACATTTGTTTCTACTTGCTTATGAAAAGGCCTAGGTATCAGACAATATTTCATTTTATGTAGAGCTAAGTGTTTTATTCAGATCAAAGTGTTTTCCACAACACTTTGTCATTGATAGGTATTTGGTAATTTAATTTTACTGTTATTAGTGTACCTTTTCCTTCAAGGGTCATTTTAAGTGTAACCACACTTAGCAGGAGAGAAGGACAAATGCTGCCCTCAGATATAACCAGGTGCATTCAAGCAAATCCTGATTGAATCAAAATGTGTTATAAAAGTTAAGGGCTGGGGGGGTATAAAATTTAACCCAAAGTGACACATAGAATAAGCTTGCCCAAGACACTGCTTCAAAAGTTTTAACCCATAACACACCAATTATCTTATAAAACCAGTACCTTTTTGTATTAATATTGAAACAAGTGTGATTTGGGGACATCAATGTGCTGGATCTTTCTGAAGCCCAAGGGATTTCTCACAGCATTAGGCACAAGAAACCAGTTTGGTATCCCAGTGACAGTGTCAGGGAGGGTTTTGTGCAAGGGAAAATCATTTACTTCAAACACTGGTAGGTATTAAAATTGAGGTCTTGTCCCCATGAGCATATTCCCTCTGATAAAATCATGGAATCATAGGATCATTAAGGTTGGAAAAGGCCAAGTCCAGCTTTTGACCAAATACCAACATGAGCCAGATCACAAAATGCCACACCTACTTGTTTTCTGAACACTTCCAGGGAGGGAGACTCCACCACTTTCCTGGGGACCCTATTCCAGTGCTTAACCACTCTTCCAGTGAAGAACTTTTTCCTAACATCCTGGCCCCCATCCCAAACACGTAAGAGAGTGTAAACCATGGGCTTAAGTTTAGGGGTCTTTGCAATGAAGCAGAAGATCCCATTGCTCTACCCCTTTCTGTGATACACATTTTAATAGTACATAACTCATTCATTACACCATAAATCACCCCTGGGCTTGCTGCACAGAGGAAAGCAAGGGAGTTGTTTTGGAAGAAGACTGGGAGGGCTGAAAGTGAGACAAGTTGGCAAGACCCTTGGACAGCAGAAGAGAGAAAGGACCCTTGAGCCAGCAGAAGAGAGAAAGGAGCTGTGGGGTGAGCAGGGCTCCAAGCAGCCAAGGCTGAGAGGGGTAGAGCTGTCCCACCTCATTGGCAGCACACACTGGAGCAACCCTGAGGCTGACATGAGATGTGAGTGAGTGCTCCTTGCAAGAGCAGTGCCTCTTTGGTGAGCTGAAAGGAGCAGATCCCGCACAAAAACACTGCAAAGTGGTCACGAGTCCTCCACAAGACATATGTCTATAAAAGCTAAAGGAACACTGGAGAGCAAGTCTTCACTCTGGAGTCTCCTGACTTCTCCACGATGGAGTTTATAGCCTCAGGGTGGCTTACAGACATATACTACCTCAATACTGACCTGAGTTTTACAGACTGCACGTTTGCAGGTCTGCAGTTCAAAACTAATTGCTATGACCTCACATAAAATAGTAATAATCAACTATCAATAATACTTTGGGAACTGGGGGGAAAATGAAGGGAAAATGTTCATTCTTAATAAAAGCTGGTGCTGACAGTCAGGAAATTGAACCTTCTGCAAGCATTAGTCACAGGAGCCAAAAACATTGCTGCTGAGTGTTTCTGGGGAGCATATGCTTCATATATTGAAAGATATTCTTCTATATCAAGTCTTTGTAATTACAGAGACATGGCAAATAAAGGCAGAAATCATAAAGATTTCCTTTTCCTCTGGTAGATAATCAGTCCAGGGTGTATTTATGTACAAGCAGAGAGCTGTCTCCATCCCAGCCTCTCTGCTCCCTGCATCTCCAGGACGCAGTCTGATGAGCAGCTAGCTGGTGTTTCCCTGATGAATCAAACCATTTGCTGCAGAAACACAAGATGTAGGGCCAATATTTTCAAAAGCTGCCTTTAAAACTCTGGCAGCAATTTAGTGTGGTCATGTTTCCGAGTGTGAAGTTCTCCATGTATGAATGCTTGCACTCAGGATTTATTTGCTTGGACTGCACTCACATCCGTGCAGGGAGTATGACCGTGAACACAAAGTTTTCCATGTGCTATCTGCTAGATGGGGGAAAATGGGTTTAAAGGATTAAAAGCCAGGTAAGGACTAGAAATCTGGTAAGGATTTGTAGTTCCAGGGTGGTGTTTAGGGCTTTAGGGCAGTCAGTGAATTAGAGGAAAGGAAAAAAAATTACATTTACAAACCCAACAGCTTTGCTACATTCACTACTCCCTTTCTTTCCTTGCACTTCACCTAGTGGAGGAGCAGTGTCTTTCTGTGGACACCTGGAAGCACAGCAGCACAAAGCACAGTGCACAGATCCCAGAGCTGACCTCAGAGCTGGAAATGGTCTGGCCACATCAGCATCATCCAAAACCAGAACTAATTAGTCCTTCTGGGAGCACATCAACCCCAGTTATGTGATGTTAACATGACATGAGACTGCAATCAGGACCTGAATGGGGACCTGCTGTTTGGGGGTACTAAACCTTTCTGACTTTGCTTGGGGACTCCTTGCACGCCCCTACCTCACACCTCATTTGTTATCCACTGTGCTTAGAAGGGAAAGGCCACTGCTCAAACTGAGCAAGATATTTGCAATGTGTATTTTTGAATGTTCTGTGATGTGCAGCATCTCATCCACAGGGCAGGACCACACCACACTGTGCAAACCAGAAAGATGCCAATTGCCCCAGCCCACAGTCAAATCCACCTATCTCTGTATCACCCCCATTTTAAGCCTTTTCTACTTTTAAAGAAAAGCCAGATTTAATACAGAAATAAACCCACCAAGAGTCCTGCAGTTTTCATGGAGAACAGTGTGCTTGCTCAGGAAGCGTGAAATTAAAAGCTCTGGAGCGTGCCTTTGCCCAGCTCCACATCACATGTACCTCATCAGCTCTGCAGCAGGGCAGGAGCTCAGTCACCAATTCTCTCCATGGCCTCATCCTGCAAACATGCACCCCTGCAAGCGAGGCTTACTCATGGAAACACTATGCCTGCATTCCCAACAGCGAGCAGCTCAGGAGGAACCTGCTCCCTGGGCTGCCCTGGGGACACGGCTGGCACCTGGCACTGTCCCAGAGTCAGCCTGGCACCATCAGGAGGGCTCCAGCAGCACAGCAAGCCACCAAGCCCGGCCAAGAAATCCCATGTGCTCTGAAGGACACCCTCTGGCCATGGTCAGGACTCACTTGGATGTTTTCTGACAACACAGGACACCAAAATCTCTTCTCGAAATAAAGTGCCTCCAAACAGCTTCCAAGAGGCTCCAGAGACATGCCCAGAAGTTTTACTAAATGCAGCTTGCCTGCCTCTCCATCCCTGTGTTACCAGAGCTTGCTTTGTGGTGTGCCTTCCTTCTCCTTATGAAAATTTGGATGCTGGAACAGCCCCCTTCAACAGCCTTCATGTCCTCAGGGCTGGGCATGAGACACACAAAATGGACTCCTGAGAGCTGAACCCCAGACTACAACAGCCCCTCACATGTTTTCAAGGCTGAGTGGTGGCCAGTGTCCTGCTCCTCAACATCTCAGACACAGCAGGGCAGGAGAGCCTTCAGTCCACAAAAGTTTTTTCTGGGGCAGGACTGGACCACACCAGGTCTGGAAGCTCTGTCACCTGTGAGGGTTCTCAGCTCAACCCATGGAGGCTGTAACTGTGTGCTGTGACACATCACCCTGTGTCCCTGCCATCCCCTGCTGGGATACTCTTCCCATGTGGAAGAGAAGAAAGCCAAGGGACCTGCCCTTCTTTGAGGGATGGGGTAGCAAAATGTCACTTGCTTGCAAACCTAAGAGGGTCCAAATTCTCATAAGGAGAACAAAAGCATACCACAAAGCAAAATTTGGCGACACAGGGATGGAGAGACAGGCAAGCTGCTTTTAGTAAAAGATTTGTGACCCCTGGAGAGAATCCCCCTTGGGTTTGAGGGGTTCAGGTACCTCCTAGGACCTCATACATGCCCCATGGACCACGGTGTCTCCATGGGGTTCAGGGAGCCCCTGCCGTGACCCCCCCTCCCCATGGCTCCAGCTCTGTTGGTCACAGTGCCCCAACACACACATGTAACACATTCCAGACTCCTCTGGTTTGACAGATGAGTATTTTGACAGCTCAGAGAAAACATTTTGCAAGATGCACAGTCAAAGGCTCTTTCAAGGCGAGATGTTGTGGAAAGCCGCGTGAGCTCTCCAAGGCGCTATCGCTCTCTCTCTCTGCCAGCCGCGCCAATGAAAGCTCCCTGTGCAGGCCAGAAGATGCAGCAGGGAATAATACAGTCCTTTAAATAGCATCCTGGCTGGCTTGAGGAGGCCACGGACGTTTTAACTCACTTATAATTTCCCTGTGGTTCAACCCTCTCTCCCACAGCAGCCTGCTCTGGGCACTGCGGCCAGGCAAAGGCTTGGGGAGCCTTGGAAATGGCATTAGCCAACAACCCGTGACTGTTCTGGGACTGCTCGTGCTCGTGTCCTTTCCCAAGCAATTCCCACCCTGGATGTGCTGCTCAGACCTTCATTACCTGGAGGAATTTGGCACGGGAAGACACAGCACTGAGATCAGCAGAGGAGACCTTGTTCCGCTCATGACTGAACTCAAAGAGCTGATTGCTTCAATGACACAAGGCACTGGCCAGAAATGCTCCCCTAACATCTTCCATGTGACATTTTTCCAGAGGCAAAGCCAGCTAAAGAGGTCCCTGAATGTTTTCCTCCTTAGGACCTGTTCAACCATCTGAAAAGCAGGTCAGTGAAAGAAAACACTTGGCACCAAAGAGGGGGAAACAAAATCAGTGAGATTTAAAGAAATTGCACACACCCCATTTGCAGCACGACCCTCGAGCAGCAGTTTTGGCATGGCTGCAGGACAGAGAACTGCCAAGCAACAGAAGGAAAATGTGTGGGGCTAAGAAGCATTGGGAGTCCCTTCAAGCAGCTTTGCTCAAGAACAATCTTGAATAGGGGACTGAGTCCTGAATAATGAGCAGAAGAAGAAAGAAGAAAGATGAGGGCATCATTGAGAGGTTTAGAACTTCCATATAGAAAGAATTACTTCAATTAATTCCCAGTCTCATGCCCCACAGGAAATGTTGAAGAAAATCTTGAGATTCAGTGGCAACAGCAGCCTAAACAAAAAATAAAGAGAGGAAAATTTCTTTGGGGAAAAAAAAATATCAAAAGGATCATTTTCTCTGCTGAAAGCTGAAATTCTTCCACAAAAGAGTCATTTTGCCACTCCCCAAAAAAACCAGAAAAAATACCAGCATTTTCCATTTTAATGGCTGCCTCATTGTCTTCAACTTCAATGTTCCTTCTGCAAAACCTCCCAGCCCTGCCCTGGCCTCCTGCTGCCCATCAGCTCTTCAGGACAGAAGGTTTCTCTTTTGTGCAGTTCACAGCACACAGTGTCAGTGTTTTAATCAGGTTATATTACTGATGGCAATACTCTGACACTGCCATAGCTTCAGAGCTTTGTGATGCTGAAAGTGTGAGTTACCAGAGCATGTCCAAGGTTCTGGGCTTTCTCTCTGTTTTAATTTCTTCTTGCTTTTCTCTGCCACTGCCTCAGAATATGTCAACTTCTCATCCCAAAGGTTTGGTGCTATGGAAATAACCAGTGGCACTGTAATATTTTTTGTGAAGCAAATGGTGTCAAACAGCCTCAACACAAATGTCCCATATTTTACAGGGGTATTTTAGGGACTGTACCTAAGTTTTATCAGGTGTTTTACTTTGTTGTGCAGGTCTACAAAGGATATTTTAAATCACTCATCTTGTCGTGGGTTTTTTGCAGATCTGAATGATTTGTGTTGCATAGATCTATCAGCAATCTGCTCAAGT
Source organism: Molothrus ater (assembly GCF_012460135.2). NCBI lineage: Eukaryota > Metazoa > Chordata > Aves > Passeriformes > Icteridae > Molothrus > Molothrus ater. Next base: position 66,684,662 of record NC_050481.2, read on the forward strand.
TTATTATATTAGAAAAAAGGTTTATGGAAGTGTCAGCAGAACCAGATCTTCTTTTATCTGGGAACATCTGGTTTATCTATGAGCCGTTACCCTGAGAAAAGCAGTTCTTTGTATTTTTCACAAAAAGAAATTTGGCCTCTTCCTCACTTATTTTGTGTTTGGGAACAGATAATTTGCATTACGCTAACCATGGTCAGAGTTCCTCAAACTTAAAGCACAATTCTGTTTTCTACAAATCCATCTCCATTCAGCTCTTCCAGCACAAGAAAAAGGCATCAAAAGAGTTCTTAGTGGGAGCTGGACTACTTTCACTCTTCCAGCTGCAGCTGTGTCAGAAGGAACCATTCTGAAATATCATGGCTCTTCTGGTGACACTGAGTACAGATAGCTTTCCATCCCCTTTCCAAACTACAATTGCAACAGCTCCAGCTTTTCAGGCTGTAAAACAGCCCTTTGGCAAGTTTGTGATGAGGGTGCCCCATGCCCTGTCACCAGCACAGTGCGGACCAGGGCAGGCTGATAGCACTCTCCCATGGGGAGTGAACCAATGCCCAAATCAGTGTCAGCACCAGGCATGGCCCTGCTGCTGTAGGACTTGCCCTTGATTGCAGAGGTTTGCTCACAAGAGAACAGATTTGGTGCCTGGTTTGATCTTCCCCAGCACCTGTTTAAAACATTCAGTGTTCACAGTACTCAAACATGGAGTCACTCTGCACTCAAATTTTGATGAGGCCGTGTCATAAAATCCCCACAGGGTTTGGGATAGAAGGGGACCTTGAAGATCATCTCTGTCCAAGCTCCCAGCCATGGACAGGGATACTTTCCCCTAGTCCAGGTTGTTCAGAGCCTCATCCAACTTGGCCTTGAGACCTTCCAGTGATGGGTTCAGCTGTCATTTCTCAGCTTCTCTGAGAAACCTGTGCTAGTGCATCACCACCTGCAGAGTAAACTATTTCTTACTCATATTGAATCTAAACCTGCCCTCTGTCAGTTTGAAGCCATTCTTCCTGATCCTGTCACTCAATGCCCTTGTAAAAGGTCACTCTTCAGCTCTCTTGAAGTCTTTTTAGGTACTGGAAGGTGTAGCCTTCTCCATGCTGAACTACCCCAGCTGTCTCAGCCTGTCCCCACAGCACAGGGGCTCCAGCCCTCTGATCACCTCTGTGACCTCCTCTGGACTTGCTCCAGCAGGATCAGATCCTTCTGGTGTTGGGGGCCCAGAGCTGGACACAGCACTGCTGGTGGGGCTTCATGAGAGCAGAGTAGAGGGGCAGAATCTCCTCCCCTGACCTTCTGGTCACCCTTCTTGTGATGCAGCCCAGGAGACAGTTGGCTTTTTGGGCTTCATGTGCACATTGACAATCTTCTTCAGGGGCTCTGTTGAGCTTCTCAAGCACCAACACTCCCAAGTCCTTCTCCCCAGGGCTGGTCTCAACCCATTCTCCACTCAGCCTGTGTTTGTGCTCGGGATTGCCCGGGGGCTGGCACGTACAGAGGTGCCATCCAGGGACTTCAGTGACATTTGTGACCCCCAGCCAGGAGGAAGCAGCCTGAGAGTACATCCACAGCTCAGCTGCAGGAGCCTGCAGCCCAGAGAATTAAGCATTCAGCAACCACTAAACTCCAAAATAGACAGTAGGCGCCAAAATCCTCAGCTGTGGCTCCTTGGACTACGCTGGATTTACGCTGATTTAAGCCAGCTGAGGATCAGCACCAGCGGGCCAAGTCCTGCTGTCCTACCTCAAGCTGATGGCCAGTTGACGTGACTGATGACTGAGATTTCCATTTAGCCTAACTGGAAGCATGAGCAGGGCCTGTGTAGTGCTACCATTGTTGACTCCAGCCTTTTGTCTCGGCTGTAACCGATAGGCCTAATAACCGAAATCATACTGCATGCATTCATTCACCCTCTTCACAAACAGCATGTTATTGAGCTCCGTGGTGAAAAGGCATGCACAAACACAATGGGGCTGGGATTAAGCCCAGCTGCATTACCAAAGTAAATACTTTTGCTGCTGACAGTTTGTCTGTGGGGATTTGGAGAAAAGTTTTGTGCATCTACTTAGGCAACATATGGTTTTATTTTTCCTGTTAACAAAAACAGTAGTGGTCAAAAGTCAACACCCTCTGATGACTGTTCGGTGGCCAGTGTGGAATGGACTTGGTGGTCTAAGTCCAGTTTCTTACATGTCCACAAAAAAAAAATCATCCTCTTCCTGCATTCCTCTCTCACTTGGTACTGCGGTTTGCAGGAAGCCAGGGGGGTTTTGAGGTTAATCTCATCTGTCCTCCTTTCTGATTGAAAGCAATGGGTGACGTGGTTTGGGTTAAGATACTCTGCTAGCTTCTTTCATTCCCCTTGTGATGAAAACCCCTCCACAATCTGTTTCCTTGAAGCCTGAAGAGAGTCAGAATTAATCCGCATTAGCTGGCGGCCGGGGCATGTCAGCCAGTCAGACTTCTAAAGCAAACACACAGCCATGAGGAGGAGCAGCATGCCAAGAGCACAAATGGTCTGAATTTAGCCCTTCATCTCCAAGCTGAATGCACACTGTTCTCCAAAGATCTCTGCAACACTCAATCAACAGCTGGTCACCTCCACATCTGAAACCAAGAAGAAAACCCACTAGGGCCTGGCTTTAAATTTGGCAATGATTTCAGCAGGCTGGTAAAGGGCAAAAAGATTGGCTGAGCTGCCACAAGTGCCCATCTCACATAGCTCCAGTGAAGGAGCTGGCAAATACTGGCATTCAGCATTTTTGGGAAGAAAAAAAAATCCCCATCATCAAACCCTCCGTAGGGATTCCCCTAAAAGATTTTAAAGCTTTTAAGGTGCAAACAGGTCTTGTCTACACTGAGGTAATGAGAATTACAGCAACTAGAGCACAACTGCTAACACTTAGCATCTGCAGGGTCAGAGGCAGCTCAGAGCTGGAAGGAGTGTTAACTAGATCCACCACATGAAGTAATTGTTTTTAAGGGAGTGTATCCAAGCTGGAACACAGCGATGTAGAACATGCACACTCAGACAGGTGTAATCCCAGGCACAGTGGGTGGTAAGCAAGGCTGAAAAATCACAATTAGGAAGCCAAGATGTGTTGCCTAATCCAGGCTTCCCCACCCAGATGAAGGTAGATTTTTTGAGGGCCAGATCCTGCGTAATGCCCAGCTAGTCCTGTAATGTCTTTGCAACCCTCAGATACTCCTGACATCTCTGCAAGCTGAAGGCTCAAAGTGTTTTGCAGGGGATGCTCAAACCTGCCCACAAACAGCCAGAAATGGGCAGAGAGCCAGGGCTGGAGGGATTATAACCAGGCAGAGAAAGTGCTGCAGCTCAGGTTGACAGGCAAATGGAGCTCAGAAATGGAACATCACAGTCCCATAGTCACACACATCCATCTACGGAGGAAAAAGGGAAAAGGCAGAAATTGTTTCTGCTCCCATGAAAGACAATCGGTGAAAACAAAAGCTTATCTTAACATTCTTCTGCAGAAGTTCAGGGGTTTTCATTCAAGAAGCAAAAACTGAAAAATGTTTGGTTTCTGGCAATCAAAAACTGGAAACATTTTGGCCAGAAACCAAAACAATTTGGGATTTCTGGTTTTTGGTTTTCATCTGGTTTTTTGCCAAACTCCTTAGCTTACTTTTGCCAAAAAACTGCACATTTTTCAAGCTTTTTCTTCCTCAATGAAAACCTTAAAATTGTTGTTGAAATTGGACATTTCCCACAGATTTTTGTTTTGACTTTTTTTTAAAGGCATTTTCAGCAAAAACAATGTTTTGAATGAACAACTTCATCCAAGAGCTCTGTAAGCAGATCCATTGGAGGGACTACCATACCCTCACTTTTATCTCCTCTCCCCTCCTCTCTTCTCTCACCCAGGGGACTCAGGGTGGTGATCCTGGTCTGGTTTTGACCACCACATGGCCAAGCTTTAGAGCAGTGGAGCTGCCTTGGAGGACAGACAACTCTGAGCTGGGAATGGCTTGAGCTTTTTCTGAGATACCAACTCTCAGGAAATAAGACATGCAGCAAAGAAAAATAAATATCTGGAGTCTGGATTCAGCAGTGTTTGTACTGGGAACATATTTGGGCGTGTGGCTCTGGGAGAAGAAGCTGCTGGTACGTGTCCTCCAAAGTGCCTAAATGTCAATTACCCTCAGGTTTGTTAAAGCTGCTGGCCCTGGGTCTACCACAGCCAACTGCTACAATCTGTATTAATGTTCAAAGTTTGGCACAAAAAATGTGGATGTGAAAGATGGACAAGAAAAATTAGATATTATGGACTCCTGACTTAAATCCAGTGCTAGGGACTAAACAGAAAATGAAAAACACGAATATATGTCTGCTCTGAGCACTGAACTTGGAGGTGGAACTGAAGAGCAAACCCAGATCAGAATGGAGAGGCTGTAGTCATCCTGTCTCCAGGGATAACTTTGATCTGACCCAACACTGAAACCAAAAACTGCACAGAAGAGAAGGAAATCTGGACTGGAGTCAGAGTGCCAGAGTTTAATACTGCACCTTTACAAAGCAAACTACAATAAAAATTTGGACTGGGTTTTGAATTTCAGTCATCCAACCAAAGAGAGCTTGGAGCCCTTGTAAGCAGAGCCATCTTATGGCTGCATTCCCCCTTTAAGTACCCTATTTTTTCTTGCTTTCAAGGCCTGTTTGGGTGTTTTCTGTGGTTGTTATTTGATGCCCTGCCAGAGCAGGCAGAGGAAGACCAGGCAAAGGAAGGCCAGAACAGGGACAGCAACCACACATCAGTGATGAGTGGAAGAGTGTGCCAGGAAGAGGAGAGGTGAATAGTCTCAAATTTAGGCAAAAATGGGATTGCCACATAGCAAAAATGCCAACTTTGAGGACTTTGAGGCAGGATCTGGAGAGATCAGCCAAGACAAGAACTGCTGACAGAAGGAGATGGATTTGGGGTGGGTTGGAGAAGGGGAGGAATAAAGAATGTGTGGGTGAGGAGGAGAGAGGTCATCAGCTGGTTATGAGGATGGAGGTATTGTCAGGATTTGGGGATGGGTCAGGGATAAGGAGGAGGGTCTGAGAGGCTGGTAAATTCTCATAATGCAGGCAATAAAGGAGTAATGAGGGATTATCAGGGGCTGGGTGGTCAGTGAGGAAGAGGAGCAGATGAAGGGTTTTCTTTTCTTTTTCCATGTTTGGAAAATAATAGCCCTTTACACTTTTTAAACTCTGATTTTCAGCAAAGTTTATTTAAGCTTTGACACAGTGCAATGCTGTCAGCTGAGCCGTGGTTAACAATGCTGTCTCCTAAGCCCAAGGCAAGCAGGGCAAGGGGAATAAATTAGTTTAAACCTCTGCAAAGTTTTTGCAGTTGCAACAGGGTGAAAGCACAGGCACAGTAAATTATTGCAGTTCATCTCGCTGTTAATTCAGTGTCTGAATTCTCCAAACACAGAAGAGACACTCTGTCATTGATGCAGACCTAGAAACAAGCTAAAATAACAGCGCAGGCTGGTTTCAGATGCTCTGACATGGAGCAGTTAGCTTGGGTGGTGAGCTGGAGCTGCTCGTGGTGAAAGCTTCACAAACGGAGAGGTGGGTGAAATGCCAGACAGCCCTGGGACAGAAGGAAATGTTTATATTGATTTATTCTGACATTTTGAACTGTTCTGTCCTTGTAATAAACCCCGCCCCAGGCGTGGGTGTTACTTGGATGGTCCTGACACGGAGTGCAAGAAAGCCAAGAAGGGGAAACTGAGGCAGGGCAAAGACCTGACACCCAGGGCACAAGCCCCTCTTGTGGCCCTTTATCGGGGCTGTTTTCACCCATTGTGTACTCACATAGTTAAGAGGATCTAGGAAGCTGCGATTGCTTTGCTTTCCAAAGCCTTTACTCAGGAAAAGACTAATTAAGTGGCTGTGTTATTACAGCAGGTCCTGGAGTCTCCGAACACAACCAGCGGCGATTAGGCAGGCGTCAGCTACTGGGCGGGATTTCCCACTGCCCAGCTGTGTAATTATCGCCGCAGCTCAGCCAAAATCCTCTGACAAAGAAAGCCAGCTGCAGGCTGAGGGGCTGGGAGATAGCACATGTCCAGTGGAGAGAAGAAAGAATAACCTCCTCTCTGTATTTTTCCAAAAGAAAGACCGGTGAAGAGAAGCGCGCACATTCCTGTGTTGGAGCAGATGGCAATGATGGTTTTTGGGGAGCTCCTAGAATAGGAATCAGGGGTGCAGCTCAGCTTGCTGCACTTTTTCTGGGGAAGTGAATATTCACTGCTTTCCTCATGTAGGGGCATGGAGGTGGCAGATGAGAGCTGCTAAGGAGGGAGGATCTGTTGCATTGCTCTGTCTCGGGTTGCTGTTGGCAATGGCTGCCCCGAGGTGTGCAGGGTGTCTCTGCTGAAGAACGAGTCTGGACTCTTCGCTTTTCGCTCTTGAGGTTGTTTATTAATTCTTATCTATAAAATTTTCTTTCTGCCCAGCCGAGATCTGCTCAGCAAGGCAGCCACGAGCACTCTGACCGCCCCCGAGGCGGTGTTGTCCTTTTATACTACAAACTACATAGTATAACATATTACACTTAATTTACAAGTATAACATATATACACTTAATTTACTATATTTACAAGTATAACATATTTACACTTAATTCCCAATACCCATCACCTATGTTAGACAGTGCACTTCTACTCTAAACCAATCCCAAAGTGCCAGCATCACAGCAGAAAATGGAGAACAAGAAGAAGAAGGAGAAAGGCTGGACAAGCCCAGACTCCTCCATCTTGTCCCCATAACCCCCATACCAAAAATCCTAAAATCTACATTTTCACCCTGTGATCATTTTGTTATTACACTATTCAAACCTGTGTGACTTTCAGGTCCTCATACAAAGCTGGTAACTTGCTCCAAGGGTCAAAATCAAATCCCCAGGTGTTCTGGGCTGTGTGCCAGGGTCTCTGAGCCCCCCGGCGGGGTCCTTGGCAACTCTGGACACCCAGAGGGATGCACTGAGTTCTGATAGCTTTGAAATGTGGACCCCGTGCTGCAGCATCATCCCTGCAGGGAGAGGCTGAGGGCTGTCCTTAATAACCCCAATAAAGCACTGAAGTGCACTTTGAGCAATGGAGAAGCTTTGGGTTATTTTCTAGAAAAGATTAGATTTCCCTTGTCTGTGACCCTGATGAACCTCCCGCCTCAGTGTCCCCATCTCTAAGGTGAAGGTGTCTGTGTTAGGTACCCCAGGGGCTGTCTCAGCCACATCCCATGATACCTTCAAACAAGCTGTGCAGAACCCAGACCACCACTCAGGAGCTTTCTCCTGTCAAATGCACCTTCAAGAGATGTCTTCCTTGATCACAAGGCTTTGTCAAAAGCCAATGCACAAAAACATTCATTTCCATTTATGTGCGGTAGCTCCCTTCCCAATGTCATATCATCATTGAGAGCTTTCTTTTCACTCACATCTGAATTTATTTGGAGCAATCCTCCCCCTTCCTACAAACAGCCTGACAGGACCCTTTCAAACAGTGTTTGCTTGGTGGAGCCTGCAAGCAGGGACAGATCTCACCTGATCTGCTGCATGAAGAACCCACCTCGTCATAAACGTCCCAGCCCCAGCCTCCCACTGCATCCTCAGTGTCTGTGCAAATCTGCCAACCATTACTAAATCCCTTCTCAGAGGGCTCTTCAACCCACAAATCCATTTACTCTGAAATTGCCTGACACACGGCCTGGATGCGGAACGGAGAGTGTGACCTTCCAGCCATCAAGCATTGCTAATATCTCAACTATTGCAAGTGTTTAATAACCAAATTTAATGCAGTGAGAACAATTTGATTGAATGCACAATATCTGTAGCAGCTAATTAACCACAGTAGCCCAGAGAGGTCTTGGACTTCGTACAACCTTTCAATATAATTACAAATTTTTAACAGCAAAATGAATTTAAATCCAGTCTGACACAGCAATCCATCTTCATCTCCAGATAAAAGGTAGCACATGGGGTATTAACATTTAAACAAGAGCCATGGGCAGTGGAGAGAGACAAGGAGCATTAGCAGATGTGCTGAATTAATTACTAACAGCACCACAGGAGGGGAGGGGGGTGAGTACTTCACATTTTACAGGTCTGACTTACAACACAGCCACTCATTCTGCTGGCTTTGTCTGCAGAAATTAGACTTCATGTCAAATGCAAAGCCATTTAGAACTACCTGTGTCTGCTCCACAGTTCCAGGTGTGTGATTCCTGACTCATCCTTCTCTTCCATGTGCTGCAGAGCTCACAGCAGCAAGCACACATCATCACACCCCTGATTTTATTAGAGCTGTTCCCCAGAAAATTGTGTCTGAACACAACCCCCGTTCCTCTGTGCTTGGGTAAGCAGAAGAAAAGTCCAAATTAGCTTCTTGCTCCTGTCTTGCAGGGGAACACTCAAGGGAACCATTTACTCTCCTGTGAGCTATGCCTGGAGCTTCTCCTGAAGATTTCCTCCTATCCCCTCTTCCTGGACATGTTCTGTGGCTTGCAGGGACATGAGGATCTGGGTACAGACCTTGCAGGGTCAAAGTTTGAATTCACTTGTTAAATTCATGATGGCAATTAAACTGGATTTTAGGACAGTAGGTGGGATTCATGATCCCCTGATGGAGCATGCCAGGTAGTCTGGGGGATTTGAGGTGTGTGTTCCTCTCCATTGGAGCTAAAATATTTCAGATGTGATACAGGACAGGAGAGGGTTTGGTCCATTCCACAAGCAGAGCTTCTTGGAGACCAAAACTGTTGCTGGCATTGATGGATGCAGCAGGCATGGGGTAACTTCCATGCAAAACCCTGGCATTGAGCAGAGTCTGACCTGAAAACTCAACAACCACGAGACACCTTCCCAGCCAGCCCTCAGGCAAGAAGAACAGGAGGGGAAGAATAAAACATTTGCTGTTTTGGTTTGCTGTCTTGGTTTGAGACTGCTGCATTCAGAGAGCCTCTGCTAAAATCCAGGGAGGCAGGAGCCAGATTTTAAGTGCAAGGTGAGATATCTCTACTTCAACAAGCAACCACCTGCCCTCAGCTGCTTGGATGAGGCATTTTCAGCCTTTCTGGAGCCTGCACTTCTGTAAAGCCAGCACAGACAATTTTTATAAAAGTGCTCCCAGTTTACATAGGTGTAAATAAACATCAACATTAGACTCACAGTAAAGCAGACAAAAACCCAATGAGTATAAAACACAGACATCCTACAATCATGGTAGTGAGCAGCACTGGTGAATATTTGTAGTTCTGAATAAATAGTAGGACATGAAGGAACTATTTGTTCCTACTTTTGGGAACCTTTTAGATTCCTACTTAGCTTGTATCTGTCAGAGACATTTTTCCCCCAAGAGCTTGTGAAGCATTACCATAAAATGTGGATTTTTAATTGATGAGTTCAAAACCAGGATGACTCTGCCAAATGTGATAGCATCAGCTGGTGGTGTCATTTGTCATTGTTACAGGCAAATAAACCAGTGAGTTAATCAAAGGGATGAAAAATGAGGTGGTTTCAATTTTTGGAGTCCTGAATCCAAGTCCTTCTCCTTCCTTCTCATCAGTCTAGGCCAAAATGCCAACAACACCAGCTGGCCAGTAGGCACTCATTCAAAAATCCAGTGTAGACAACACATAGGCACATTCTCAGTAGTTAAAATCAAGGACAAACAGAAGGAGATGTTACTAAGCAGGAGACAAAGAGGGGGGGAAAAGAGTTCTCTGGAGAGAGCAGCTGAAGGAGATGAGCAGAGAGGCAGCCACTGCTGCTCAGTCCAAGGCCCCTCAGCATCAAACATCACATGAGGTCTCTCTGGAAGGACAGAGTGGTGAAACATGTGCATTCAAGGACCCCTTGGACTACTGCATAAAAACAAGCAGAGATCAAAATCTGAGTGTTTGTGAATCCTGCTTGTCAGCAGTGTGTTGCCTGGAAGCTCAGTTCTGGGTTTTTGCTAATCCTATCAGGATCCCAACCATCAGGTGCTGTTCCACCTCACAATCACTGCCCTTTGCTTGCAGACAGGAAGATTTTCTTTCAAATCTTTGCTCTTAATATGCCAGTGATGATGCTCAGCACAGCCAAAGTAAGTGAGAAAATATTTGGTCCAAAGCTGTCCTGCTTATCTCTCTTAGATCCCTTTGGTGGAAAGACAAGAGTTATTTCCCAGATGAAGACGTGGTGTATTTCATGTGGTACCTCAATCTGCTAGAACAGGTTCTCTAATGCACAAGGGATTCAGCCAAAGGGTCTCTTACCTTGTACAGACTCTGGCTTCCCTGAGCCACTGTGAAGAAATGATGCAGCCAGCATGTCCAAGCCCATGGAGGTGTACAGAAACTCCCAAATAAATCTCCACAGTGATCACAGAATCACAGAATATCCTGAGCTTGAAGAAACCCTTAAGGACCAATGAAGTCCAGCTCCTGGCCCTGCACAGGACAGCCCCAAGAATCCCAGAAGGTGCCTGAGAGCATTGTCCAGACACCCCCTGAGCTCTGCCAGGCTGGTGCTGTGACCACTGCCCTGGGGAGCCTGCTCAGTGCCCAGCCACCCTCTGGGGGCAGAACCTCTTCCTAAGCCTGTTACAACTGCAAAGCTCATGTATGAGCTGAAACCTTTGCATGGTGCCTTATGGTTGACCCCAGAGCAAACCCAAGGTCTTCCAAGCCCATGGCCAACATCAGCAAGAGCGTCTCTCCTCATTCTGAATATTTTGAAGGCATCTTCTCAGAATTTTTCCCCCCGTAAGTCCATCCCCCGCTACTTCTCCTAGCAAACTTCACTACAAATCCAGTCCCAATAGTCCTGAACTGACATGTGTTTATAGGGAAGTGAAAGGCTGAAACAGCATCTCCTGCACAGCTCTGACCTGGTCCTCCACCCAACTGCCCTTACTCCAGCCACAAAAGCCCAGAAATCTATAACAGTTCTTATTCCCCCCCTTTCTTAATTTTCCCTTATCTTTAACATGAAAATCCCTCTTTACTTTCACTGTCCCTTGACAGTTTGTTTATGCAGGATCAGAACAGATAATGAGGGAGGACCAAATACTTCTCCACAGCCAGCTGTGACTCCTTTAAACTCCATATTCCCAGTATCCTCACATTCAGAGGTGAGCAAATCTGGTCTGGGGGTTCAGATGGAGCCAGGTGAACTGCTCAGCTTTGCACTTTGAGATGCTGGAAGATAAAAGCTGTTTTCTTCAATATGTGTGGAATGTCTTCCTCAATAGTTGTGGAATAAATGGAGAGAACAGTGATATTCTCTTTCTCAGATCTTCCACAGTTTTAGGACTTTAAAGCTTGCTGCAGAAAAATAAGTGAAGACTTACACCAGAACCCAATGACATCTGTGAAAAAAATACAAAATGGTAATTCAAACAAAAACAAAGCCATCTCTTCCAGGACTTGATCTTATGTTCTCTGAATTTGACCTCCTCTCCACTAATGTGTATGAAAATACCCTCGACAATGAAACATTTCTTCATAGGCAATTATCTTAATTTTTATTACACAGGAATTCCTTTTCCTGTCAGACGGGGTTTGGGTGAGCTGAGCACTGCACATGGCATCTCTAGTTCCTGCCAGCAGATATCACAGTGGATGATCTCACAGAATGTGCATTTCCTCTCTACAAAATTTCAAAATGGGACCACCTCCCTACAGATTTCCTATAGCCTAGAAGGAGATTTTACCTGATTTGTCCCTCCAGCTCAGTGAGAGCAGTGGCTGAATTTGCTGCAAGCTTTTAGGAAGCAAAGGTTGAGCCACGAGAGAGAAATGCTGCTGTAATAAACAAGTGGAAAGCAAATATATGCTGGAAAGAAGAAATAAACTGCAAGAAAGAAGCAGCATGAAGGAAATTTGGTATCATAACTGGTAGAGCAGCAAGGTTTTGTATTTAGTAGGTATGAGCAAGATGTTTTCTCTTTGCCTAAAGTGCAGTGACCAGCAGTGGCTCAGTGCATACAATAGCAATTGGCCTCAGAGATCAAATCATCCTACAGGGCTCAAGGTCACCTCCTTTACCACTGAATATCTTGAGCTGGTGTCTGTTAAGGGTTGTCTTTGCATCCCCAGGTCTGGCATTGCAGAGCACTGGTCGTGGTCTCAGACCCCAAGCACCCTGTGCCAATGGCTCAGCACATGAGCATGTTCCCTTTCTGAAAGCAGAAACCAAACCAAAACCATGTGTCCTCTTGCCAAAACTCACAACTCCACCCTAAATCTCATGACCTTTGGAACCTCAGATCCTAGCAGCAAGTCTTTTACCTCTACCTGGAAGGAATTCCTCTGCGGAGAGCACCCTGTCCCATATGTCCCTGCAAAAAGGGAAATAGGGAATGTTTTCACACCACTGAGCCCTCAGCCCCACTGAAGAGAGCCATTGTGGAGTGACTGCATCATAAAAGTTGTTAAGACCTCTTCCAGACCATAAAATATGCAGCAAAACAGAGTGCCAAATACCAGTCCTCTCCATGGCCCAAGACAAAGAGCTGCCCTGCAAAGCATTAATCCCTGCAGCTGCCTTGAACTATTCATGTCTCTTGGCTTTACGTAAGGAGCCATTCCATTCCAGCTACCAGCCTCTCCAAAACAGAGATTTGCAGAGCCTTTAACACAATTAAAGGTCACTCTGTCAACAGAAAACCCAAAGATTTGAATGGGAGGCTGTGACTTAGCAGAGAAGGCCAGACTATTTATCTTCAGTGGGGAGTCAGTTTACCCAAAAATGCAGTTATGATTGTTTCTCCCTTACACACATCAACACCCCTTTCTTTCATCAGCAGCTCCATGGGTAGTACATTCACTTGGGCTATGAGGGACTTTGCATCAATTTCCTCCTTTTCCTGGGGCCATCTGAAAATCTCCCATCTTCCTGCCTCTAACCACAGGACAGAGCTTCCCAATTAAGCATTTCCAAAGCCCCAAGGGTTGAATTATTGAGGTCAGCCCTGCAGGGCCAGCGTGCTGTCCCCTGAGCACTCACACACCACCTCCTGCTGCTGGGGGTGACAGCACCCAGCTCCAGCTGCCCCCAGGGCAAGGTGAGCTGTAGGAGACACAAAAGCAGCTGCAGAAATGTGGGAAGCATCACGGTTTGCTAAGATCTGTGCAAAATGTACTCCCAGTCTGGATACAGCCTGCAATGTGCCATCTGAGGCACCCTGTTAAGGGCTCTGCTGGGATTTTTCATTTTCTCTCACTGACACTGTTAAACCTTTCATACATCAACATGAATGTGCCATGGATGGGGTGCCCCTTTCCATGGCATCCTTGCTGGTGGCAGGGAAGTTGGAACTACATGATCTTTAAGGTTCTTTCCAACACAAACCATTCTATGATTCTGTGAATATTGGGAAATTTAATCTACAGGCTGGAGAGAAAGCCATGGGCTCTCCTTCTGTGGCAGAAAAGATTTTTAGGGTTTCATCATACAAAGTTCTAAGAAGTAGATTTGAAAAACATCCTCTGCCTGAAGATAAAACATTTGTATTTAAATCAAAGGAACATTTTGCCTTGACAAAAGAGTGTGGTTTTTTTATTTCTTGGGTTTTTGAAATAAAGCTACAAATTTTAAGCTTGGCCACAGGAAGACCTAAATTTTTTACAAATGTTGGGTTCTGTAGCTAAGCCACACAAACAAACAAACAAACAAACAAATATCTGTTTCTCACAGCTCAGCTTCTCATCCCAATAAAATATCTTTCTTCAAACCACTAGTCTTCAGTGGGTATGAGATGCCACCTTTGGTTTTTGCTTATTTGAAGGCCAGGGGACCTCTGCTTGAAAACAACAAGAAGAATTTCTCCCTAGTGACAAGAAGCCCATATTTCTGACACAAAAAGCAAAAGCAACAAGTGCATAATTGCACCTTCAGTTGGCAGCTTGTGACAAGATTTGTAATAGTGAAAGTCACTGCACCAGCACCCAGCCCTCATCTCACTTATTTTAAGTCAAAAGGAGGAAAAATGGGAGACTGTGGTGCTGCATTTCAGCTGGAGCAGGTTACATGAAAGGACCTAATAGGCAAAAGACTCTCTGGAAGAGAAATCCCCAGCTTCCACCCAGCATGGTCCCTCTAATTTGCCCAAACCATTCCCCAGGATGCCCAGCTCACAGCTTTGGATGAGCATTGAAGACTCCTAGGACAAAACAAAACAAAACAAAACAAACAAGCAAAAAACCAAATAAGCAAACAAAAAACCAAAACAAAAAACCAAAAGCCACTAAGAGCTGGCAAGATTAAGCTAATTTGTCCTTCCCTGTGAGTCATCAAAGTATTTTTAAATGAACTTTGAATAACAGAGCCCTCTTCTCTTGTTCTGCCCATAGAATGAGAGCTTCTGGCCCCAGGCAATGTCTTATGGGCATCATTCTGAACAGGAAGCAAAAATTAAGTTGCTCCATTAGCAAAGGAACTTGTTTTCCTCACCACTCTGGTCTGGGCTGTCCCAAAGCCCCTAATGGCTCTGGTGCCTTTGCTTGCAAATGCTCTGATGAAATACTGCCAAATCCTGGCTCCCAAGCCCATCCCACACCAGTTTTATGTGGCAGCAAATCCTCACTTTAGAGGCTCCCAGAAGTTTGATGTGCAGTGACTGAAATAACCTGTCTGTTTGGTGACCCAAAATGGCTCAGACAATTACACATCCACTGGGATTCTCAGAGCCGTGGGGTGCATGGAAACCAGTCTGCATTGAGCCATCAGCTGTGAAAGCATTTTCACTCCTAAATATGTGAATGAACCAGGGGGGAAAAAAATGAGGTCAGTGTTTTTCCAATTATTATGGCATTTTCAATTCAGTTTTTGGGTATGTTACTGACAGCAGCTGGACAAAACACTGAAATTTCATGCATGTTGTTGCAGACTCATCTTTCCTGTGTGCCAGCTCCAGTGGGGTTAGAGATGATGTCTCTCCAAAGACCCCAAAATAGGGGTTACTAACTGGAAAATGCTTTATATTGTCATGTGTCAGCACACCCAAGTGTGTGATGTAACCTGGTCTTAGAGAGAAGCCACACCCAGGGTTAAGAAAAAGCATCTCTTGGAGTCCTTCCCCAGCATGGCCAAAGGACTATTGGAAAGACGATGTAAAAAAGCAAAACAGCCCCCCAGACAGATATATTTTAAAATGTACTACAACAATGGATTTTGAACTGCACAGAATAAAAAACTATTGTAGTAGTAGGCCTAATGAAACCTATTTTCCTAATGAAATCTATTTTCCTAATGAGACTTTTCCCCTGCAACTTTTTCCCAGGACAGGGAAAGATGTGGCCAGCAGTGGAGGGGGCTGTGGCCTCATTCTGGGGACCAAGTCACTGCTCTCCCCACCAGCAGCTTGCACAAATCCATTAAAAACCCAAACTATTTATGAGGCCACCTTGCCTTTGCCAAATTTTGTTGACCAAGTGACTCAGGTGAAAGGAATGACTGGATGGCAGATTGTTTGCTGAGGAGAGAGAAAGGACCAAAGGGCGAATGAAACATACCCAAAACACTTGGAAAGACCCTTGGTCTTTGATCTGGCTACCAGTGAAAAACCACAGGCAATGTGCCTTGTGCAACAGGCTGCTTAGGAGAGCAGACAGAACTGAAATCCATGGGCAGGGACACATCTCAGTAATGTTTCACTGATGTGCAACCCTCCAGCCTGTTCTGTCCAAACTCACAGGGATGCAGGGCTCAGCTGCTCTCGGCTACAAGCCCAAACCCAAACTCTGTCAGCAAAGGCACTGGAACTCAGGACCAGATTTTGGAATTCTGGGTACCATAGGCTTCAGTTAGGCAACTGCAAGTGGAGGTGCAAACCTCTCATGGTGGGTAGAGATGTTGCTCATCTGCTCCTATCTCCTGGCTAACTTTCTGAGTACTCCAGAAATGCATCAACCAAAGGCACTTTTTAAGCCTTTGTGGCAGAGAGTGAATCTCAATCCTCCACAGCCCAGCTCCCCTGGGTTTTGGGTTTTTTGTGTTTTGGGGTTTGCTGCTGAAAAACCCCTACTGTGGGGAAAGCAGTACTTGAGCTACCCCTGGAAATACAAATGCTGATTCCTGCTGGAAGAGAGAAAGAATCCCCTTGGATTTTCCACCAATCCAACCAATTCCAAGGCAAAGTTCAACGACCAAATCTGAGAGCTGGAACCATTTCAGCTGATCAGATCTCTTGGGCTCAGGGGCTGTGTTTGCCTCTCCTTGGCTTTACCTCCTCACTGCCCCCCTTGTTCTTGCTACCCCTCCTTGTGCTGCCCTTCCCCAGCCCAGGCTCTTCCCCAGCTCTCATGTTTGCATCAAAGCAAGGACAGCTTCCAAAGAAGTGTGACCAGCAGGACAAGGGAGGGGGTTCTGCCCCTCTGCACTGCTTTTGTGACACCCCACTGGGGTGCTGTGCTCAGCTCTGGGATCCCCAGCATAAGAAGGATGTGGACCTGTTGGAGCAAATCCAGAGGAAGTCACAGACATGCCTAGAGGGTGGGAGCATCTTCCCTGTGGAGACAGGCTGAGACACATGGGCTTGTTCAGCCTGGAGAAGCCTCTGGGGAGACTTTCTAGAACCTGCCAGTACCTAAAGGGGCTACAGGAGAGCTGGAGAGGGACTTTTGATGAGGGCATGTAGTAACAGGACAAGGGAGAATGGCTTCAAACTGAAAGACAGCAGGTTAAGATTAGATATTAGGAAAAGAATTCTTTACTGGGAGGGTGGTGAGACCTTGCCACAGACTGCCAAGAGAAGTTGTGGATCCTCCATCCCTGAAAGTGTTCAAGGCCAGGCTGGATGGGGCTTGGAGCAACCTGGTCTAGTGGGTGGCATCCCTGCCCATGGCAGGGGCTTGGACCTACGTGATCTTTAAGGTCCTTTCCAAGCCAAACTGGTTTATGATTCTGTGATGTTTATCTCTCACCTGGGTCTTTTTCACAGCTTTTCTTCACCCAGAAGGGAAACTGAAGCTTTTACATCCAGTCTCCGGGCTCATTCCTGCATGGGATACAGGAGCAGTTCCCTCAAAATGGGCTGCTGTCCTCTCCAAAATCACAGCCCAGCCTCCTTTTCAGTAGAGGACAGCATCCATCCCTTTTCCAGGATGTTCAGCCCAGCCTCACGCTGTGGGGTTGATGTGAGCATCACTGCCAAACTCCCAACCCAGTGTCACTCTGTTATTAAAACGTGCCTCACCCTCAGCCAGCAAAGTCCTGGGTTGTTTTGGGTTCCACAATCATTGCTGCTGCTGAGCATTTTGCAAATCTGTGATGATATGGTCCCTCTCCTACAGGCACGACGATATAATTAGTCAAAAATGTGATGGAAGCAAAGATAAAGAGAAAACATGGGTAGATCTGGCACAGAGCCTGCTGCTCTCTTCCTTTGTTTATAATATGTGCAAGGGAGAAAAAGCAGAGGAGAAGGAAGGATTTTGTGTATTTGTGGTGCTCACAGGTCTCACAGCATTATTAAAGGCTAATTTGATTATCTGGAGCTTTACATTCTGTTCTTCCCAAGATCTGTGAAAAAGAACATGGGATAGGCAAAAATACACAGTGCAAGGGGGCTCTAAATCTCTCTCCAAAGACAATTAACTGCTGTGATCATTCAGTAATAATGAGTTCATGTTTGCAAACTAGCCTGACCGCAGAATGTGCTGAACACGTTATCATCAGCTCTGAGCTCCCTGAAACCTGATCGTGCTTCAAAACTCGCCAAGCTCCTCGTTGTGAGGAGCACCGCTGCTTTCTTATGCCCTGCCTCCAAATTTCAGTATTATTCTAAAACTATAATTGAATTTCAATCCTCTGTGTGTGTGTGTGTGTGAAGAAAGGAAACACTTCTCCCAAGATTTACTGCATGTCTGTTACTGTGTGGGCTGTTTTGACTCTGCAGCGCAGCACAGACCGAGCAAACCGCGCGCGATTGGAATCGGTTCAAACTTTTACAGTCCTTCAAATTGGGGCTGGAGCCGGAGAGGAAATACTAAAATCCTGTATATACAACTTCTGTCTGTGAGGGGGAGAGAAATTCCATGAAAATTAAGAACTCAATGATGTATAAATTTATATTCTGTTTAAAGGGTGGGTTGAGTTTTTTTCTTTTTTTCTTTTCTCTTTTGAGTCTTTCTTTTTTTTTTTTTTTTTCTGTTGAAAAAACAATTGAACTCTTATATAAGGAAATCCAGGATCTTTAAATAACACTGGGTCCTGCGAGCTGGTGGCAGAATAGGGACTCAATCTTTTTAAGCCAAGCCATCTAATTAGCATGTAAGCCAAGTTTTATGAAGGTGAGTCAGTTCAGATGTGTTGCTCCTG
This sequence comes from Molothrus ater, assembly GCF_012460135.2. Lineage (NCBI taxonomy): Eukaryota > Metazoa > Chordata > Aves > Passeriformes > Icteridae > Molothrus > Molothrus ater. The sequence continues at coordinate 66,702,976 of NC_050481.2, forward strand.
AGAAAACCGAGCCAATTTCTCTTAATGGCATGTGCTGTGAGTAATTAAACCGGATTCTGCAATCAGCATATTGTCCTTCCTGGCTGCAAACAGCTGCTAGGCTACAGTCAACAGGCCCATCCCCAGCAGCTCCTGCCTGGCAGGGACTGGGAAGGCCCATGGCCAGGATGGGAGGAGGAGAGAATTCAGGATGCTTTTATCACCCTCTGATGGCCTTGCCCTAAAGAGCATTTCAGTACAAAACCCAATTCAAATATAATAACCTCATCTTGGGCTTTCCTATCCCACCAGTGCAGTGATCAGTGCCCAGTGCCCAGTATCCAAATAGCTGCACTCCACCAGTACAGTCCTAGCACAGCGCTGATTTTGGAAGCAAGGACGCCATGACCTGCCCTTGCTGGCTTTCCAAAGGGACCTCACAGCCTCCCCAGCTACTGCACGTGGCTCTCATCCACAAGGAAGCTGCTCTAACCAGGACTATTCCCATATTGTTTCCATTATCTTTTTATGACTGTCATGTGGACAGGGGAAAAGGGGAGGCGGGAGGAGACAAATAAGAGGGAAAGAGAAGCAGGATGTCAAGTTCTGCCTTTGAGGGGGGAGCTGACAAAAATGCAACAGTCAACTCCCTCTAGCACATATTTGCAGACACTGAAAATCTGAGCACAGGCAGCCCCACAATGGGAGAGACCCAGTGCTTCCCTCAAATGCCATTTTACAGCCTCCCTGTGCAAGCAGGAAGGTTGTAACCTCCATCCCCCTTCAGTTTTTCACTTTTTTGCTTCGTCCCGGGCAATTTGCTCTTGATCACACAGGTCAGGAGAAAGTAAGCACAACAGATTGATAAATTGCTTTCTGCCTGGCAGCCCTGACGTGGCTCCAGCAGGACGCGGCGCTCAGCCCGCCCCAGCCATGCCACATCCTTGTGCCCCAGCAGTGACACACTGACTGCCCCTGGGTCACAGCCCCACAATGGGCACCTCACAGCAGCCCCCAGCACCGTGGGTGTTTGCAGCTCACATCCTCATGCACCCCCTTGCATGTCCCCAGACCCTCACAGGCCAAACCATCTTGTTCTCAATCCCTGTGACAAACGTCTGACCCTGCTGAGTGCTGTTTGGAAAACAGGATTGTTTAATTTCATTTTGAGTGGCTCCCACTGGTGCTAATGTGTTAAAGTGCTGCAGCTTGTCCTCATGTTGATGTCACCAGACTGGAGGAGAAGAGCTCATCTGTCCCATCCCAGATGGGTGTCCGCACCACCAGGCTTTGGCTCTACTGCAGTGATCTCCAACAATCCCTGCTCTCCATTCACAAGTCAAAATGTTTCTGAAGTTCATCCTCCTGCCAGACGAGACTAAAATAAATCTCACAAAATTGGTCAGTGAACAAAAGTTTGCTAACTTGGTCAAGGCAAGAAGAGTTCTGATCTGGTTGAGAATTGTGTGGTGATATCAGACTGGCTGTCAAAGGAAGAGATGAGACACAGATGAAAAAGGGAAATCATCTTCTCTAAGTACTATTCCTAGCAAAGACTCTGCACTGATGAAAGCTTTTTCTATAGCAGGTCTTTACTGTGATATTTCTTTGAGCTGTGTGTGAGGACCTCACCTGAACTCTCCAATATATCCTGAAATAAAGCATGTAGAGTTACTGCCTTTGTATTGGGCACAGACAAATCTCAAAGCAACACATCACATGCAAAGTGACTGCATCCAATACTCCTACAACATGGCAGCAAACATTGGATGCACATAACTAGGGTGGATTTTCTTGTCCATGTATGGTCACATTTCCATTGATGTTTTAACCTTCCCTCAAAACAAATAATTTTTATGATGGAAATTTTTTTGACCACAGGAAAACCATCAGACCTAAAATGCACATTGCACTGCTTTATGGGAGCTTCAGTTTCCTCCTGGGGTTTCCATTTTCTGCAGGGGAAAGAGGTGCAGTCAGACTGCACTGGAAGAACAGTTTGAGACCAAAATGGAGACAGCAGGATGGGCAACCAGGTGGCTGAAACAAGCTGGATCAGGAAAAGCAAATTACTGCTGTCACCCTCAGCTGCAGTAGATTCAGTTCCGTTTTAACAGACCCAAGAAGATTTCTGTTTTCATCAAAAGTGTCTACAAAAGAAAAATCACTTTCAGGCAAGGACTCATTGTTTCCTTCCTTTCTGCTGAGTGCTGACAGATCTCACAGAAGCCCTAAGCATAGGTGAAGCAGGAGAACCACATAAATATAAGCTAAAATGCAGCTCTACTTCCTTCCCGTGGAATACCATCAGCCCTTGTAAATTCTGCAATGTGAGCAGCTGGTTCGGAGGCAGAGGGGAACAATAAACAGTGCAGGAAGAGATTGCTGGCATGGCTGGAGAAGGTCACAGGGAGCCCAAAATCGGGGATTCTGTGGTGCTGTGGGCTGTGTATGCAGTCCCAGGGGGGATACAGGCCAAAGGTGTGATGAGAAAGCAATGAGAGGTGCAGTAGCTGTCACAGGGTCACCTGATGCATCAGTGGCAAAGCCATGCTCTCCATCCCTTCACACCCTGTCTGGAGAACTGTGTGTAGACACCAAAATAAGTAAAAGATGGGCAGAAACCTCTTGTTCCCACAGTTTGTGCCTCTTTTTCCACCCACGTATCCCACCAAGACTGTGGAGAGTGGGACAGGCTTCAGTAAATTCTTTTAAAAGCCATCTGAAGATGGAGAGTGCACCACCTCTCCAGCTGAGTGACATGGGAGGAAGAGGCATCTCTGAATAGAAATATCAGTTTAGTCTCATGCTTGCACCACTTCTTAAACTGCTTGGAGAAAAAGTAAACCAGTTGGTTTTGGGGGCTCTCACCAGTGGGTTGTGCATGGTTCCTGAAACACCAGCACAGCTTCTTCCTCAGTTGTTAGCAACAACTTTTGGGCACAGCAGTGTGACCCCAGCACTGCTGCCAGCAGGGACATCAGGGATATCAGGGGATGTCAGGGACAGGAACATCAGCTGCTCAGGTTGCCCTGCAGCTCTTTGTTGGGTCTGCTCCTGCCTCACTGTGCCCTGACACCCTGGGGCTGCCATGGGCACCAGGCACTGTCAGGCCAGCTGAGATGTGCCTGCACACCTCTGCTCCCTAGGTAGCCATCTGCCCAAAAAAAGCTCATTTAGGCCACAGAAAGCTGAGAGGAGACACGGTTGCTGTCTATAAATACATTGGGGCAAGCATCAGAGAGGCAGCTCAGCTATTGAAGCTAAAAGACAATGTTGGCACAGGAACAAACGGGTATGAAGAGGCCAGGAATAAATTAAGCAAAAAATTAGAGAGAGAAAACAACCCTCTGAGAAGCTCTTGCCTGGAACAGGCTTCCAGTAGGGACTACATGACAAAAAGTGGTTTTCAGTCAGATGGATCTGACTAAATTAATGAAGATGTGGGGTGGGCATGGGGGTGGCTGTACATCACTGCTGTTTGAAACACCAAAGGTCACAGCATGCATCCAGGGGATCCTTCCTACTCCTACATCCCACATTCCTGTATGAATGCAGAGGTGTCAATATGCTGGACACACAGGCAAATACAGAGACATAGATACACGTGTTGGATTTGACCTCAGATGTCCCAATGTCATCACAGAATCACTGAATGGCTTGGGTTGGAAGGAGACCTTGAAGATTATCTCATTCCAAACCCCATCATGGGCAGGAACACGATAGCTTCCACTACACTAGGTTGCTCAGAGCCCCATCCAGCCTGGCCATGAGCACTTCAGGGATGGGGTACACTGTTCCTGTGCCCCTGAGCAGCCTGTTCCAGTGTCTTCTGACCTCACAGCAAAGAATTTCTTCTTAATATCTAATCTAAACCTGCTCTCTTTCAGTTTGAAGCCATTACCCCTTGTTCTGTAACTATATGCCCTTGTCAAAAGTCTTGTCCCATCCTTCCTGTAAGTTCCCTTCAGGCACTGAAGGGATTTAGGTCCAGAAGCTTCTCTTCTCCAGGCTGGACAATCCCAATTCTCTCAGTCTTTCTTCATGGGAGAGCTGCTCCATCCCTCTGATCACCTTGGTGCCTCCTCTGGATTGACTCCAGCAGCTCCAGGTCCTTCCTGTGCTGGGTCCCAGAGCTGGACACAGCCCTGCAGGTAGGGTCTCACCTGAGCAGGGCAGAGGGGCAGAGCCCCCTCCCTCACCCTGCCCATGCTGCTTTGGATGCAGCCCAGGACAGGGGTGGTTTCTGGGCTGAGTGCACATGTCCAGCTCATGTCCAGTTCTCCATCCACCTGCACCCCCAAGGCCTTCTTGGCAAGGCTGGTCTTGGTCTGTTCATCCCCCAGCCTGGATTGATACCAGGAATTGCCCTGACTCAGGTGTAAGACCAGCACCTGGCCTTGTTAAACTGCATGAGGTTCCCATGGGCTGTGTGCTGAGTGTGTGCAGCCCCCAGGGCCTGGGGAGGTCCCTCTGGATGGCATCCCATGTTTTGGGTGTGTCAGCAGCACCACGCTGAGGTCCCATCAGAGTGTGCATGTTTGGGAATGTAGATAAGGGTAAAAAGCCCACTATACATTTTTCCATGAGTTTGGCCATTTTTGTGACCAATTTTGTGCTCATGCCCACCAGGACTCTGTTGCAAAGAGATTGCAGAGGTAGATTTGTGCTTGTACATGATGCATAAACACGTATGAAATACAGGTTCCCTGATATCCCTAAACCATACTCAGGTTAACTCAGGTGCTGTAACTCAAATTCATTCTGTAAACACTTCTAGGTTAGATTATCTTTCACATCTACTCCAGCTGTATTATCCCAGTCATCCCAAATGAGGGCAAATAAACCCTTCCCACCACACCCCCATAATATTTGTCCATACTTTTAGCTTCAATCTTGGGGATGCTGTTGTTACCAAGCATAGCATAGCACTCATTATATGTATTTTTTCAATAAAAATCCATGGCTGTTCTCACAGGCACAGAATCATTTTACATAAAACCCCACCAGCTCTTCTTCCATTCCATTACCTACAAGTTTTTTAGGATATTTTTGACCATTGGAGACTGGAAATGTGAGGAATTATATCAGATTTAAGAGAGGGTGAACGTGGAACCATCAGAGAGAAACTGTTTTGTGTCATTCTCCTGATTCCAAAAGAGCCACAAAAAGCTCCACTGCATCTACAAGTGCATCTAAAGGAAAATAACTGAATTTTATTCACTTTGACAACATAGAGAAATGCACTCTTGCAGCTCTGCAATAATCCACCATGCAACAGCCCATGTCTGACTAGCTTAATATTTATTAAAAAACCACTTTTCCCTCAGATGTGCTTAGTTTGCAGACTTCAGAAACATGCTCCCACTCTTCTCAAGAAAGCTGAAGGCAGGGAAAATTTGAAAGTCCTCTCCCTTCTGGGTTGCCCAAAGACATTCTCCTCCTCATTGTGTGCCCTGGAGAAAACAATGTGTGAGGCCAGGAGCTAACCCCACACTTGTGAATTGAGACAATTTTCCCATTCCAGCACATGGCTCTTGCACATTTTATTTCAAAATGAAATGGTGTTAAGGAGACCTTTGGGAAAGGAAATAAAAATGGCATTTTATTTCCTTTTTTGGTTTTCTTTTTTTTTTTTTTCTGTTTTTTGCCCTATCCATCAATTCTTCTCAAGACCTCAAGTCCCAGGACATCCTGTCTGACACAATCCAGAGCTGGCCCCTTCAGGCTCTAAATAAAGTCACAGCTTTGGGGTTTCCAGGCAGAAAGTTCACTAGAAGGGCCATAGGAGGGGTTTTGTCCTTCCTAAGGAGGATGAGAAATTGCAAGAGAAACCTGGATGCTGGTAGCAAAGGTAGGAACTAAGCTCTTTGAGGAGCAGGAAAAACCCATGAATTTTTTTCTTCTTGTGCCCATGTTGATGGTGTTTTAACAAAGTCTAATTTAATTTGAGAGTGTTCACAGCAGCTCACAATAGCGACAAGAATAAATGAGCCATGACTTTTCATTCCAAGAACTGTAGATGGGGGAATTTATAGATGGGATATTGTGAAAACTCTGAGTTCCCTACAGGTTCTCCTCTCTCAGTATTCATCTGAAACACTCATTTTTCAGCTCCCTGTTCTAACACAGGAACTGCCTCCCCTGACTCACCAGGGAGCCACAAGATCCTCAAATATTCCTGCATGGGAACATCTCCTCTCCACCCAAAGGACATCCCTTTCTCCAGACCCTCCCAGGGAGGACAACAAGCCCCAAATCTGCCTAAGGAGCTGCTAAGGAAGGAGGAAGGGAGATGATTCCTCCATGCTTTTCACATTCTGGGAGTAAAGGAGCATGGGAGAAGAACACACTGCAGTCAAAGTGCTTCTGGTTCTGGAGATGTTTCTCCACTTTATGATCATGTGTCATGTTGCTGTCACTGTGCAGGCACCTTAGTACTTAGAACTGCTGTGTCTCCAAGCACAACTCTTTAAAGCCTCATGGTGGCCAAAAATCCCTGAAATTCAAAGCCAATTTCTTTGCTCTGCTTGTCTTTCAGATGCAGTGAGAAAGAAGGATCCACCTTGGAGCCCAGTGACAGCAAATTGGCCCATTTCATCCCCACTCACAGCAGGCAGGGACATGCAATCTGGAAATCATTGTCACCTTATAAAAGTGGCCACTTATTTTGAGGACCCAGTAAGTCAGAGCCTGCTTCATACGTGGAGCTTGGCACAGCTTTCCTCCCAACTTTCCTATATGAAATTTTAGGCTTAACACCTTTTTTTCTGCAAAATTTGCTTTTGAGTGTTGAGCTATTTTCCTGCTAAAGTTTGCCTCATGCTGAGATCTAAAAAACAGAGCTTTTTTGGCTAAAAATGAATCGCTGAGGTCAGAAAGTTTCTGCAGACCTCATAAACTCCGTGGTCCTAAGTGATTTGAGGCTACAGCCCCAGCATTGCTTTTGGGACAGTCTTTGAACCAGAAATTGGGTTGGCCACTGGTCAGTTCCCTGTGACACTGTCACTTTAGGAGGTATTTTACAATTTGAGGTGTATTTCAAGATGGTGGCTCTGACAGAAGCATCTGCTGTGTTACATGGACTTTAGAGACAAAGGTGACTGCAGCAGGGCAAGAAGGGAGGAGGGATTCCTTCCTGGGCCTCTCTCCTCCATCTCTGGCCCTCAGCATCCTAAGTTACTGACTTCCCAAGCCATGCTCATATTGCTCCTCAACAGAGCACTGCAAGTTCCTTTTTACAAATATTCCACCATTTGCCTGTAAATCCCCCTCCTCTCCCAACTGGAGGGTGACTTCCTCACCTCCCACATTAGGATGCACCCAGTGCAGCCACCTGGGAGCCAGCAGCCACTCAGGATGCCATGGCTGTGGTTTCCAGCACAACAAAAATAACATCAGGGCTATCAGCCTATTTCAGGACCCTTCCCTCATGCAGGGCTACCCAGCCAAACTATTCCAGGCTGCTACTGTACTGCCTGCCTGTGCCCTGCATACTGTACATTCCCTTGTAAGGGCTTGCCCCATTCCCTGCTCTGCTCTGAGGTGTCATCTGGCCTTTTGCCCCATGTAAGAGCTGAAATGAGAGATGTGGGACTCCAGGCTGCTCTCTAAAATGCAGTTTATTCTATCTAAGAGGTTACAGCAGTGCAGGGTTGTGGGTGACAGAGCCTGTGCCTCCAGCTGTCAGCTCCAGCTGCAGGCAGCCCTGGAGACCCTGAGTTTAGGTCACAATGCATTATAGACTTTTCTTTGCTGAGCATCTTCATACAGAAGAACCAATCTATACCTTAACTTTCATCTCTAGCCTATCATAACTACTGTCATTACCATATTCATGTTACTGTTCTCCAATCACTAAAAGTCAGTACATTACAGTTTAAGCTAGAAGTTGTTTTTCAGTTTTCTTGCAGTGGAAAATTCTGAGACCTTTTTTCTACTTGCAACATTTGCTGCCTTGTTTGCCTGTGCTCTCTTTCTGCTTGGTAAAAACATCTTCTTGTTTGAGGTGGGTTTATCCTTTGCTCTAAGCCATAAAAACCCCTTGTAACTAACACACCCTTTGCCTCCTTGGTTATCCAGTGAGACTGGCTCAGCAATTCTTTTCTTCTCTATCAAAACTTGCTTCCATCTCTATTCCTTCATCATTTAAAAATCTTTCTGCTAAGCATACATATCTGTAAGACTTTCTTGTCAAACTTTCGTCCTTCCCAACAGCCCCACACCTGCTGGCAGAAAGGTCCCCACAACACCCACTCTTGAAATCCTGCTCCCAAGGCTTTCCTGGGAGCTCCCTGGCAGGATACAGTGGCTTTGAACAAAAGAAGGTGCTGCCAGGGCAGAGCTGAGATGCTGGGTGGTGGTCCTGTGGTGCAGGGTGTGGTTCTCTGGTCATGCAGAAGCCATGCTTTTCTGTAGGATATGTTTTAAAATCCACTTTTCTGTACTAGGTCCTCTGCAATGAGCCAGGGCCTGGAATTAGGGTGAGGGAGGAGGGAGGGAGGCATGAGAGCCCAGTCCAGCACAGGCCCCCAGCTCAGCTGACCATCAGAGATCCTAGAGCTGGAGCTTCTCTCAGGGTTTATCATCATTGATGTCAGCAATCCATAACAGCAAACCCAAACCTTTACAAGATTCACAGGGGCACTTTAATTGTTGCTGAAGAGCAGGATGGCAACAAGCTGTGCTGGTGTGAGATGGGGTTCTGGGCCTCACCAAGGCCTGCAGGGATGAGCATTATTAATTATGTAGTCTTGAAAGAGAAATGGGCAAAGATGATAAATAGTAGGCTTTACAAGTGTCAGCAGTGCTGAGGACTGGGGACTGGAGTCATCCTATCCCTCTGTATTTTTAGTAAGATGTCTCACTGTTCTGTGTTTTCTTACAATTGTGGCAACAATTCAAACCTTAGGTCTACAGCAACTCATCTCTGTTGACTTCAGAGGGAACCTGGGTGCTGCTTCAAAGTTAAGGGCCTGAGTTAGTGGGTGAACTCAGCTAAAATATTCAGTTTAGCCCCAAAGAGCTCCTCCGTGAACATCCCTGTAACACAAAGATGTCTGATAGTGCTGACCTGTGGAAAACACCTCGAAACCAGGGAGGAGCTGCAACCTCCACTGTGAACCAGTTACAGGTCATCTCTCTTGGATGAGGGGTCATGTCCAAAATTCCTGCCATGGCAGTCTCATGGAATCATAGAACACACTGAGTTGGAAGGAACCCACGAGGATCATTTGGTCCAGTGCCTGGCCCTGCACAGGACACAAGAGTCACACCATGTGCTTGAGAGCACTGATCAAACACCCCTTGAGCTCTGTCAGGCTGGTGCTGTGACCACTGCCCTGTTGGAACCTGTTCCAGTGCCCAACCACCCTCTGGGTGAAGACCTTTTTTCTAATATCCAACCTAAACTTCCCCTGACACAGCTTCAGGCCATTCCCCCAGTCCTGTCACTGTCACCACGGAGAAGGGATCAGTGTCTGTCCCTCCTGTTCCCCTCACGAGGAATTTGTAACTGCACTGAGGTCTCCTCTCTGTCCCCTCCAGGCTGAACAGACCAAGTGCCCTCAGCCTCTCCTCACACGGTTTCCCCTCACGGCCCTTCACCACCTCTCCCGGTTGAGCTTCCCAAGGGAACATCTCCTCCCACAGTCTGCAGCTACCAAAGATACTGAGCACCTGATAGACACACATCAGGAACTTTCAGTGCTTAATTCAAAATCCACATCCCTCAAATCCACCCAGCTGCTGTTTACTCCTGGAAATACCTGGGATTTGTACAGACATGGCTCCCACCAGCAAGGTACCTTCCTGCCTGTTAGTGGGCAGTGTCTTCCTCTGTATCACTGGTTTTTTATTTCCCTTTTACTCCTGCTTTAATGGAATAAAATATTTAAATATTCAGTTTTAAAATGAGCATGGTTCTCAGCATGTGAGGCGCACCAAGAGCAGCATGAGCAGAAAGAAAAGCACACTAGAAATTGCCTATTCACAGCCACAGTCCTTGTGAAAGACTCAAGACATATTTTCACATTGTTCATTTTGGTATTGCTCATTTCTCACACTGCACTCAGAGAAAGTCACGGTGCTGGAAAGTGCTTGGGTTTTGTTCTGGAAGCAGATCCCTCATCCACAGCACAGCAGCCATGACAATACTTGTCACAGGAGGCATTAAACACCTGCCAAGAGCAACAGGAACAGATGGGGCAGTGTGCAGGGCAACCTTGCAGCAGGAGATGCTTCCTGCTGCCCCAGCCAGCCACCTCAGTCAGCACCCATATTGAGGAGCTGACTGTGTGACTAACCAACACTGAAGGATGAGATTCTGTATCTGAGGAGCACCATTTGCTGCAGAACCTCCTTTCCTTTTTCAGTGCAATCATAGATTGGCTTGAGTCAGATTGGCCTTAAGGATCACCAGGTCCAGCAGCCCTGCCATGGACAGGGATGACAGCCACCAGACCAGGTTGCTCAGAACCCCATCCAACCTGGCCTTGAACACTTCCAGGGATGGGGCATCCACAACTTCTTTGGACAACCAGTCCCAGTGCCTCACCAACCTCATCCATGGGGATGAACCAATGAGGATAATTCTGCCTTCAAACCCAACAGAAGCTCTGCAGATTTTAAGCAGTAACATGTCTCTGCTGTCTCTGCAATGTTCCTTCCAGACAGGCACAACCTTCAGTCAAAGCACTGCTCAACACTGGGCACCTTCAAAAGCTCACACAGCAATCCCAAGCCAGCTCACTGCCCCACTGCCTCATACTAAGAGGAGCCACTTTGCAAAATCTGGAAGCTGTTCCCTTGACCCATCAGATAAGGCTGCTGCAGGATCTAATTTCCCAGCAACACTCCTGGCCAGCAGCTAAAGCAATTCCTGCAGTAGCCCAGCCTGATAAAACTGCTGCTAGATTCCTCCCTTTTTGGCTGAAGATTTAATTTGAGATCTAGTATCCCACTGTGCACTCCCCCAGACTTCCAAAATGTTCTTCTCTAAACAGCCTTCTGTCTTGCTCTGCCAGGCTTTGCACATCTGGACTCCAGACCTCATTGTCACTGACCCAGGACTCACCATAGTTCTCCTCCTCCAGCTCAAAATTAAACACACACAGTCACCCTGATCTGAGCACAGCCCTTCTGCCAGGTGGTGTCAGCATCCCACAGGGCCAGCTCCAAGAGCTCACGTTTGCTTTTAAAACAAAACAGCCCTGGCTGAAGGCGCCCACGCCAAAATCCTGGGAACCCCACAAAATGTCAGCTGTGTCCTCAGTAATTCATACAGCCTCTCCACCCACATCAGTCTGAGGATGAAATCAGGGAAAATCTGTTATTTGGCTCCTTGTTTCTGCTGAAGGTGGAAAACCTGCAAATAGCCCATGGAAATGGTCTGAAATTGCACCCTCTCAGCAGCACCAGCAGTCACCAGGTAAATCCCCACCAGGTGAACACACTGGTGAGTGCAATTTCTGTTCCATGCACTATTTTGGAGTACAGAGCAATTAGGATCAGGCCACAGGGGCCAGGCTGTCCCCAGCCCCTCAGGAAGCACCAGAATCACCCTCTCCTCCCCTCTGCTTTATGTGTTTCAGAGAAAGGTACCCAGCTCCATACCTGCTGTGTGCAGGGTGTCTTCTGCCTCTGTGTCACCCTGCCCAGAGCCATCACACTGACATCTTGGAGCTGTAAGCCCTTAGGATGACACAGGACCACAGGAAGAAAAGAAAGATCCATGTCATACAGCTGCTTTGCTCTAAAATAATAACCTACCCCTTGCTCCATACTGTTCCCTGCAACCAGCTGTGAATTTGTGTGAAGCTTCTGGTGACCTTCAGGGTGTCTCTGGAAAGATTCCATACAATAAACTTCTGGCAAGAACACACTTTATTTTGTCTCATCAAGATGAATCCCTTTGCTTATGGAGCTTGGCCCCTTCCAGACATCTAACTTGTTCCAGCACAGAAACTCTCCAGGTGCAGTTTGTCCTGCTCCTGTTTGAGGAGAACATCCTCATCTTCTCCATCTTCTGCTCTGAATTATCAGGTGTAAATCAGCAGTAATGATTCCCACCTGGAAGAGTCTGGGGGAAACACAGACTGGACAGATGTTCTGCTTTCAGAAGACAGCAAGTGATATATCTGTAAGAGCAACAGGCAGGGTGAGAGAAGTGAAGCTGCTATTAGCAACCCTTGGAGGGAAGGGTCAGGACCAGCTACTGTCAATTTGATGCTATCAGGGAGAAGCACAGGGAGATCTGAACCCCTCCTTCAAAAGTTCCTTCCTCTGGTATCACCTAACCCGACCCTTGCTGTATTAAAAATGTAACTTTTGCTCAATTGTTGAATCCCAAGGTCCCATCCAGCGCTGAACACTGTGATGGGTGCCAGGACCATGTCCTGCACATGTGTCTCTCCTCTTTAGCAAACACCCAGAGTATCTCAGTGCATCTGGTGTTGACAAGATGGGCTTTAACTTTGGAGAGCTCTTGGGTGCCAGAATGACAGCACTGAAGAATGAGATCTTCTGCTGCTGGAGCGGGCGCGTGTTCAACAATGACTCAGGACAGGAAAATGCCACTTACTGAAACTCCAATGCTTGTTTCTCAACCAGCCAAAGCTCTTGGAGGTCTCCCATCTAAATGCTAACCAGGCCTGGAGCTGCATGTCTTTTGAGACCTCACAAGAGCAGCTGCAGTATAAGGAGGACACTGTCCTGTTCAGGGCAAACTGGGAGTCAGTCAAGTTGTAGAAAGAGCCTCCTGGAATTTTTAATAGGTTAATACTGAACATTTTATTTCAGCTCTCCTGTTCCAAATTTCACTGATCAGTGGGTTGCTGGGCAAAACACACAGGTTTTGTTGGTGCATATTGGTGTCTGAGTGCAATGCTTTGAGGCACAGAGTCTGTGACCAGGGAATCTAAAGGGAGGAGGAGGTGGCAAGCCAAAGGAAAAAAATATGCTATTACATTAATGCATATGGTAGGGTGGCAGTGTTATCCTGGCATCATCTCCCAAGGTCTCAGTCTGCAATCTGCTCTCAGTGTGCTTGTTCAGGCAAAAATCTACGATCAGAACATGGGATTTCATCTGTGCTCTCCCCCCCACCCACACGGAAACACTGATTCAAAATAAATTACACCAAAAAGAGAAGCCCTCCCTAAGAATCGTGCAAGGATTAGCATCATGCCGGGATCTCTTTAAACCCTTCCCCCAGCCCGACACCCCATCCTCTCAAAGACCCAGAGCAAGCTCAGGTTTTATGGGCTGGAGCTGCCGTCAGCCGGGGAAAGGGGAGACAGAGCCAGCCCGGCCTCCTCCACCCCGCACAGGGTTTGGGCTGCAGGTCCCAGCCGCGATCCCGCCTGGAGAGCCCGGGAGAAGAGCGGAACATCCTTCCATCCATCAGTCCGTCCGTCCGTCTGTCTGGCACTGCCCTCTGCCGGGAGCGCCGCGGGTCCCCGCACAGAGCCGAGACTGAGCGGCGGCAGGGCCGGGCTCGGAGCTGGGGATGCCCGGGGAGGATCGGAGGATGGAAACCTGCGGGGCTGGGGTGCACGGGGAGGATGGGAGGATGCAAACCTGCGGGGCTGGGGATGCCCGGGGAGGATGCAAACCTGAGGAGCTGGGGATGCCCGGAGAGGATGGAAACCTGCGGGGCTGGAGATGCCCGGGGAGGATGGGAGGATGCAAACCTGCGGGGCTGGGGTGCACGGGGAGGATGCAAACCTGAGGAGCTGGGGATGCCCGGAGAGGATGGAAACCTGCGGGGCTGGGGAAGCACAGGGAGGATGGAAACCTGCGGGGCTGGGGAAGCACAGGGAGGATGGAAACCTGCGGGGCTAGGGGAACACGGGGAAGATGCAAACCTGAGGAGCTGGGGGAGCACAGGGGAGGATGCAAACCACCTGCTGCTGCTCTCGGCCGGGCTTTGGGTCCCTCCCGCAGCACGCAGAGATGCTGAAACCCGACCCGGAGCAGTGAGAGATGCCGCGGTGCCGAGGCACCCACACACAAAAGCCCGCTCGGATGGTGCAGATACCTATGGCACCCATAAATTATAAACACTCTGGGCAGTGTAAAACTAGGAATAACTTCTCTTGGACCACAATATATCATTTAAACAGCACATTTAAACCACAAGAGCATGTGGATGCTTTCTAGCACTCCTGACACAGGCAGACACAATTTCACATTTATCAGTGCTGGGATTACCAAAAGACAGACAGAGATGATGTAGGTGCACTTAGGAGGCATCCTGGTAACAAATATTGCCAGAGAGAAGCCAAGAGAAACACAAGGGGCTGCAAAAAGGCAGAGCATCCCCTCTGCACACAAGGAAGATGGCTGGTAAAACAATAAAAATTAGGTAAATGGTATTAGGAGCAGAGGAACACACCACCATCATCACCCTTCCCTTTTATGGGAGTGGGCAGTAGCAAATCAAGCATAAATTGGAAAACAGAAGAAAAAAGAGAAGGAGCAGATTGGCTCTGACTTGCTCCCTCAAGCCTGGCCACCTTGGGCTGGGTGACTGGGAGCCACCAGCCTGCAGCCAGCAGCACTCACTGCACAGCACTCACCAGTGTCACCGTGATATTTTCTGAAAAATCCTCTTTGCCCAGATTTTCTCCTGGGAAGCTGAGTTCCTCTCTGAATTCCTCAGAGAGGAATGAAAACAATAATTACCTGATTGCTGCTCCTGTGTTTGCTGCTTTGGAATGTGGCTTGGACATTGTTTACCAACAGGTGAATGTTTGATTGGTTCCATGTGAATTGTTTTAACTTAATGGCCAATCACAGCTAGCTGTGTTGGACTCTGAGGAGTCAGTCACAAGCTTTCATTATCATTCTTGTGAAGCCTTCAGATGTATCCTTTCTCTTTCTTTAGTATAGTTTTAGTATAGCATGATATGACATATGATATATTATATGATATTGTATGATGTGGTATGGTATGATATAATATAATATAATATAATATAATATAATATAATATAATATAATATAATATAATATAATATAATAATAAATCAGCCTTCTGAGAACTTGGAGTCAGATTCTCATCTCTCACCTCATCCTGGGCACCTCACAAACACCACACACCAGCTGTGTGTTTTTACCCTGATGTGTATGGGATTGCTGGAGACGGATGGATGGATGGATGGATGGATGGATGGATGGATGGATGGATGGATGGATGGATGGATGGATGGATGGATGGATGGACGGACTGGTTCATATGTAAGACAAGGCTCTGCTGGGGAAGGACTACAACCTCCTGAACGTGAGGGCCTCCTCCTAAACTCTAAGCACAAGAGAGCAGCTAAGGGCTGGAAGCGCTGCTCAGATCTGCTCCAAAACCTGTTAGCATAATCCCTTATGGGTCCAGACTAGTGTTGTGATCCATACAAATATCCCACCTCCCTTTGAATTTTGCGAAGTGCCTGGATTCAGCAATGCTCCTCAACAACATATTCCAGAAAACTGATTGCACTTTCCATAAGAAAACTCTCTGCAGATGCCCCTTGAATGAGGTGTGTGACATAAAAAGAACCCCAATACAATCACATAAAACAGTGGGAGATCCTCACTTTGGAGAGCAGAGCAACAGCTCATCTCAGAAAGGAAATCCTTGATGCTGGGGCCAGGTCCTCAGCCTGGATTTTTCCTAAGCTCTGCACTTCTCTAACCACATAGCCTGGGAAGCACTGTAATTGATAAAAAAGTGAAACCCACTGGTTTTTAGCTCCTCACCCCTCCTTTTCATGTGGAAGGAGGCTATTTCAGAGCTGAGCTCCAGGATCTAAAGGCCACAAACCTGGGCAGTGATCAATGGAAAGTCTATCTGAGGGTGTGAAGGAAAAGAAATGCATTCACACAGGGAAATCTGGCATCAACAGAGGCAGCAAATGAGACAGAGAAAAAGGTTTCCTCTCTCTTGGGGGAAAGCTATCCCAGCAACTTTTATGGGCTATAGTGCTGTAGCCAAACCTGGAATCTCCTGGCTGCTGCAAAGGACTTTCTGATATTCCCCCAATACACACAGTGAAGTAGCCTGTTTCACACTCCACTTGTTCCTTTTGATTTATATCCACCAAGCTCTGTCTGTTGGAAGGAAAACAGAGCCAATGACAAGTGAGGCTCTCCAAGGAGAGTGCAACTGTCCACAGGATTTCCCTTCGGGAAGAGCTTTGGAGGAGAAGCAGCACAAGCTGGATAAGCCCAGCAGTGAGAGCATTAGTGAGCATACACCCACTTCTGCTGATCCTTCCATTCCTTCCAGCTCAGCCCAGAGATGAGGCTGGGCTGTGTTTTCTAACCCCAACATGATTCCTTGCTCTTGCTACCAAGGAAGCCATCAAATCCATCAGTTCTGTCTGGTGAGGATGGAACTCTTGCCTGCAAAGACTCCCTGTTGAAATTTCAAGCATCCTCTTTTCTAGCAAATTGAAAAACCCCATGGATCATTCTTCTGTAACCCTAAATTGACTCCTAAAACTGCAAAAGCCAAAGTTAGAAGGTCTGTGAGCAGCAGGATTAAGCAAGCCTTGATTCCCACCAAGCAACGCAGCTAGAGCTGGCTGGCTGAAACTGCGGAGGAAATTATTTACCTTTATTTCTTCCCTGCCCAGACAGAGATTTTCATACTGTTTATGAACTTGTAATACCTTTAACAACTCTCCCCATATGTAAAGTTTGTTTAAAAATGGCTAAAGTTTGTTTAAAAATGAGCTAGGTGGGGGACCAGCAGGCTCAGGGTCACAGTATATAATCTTTATTTCTTCAGTAAATCTAATGAAAAAAAAAAGAAATAAATACTTGTCATTCAATTTACCAGTGACCTGTTCAAGGACAAAGTGAAAGTCAGGTGCAGGTTACAGCAAAGGCAGCATGCTGGGGGCATCCCTGCCTGCAGGAGCATCAGCAAAAAGAAAACTGCTCTCATATTAGAACTGCAACCCAGCCCAAGAGTCCCAACTCAACCTGAGCTCACAGATATCAAAAACCAAACAAATAGACAAACCAACATCAAATAACCCCAAAAATAAAAATAAAACCACCAAAACCAGAAACAAGCAAAATTTGACCTGCTAAAAGATCCATCAGTTTAAAACTTCCCCTGGTGTTCTCCAAAGGTTGCAGCTATTCCAGCACGGTTCTCCAACAGGAATGCAGTGCTGGACCTGCAGGTCCTCCTGGAGCAATGTCTGTACACATCAGCTGGATAAAGGGCCTCACTACCCAGTTGCCTCCTTGTTTCTGTAAAAGAAAAAGGGAAGGAAACACACCTTCTTGTGTGCTTCCCTCTTTCCAGGGAGCTGGGAGCACAGGGGGGACTGCAGCCTTGCAGTTTCACCTGCTGGGTTAACATGCATGTCACATCTCCCTGTGATGTTCCTATTCCTTTCTTACACACTGCCCTTTTTTGAGATGATGGATTGAGCACCATTCAGTTCTTGCCTAACAGCTTGTACAGATGGGGAAAAAAAAACCTCAGAACCAGAATCAAACCACTCCAGGTGCATTTGCTTCACTCCTGGATTTTGCAGCCATGTTCCTAGCACCATTGGTTGAGAAATGATATGTTTTTGGCTCACATTTTCATGGCAGCTTTACACTGGGAAATATCTCTGTCAGAGGACTGAGAGCTGCACAGGAATGTATTTCATTTGGAACTCTGCAGGTTGATGGTTGCCAGTTGCTGGGCCCAGCATCAGGATCTCTTCACAGATCCATCAGGAAGTTGTACTACCAGGTGTGATCATTTTATGGCAACTCTGTCTTTTTTTGGACTGCAGAGGGAATTGTCAGCAAAGCCCTGATCTGGAAATGCTGTTTGGACAGAGAGAGTGGTGTTCTCCCTGTCTGGCCCACATGTGCTTGGGGTTAAAAAGGATGAGACCTCCAAGCAATGTCAGCTGGAGTGGGGGCCCAAAAGATACCTTTGCACTGCCTTAACCCTGCAGCCAGCAAAGCAGTCCAGAATGGGGCAGGAGACTTCACTGCCCCATGGGCTGGATCAGGGACAGGCTACATCCCCTAGTAAGAGTCAGAACAGGCTCACAAGACAAGCTAAGGGCCCAAGAACAAGTCATGCTTGCAAGTATATCCCAAAACAAGAGCAGGAGTGGTATGCATACAATCCCTTCAGAGTCAAGGATTGGGCTGGGGGTCAGAGATAAGCAGAGCTTGGGAAAAATGCTTGAGATTTCCAGGCCAGTGACCTAACCAGCTGTGTTTTACTTCTCTTTCTCTTTTCACTGATGCAGTCATCAGAAAACTTGGAGAGTCAAAGCAGAGGCTCTTCAAACACAAGGAAGAGATTCCCCAGGGACACCAGGCATGGCAGAAGCAGCTGCAGTGGATGTTGATGGGTGAGCTCACACTCTGCTGGGACATCAATCAGAGCAGCTCCCAGCTTTGTGCCTGCAAAGAACCCAGCCCTGCCCTCACTTGGGTGTTTTCCCCAGGTGTGTGTTGTTCCAGACTGAAGCACATCTCCCCTGTGCCACCCACCCCACCGTGCTGCAGGCTTCACTGGCAGCTCCTCCCTCTGCCACCCCTGCTGCAGGTGCAAGGAGCAGCTGAAGCAAAATGCCAGCTGAGAGTGCAATGAGCCACGGAGCAAATCCTCCCTGGCGAGGCTGCAGGCAGGATTTCCCAGGGAAGTGTTTTACAGTGTCAGGGTCGATTACATCCTTTGGCTCCAACTGGCTTCTCCTGATTTCACACATTATTTTCACAGGAGGAGAGAGAAATTAAATGGAAGTGCAGAGAACAGGTTTCCTGCAATTTTTGAGCTTTCTCTTTATTTCTGCACAATGGGGAATCTCTTTTGTCCCCAGACCTCGTCTCCTAAGCTGACACTCCCAATCACCACTCAATAAGATAGGGAAGTTCCAGCCTCAGTGCTCAAACAGACCTGAAGACACATCTCCAACTAAAAACAACCTCTTCAAGCTGATAAGGTGCTTTTTCCAAGATGGAAAAAAATCATTTTAAATCAGTCCAAAAGATGCTGTAATTTCAGCCATGGTGGGGTTCAGCTCACAACTGCTTCTGAATCAAGGACTTGCATTCCCTCCCCTCTGCCCCAGCTTTAGCCACAGGGAAGAGTCTGTCCCCAGTTCTATGATGTTTTCAAGGCACGTCCTCTAAGGAGAGATCCAAAAATGCCTCAGGAGCAAGGGTGAGTAACCACTGCCCCAGTATCAGTGTCTGATATCATGCAGTAACTAAACTGAAAGGGCAAAATAGAGGCTGGAAAGAACACTCCCTTCCTCCCCCAGGGCAGCTAAATCCAT
The DNA here is from genome assembly GCF_012460135.2 of Molothrus ater. Classification (NCBI taxonomy): domain Eukaryota; kingdom Metazoa; phylum Chordata; class Aves; order Passeriformes; family Icteridae; genus Molothrus; species Molothrus ater. The sequence goes on from NC_050481.2 coordinate 66,722,259, forward strand.
CCCCTGCCCACAGTGGGATCAGCTGCAGCTGAAAAAGTCCTGGCTGGAGCTTATCCAGCACAGTCTTCAAACTTTCCAGTGCTGGAAGGTCTCCCAGCACAATTCACACTAATGCTTCTCTAATCTCATGTTAGAAAAACCTCCTTATTGAACCTAAACCTCCCAGGATGCCTTTTTGTCTGTTACTTTTTGTCTTTTCCCCAGAATGATGCAGAAGGAAGAAGGTAATCACTGCCTCTGCTCTTGACCCTTTGCATGCTCTTCTCTGGACTAGCTGGTCTCTGCTTGTCCAAATGTCCTTGCCAGCCACGATTTCAGAGATCTCAGGGGGGTTTTTGCCCTCCAAATTTCTCTGGTGACACAGAGGAGTGAGTCAGCCTGGACATTCCTCCGTGCATCAGCCCAGCTCCCTGGGAAATGGAAGGACCAACGACCCGTGTGGCATTGCTCCCTCTAGGGCTGGAAACTGCTCCCTTCCACGGAGCTGCACAAGCACGGGATAAAAGCCCTTATTCTGAGCTGGCAGAACCCAGGAGACTCCTCTGCCTGCCCTGGAGGGCTCCAGCCCCTGCCCGGGGGGCTCAGAGACCTTGGCACAGAGCCCAAGACACCTGAGCCTTTGATCTTGACCCATGGAAAAACAATTACCAACCTTTGTATAAAGAATTACAAGTCAAAAGAGTTTAAGTAGAATAATAGTTTGTTGCGGGGTGAAAAATAGATTTTTGAAGGTTTTAGATGGGGGCTCAGGGTCCCAAGATGGAGGAATCTGGGCATGTCCTGCCTTTCTCCTTCTTCTTCTTGGCCTCCATCTTCTGCTGTGATGTTTAGATTGGTTTAGAGTAGAAGCTCACTGTCTAACATAGGTGATAGGTATTGGGAAGTTATGGTAAATTATGTATTTATACTATAGTTTTTAGTACAAAAGATAACACCAGTGTGCCTCAACCCGACCTGCCAGACAGACCTTGGCAGATTGGAGAAAGAATGTTATAGATAAGAAATAATAACCTTGAGAAGGAAAACAGAAAAATCTGACTCCTCTTCAGTGGCTGGGCTGGGAAAAAGAAGCTTGTACGTGTCTCAGAGTCACTGTGACCAGCAGAGATTCTGAGACTCCACTCGTGTGTTAAGCAAGGAGAGCGGCTCATTCCCATGCTCTTCCCTTCAGGCTGACGTTCCATCACCAGCCCAGGTGCTCCGTGCTGTTTTGGAGGCTTTTCCCCGTTTTGGTGCCGGAGCCGCTGGCAGAGCCCGGAGCGGCGCTAGATGGGGCTGCGCGCCCGCTCCTCGCTCCCGATCCCGCTGCCAACGGGAAACTCCTCCCGAAACTTCAGCCGGGAGCAGAGCCCAAGCTGCCTTTGGTAACCAGGGAGAGCCCTCCTTGGGCTACTGCCATGGACATTCACCTCATCTGCTTTTATAGCACCGAGTAAAATTCAGCATCTCTTATCTGCCAGCCCCCAGGTCTGCTGCCGGGCACGGGGGCAGTTTTTGGTACCCAGGTGATGCTGTTGAGTCAGGGATGGAAAGACAGACTCCAGTCTTCAAGTCTTCTCCAGTCTTCTTCTTCTCAAGAAGAATCTTTATTAGCAAGAAGTGCTGAGCTTTTACAGTCTCACTCGCTAAGTGGGAGAGGATTGGTCTCAAAGTAGAAAACATCTCACATTATTGGTATCTATGAATAGTAGGCTGTGAAGAACCATAACTATAAACAATGGTTATAGAAAGAGAGACAATAATTGTTTGAATTCTTTCAGCTAAGATTCCTAGGCTCAGCCTGGAGAAATTGTCTCTGTTCTCTCTTCGACTGAACTGAGAATATCCACACCCAGGTATTTAAAATAATTGAAATTTCTAATGCAGCCTGAGCTGTTAGAAGCAGTGGCTGAGGGATATCCCATTGCAGCAGGAAGTTTCAGCTACAGAGCTACAAACTCACATTCAGTTCCTTTCATCTGTGTAGGCATTAACATAGCAAACCCCATATCTAATAATAGTCCTAAACTCCCCTTCTTCTGAGACAAAGTCTCCTTGATGGTCTGACAGATGGACCAAGGTAGCTCAGAGCTGGTGAGGGACTCACTTGGGTGTCCAACTGCACCTGTGTCCCTTGCCTAGCACAAATGAGTCTTAATCAGGTTTCCAAGAAGAGCTGAAGCACAGGTTAGGTGCCAGATGGGTCAGAGTAGGCTTAGGAACTAAGCCTGATAAAACCAGGCAGCAGAAAGGGTGACATGACCATGCAAAGGAAAATTCCTTGGGATTTTGAGCTAAGTCATGATCTGACCCAATTATCTCCTTCTATAAATAGGAAAGAGCTTGCTTAAAAATCACCCCAGAGCACTCTACCCAGCCATAAAAACTGAAAATGCTCATGGCAATCTTACTCGATGATAGAACAAAGCAGCCCTTCTTTCTTTGTGAAGACTTTGCACTAAAAAGGCACAATATGAACAACTGTGGTCACATGTACACTTCTTTCTTGGACAGAGCAGTACAGTGGGGTCATAAAACTGCCCAGGACAAATATCCTGATCTTTTCCTACAGGTACAGTAATACCAAGCCCTGAAAAGCCACACCAGCTGCTTTATATGAGCTTCTGCTCTCCTCAGTGGAAAGGAGAAGTTGGTCAGAAATTTTTGTTGAGTTATGTTGTGGTCATTTCTGTTACAGCAGCATGAGGCCCAAGCACACAGTGACACAGAGGGGTGATCCTGGCAGCTACAGAATGCTGCAATCATTCCTAAGGCTGCACTCAGGTGGTCAAATGAGGTGTGTGTATATTCCTGCCTCTCCTCACCCGGTTACCCCAAACCACCTCCCCACCATATCCCTTGTCCCCCCAAGTCCTGAGAAACCTCTCAGGTTTCTCTGCTGCAGCCACTTAGCCCAGCAGCCAATGCCTTCACACCAGTTGAGTACAAAATTCCATTGCAGATTCTCTGCTCCAACAGCTCCTCACCTCTCCTCATCCTTAACTCAGCCTAAGGCACTGGGAAAGTAATTCCAGCTTCCACAAAATGGGTTTGTTTGGGGTTTTCTAAGCTCAGATCAGGTAGAAAAAGGCTGGGGAAAGAGGGAAATTTGCAAATGGTGTTTCTGCTTCCCTCCAGACTGGCTTATATGCTGAAGGCCCAAGCTAGGGCTCAAGACTTCCTTGAGCTACAGAATAATTATTTTAGCTACACAGCAGGAACACAAAGATCACTGGGAAGGAGGTGTCTGATGCTCAGCACTGCCATAACTGCTTGGATTTCCAATTTTTCTTTTTCAGAGAGATTACTCCCGCTTTGGAAAATGTTTTTGTTTTCTGCAACTTGCCCACCACATTCTGAGGCTTGGCAGCCCCTTCCAAAGAGCAGCTCCAGTGCCTGACCACTGCCAAAGCCATCCCCTGCTAGTGGAAATGCCTCCTTGCAAAGGCCAGGGCTCCTTGCTGCCCATGAGGAGGGAGCCCGAGTGGCTGCACTGAACAAGAAGCCTTTGTTCTCCTCTATGGCAGAGGCAGGAACTTGGGAAGAAGTTGGTTTTGGCCCAAGCACAGGAGAGGGAGGCTGTGAAAACAAATGATCAGGCAGATGACCCCAAAGGGAGGTAAAGTACGGATGTTCAGCCCTGCTCAACTCTCCAAGCATGAGCAGCTTTAGTTCCAGTTCACAGAACAGAAAACACAAGTGTTGACAGGCATGAGAATTTCAGTCCAGATTCAGTCACAGGTGTGTTTGGGTTTTTTGTTAAACCACAAAGAGGTGATGCACAAGTGCCTGGACAAGGAGAAAAGGGTAAATCTGCTGGAACAAGCACTCCTCCACTTGAAAACTCAGTGCTGGCAATTCCTGACTTTTCACATCCACATAAACTACAGGAGCAGCCACTGCAAAGCTGATTTAACTCCTGCCTCCTACCTTGGCCATCAGAGCAGCCACTGACGCTGCCATGTCCTTGAGAAAGTCAATCACATGTGATAGTTTAGAGTGCAGCTTGTGAGGAACACACACTGACACCCCCCACAAAAGATCCCTTGTCATCCTTCAAGGAAGGCATTTTATTGTATACTCTTTTAAATTAAAGGTTTTGTTGCTTTGAGCACACAGGTGGAATAAGCTGTACAGGGAGGAGCAAGGAATACAGGTAGAGCTGGAGCAGGATTCCCTCATGGCAATGTACAGGTCCAACACCAGCACAGAGCTTTGGACCACTGCAGCTCCTTCCCAGGGAGTGGTGAGGAGGATTAGACATCTATAGAATGTAGGAAGTTTTGCAGTGATCCCCCATTTTGGCTGGGGACATGCTGAAGTGCAACACTCCACCCCCATTTGTAATTCACATCCCCTGTGGGACATGGGTGGGTGCTTCAGCCCCTGCTCACAGGGGTGTTTTAGGAATACAATGGGCACAGAGGCAGAGAAAGGAGGGGACTGTTTGTGACAAGAAAAGCACCATTTGTGTAGCTCAAAAGGACAATTAAAAACATAAGGCATTAGGGGCATTGGCCCCTTAGGGACTCTAGGGGTGGGTTGTTTATCTTCCAGCACCCTCAGGAGATGGGGGACAATGCTGATGCCAAATGGCTCAAAACTCTTTTGAGCAGGATGTACTTACATTTCATAGAATCACAGAACAAGCTGAGTTGGAAGGGACCCCCAAGTGTGGGAACTGAGCACGTCCCTCTGGATACCCAGAGTTGCCGAAAACCCTCTCGGGGGGCTCGGAGACCCTGGCATGTTGCCCGGAACACCTGGTGGCTTGACTTGGATCCTTGCAGCGAATTGCCACCTGTGTATGAGGACATGAGAGCCACACGGGTTTGAATGGTGCAAGAACGATGTAGTTACAGGGTGGAAATACAGATTTTGGGGTTTTTGGTATAGGGGTTATGGAGAGAAGATGGAGGAATCAGGGTGTGTCTCGTCCTTCTTTCTTCTTCTTGTTCTCCATTTTCTGCTGTGATGCTGGCACTTGGGGATTGGTTTAGAGTAGAAGTGCACTGTCTGACATAAGTGATAGGTATTGGGAATGAAAAGTAAATATGTTATATGTAGTATATAAAGACGACACTGCCCCGGGGGCGGTCAGAGTGCTTGTGGCTGCCCTGCTGAGCAGATCTCGGCTGGGCAGAAAGAAAATTTTGTAGATAAGAAAAAATAACCTGAAAAGTGAAGAGTCCAGACTCGTTCTTCAGAGCGCGGGCTGCCTCAGAACCATCCCACGCGTCCCGGGGCAGAGACAGACAGCCAACCCGAGACCCAAGGATCATCCAGTCCAGCTCCTGGCCCTGCACAGGACAGCCCCAGGAGTCACCCCCTGTGCCCCAGAGCATTGTCCAGACACTCCCTGAGCTCTGCCAGGCTGGTGCTGTGACCACTGCCCTGGGGAGCCTGCTCAGTGCCCAGCCACCCTCTGGGGGCAGAACCTTTTCCTAAGCTGGTAAAATCAAACATTTGTACAAAACCTTGCTGCTGGCAGGCTGGAGGAAGGAAGGCACAGGATCACATCTGAGCTGTTCTTAACAGAAGTGCTCTCTCTTCATCCTCCCTTGCCCAGGTAAGAGGATCAGACTCAGGCTACACAGCTGCCTCCTCTGTTGCCCTCCCATTTCCTGCAGGAATTCCAACTGCAGCACGAGAGCTGGAGCTATCCACACACATCCATGCACGGAGAGGCCGAACTCTCTTCAGTTCCTTACCAGCATCTCAAGAGTCGCCACAAGTTTAGCACCCAGTTTTGATGCCAACCCACCACAGACTGCAGTCACCCTTTTTGGCACTTCCCCACTCCACAGCCAGGCAGATCTTCATGTCTCCTTGTGCAACTTCCTGCACAGGAACCATGAAAACATTCAGCACCAGAATAGATAAGGCATATCCCTGGCTGTGATAGCTCCTACAAAGAGAGTTACACAGAGGATTTCAATGCAGAACACATGGCTTTATCACAGCTCCCAAAATCTTTGTGACTTTTTAACCAAACACTATCAAGGCCTATTTACAAAGGATGCAGATTCTTTGCAAAGCATAAATCTGTGAAACAGTAACAGAACACACAGAGCTTTGTTCTTATCTCTCTTCCAGCAAGGCTGAGGCACAGATCAGAAGCTGCAGTGTTTCGTTTACACCATTGTAGGAGGCACACCCCTGATTTTAAGGCCAATGCTATAACCCAGTCCAAAATATTCTCATCCACATTAACTTCAAAATCTTGTAAGCCCACAATTTGGTCAGTGTTGAGAGGGTTTCCTCTCTTCCAAGCACCAGACAGATAATTCCACTGACAGGCACTAAAAAGGCATAAACTAACAGAGAAAAAGTTACCAGCTACCATCTCCCCTGTTTTGGGGTATGTGGGATTGCATCAAGACTTTCAACTGGATCAGCAAGACATGCAACATCCTTAAAAGAGGAGGAAGAACAGTTGGCAAACTGAGTGACAAATACATAAATAGAAAGTGGTTTCATCAGTTTATTGCTTTTTGCTGCCATTTCATGGAGTGTCAAGTCTGCACAGACTACCATGGAGAACAAGTTTTATCACAAGCCATAAAACAGGTAGGAAATCTAATCCTACATCCACACAGTTTGCAAATTTGACAGTAAATACAGCATCTCCAAAAAGCTATTGGCATTTACATTAATCAACTGACCATTTTTAAGTTGTTGAACAAAATGAAGTGGTGAGGGACCATGTGCTCAGAAATACAGACTTCTGGTGTACTCAAGACATCCTCCCAATACACACATTCTGAAATCCTCCAAAATTTCATTAGTACTAAATGAAATTAATGTATTCTGCTTCCAGTTTAAATACCAGGAGAAAACAGTCACCACATTTTAATATATTAACTAAAGGACTATTTGTATAAAACTCTTCACACATGAAATATTTTCAAATTAAATAATATCATATACTTACAAAAAATAACAGACTAGAAATTTATTGCTAATATAAAAATTAATGTTTTTCATGGAAGAGAAGGCTAGATTAATATTATTGCTATGAACATAGTGCCAGAACCAAGAATTCCTGATTTTCAAATTTGTTCACCCCCCACAACTGACTTTAAAGGACCTGTAGACATGTGGGACTTCGGAAAGATGAGGTCCACAACTTTATTCAGTTATGGTTCATGATCTGATGTCCTTTTATTGCCTCTCAGTATAACACTGAGCATCAGTCTGCTGCTCCTGCATTCTAACATTATCATCCATTAGATCTGCTCTCCACAGAATAAAAACCCAAAACACAACCACCCCAACCTTGCATTTCCACATGAGTATTTTTAAAATGTGGAACTACAACTTCACTCATCTCTATGTCCATAACAAAGAAAAGTGGGAACATTCACCAGGTGAAGGGTCCATGACTAAGAACAATATTTTTAGGCCAACCCTTGATTGATTTGCTGACAGGCTTCCACTGCCAAAGGAAGCTTTTTTTCTCACACTGTAGATTGAGTAACACCAGTCCTCAGTGCAAACAGTCACACCTGATACTCTGCTAATAACAAAAACATAAAAACTTGCTTACACATCTGCACAGCCCAGTGCCTTTGCAGTGCACTGATTTCCACCCCCAAAAACATACATCTATAGCTTTCTTTTCTCTTTTTGTCTTTTAAATTTGTTGTTTTCAGCAGTTATCTACCTTGTTATAGATTATGCTACTTTCTTATAGTGATTTTCTTCTTAACTTAAACATTCACCCAATTACTGACTTGGGGAAAACCAACAACTCTACCTCTCCAATTAAATAGTCAATACTGGACTTCACAAGCATTGCAAACTATTAAGGTGACTATTAATATCTATAATTACTTAAGGATCATAAAATTAACCAGTGGAAATTGTAACCTAGTCACAGGCTTTAGAATTGCTAAATGATTGATACAAATGAGTGTTTTATAGAACCAGCAGTTCTCAAGTCACTCAAAAATAAATTTTAAAGAAGGGGCAGATTTTGTATTAATGCCACTTCATTAATTGGGGGAGCTGAACTCTGCTGCAAATCATCTAGTTAGAAACATTTAGGCAGGTCTTCAGGAGTGGAAATGACAAATGACCTGGTTTGGGTTAAAGCCTCCTCCTGGCTAATTCCTCTTTAGAGTGCCCTGGGCCCGAATGTGCTTCACAAAGCAGGATTCTAACCCAAAACATTAATATATCAATGGTTTTCATATCAATCATGAACATCAAAGTACTTACTACTCAGTTGTTGCCACAACAATTCCTTTTCCTTCACTCCTACATTTGTCCTTCACCCCCCAAAAAATGTATTAGCAAAAGAATATAAGTATTTGAGGAGTAAATGCAATGCTCAAGTTCAGGACATGCAAGACTTGACAAGCATATGCTTTTCTTTTCATGGCATGCATGAAAAGGAGTCAATATACCAAGAACTGGATTAACAAAGACAGCAGATCAGGACAAAATAACTCTTGCACATTCTGTTAGACAATTCAGGCCAGCCATGTGTGTTCCATATACATTTGAAAACAAAAAACCTGCTTTTATTCAGACAACTTAAAATATTAAATACTTTAAATGGATGTCTTTCAACTCCAAGTTGAATTGACAAGATATTTACACAGCTATTCACAGAAATGTGCAAAGTAAAGTCTCACAGGGAAATTAATTTAGAAGTCTGACAACTTGAATGGGACATTAAAAAAGGCAGCAGGGATCCCGTGTCCATTTCAGGTACACTTTAAAGAACTAAAGAGAGGGAAAGGGTTGATCCAGCTGAACCTCTGGAAATGTAACAAATCCTATCCATGCTGCAAGTTGGTCACTAGCTGTCTTTGCTGCAGAATTCACAGTGTATCCCTCCAGTGAGGTCTTTGACCACTTTTTCTTTGATCAGTTTTTGCAGGAATTTTGTTTCACTTGTCACATTGTGCATAGTTTGTTCTTTCATGGCAGCCATGCAGAGGTTGTTGTAATAGTGCAAAGGTGTGCTGGGCTGATCCAGGTCATATCCAAATCCTGCTAAGCTCACTTCATCACATAAATGTGTGGCCAGAACAACTGCTGTGACCCCAATTGTAGGTACATTCTAAAAAGGGAGAAAAGTGAAATTTGCTCAGTTCAAACATATTTTCCTTTACTTTGTTTACAAACACTTTACACAATTTAATGACTTTGTCTATTCATTCCCTCTCCTCATTTAAAACTGAAATCAATTATAACTACAACTAGAAATCAATTAAATGATCAAATAAAACTAAAAACCCCAGGGCAAAATATTAAACAATTTAAGTATTTGGCTTTTGGCCGTCAACACTAATTTTCTTTTTCCTGTGGAAGCAAGATGCCCTATCACTGTGTAGTTAAACTGCAAGTGATCCTTCACTTCAAACAGTCAAACAACCTCTGACACAGAGTTAAACTTGACATAATGTACACTTATCTAATTCTTGAGCAACAACAGGCTCTCTAACAGTATTCTTCACAATATGACTTTTCACTAAACAACCTGTGAAAGAGGCAAATATACTACAATACCATTAAGATACTCAGCTTGGTATATGTTATTTTGATAAAGAAATGTGAGAAGATCCTTCAAATATTTGTGCAATAATCTTAAGTGCTTTCACATTTTGGTAAAGAGATGGTGGTTAGTATTTTTGTGGTTCAAGAGAACTAGTGACATTCAATTTCTCAAACATGCAATTAAAGTAACAAAAATGCAGTGTGTAATTAAACCAGGCAATTCATCACTCTGTACCACTGCTGAAGCAAAGGACATGGAGGGAGGAAATGCCCATCAGCTGCTCCTGAGCATTCTCTGGCATACACAGCAATTCCAGCAGCTGGAAGGCTGCTTCACACTGCCCTGGTTTCCAGGCTCTCTCTGCTTTCCCTGCAGCTGGAGACATCTGGCTACAGCTGATGGCTGGTTTAGCTTAACAGGGCTGTTTCTAACAGGCTTAACATACATCAAATGCATGTTTTTAAACACTGGAATGAGTTTATGTCTCACTGCATCTGAATGCCATTGCATGTCAGCATACAGGCAAAATACCTCGTCTAAAAAGATGAGCTGAAATCTGACATTGATTTTGCACAAGAAAATATAAGAGTTTTATGAAAGCACATTAATTTCCTAATTACCTGAAACCAGCTCTGCACAGAAACTGCACAGAGAAAGTAAAAAGCCCAAAACTTTTTTCAGCTTCTTCTTTTATTTACTTTGTACTTTATGGTCTCCTTTTGTTCAACGGAAACTTCTTACCTTATCCCAACCCCAGAACTTTGATCGAGGCTCAGGGAACTGTAAAATGTCCAAAGCTGTCTCTTTGATAACAACTGGATTGAGAATCCTAAACTGCTTTGATGTGAAAGGAATTTTCTCAGCAACCTCCTTCCAAAAGAAGAGTCGTGCCCACAGAGGCTAAGAGAAATGAAAAATCTAGTTCAGAGGGAAACTGAGACAAACACAGCATAGAAGTTACAGAATTCAGCAGTAACCCTGAAAAATTTAGCAGTTTACAGCTAAGGTGCTTTGGAAATATCAGTGTAAAGATCAAATGACTGACCCAAAAGAGGAAGAACCTTTAAAGTACCTGGAATTGCAGAGAGCACAGTAGAGGGAATAGCTGTTTATTCTGAATACTTGACTGCACTTTGTGTTTATCAGTCAACATATTCACCAGCACCCATGGGTTCTTCATTTCTTTAAATACTGTTGCCTGCCCCAGCACAGCTGAGCAGGCAACAGTATTTAAAGAAATGGGGAAGGGAAGCACAGTTTCCCACAAACATTAACCAGGCACTCTGAAGCAAGCACCAGATTTAAAGCAATTGTACTCAAGCTCTGAAGTGAAGAGCTGTTGTTTGACAGCATCCACCTAGTGATAAATGCAACCCTTCAGAAGAGGATTTACACAGGACTCAGAATCCCAGACTCTGATCTCATGCCACTGCAGTCAGTCAGATGCCTGCTAATGGAAGAAGAAATATCACATCACACTAATTCTGCAAGTCTTTCCATGAAATGGGCAACATTAAGCAAATTAATTTAATTAAAAAATTAAACTGATCCAGCTCAACATAGACCTGGTATTTTTTTTAATATGCTTTAAGGAACAACAGCTTGAACTGATCAAATACAGGTTGCAGTGCTCCTGTTTTCCCAATCGTGCTCTGGATCAGTTTTCTCAGTGCCAGTGCCTGCACAGAGAGCTGAGCCAACTGACAGCTGAGCATTTGAAGGAAGTAGGGCTGCAGCTCACAGAATCACAGAGCCACTGAAGTTAGACAGGGCCTCTGGAGATCACAAGGTCCAACTTCCCTGACCCAAGCAGATACCTTGAGGCAGATGCTCAAGATCATGTCTAGGTGATTTTAAGAAAGATGTCCATGGATATTCAACCTGACAAGTTTCTTCTTGTCCTATCACTGGGCACCACCAAAAAGAGCCTGGCTCCATCCCCTTTACATCCTCCCCTCAGATATTTATTTATGTACATTAATAAGATCCCCTCCAAGCCTTTTCTTCTCCAGGCTAAACACTCCCAGCTCTATCAGTCTTTCCTCATGGTAGAGATGCTCCAGTCCCTTAAGCATCTTCCTGACTCTTTGGTGTAGTAGTAGACAGTCATGGTCAAGATTAAACACACCTTCCCATATTGTACAAATCACAGAATTGAGAAAGGAATTTGGAGTACCTAAACTAGCAGAGATCAAACTGTTAAAAGACTTGACAGGCTGGCTTCTAAACCTGTCTCAGTAACTTTTACTTGTTGAAATTATCTGCCTGCAGATTAAAAGAGGTGGAAGCCACCAGTTCACATTAATTTGGAAACATCAGCCCCTTCCATCAGTTCCTTAGAAATCTCAGCACTTCTATAAATGTTTAGTGAAAAATAAGCAACCTCATAATTTAGGAACCTCAGACAAATGTTCAATTACACATTAATTCCATGTGCCCACTGTAGCAGTACAGACTTTAGCTGCTAAAAAAATGGACTAGCATTCAGAAATCTCATTTCTATTTTGGGCTCTGCAGACTTGGTCAAGTCACTTAAACCAAATGTGAAATGAATTCCACTTCAGCAAACGCTCAGTATGTCACGTAGCCTGGTGCAAACCACCAATATCTCCACAAAAAAAAAAAAAGCAGTGTTACTGTCAGCATGGGGCTTCAACACAAATGCTGGTCCAACTGTAACTAGGAGACAGAGCTAAAAAAACCCACAAGGTTATATAAAAGATCCTCAGCATGATAAGCCAGGAAGTAACAGATCAATCAGGTTCTTTAAGCATTAGAAAAAAAACCAAACAAAAATACAGGTACGTGAGACTGTCACATTACATACCAAGGTTTCATTTTTTACCATGGCTTGAAGCCAGTTGAAATCAACTCCTTTAAACAGAACAGCCACAAACAAGCTTGCAGGAGGATACTCGTGCTCAGAAAGGGGGGCTCCTTCGGGGTACGTCATCCGTATCGTTGTTTTGTTACCAACATGATCAGCGTAGCCTTGAACTGGTGCATCATTTAACCTGGGGGAAAACAAACCCACAATGGAGGGGTATTAAATAAACAGGTTACAATCTCATTAGAGTATCAGACACTAAGCAAAAACTTGTTGTTTGGCCCACAGATTTTTAACAGAACAGACTATGGTGTTTTCACACAACCCACATGTTCTTGCCTCATGCACTTCTGCAACCCTTTTATCTTTGGGAGGAAGCCAATTCTATTTCTAGATTAAAAGGCACAAATGCAGAATTTGGGAAAGAAAAGCTTGAAGAGTAAAGTGACTTAAGACAGCATTGCAGAACTTCATATGTCTTGCTTTGTGTCAATTCAAAGAGGCTTAGAAGTGGAAGAGGAAGAAAGTACATAGAAAGTTGCCTGTGTGATAACTTTTCACATATATATATTTATATATACACACACACTCACGAGTATTCCACACAAAAATTCATTCAAATTATCCCTCCAATGCAATGCATCCTGTGGGTTTATATCACTTCCACTTCACCAAAAAATTCAGATGATGGCACACAGCTGACAAGAATGGAATCATCGCTCTGCATGAGCTAGTTCTGCAGAATAGCTCAAATCCTGCAAACTTTTCTACATCAAGAGAAAAATCACTTTCATCCTGCCATCCCTAATTTCAGAGGACAGCTAATGCAAGTTCTCTGCCCCTCCACATGCTAACAAGATTTGTTTACCTTTGAATAAGGGCTATTGATTCAATGAAATATTTCCTTAATAAGATGAGCAAGCCTCAGTTTACAAAATAAGTTGAGAAAATGCTGGTATTAATTTTATTTGTGACTTTACATGATTCAAAACAAGGTGGTTCAAACTGTAATGTTCAGAAGGCACAAATACAGAGCATGTAATTCAGATGTCTGAGATCACAGCAATCAAAGAAAACAGTCACTGACCTCATAAAGATAAGGGAAGATAAGTGTGCTATAAAGTAGGTAAGCAAACTGTATACTGAAACACCAATTAATTTTTATTGTGTTTGAAATAGCTGTCATAAAAAAAATCTTTCAAAGAAGCGTCCAAACTAGCCATGGGAAAAAAGCAGAGGTGAGTCCTTAAATCCTGAAGTTTAAGATTTGAAAGCTTTAAAATATGAAGGGATAAACACAGTACTGTCTACTTGTCCATGATGTCACTAGTTTCTATCTAGTTTCTGTCCATGTGATTTTTGTACCTGAAGTCCACAAACAATTACACTGAATTCCTTTCCTGTAAGCATGACATTTTATTTTGCTCCTAAGATTTAAAATTCCACCAAGTCCTAAGTAAATTTCTCAAAAGCACTTTCAGAAACAGTGTTATAAGTTGCATCAGTGTTGGAGATATTTTCCCCTTAAAAAACAATGCTGGCTCAAAGTAATGAAGAAGTAGTTGGAGTCCTTAAACGGAAAGGACATACCTGATAACAATATCAAACTGATTCAATAAGTGACCCAGCTCTGATCCATGGAGAATTCCACCACTGCCAACAACAACACAGCGCTTACAGTGCTTTGACTTCAACTCTTCTGGTAAATCATGCTCAGGTAAGAGCTCAAGGAGATCTTTAAGTTTATCAGAGAACTTGTGAAATCCAAATGGAGGTTCATATTTAAATAAAGCTTCATCTTCATTCATATTTTTCCTTACAAAGGGAGATATGTCCATGCTGTATTTCTCTGCAAACAACTTCCTCATCTCCTTCTTGGCATAAGAAGGTCGGCACTGCTCCTGCAGCACAGCGCTGGCAAATTGCTGTGCCCTCTGAAACAAAACACACAGGATTCAGCCAGGAAAGCCAGCTGCAGGAAGGCACAAAGGCCTCAAACTGTGGGCCACCAGCTAACCACCAACAGTTTAGCAAACACAGGGGTTATAAAGAAAGCTTCAGTGTGGAAGTACAACAATTTGGAAGTATTACTCAGATGTAGATATGAGCCAGTGCACGGTGAAAACCTGCAGAGGAATTCCTCTCCACTCTATCACTTAAATCTAGACATGAGGTTTTCTAAAGAATATATTCAGGTAGCAGAAGTGCTAAGTGAAAATGAGCTGTTTGTACCAACAGCTCATTTGCAACACCAAATAAAAAAAAACAACCTAGACATACTTCTAGCTGTCTAATTTAGCAGCAAGTGGATTTCCACTCTGCTCAACTGCATGACCTGAGTTCTGCTCTGAGATTCCACCAGAGACACATCCATTGGGTAAAAGTTCTGTGCAACAGCAGCTGGACTTGTTACTCACCAGAATGAAGCAACACTTCTTCTATAAATATTGCCAAAGTGCTAATGACTAAAAGGAATGCTAAGTGGGGGCGTTATGGGCCTTCTCTCGAAGACTAGTCATCAAAATAAGAGACTACAGTTCCATACTGCATAAAAAGATTAAAGTGACAGACAGAACTACACATTGATCCATCTCATATTACAAACAAAACACTATTAGTGCACGTTTTTAGAAATCTGTAGTGGCAAGCTGGTATCTGATGTAAAAAGAGAAACAGCAAAGGCTCCTCTAGTGTAATTAAAAAAACCCATGAGCAAACACAGGAGTCAAAGACACAAGATTCAAATCTACTGCTAATTTAGTTCCCCTCTACTGTTAAGGAACAATAGTGTGTATCTGAAGGAGCAGGGAGGGAAGTTCTGCTGCTGGTTTTTTTGGGGCTTTTTTCTAACCAAGATTAACCTATAGAACTTCCTCTACCCACATGAAGGTTTCTGCATGAACACCACTCTGGGCAAAGCATGACTGAACAACTTCACAATGTACTTTTTGAGATAGCAATAAATACAGTCCATGAAGCCTTCAGGTTTGCTTGGTTTAATGTGTTTGTTCTTCAGAATCAGGAATGTTATTGAAAAAATAAATAAGTCAAAGGAGAAAAAAGGGGAGGCAAAGAGGTTCAGAAGGGGAAAGATAAGCACTGGGGATGATGGCAAGTGGGGGAGGATGCACATGCAGTAATGCTATGATTAGACTGTCTTAATACAGGGTTTCTGCTAGAAGTTGCCTATTAGCATTGAGACATTCAAAGACAGAAATGTAACAGCCCTAAGGCAGGTAAGTTCTGTTATAAAGTGTAAATAGGATAAGTAGCAAAGGCTTCAATGGTGTCTGTTATACCTCTTTAAAAGCTGCATGCAAAACTGTAGCTAAAGAAAGTAGCTGCTACCTTGAATGAATAAATGAAATCATAGCTGTACCTTCTTGGACATTTGCCCTGTGATTCCAAAAACAGCTGAGCAACTACAAGGCAAAGCAGACTGGGAAACTGGCTTAGGTAAAAAAAGAAAAAAAAAGCCCTTTGGTTTAATATATTACTTTTGGGTGTTTTTAGTATGTGACTTTTCATTTGCATCAATGTTCTGATCACCAGTGTCATGTGCACTGACAAAATGGGATGATGACATGTCCATTTCAAATTTTAAAGCCACAGTTATCTAATTTTACCCCAAAAACTCAGTTTCTCTACGTGCTTCTGCTGTCATTTTACAAGAACAAAAAACAATGTTTACAGCATGAGATGAAGCAAAATACATTTCTGCTCAATAGATAATTCCAGCATTTTAGTTCTTTGTTGTAGAGCCCTATAAGTCTTGTATTGTCAATTAATAACATTTTTTTAATTAAATGAAAAAAAAAAGCCAAAAAATACCAACCTTTACACGATCAAGGTCCACATATGGCATTTTTGTTCTGTCACATTCCTCAGGTTCAAGATGCAATTTGAGAATATAAAGGAAGCACCCTCCAAGCACAAACAGTGCAAGAATTCTAAAAAGCAGGACAGTGGGGGTTAGGAGAGAAAAACAAAAAAAATATTTTTTTCTGATGTTTAATCAACTATTAAATCAATATTTTTAAGCAAATTTAAGACAGTTGAACTTTATGTGAATATTTGCATTTGAATTCAAAAAACCCTTTTGCTTTGTTTACTTCAAGTCTTGTATAACTCTTCAAAGTTATCTGCACAAAAGTATGAACACATATAGATGCCTAGATAAGGAAAATGCCTGCCTCATATATTTTAAATGCATCTCTGATGAGTCAAACAATTCTCACATAATGAAACCAACAGTGACTTTTCTTTAGAGGTCATATCTTAGAAAACATTTCCATGCAAGCTGAAAAAAAGGCTGGAACTTCAAATTGGATGATTTTGGGCCAATGGCCACCACTGAAACAAAACTTTCAACTCAGTGTCAGGCCAGAATGAGGAACTCAGGTGCTCAGGATGAAAAGCCTTAGTTACTTACACCCCCAAAACATGCAGCAGAAAAAGACCAACCAACTTTAAAATTGAAGAACATAGACTACTCATATTTTTGATCTACTAATTTCTCATTCCTAAAGAGTAACACTGTTGATATCCAGAAAGTAACTTAGCTCATTTCATGTTTAAACCCATCTGAGGAATATTTACATCATTATTTGGTTAAAGTTGTGGTTCTTGCTCAAGTATGAAGTTTGAGCTTTCTTATTGATTTTCATTTCCTATTGTTTCCTAAGGATAGATATTTGTTTAAATGTCTTTTAAAAATGTACAAGTTATTAAGTGCCCAATGCTTCTTGAAACTCTTTCAGATAAAGTTAATACAAATTTCTAAGTTTTTTTTTTAAAAAGCTTGTACTATGTGAACTAATAGATGCAATTCCAGCACTCAGTGTACAGTACAGGCTGCAAAAAAGGTGACCACAGGAAAAGCAGGACTGTTCTCATATCTCACTTAACTAAATTACATTTTCCACTGAGAGGTGATCCAAGAGCTTCATTAGCATGTTAGGCAGCAGCCCCTGGAGATCAGCCAACAGGCAGAGAGCAGGAGATTCACAGCTGACAAATGAGGCTGGTTTTCCTCCAGAAGTTTATCAATTATCCCCAGATTCAGCTGGGGTTGCACCATTCAGGTTACATTCACCTGTGTATATGACAGTATGTCTCTGGGTTTTTTAGCTTTAAGACCTAAAAATTCAAATGGCATCACAGTAGTGAACATTTCAGGTATAAAATATGGTCCTGGATCTATGTGTGCACACACTTTTTAATTCTAATTTGATGTCAAGCTATAAACAAAGGAGTAGGATTTTTGATGTAGCATTCCAGAAGCCTTCATAACAAAATAACTACCTGAAAACACCTCCCCAGGATACCCACTCAATATCCACTGGCCTTCCATTCCCTCAGTTACCAGACTGTACAGAAGTCTCAGCATTGTTATTTATCTGTATGCAAAAAAGATTGGAAATGCTTGTGAGTGAAGTACTAGGATCTCACTTTGCCTTGGGAAGACAGGTACTACAACAAGTTATCCTGGCTCTCACAGTGTTTTCAGGAAAGCTGTGTGCTCAACCCTCCATTCACAGCCTGTGGCAATCCCATGCCTTGATTTCTGCATCCATTTTACAATTGCCCAGCCTGGGGGTAGGACAACTGTCCTCTGTGTAGCTGTGACAATGACACTTACTTGCGAGTACCTTTTAAAAACCAGCTTGGTCTTCTCATCTTCACGTGCAGCCACCTTACACCATTG
Organism: Molothrus ater; assembly: GCF_012460135.2. Taxonomy (NCBI): domain Eukaryota; kingdom Metazoa; phylum Chordata; class Aves; order Passeriformes; family Icteridae; genus Molothrus; species Molothrus ater. The sequence goes on from NC_050481.2 coordinate 66,740,283, forward strand.
CACAGGAGGTGAATGATCACTTTTCAGCTTCACAGAGTTACTGTCACTCAGCATTGCTGTAAAAAAGAAAGAAAAAGTGATCATAACTTTTGCTGAATTGAAGAAAAGTTCACAGGACACCCATGGATTGACAACTTTGTTTCCCAGAGAAGACTGTGATTCTTAGTTATGGTGCCAGGAATACTGAATTGCTCCTGAGCTCCTTGTGATCAAGAACTCACTCATTTCAGCTGCATCACCAAAATATGATTCTAAAAATGTTGCCAGGTCTTTGCATGCTTCATAAGCCAGAAGTCTAACATTTGCCAATTACATCAGTTACCATCAAACACTCTAAACAATATGCTCATGGTATTCAGGATCCCTGACTCAAAATCAAATCCCTGTGCTATGCCCCCCACTAGGCTTCAAGGATGCTCTCAGCATACAAAACCCATACAAGCCATCCTCAAAACAGAAGCCCATGTTTCAAATCACCTCCCCAGTTTCCCCAAAGCCAAACAAACATATCTCATCATCACTGCTCTGAATCTACCACTGACCTCTTCAGCAGCCCCAACAACGTGGCCAGCAACTTCAACAGCAGCCACCAGAGAGGGTGAGGAGGGAATTTCTTCCAGGCACACTGCAGGACCAGGAGGCTGCCAGCACCAGGGAAGCACAGCACAGCTCCCTGCAGAGAGCATGGGAGAACCCAGCAGGACAGCACAGTGCTCCCTCACAGATGGGCAGGGCACTGATCCTTAGCTGATAAGAAGCAACCTTGCTGCTCCCACAATTTCTATCAGCACGCTCCAATATTCATTTTGGGAAGAAAAATACAGGCTGGCACATCATCCTCTCCCAGGCTGCTGCCAGTAACCAAAGATGTGAGGATGGAATGCCCATGAAGAGCCCACCTGTATGAGCCTGCTGGTTTTCCCAGGGAGAAGGAACACAGGCAAGGGTTTTTCCTGTCCTCCCCACCCAAAGGAGCACTCCCTTTGATCAGCCAACCATGGAAAGGTGCAGCCTGCTCCTCCACAGGGGAGGATTTCAGCCCTGCTCCATCCTTTGATCTCAGTACTTGACCCTCTCTGCTCTCCACTGCCAAGGTGTTCACCTCTTCTGTTCTCCTGCCAACAGCTCTGTCACAAGAACTTCTATAAAAGAGCAAGACTAAGGGAAGGCTTTCCTCTAGGGATGATCTTCCCTCGTTCTCTTTTCATTGCTTATGGTGATATGACCCATTTGAACCAGCCTGTACAGCCACTTGAAAACACTGCTTGATTGGACAAACAACTGATGTTCCTAAACACCAGGATGAAGGAGCTGAGGAGACAGAAGTACCCCCACCAGATATCAAATCCAGACCACTGAAATGTCAAGGGTTTCTAATTCAGAAGATGATTCAAAGTCAGTCTCTTTGCACAGAGAGAAATTATTACTGATAATCACAGAGGAAGGTCAAATGCCAAAAAACCCTGTGAGGGTGGGACAAGGAGATATAAAGATCAACAACAGCGTCTGAAGCCCTTTGAAGAGCAGGCAACAGTCAAGTCATGCTTTCAAGGTCACATGCAAACAATTACAACCCACAAACACAGCAAGGCAGGAAAACCCTAATGGTTTTTGCCAGCAGGAAACGTGATCACTTACCTCAAACACAAGTAACTTGGTTATTATGGCATCACTAAGAACCTCAAATTCCCCACCTGATAATTTACTAATTGCATAGACTCTGAGCTGTCACACCTATTTCCTGGCCTTTGTTCCAGCCCCTTTGAAATCTAGAATAAAATCTGAAGTCACTACCAACATGGTTGTCTTGAAAAGGGATAAACTGCAATTTAAGGGGTAAGTTACATCCCCCAGAATTCTAGCAGTTAAGCTGGAAATCAAATCCACCTCTTGTCTACCACACAACCTGTCAGGACACCAGGACAGAGGACAAAACAGCAGGTCACAGGGAACCTATGAAGCCTTAATAGCTCCTCATTTACTCAGAGCAACACCTCATCTTAACTGGCTGAATCTATACTGCTGAATAAAACCAGCACTGGCAGTGCAAAACTGGGTGTTGACACCACCACCCCAGTCATCCACATCAGTTTGCTCTCAGCTACTATTGGCAGCAAATCATTCAAGTTCACATGGGTAAAGATGTAAAAAAATGTGCTACAAGGACCATATCCCAGGGCAAGTTATGGATCACGAACTTGAACTGCTCTACCTTGAGACATCCAGTGCCAGCCCAGCAGGACTGGTACTGTCACCTTTACAACACACATCCTTCCTGCCACACTACACAGAGAAGGCAACTCAGCAGCTCTCATGCAGTACCTGGACACTAACACAGCTCAGAGGTGACTGCAATCCACAGAGACACTGTCAGCATGCACAGGGAGCAGCCCCAGTTCATGGAGCAAGATCACACCAGCACCAGCAGGAGCTGGGACCAGAGGGTGCTGCAGAGAGTGAACACAGCCTGCATGCCATGTGGAAGCTCCAGGACTGCCCCACACAGCACAGAGAGGGCATTCCATCAGATCAACTCAGAGGAGGCTGCCTCACACCAGCACAAACAGGAGGCACCCAGCACTGTTTGGGAAAGGGATGGGATCCCTCAGCAACACCAACGGCTCAGGGCAGGGATGTGAGCACAGAAAGCTGCTACAGCATAAAACAAGGCAGCAACTACATCTGTCAGCCCCACAGATCTCCACAAACACAGCTGGGGAGAAGCATGAAATGGGACCTTTTCAAAAATGAAAAAGCAGGAAACAAGCTTCACCTAATTTCAGGAGAGAACAATGCAGGTATTAATTCTTTCTCAGGTAAACAGAAAGAGGTAACTTGATCACAGGTCATAGGAACCTAGATCAGAATGGATTTTGTGTGAAAGAATGAGTCAAACTTGGTACCAGGCTGCAAGAGATCTGAAAGACAAAGAAGGAACTGAAGAGGTGGAGGGTGATGAACACAGAAGGGAGTAAAACAAGAATACAAGACTGCACTAAGTGCTATCAGAAAATGATCCCTGCCTCTGAGCAAAACAAATTCCAGTTGTTCCCTGATTCACTCATCATGGATGTGCAAAAAGAAACAATGAAACAGAGAATTTAATCACCTCAACACATCCTTTCCAAGTCCAACTCTTAGTATGCACAATGATATTTTTTTGTTATATAAATGACATGATGTCAGTTTTCAATTCCTTTGCAACAGTTTACTTCAGTTTGATTTTTGTCAGTCATGATCATGACAGATGAGTCCCTTCTCAAACAAGTTGATATATATAGACCAATACAGACCAACACAAGTCAAAATGCATCTGTCCAGCACAACTTTTTTTTTTTTTTTTTAATTATTCAGGGTTGGATCCTGCACCCTTATTCAAGTCACTGAGCCCTTTCACTGGCTGGAATGGTGCAAGACTGCCCAAAAGAGCAGGGTGGCAGTAACAAGCACCTTAGAGTGCACCTTTCCCACAGTCTGTCTGAATTAAAGTCTCTGAGTTTGCAGAGAGAACCAGAGCAGTCAAGACCCGAGGAGGACCAAAGAGATGTTGCATACAAACACCATTACATTCTTTCAGGAAGGGGCCCTGCTACTGTTGTTTTGAGAGCCATAAATGCAAATGTCTCAGCTTGTGGACAAAACACAGCTCAGGAGTGTTGTGGTGTTATGACCACATTTTGCATTGACACTTTTATAGTTACTCATTGTGGTGTAATTAGTGAGGAATCAAGGGATTTAAATTTGTTTTATCTACTGAACTTAAGTGATCTGTGCAAAGCTGCTACTAAGGCTAAATTGTCCATTAATACAATATACTCCAAAGCTTTTAGTGGTGTTATTCTTTTACTTTTGTCTCATTGTTATTCTTATGTAGACAACATTTCCACACTTGGAGTATTTCAGAAGCAATTCATTTAAGCCTTCAGGAAGTCTTTTAATGTGGGAATGCTAAAAGCTAAAAGGCAGCACGTATCAAGTTGTACATCACCACTGCCACACTCTGGAAAATGCATTTCAGCACCTGGATTTACCCAAAGCCAAAGCCAAGATGTCTCAGCAGGCATGGGGACAGGAGCAGACAGCCTGCACACGAGTGCAGGATGATGCACACACCTGCATCCTCACCACACTCCCATCCAACCCCAAAACCACAACCCCACACAGCTGATGCTTCCACTTCCACTTTCTCCTCTCACAGTAGCACCAGAAGCAGTGGGAACACCCAGCTTTACAAGGCAGTCAATAGCAAGGTCCTGCTGCACAAAGCAGCCTTTGCAGTTCCTGTAACAAGATGAAGAAGCTTGCAGGGAAAGCCCCCAGAAAATGAAACCCAAAAGTCACACTTACATAAAGGAATTACAAATCATGAATGGTGGGGCTCCTGCAGGCATTAAAACAGAAATGAAAATGCATTAAAACAGAAATGAAATGAAATGCAGGCATTAAAACAGAAATGAAAATGCAAAAATACCCAAAAGCCACTTGCTGACTTCATGCCTCTTCCCCTAAATCAGAGACACATAAATTACTTGAACATATTTCCAAAATCAGTAAAGGATAAGACAAAAGCTACTTGGTTTTAAGCAACATTTGTTTCAAAAGAGAAACACAAAGTTTTAAAGCAGAGAAGGTGTTTTTACACAAAAAACTTGAGCAAGACACTTTTAATTGAGATGTGGTAATTGTTCAATAATTAATTCTGTATGAATTTCCTGTTCTGTGACTTTTAAACAAGACAAAAAAAATCCCACAGATATACCACAAAACTGCATGCAAGAAGTTAGAAGAGAATAACTAAGAAAACTTTAACTACACATTAGTTTTGGACACATTTGGAGAAAACAAATGACAAAAAACTGACAACTCCAACATTAATGTCTGTGACTACTTGCAAGATTTGGGCCCATGAAAAGATTACACATTTCAATCTATCCTCATTATTGACCAAATAGACAATTTTTTAATTTTAATTAAGGTTTTCAAAAATGATAAAGTATTTTAAGAGAATGCTATTAATTTATGTCAAAACATGAAAACCAGTTTGGTGACATTTACAGTTAGGATTGATTTGGTTTGCTTCTGCAGGACTGAAATCCACAGCAATCAAAATGTAAGGGCTGAGACATTAAAAAAGGGAATGAAAGGAATGACTAATTAGGTGGCAGGTTTTTGGCTTATGCTTCAAAGCCAGTTACTAAGCAGACTCTCAGATGCTAGCTAGGAATATGAAAAATTTGGAATTCTCCATTGTCTGCTCTACTTTAAGTCCATCATTACAAAATTGATTCAAAAATCAGTATAAAATTTTCCCAATTCTTTCCTACATCCATCCCACAATCAGTTCAAGCCTCTTGAATTGGCAAACCAGTCTTGATTCAGGGAATTTTGAAGCAATAGGATTTTTGTCAATGAATACAGCTGCTAATCATCAATTCTAATATTGGAAAGAACAAAATAACTTAATTGATGAGTAAACACTGTGTCTTACCAGTTTACCTACAGTAGCATGGGAGGCCCACAAATCCCCCAAGGTTTCCCTACTCAGGGACTCTCCCTATCAAAGCATGATACCTTAAGATCCTTACCATGCTTTCAAACATCATCATCTCTTCATTGGAAACAATAAACCATAAACAAGAAATTTCACAAATAACCTCTATCTGTTTATATAAAACACGATAGACAAATCTTCTTAAACCAACAGTGGATCAAGCCTCATCTCAATAACAATTAGGTGTGAACTGCAAAGAAAAAAATGCTGAAGCTAATGAGAGTTACTTGTGCACCCCATTATACACAAAGGACTCCACAGCTACAAGAGCTGTGCAGTTAAACTGCTGCCAAGGTATTTTTATCCATCCAAAACACAAAGTATTTCTTAATACAAAAACAATTTGGAAACATATTCTCCTGTGACATGAAGGATTTGTTATTACAAAACAAGCAATCTGGAAAATAAAAGAACATCCTCTAGCAAGAGGCACTCCAGAAAGTGCACTGAGTAAAGGACTGCCTGGCTTTCATGGAATCAAGGATCATCCAGTTCCAACCCCCTGCCATGGGCAGGGACACCTTCCACTGTCCCAGGCTGCTCCAAGCCCCTTCCAACCTGGCCTTGGACACTTCCAGGGATCCAGGGGCAGCCACAGCTTCTCTGGGAAACCTGCTCCCAGAGAACACCACCACCCTCTGAATATTCACACTTCTTCCTAATACCCAGTCTAACCCTGCCCTCTGTCAGTTTGAAGTCATTCCCACTTGCCCTGCCACTCTGTGCCCTTTTCCAAAGACCAGGTCATGTCCAGCCTCTCACCCACCAGCACCCCCAAATCCTTCTCCTCAGGGCTAATCCCAATCCAGTCTCTGCTCAGCCTGGATTTGTGCTTGGGATTGCCCTGGCACAGGTGCAGGACCTCAATGGACTTCATGAGGTTAACATGAGGTTAATCATCCAATGATTTCTGCAGAAATAAATCCAAATTTTTCAGCTGAATTTTAAACACAGGTTTGAGAGATCAGAAAAGCTAACAACCTGCCCACATGTTGAAATTGAATTTAAAATCTATACAAGGAAAGTAAAAAGCCTTTCATCTGGATGGCCCCATTTGCCCATATTCAGAAAATACTCAGGAAAAGTGGGGAAAGAAATACAGACAAGTTATCCCAAAGGAAATGTGTCTGATTGGAAAATCTCCTCCTATGACACAGTGAATGCAGAAATACCTTCTTAAAGGATTTTATGTTCAATGGTGCATGACGAAAATCCTCTAAAATCACCAGCATGAGGGAAAATTCCAGTGATATTAATGATCCAAAGGAGACTTACTAGGAACATGCTAAAGCATGAGACTTTTGTGTCATGATTTGTAGCAGTATGTTCACTCTTGGATGTTTATCTTCAAATAATTTCCTGATCACCATCCTACCACTTCCTATCACAAGACATAATGAGAGCATCCAGGGAGCTGTGGCAGATTAGGGACTGACATCTCACCACAGGAAAAACATGAAGCTAAATTTAAAAATTAGAGACTTCTGCCAATTATTTCTTCATCTACCACTAAATAAATCCCACAGTAAAGTTGGCATTTTTACATTTAGGACACTTGAGAAACTTTCCTTGAATATTATCTGCTTAATGCCTATTACTACTGAATGAAAAAAGCATTTGTTTTCATGAACAGAATCAGTGGTTTTGGTTAATTGAAGAATACATCTGTGATAGCAGAAAAAAGTTTAGCCTATAAAATGGTTATAAGCACCTACAACAGGCATCTTACAAAATGAACTTTGGCTGGAAAGGCCTTTTTATCAGACAATAAGAATTTAAAACAATGCTGTCTGTACGAGCTGCAGTTCATTTGGTCAAGATCTGTCTCCTCAGAAAATGAGAACTTATTACTGAACCCTATTTGTGTGGACATAATTGGTAAAAAGCGAAACAAGGGGCAAATGAGAATTTCAGAGCAGTTGACAGAAACTGTCAAAGGCACCAACAGGATGACAGATGAAAATTATTTTTCCTGGAGGCAGGAATATCACAAAGCAATCTTAGTGTCCTAGAGGTATGATGATTTTTCAAGCCTTGCCTTGTGACACTCTACTTGTGTTTTCTTCTAATTGTTTAATGGGTCACTCCTACATCCTCTTTGCAACATCGACCAGCAACTCATAAAGTCATTAACAACCTTACATAATTGTGTCTACTTGAGCACTCTTTTCCTTTAGGAAGGACAGTTAGGCTACACTTTGCTGTTAACCTTGGGTCATCCAGCTAGAACATCAAAAGAAATGGTTTCAGCTCAAATACAGCCCAATTATCAGCTTAACTAGAGATACTCAGAGTGCAACACCATCACTGCCTCTCAGCATCATTCACAGGAAACCTTTTGGACATTAGCAGTCCAAAATAATCAAAACAGTCCTGCTAAAATAATATTATAGGGATAGAACTCTTACTGAGGTTCTAAATGACAGCTCAATGTTCAAAATAGAGATATTCTCTTAATTTCACATTTAGCACCCTCTTCTCTTTGCAGGCTTTTCTCTGAAACCTCCTTCAGGTGCTCTCAAGTGAGTAACAGCAAAAAAACCCATAAAACATAAACACAAGAAACATCACCAAGATGTGCTTCAACACTTAAGCAGGCTGCTGATGCTTTGTGACAGACAAAAGCAGCATCTGAATATGGAATTTTTCTGATTCACAAGTGAGCCACAGAAAGTCAGTGTCCCAGCCAAGCAGGAAGAAATGGGTAACTTAAAACCCAGAAATCCCAAAAAACCCAAAATTGCCATGGGATACCACAGTCCCCAATTCCCAAAAATCCCAAAATTCCCGTTGGGATGCCAGAGTCCCCCATTCCCAAAAAACCCAGAAATCCCAAAAAACCCAAAATTGCCGTGGGATACCACAGTTCCCAAAAATCCCGACATTCCCTTTGGGATACTGGAGTCGCCCATTCTCAAAAATCCCAAAATTCCCATTGGGATGCCAGAGTCCCCCATTCCCAAAAAACCCAGAAATCCCAAAAAACCCAGAATTGCCATGGGATACCACAGTCCCCAATTCCCAAAAATCCCGAAATTCCCTTTGGGATACTGGAGTCGCCCATTCTCAAAAATCCCAAAATTCCCGTTGGGATGCCAGAGTCCCCCATTTCCAAAAAACCCAGAAATCCCAAAAAACCCAAAATTGCCAAGAGTATTGCTGTTGTGAACAGTGTGCTATTAAACATTTAAGTTTCTTTCTTACAAGGGAAGCTTTAGACAGGAGCAAGAAACAGTGGCCTGCCTGCCTGGGATGCTCAGAGCCTGATATCAGCCACCCCTCAGCATGTGCTGAAGCCCACAGACACACACAGTGAATGAGCTGCAGTGTGACAGCATTTTGCTACCCAAAATTGCCCCTCTGCACATCTCCCCTTCCTCATCCTCCTCCCCAGACACACACTTGAGGAAGCCCTGCACCACTCCAGCACCTGGAGGGAGAGCCACACCGGCCAGGAAGAAAGCACAGTGCACCAGGACATCTCATCTTGCACGAGTGGAAGAGATTTCTGAGCCCCTGCAAGGAAGCCAAAACAAATTGGGTCTTTCCCCTTACATGGGAAGTTTGAGGGAAAAAAATCTTTCCTAAAAGAAATGGTCTGAAAAGGCAGGGCAGAGCTTTAATCTTTACTGGGCTAAGGAAACAGCAGACTTAACACAGCCAAGATGTTTCATATGACATCTGAATTATGCAGCAGAATAGCCCCAAAAAACTGGTGATTACGAAACAATGTCAATATTACAGCAGCATTTTTACCACACTATCATCTAACATTCCAAGACATGATAGTAAAATCACACTTGAGCTTGCAGAAGCTAGAGAGGAGATGCCAAAAGCAGAAAATAAAAAGAAAAGGCAGAAAATAAAATTGCAATACAGCAAAAAACGTTGCTGTAAACAATTTTAATGCTTAAGCTCTGAACTTCAGGAGACCTAACAGGCTGCAGAGAGTGCTGATGGGATGGGTAAAGGAAGAGCCTCTCCCAAGGGGAACAGAGAGCTTGGCTTGTCCAGCTTTGCAAAACAAGAACTGAGAGTTTGTCCTTAGATACAACAAACATGTAAATACCAAAGCCAAAACAAAACCTTTCAAACAAAATCATAATGTTAGCCCACAGGAAAAAGTGGACATAAACAAAGAGGGACTACTGGCAAAAGATTCCTGAGCAGCAAAGGAACAGCCTTGCCATAGGAGTAATGGAAAATAACAGACTACAAATATTTTAAGGAAGTCTTTAATAATTAATGAATGACATTATCAGTGAGAGCTGCTTGTGACAGGAAGACTCCTCCATAATCCTGAAGTCCTGTGTCCTGCTGGTTTTGAAGCACTGGATGTGCCTGCTGGGGATGCTTTAACCTGTTCTGTTACAGCAAGTTCCATTCAGACTTACACAGAATTTGAAAATTACACCATGACAAGTTTGAATCATTGTCTGGGTCTTTTTCGGTTATTTAGCCTTGATTATACCTCAGGAACTACTGAAGTGTTCCAGGGCTTCTTAATCTAAACAAACAACCTGCCCACCAAATGCTCCAACTCTGCAGCAGTCTTGGCACGCCTCACATCTGATGTATGCAAAGCAAACAAAATTGAACATTTTTAGCCCATTCTCCTCGGTAAAAGGAAGTTTCTGCTACCACACTTTGGCCAAATGATTGACAGGCAGTTAAGAGCAGGATGTAGGAAGACAATCTGCTGGAACTCTATGGAAGGAAGGATGCTAAACCTCAAAAAGTTGCAGGAAACCAGAGGAGGGATGAGCTCATTTCTCATCATCCCCACGGAAGCAGACAATGCACCAAAATGCTTTTGTGACCTAACTCTCCAGCTGCATTTTGACCCCTGAAAAGAAATTCCCTGAGTTTGGCTAGCAGAGTGCCTGGGAGATAGCTCAAGGTTTCCTGCTGCATGATCCAAAAGGGAGATAGCAACCTCACTGCAGCATAACAGATGGAATGACAGAGTCTGCATGGAAAACACCCCCTCTCAACCGAGTCTGCACAGTCCCATTGTCAGCTGCAGTTTAAAAATATATATCCACTTCAGAAGCATAAAAGAGCATTTATCTTAATGAGTTTTCTTTAGGGAAATAATGAATATACATCTTTATCTACCCTTTTCCCTAGAATGATACAAAGCCAGTCATTTTCCACCGCAGAGCTATTTACATCCAGTAATTTAAAGAACATTTCCTAATCATTTCCCTAACTAAAGAGAGCTGCAGAATAAACATCCCTCCTCCAGCAGCCTTACAGTTTGATCTTACTTACTGAAATAGAAAAAATAGATACAAAAAAATCTCAGCACAAAGGGGGAAAAAAAGGAAACTCTTTTTCGTGAGTGGCGCTGAAGCAAACAGAAAGGTTTTGGCAGTAACAGCAGAAGCCGTATCTGGTTTGCATTCACATCACTCCAAGCATGAAATACAGAATCCCTCACAAAACGCCTGTCGGAACCCGCAGAGAAGCAGAAGCCTATAAATTTTATTCCAGAGGAACAACTCAAGCCAGTCGCAGCCAACATATCCTCTCCCTCCAGCCCAAGGCAAACCCGCCTTCTACCGCCCATCTGCTCCAGAACTCGCAGCCCGCACCTCCCCATCCCCGCTGCTCCCTGCCTGGAAGGGAGGGAGAGACCTGGAAGCTCCGGCGCGGGCGATGGGGCACATCCTGCCGACTGCTCCGGCCCGAGCCCGCAGGCCCGGCGCCGCTGCATGGGCCTGGGCCGGCGCCGTCCCCGCTGCGGTGCCGCGGGCGGTGCGGGCGGCGCTCGGCGGCCCCGGCGCTCTGAGGCGCGGGCGCGGCGCGGCCCCGCCGCAGGTAGCGGAGCCGGCGCGCGGCGGGGGCGGCACGTGGCGGAGCGCAGCCAATGGGGGCCGAGCGCGGCGCCGCGCGGGGCGGGGGCGCCGCCCGCGCTGAGGGGATGCGGGAGGGCCGCGGCCCCCGCCCCGCAGTTTCTGTGCGGTGGCCGTGTGACAAATAAGCGCTTTCTTCACCTTTTCTCCCCCCGCAATAAATCGTGGGCTTGGGGGGTTTTCCCACACACACACACACACACACACAGCCCCCCAGCCAAGAGACCCGCGTCCGCTGCCCCTTCCTCATGTCCGCCCCCTCCTCATGCCCGCCCTTTCATTTCGCTGCCGGTGCCTTCACTCGCCCTCTGCGGAAAAACGAGGTCGATCCCCTCAAGTTACAGCGTTTGAGCTGTTTTTATTGTGCCGTGTACTCCCAGGAGCTTTGGTGCGTTGGGGCTTTCAGGCCTCTGGGCAGCTGTTTTAGGGAATCCTCATTTCTGTGACCCGACGCGCCGCAGAATGTGTAAAAAAACCCCAAAAGTCTGGTGTAGTTGTAGATTCGTGTAAGCGGCTGCTTGACTCGCAAGGGAGGGGAAACGACCTTGCAAACCCATCTGAGCATGGCCTTAGAAGTCACAAGTTGAAGCACCAAATAAAGAGCTGGAAAACCAATGGAGCGAAGAAGCGTGGGCACCGGATGAGGGAAAGCTGATGAAGCAGGAAAACGGATTAAGTCATTACAGCCTGTCTGGTGCTAGGAATTGTATTTTTTTTAATATCTGACTTATTGCTATGGTATCTACAAATGGTTCCCTAACCTAGATGATTGATGCAAAACAATCAGTGATTCCAGGCAGAGCAGCTGCTGCTTATTAGTGCTGGTAGTACAGTGCATAACACACAGCAGAGGCCATGTCAGGGGAGACAGGGGAAAACTTGCCCTTAAAGAAGGTAGGATAAAACAGGCTCTGAGGTGCCATTCTCAGTTAAAAAGGAGTGATATAGTTCAGTGAGAAGAACACAAGGAGATCTGAAAACCACCATTTTCTGACTGGTGTAGAAATGTTCCCTCACTGTAAAGGATAGATGAGCACATGCCCTGAAGCAGGACAGTTTAGATGCTTTCAGATTTTATACAAGATAAACACAGTTTTCTATCCTTATAATGGTCATTTCTTCACAGTTCCTGTTAAACTACACCTCATTTTCTACAGTGGATAAGATATTTCTTCTCTGTTTTGTCAGCTGTTTGATGGTTTGAGTTGTAGTCACTGCAGATCCTTGATCACTTTTGGTATGATTCAAGAGAAAACATATACAAATCAGAAACAAAATGTTCCCTGCTCTGTTATTTCAGCTGTTGACACAATTGAGGATTAGCTCTTATATTTAGTCCTCCTCCATAATTGCAAGCAACTGTTCATTAGTTTGGACTCTCAGATGAAGCCAGATGTAAATAAAGACCCTGAGTGTACAGCCATTCATGAACAAGGGTGTCACAAGGCCTGTCACATTGGGCTTTGGCCAGGAGACAATCAGGCTTTGCAAGCAGCTGCAGCAAAGATGCAGCAAAGATGCACTGTGTTCATATTTTGAAATCTGATAGGAAAAGTGAACAATCAGTTTTGATACATGTCGTATTTTTGAGGCAGGACGAAGCATGACAGTGGATGACTGATGCTGTATTTTAAAGAAAGCTTAGAGGATTCTCCAATTAGCAGTTAATTCTGTCAATAAATAAGGTTTCAGTGGATTGAAGTCCCAGAAATAAATAGGAAAAATGCAGTACTAGAAGCTCATCACCAGTCCTGCTAACAAGGCAGGGAGATCAGAGCCTGAGAGGCAAAAAACACAATCATAAGTGACTTCAATAACTCAAATTAAGTTGGATAAATGTCACAGGAGGGAGAAGGGGTGGAGCTGACATTTCAGGAAGTATCTGTGACTGCTTACTGGGAAGCCAGAAGAGGAAAAGCAATCCCTGGTCCTAAAGAGTGCCATATTCTTGACAAAGACATATGCTGTAGCAGAAACTTTAGCATCCTTGGTTTCGACACCCTTGTAGCACCATGACAAAGAAAATCAGCAGTGTTGTGCTTTCCTTTCAAAAACAGAGGAGCAATATAGAACAAGACACACCTTTCATTAAAAGGGGGTAAAAGAAAGGACTTGTAACCTCTGATGGGTTAAGCACAAAATTATGAGAAGGATACAGAAGGAAGTTTCAGGGTCAGCTTGCAAAAGTTATAAGAAATAATAGCAAGACTTTCTAGAACAAATCAGGGAGCCTGCTGGAGTTTGACAGCTCTGTAAGGCAAATAGATTGTTTCATACACAGAAGAAACATCTGGAGAAGATACAGCCAGGAAAAAAAGGCTGAATTTATTTTTGCATTTGTGAGTGGGATAGATGAGCACGGGTGAACTCCAATAATGGGAAGCTTCTTTAAGGGGAATAATTAGGAAAACATGTCTTGGATTATAGTGCAAGTATAAAAGATGAAAGAACACATTAACAAGTGAGCAGCAGCTAACTGCTGAGACCAGATGGAGTTCAACCACGAGTTGTCAAGCAGCTCAGAGACAAAGTGCTTCAGGTACTAACTGCTGCCTCTGACTTCTCACTTAAAGTTACCTCAGCATGGGAGGGGTCTGGAGAGTTGCTCATGTGACACCAGATTTTTTAAAGGATTTTGGGGAAGATTGTGGAAGCTGTAGACGTGGAAGCCCAATCTCCTTGACAGACAAATAAGTAGAAATTATGCTGAAGAACAGAAAAAACTTAATGGCCACACAGAAAAGATGACACAGTAGGGAAAGTCATTATGGCTTTTTGAAAGCAAAGTCTTTGAAGAAATCAAGAAGCTCATGGACCATGAAGATTTAATTAACTCTCTGTGATGGTTTCCAAAAGCAATCAGTAAGATTCCCCCCACAAGGGAAGTAAAAAACAAGGCTGCTAATGGATATGAAACTTAGACAAATAACTGATAGAAATGGAGGCCAGTAGTGATTTACAAAATATGTTGCTGATAATGAGCAATTCAGGGTAGGGCTAACTGAGAAAAACTGAGTGACTATGCTACCAACAGACTCAGTGGCAAAATGGCAGATGAAATTAAATCTGATAAATATGAAAGGTTGACATGTAAGAAAAAAAACCAATCCTGAATTTCACATATATACTGAGGAACTTTGAGTTGATTTTTACCAGTGAGAAAAAAGGCCTTGAGGTTGTGAAAGCTGGTTCTGTGAGAACATCAACTCAGGGCTCAGCAGTGATCAAAGTAGAAACTGAGAACTGTTAAGATTATTGTTAAAATTTATTAAGAGAGAAATAGAGATAAAAAGGGTCATTGTATCAATCCCCATTTGCACCTGCATCTTTAATTGCCTGTGCAGTTCTAGTTCAAAAATAGTATGGTAGAACTGGAATAGATCAAATAAAAATCAATACAATTATCATAAATAGTAGGAGGGCTTTGAAAGGGATCGTGGTTGACTCAGCTGGGTTTCTTCAGTCTGCAGGGAAGAAGAGATAATATCAAAGTCTATGTAAAATCTTCAGAGATCCAAATAAGAACCAGGAATCCAGACTGCTCACTGACTTACCAGACATGAGAACTGAGCTACAGAAAATGAAAGGAGAACTTGGAAGGTTCAAAACAAACAAAAGGAGATAGTGCTTCATTCAGTCTATGCTTAAGCCAGAAGTCTTTGCTTAGGATACAGTGGGTACCAAAACTTTGCATGAGCTTAAAAAGCAACTGGAAATTCATCAAAGACTCGTGATCTAACTCAGCAAGTTCTTGACTTGTAAGTTGCTGGAGCTGAAAAAACATTTTGGGGAAGTACAGAACGTGTTTTCTCAGTTCTTTCTGTCTTCCTACTCACATCTGTCTGAAACTGCTGGGTGGGGTGGAGCTTTCAGCCAACCCAATATCAGATTTGTAGATTTAGGATTATTTTTACCTCCCAGCTCCCGATCATCCAGCTGTCATAATCTCCCCAGACTATTTCTGGTCATTAAGTAATTGCATAGGGCCTTTGTACTGCTTTTTGTTTTGCCTTTCAGTGTATTCACTGCTTTTAGCACTATATTTAAGCCCACATTGATTTTTGGCACTGCCTACTATTTTGAGAAAAAAAAATCTCATTAAAATCTTTAATGTGTTCTTCCCAGAAGCATTAAAAACAAATTATCTCTTGTAGGTGTAGTACCTTTCTCATTTCTGGGAGAATGCAAGTCATCTGTGCAATCCTAAGTACAACCTACATGGGAGGAGTGATAAGTAGTCTGCTGCTCTGGAGAAAAACAATACACTGTGTGGTGAAGAAGTCAGTGGTCTAAAGGGGTGGATGCAAATCAGGTTGTTATTGTTCAACCATCTAAGCTGGCTTTTTGAATTAATGTTAAACAGAATAGAAATATTCATACTTCCCATTTCAACTGGTGCAGACAGTGGCTTAGGACTGTTGGAGTGTAGAAGTATCAATATAAATATTTAATTTATATTGATGGTAGACTGGGTATGATTTGTGTCCTTTTGAGTTTCTTTTCCCTAGCAGAAAATATTTTCATGCAGTTCAGTGTTTTAAGTCTATTAATAATTGTACAAAGCCTTAACAGCAGAGATTGTAATGTATATATTAATAATGCATTTGCAGAGAAAAATATATTAATGCTTTTCTAAGTGCTCAATTAAGCAATTACCTAATGCCACAAAGCATTAGTAACAGAGAGCAAGTATAATCTTAAATTGTTTTATGATACTGTAGATGTCCAAGAGTTTTTCTAAGAAATTCAAGAGAGGAGCACATGCAGTGAAGCCGGCTTTGTGACAAACAGCTTTGGGAGGTTGTCACAGCTCCTCCTCTGCGGCTTGGTTGGCCAAGGAGTGAACCATGGCCACAAGACTATCTGTGGTCTGCCACTTCCAGAAATATTAAATATGATCATAGCAGCCTGAGCCAAAAACACTTTTCTAGCTCCTTTCTCCTCCTTCTTTCTCCCTTGCCCCAGCCCTTCCTGGAAATGTCCACATTAAAGTAGAAAACTGAATCAATCTAAAACATCAAGTAAAAAGAACTGTAGATTTGTTTAGCAAGCTTTCTTTTGTATTTAAGAGAATTTCAGCTTTCTTGTTCTAGAACATTACTAATTCCTGTGCAGCTTCTGCAGCAGTTATCTTTAAAATGCAATAAAAATCACTTGATACAGTTTGTCAGTTTTTTCCTGAATTTGGTCTACAGGAATCAGTATATTTCTTCAGAGTGAAGTGCAAGCACTTATCACCTGCTGGTTTAAATTTCAACACTGTGATTTTGATCATCCTGTTTGCTTAGTACATCCTCTGTAACCTTTGGTATATATGAAGCAGGGGACCTAAAAAAAGAATTGTTGAATAGGAAGTATGTACACACCACAGACCCCACTCTGTTTTGTGCCCTTCTTTATCAGTTAAGCAAACTTTCAAGGCATGTTGTTTACCATTTAGTAGATAAGCTACTCTGCAGAGAAGTGAGGCACATTAAAAGCATATGGTAATTTGAGTTAGGATGGATTTCAGGAGTTCTCTTCTCCAATCTCCTTAAAGCAGGGCTGGCTCTGAGGTCTGACGAAGTTACACAAGATCTTATCCAGCTGGGACTTGAAAATATCCAAGGATAGAGTTTGCACAATCTCCCTGGGCAAGCTGCCCCACTGCTTGACTGTTGTCACAGTAAAAAAAGCTTTTCCTTATATCTGAATCTCTTGTGTTTCAACTGATGCCCATTATTTCTTCATTCTCCCACCATGGACCTCAAGAGCAGCCTCCTTCTTTTCAATGACCTCCTCACAGGAGGGCTGCAATCAGATCTCCCAAGCAATCCCTTATTTTCACCTTCATCCTTTCCTTTCCTGTGTACATTTAAATGTCATAGTATCTTGCAGCTAAGTCTTTGCAAGCCTGTGTTCATCCATGCCCATGCTCAGACACACAAAACACAGCCAGTCTGGGGTACCAACTTCACAGGGCAGAACCAGTGTCTTCACTGATCCATCCTGCTGTGAACTGAAAAGCACTGGTGTGAAAACCATCGCTCTAATCTTCACAGCAGCTTTGCATGAGGTGAACCAGATCTGCGGTTATCTAACAAGGCTGTGATTGAAGGAAACCCCCTGTACCTTCCCCTTGGCAGCCTCCAAGACCACTGCTGCTGCCTGAGCTGTGTTCCCAATGAGCCAGAGGCAAAAGAGACTTCCTTAGTGTGAGGAGCAGAATGGCAACTTGCTGTGAGTGCAGCTGAGCTGCCACAGCCAGTGAATGGATAAACCAGAGAACTGCACTGGGGCTCCAGCTGTCCTGCACAAACACTGGCACGCTGATGTGGACCTAAAGCTGTTGTAGAAGAGGAAAGTGATTTTTTAGCTCTGCTTCAGGGCTGGAAGGGCTTCTTTTCAGGCAGTGGTAAGATCTGGAAAACTGAGCAGATGTGCAAGCTGTTGATTGTGTTAGTGTACACTCTCAAAAGTGTTTTTACATAATATAAAGTCTAAGTTAACTCTGTCTGGGCATAACACATATCATGCATAACTGGGCAGCAATGCTACAACTGCTGAACTCCTGGCAGGTCCCAGGAGATGTCCTGAGATCAGTCTGTGTCTCTGCTTTGGGAAGAAGGGGATTTTTGCTTATGTGAGGCACTGAAGGGTGACCATTGACCTCCAACCAACCGAACACACCCAAACATGTCTGTTTTTGTTGACATGTGTTGCATTTTCTCTGCTTTCTGCAATCCCAAAGGAGTAATGAGGAGGAGGAAAGAGCTGATTTAGCATTGCCTGACAGATGCAAGAGCAATTACCAGAACCCATCAAGGCTCTTCTCAGCTGCAGAAAGCGTGAAGAGCGTATTTTGACAATGTGCCACAGGCAGACAGGGTCCTGCTTTGTGTTACGTTGAATAAATAGTGCCTGGCCGCCGTGTCAAGAGTTTATGCAGGGTTTTCAGGATCTGCTGAGGATCTGTTATTGAAAAGTTTCTTTTACTTCTCTGAACTGCATGACGAATTAAATATAGCATGCTCTGCACAGCACACAGTTTTACTGTGCCATAATAGGAATCAGAGCAGGACAAAACAATTAAAAGGCTTGAAAAAGAACAAGCAAAATGGAGACAGTGTGAGGAACAAAACAGAACAAACACTGTGGAGATGTGAGGCTGTTCTCTGGTGTCCAGAGGGGAAGGACACAAGCTCTGAGAGCATGAGGTTATTGGTACAGCACTGGGCATTTTTCATATACCAGCCACAGAAATCCCATGTGTGATCCCTCTTCTCCAGAAACAAGGCTATTATCTCAAAGTCTTACCCCAGCAAAAGTCTCCATTCCCCCACCTGTGCCAAGCCCAGCAAGGGTAGCATGATCTGGGACCTACCTGTCTGCCATCATGTGTTGATCATGCATGACAAGATCATCTTCTGCACAGGTCCAAACCATCTTCTCTATTATTTCTTTCTTTTCCCCCATTCTCAGGCTCGGGTTTGCTTTTAAGCAGTACTTATCAAGACAGGCCATTCCAAGTCATTGTTAAATCAGATTATTTTGGTTCAACATCTCTGGGGGAAAAGAATGTCCATCCACTTCTTCTCTGTAAATCTGGGGAGATGTTACAGAAAGGACCAGTGGGTGCCCATGTCTTGCCCTAAAAATACAGAGGTTGGAGGCAAGGTGTGCATTTACAGCTGGGGGCTCAGCTGTACTTCTAGGATCCCCCTTCGGAGGGTGGACTCACCTGCCATCCTCTCCACTGCAGTAAGACCACCAACACTTCCTGCATGTGGAAGATATCTTATCCTGAGAGCAGAAATGAAACTGCTCTTCCTAGAATTGTACAAATGGTAAATCACGCTCGCTCGCTAAAAACACTGAAGTTGTGCCAGGGTTGTGCCTACGCCAGGATAAATCAGCACTGAAAGATGAGAGCAGCATTGTTTGCCAGCTAGGCTGGTGAGCCAGTTCAAAACCAAGTGCCTTGAGCCAACACATGCCAGTTTTACCCTTCCCACTGCTGCCAAATGACTTGCTTAAGATGTGGCATTTCAGATGGAGAAACAGACTTATGTGGTTTTGATGCTGTAATAGATTTATGAAGAATTTTTCCTGCAAAAGCCTGTACCTGAAAACTCAGTTGCAGGATTGCCTGTAGGCATCTTTGGACCTTCTCCTTGCTTTGGATGTTCCATCTGTTTGTTTTTACTTTGACTTAAATTTGCATTGTCTATTCTTTCTATTTTTGTTTCCCTTGTGTTTTTATTTCTGTTTGGAAAAAAAAAAAAGCATCTTTGGAATGTGTGTTGGTTTTGAACACTCTCTGCTGCAAGGTTTGTTGCTGAGAGATTGTGGCTAAAGGCTGTGAGGTCCTGGGTGTTTAGATGCTGCCTCAGTGAAGCAGCAATGCAAATACACCTCTGTGGCCAGACCAAGAGAAAATACTGCAGGTTTATTCTTTGCTTTCAAGGCTGGGCTGAGTGAGGAACCATCAAAATAATTTGTGGGAAGCATGCTGTGTTTTAAAACATACACAGAAACAGATTTTGTTGTTTTTGCATTGTTTGTTATCAGAAAAAAGCTGTCATTCATGTCTCTTGAATATTATTTTTAAGCCTTGTGTAGTAGCACATGTGATCTCCATGAGCTGACAACTACAGGACACCAATTCTTCAGGAACATGGGGAGTACTTAGGATGGACTGACATACTCTGGAGCAGGTGAATGTGGCAGCAGTTCCCATTGCCTTGCTTTGCTGAGAGCTCTTTGCCTTGCAGATACGGAAGGATGTCACAGAGTCCCTTGTGATGTACCCCAAGGGCTGCCCATCTCTGCCCTGCATTGCAGCACCAAGTGTGACAGAGGGACCAGGGCTTTTCCTGGCTTTTCCTTTCCCCCCAGCAGTGCTGCAGTATCATCCCCTCCACCAGCATTGCTGTTTCCTGGCTCTATTCCCTTTTTGCCCATTATCCCCTCTATCCAAACAGCAATTCCCATCTCTCCAACAGTGCCTACAGCGCTTCTGTCCATGGCACTCTGAGCTGAGCCAAGAAATTTCCTTCTCTGGGATGCAACCCGAGGTCAAAACAAGCCCTTTTTATTTTGAGCTGAGACTTTAACTGGCCAGGAATCTGTTTGCTGAGAATGGTAGCAGAAAGAGAAGTCTTTCCAAAATGTATGGGAAATATTAATGCGGAAGAGATATGGTTGCTAAAATGCCCTTTTACAGGCATCTTTCTGATTTCTCTGATTAGAGACCAGTGAGCCCTTTCTTAGCCCTACAGTTAGTTTTTACAAAGAATTCCTTTTGTAGGCCTAGGGTGGTGTTTAACACCAAGCAGAGCAGAGCTAAGGCACGGCAGCATCGCTGTGGTGGTGCCGGTACCGCAGCACAACAGGAGCAGCTCAATGACACTCCAGTCGTGCCTCTGAAAGTGCTTCCAGTTCACTTGTCAGGAGGTTTTCTGGCACAGCTGAAAGCAAGGCAACAGGCAGCAAGCTTTATCAGTAGGACTTCAGGGATGTCAGCCTGGCCTTTGGTGTTCTAATCCCTTGTAAAGATTATTGCTGCTTTAATTAGGGGTATGAACTTTTCTGTTTGCATGAGGTTTTCTTTTGCAGAGGCATCTTACCAGGAAAGCCACAAATATTTTAGTATAAACATCCTGACATCATTATAGTTTATTTCCCTCCCAAATGGAAGTGCACTTATGTCACTATTAAAAACTTACTGTCCTGAAGTTTACTAGTTTAAAAGCATTAGACAGAAAGCAATGTATTAACAAGCACAAGGGTGAAGTGGCTTCAGGGGAAACCCAGAATTGCTTTTTATCCTAATTTTCTGTTCCCTAATGAACAGCAGGCACTGAAGACATTTACCACCACTGTGGCCATAGGGGCCAGGCTCAGTCTTTAAATGAAAAGATGTTTTCTGTGGATTACTTTGATTGAAATATTGGTGGGACACACTCCCAGAGCATTTGCTGTCCCTCAACAGATTGTACTCACTGTGGTAATGTTGACAAACATGTCTACCACAGCCAGTAATGAAAAGACATTGTAAAATTCATTGCAAATGTCCTCTTTGATTTTAGGAGATGTTTGATGCAACACATATGATCCTAATAATAGTATGGGGTATTATCACCCTGCTGCAGACCTTGCTACATGAAGCAGAGTCAATCCCACCTTAAGCATGCCTATTTCTCTCTGCTGCTGCCAAAGGAAGCCCAGAACGCCTGGCTCAAATATCCACATCACTGTGGGAGGCCTGGAGGGTGGGTCGGATAAACCTCAAGAGAAGCCAGCATCAAATTTCAGATAAACAAGGTCAGGCAAGCAGATGCACAGACCTTGTCTTAAGCCTTGAGCAAGGTTGAACAGTATTAAAAGACTGGAATGGAAAACTGGGGGGAAAAAAGCTCATTTAACTAGTATTTACAGGAACAGGGATCTGCAGAACTGGAAATGAAAAATGTGATGTTTCAGATGGCTCATGCAGTAGTGTGACAATGAGTCACCTTATCACAGTTTTTCTTCAGCAGCAGCAGCAAGCAGAGATAGAAAAATTAATCTGAGTTCAGAGGGAGTCACCAGTTTGTAAACCACACAGAAGAGCCATAGAATATGGCTATTTAAATCAGATTAGATTTATAAAGGTCACTGATAAAGTAATTGTATTCTCTAGTAATTATATCTGTATATTGCTGATGACTTACCCTGTGTTGGGGATTGTGTTCCTTGCTTCTGGTGAAAGATATGAAGAGTAAGGTGGATAAGTGTCTTGGAAAATGAGGTATTTGGCTTTCTTTCAATCAATATTTCAACTATTTAATTAGTGGGAAGAAGACAGAGCTCAGTTTACTTACCAGCCACCTTTACTTAACCCTTCTAAAAAAACTGGAGTTTTAATACAGCAGCAACTCTTATAAAAGATCTGGTGAAGATTTCATCTAATTCAATGTAAGCACCCTTGGTGCTTCCTGTCTTTGCAAATAACATGGTTTGATATTGCTCCTGTCATCTCATTCTTCACTGGGGATGAAGCTGGGACAAAGAGAACTTCCAATAAAGTCCCAGAAGTCTCAAACCATGAAAACTTCTCAGCACCAGCTTCATAACCCCCTAGAAGGGCTGGGTAAAGACAATGGCTGTTGGTATAGGTCTTGTTTTAGCACCTGAGAGCAGCAACTCCATTTTCTTTTTAACTTCTGACTACAATTTGTTTTGCACTAAATCTGCCATTGCTTTTCATTAAACAGAGGTCATCTAAAAAAGACACAAAAATAAAACTTAAAAATTTAACGACCCATTATCATCAGTGGCACACTAAAAATGGTGTTGCACATGTCCCTTTAAGTGACATTTCTCCAGCCATCCTGTAGTAAATTGAGACTAACCAGTGTCTTGCTCCTCTGGCTGTCTACTTAAAATGACACTGCCAAAAATATCTGCAACAACAAGACTTAGCTGGGAGACCGGTTTGTCATCTAATACAACAATCCTGTCATTGTTTTACACTTGCTTTTTTACCTGATGCTCTTCATGCAGGTGGCCAGATCCTTCTCTGTTCCCCATTTTGAGGGCAAGTTGTGGCATCCCTAGGCATCAGTGGTGGTCCTTGTGAAATACAGTTGTTCCCCAGCAGTTGTTGTGGCTTCTATGGTAATAACAATAATTCAGAAATAGGCCTCATCTTTAAGGATGGAGCTTACTTTGTTCAGACCTGCCAGGTAGGGCACGTGCAGTTCTCTGATGTTCAGTTTTGACTCATCTACAGCTACTTTTTGTCTCTGCAGGCACTGGAAGATTGTATGAGGAGATTTCAGTATACAGCTGCAACAAACATTCTGACCTTCCTGACGTGATTTACTTTCTCCTCACAGCTTGGCAGCATCCCTTTGGTTTGACTGCCATGAGAGTGTCTCCCACATTAATCATGCTGCTTCCCAGCCTGCACAGTGTACCCAGCTCTGCTCTGCTCAGACCACCATGCATGCCTGGCTTCGTTTCCAGCAGCTTTCTGGATGTGCCTTCTGTTTGCCTTCAGCCTGCTTGGTGTGTCACACTGAACAAGGGATGCAGCACACAGGTGAAGCAGAAAGTATTTACTTTCTCTTTCCACACTTACACCTTGCTCCTTAAATCCCCCTTTCCCAGATACCATTTCTGGGATTATCACAGCAGCAGTGACTCACTGCCACCTTCTTGTCCCTCAATTCTCTTTGTTCATGAACAAAAACTCTTCACCAGAACCTGTTTTCTCGGAGCAGGACCTTGTTCAGCTGACTGCACAGTGACATGGCACTCCTGCTGATAACAGCACAGACACACACCCTCATCTCCCTAACAGTGCTGGGTCTGCAAAAGGCTCTGCTGACTCCTGTCCTCCCTTAGTGGTGTCTCTCAGGTGACTTTTTCCCAGGTGGTTTCACAAGGCTGAGGTTTCCTCTCTGCACCTGGTGATGCTCTGCCTGCCACACCACTGGTTCATCAGCATGGGCATGGTCTGCAGTTTGTGCTGGCTGTGGTTTCTGCCCAGATGCTTTCCTGCCCAGAGCAGCAGCAGACACTGGTCTCTTTGGTGTCTGTATGGAGTGGCCGAGTGGCTGTTCCCATCTCCTCCTCACTCATTGCCTGTTTCTATTTCTCTTGGGGCTTTATATCCACATGCTTGGCTTCTTAGTAAATTCTTCCTTGCTTTTCTACTTCTCCCTCTCATTTGGATTTATGTTTAGCTTCCTGATTTCTGGAAGAGAGAGTTGATACTTGGCTGGGAAGAGGCCAGGAGCCTTTATGGATCAGTTGGAGAAGAATTCAGTTCATCGAAGGAACGAGGAGGCAACGAGTGACCAGGTTGCCACTTCCAGAGGGGTAGAGCAACACAACAAAGATTTCCCCATCTGTTCAACCTCATCTTCTATAAGTCACATGCATCCCTCAGCAAATGTACTTATTAAACCCTAATTAATGACGTCTTGGTGGTTTGGAGGGCACTCTCCCATCCTGCCCACTCACTGCCATGTAATGATAATTTCGACTTTACTGATTATCTTTAACAACACCAATTACTGGTCAGGGATGGCAGCATTGCTTAAAATGATAAAAACGTTGATATACTTTCACTCCTTCTCTCCTTTCAGGGAGAAGAAAAAGCAAGCCCTTCATTAAAGTGCTAAAGACCACTTTAGTGGTAAAGAAAGAGCAGCAGAAGAAATGGGGTGAGCTGAATCTGGACTAACTCAGATGGGAAGCTCAGGTGATATTTGCAGCTATAGCCATGGGTGGTGTGCACCAATGTGTTCTCCTGCACTACAAGGGTTCTTAACCTGTTCCAAATCTTTCTTAAATTGTTATAGCTTCTGCCTGCAAATTACTGAATTCTAGTGTAATTGATTTAGGAAGGGTTAAATTGGGTTAAGTACATCTCCATTATGTACTCTTACTGCTTTAATTAGGTCAATTTAAAAACAATTTAGAAAAGTTGCACCGACTGGTTTCATTAATGTAGATCAGAGTCCACATAGGATGAAACAGCAAAATAATTCATTCAGTCATCAATTCATCATTTTTTATGGCCAGATATCAGATGGTCTAAATTTATGGTTTTGTTAAGAACAGCTGTGCTGGAGCATACATATGTGCTGGGAATTTATTGAGCTGAATTTGAGAACAGTTTTTTCCACCATGCTTCCTTAGACTCCCACCTGGCTGGGTTTGATCTCCTTGTCTCTGAGGGGAAGCTTGCTGGAGGTGTTGCCAGCAGCCACAGAGTCAGCAGCATTAGCACCAGCCTGTAACTCTGCACAGCCCTCAGCTGGCTCCACCAGGACCCTTTTGAATCAAGAACCTCCCTGCTTTGTACACTGCCAACATCCTGATGGCACAGTTACCTGGTGAGGGTCAGACCTGAAGCCTGAAGCAGCCTTATGGCTGGTGAGAACGGGATGTAGAGGAAAGCACTTCCAGAATCACCTGCACTGCACTGGATGCTGGTGGATCCAGAGGCAGGGAGGAGCATCACATGGTGCTTACTCTAAATTCAGCTCTCCACTGCAAGGGATAGCCCTGCACCCCAACCATGGAACCTAAATAGGAAGGATAATAGTGCAGACTGAAGGAAAGTGAGAGACCATTTTTTCCACCTCCTGCCTCAAGCCAGGACTAACTATGGCAATGGCATTTCTGAGTAGCTAAACCTGCTAGAAAGGAGATGAAGGTGATGAAAAAGAGAAGCTGTGAGGACCACTGGGCAGAAACTCTGGGGCTCTTATCTCCCAACCCAGCAGCCTGGACAAAGAAGTCAGTGAAATAACAGGCTGCACTGAACCCTGGGGCAAGGCAAAATCAGAGGGGCAGGCTCAGAAAACCAGGAAAACCCCATGGCTGGCTGCAAGGGTCTGTAGCATGGTCATGTTCCCCAGAAACAGAAAGGGAGACCAAGGCAGTGCATCACAGCACAGAGACATCCTTCTGAAAGCTCATCTTCCCCCAGAGCTGTAGCAGTTTGGGAGCCAAAACCACTGAGCAAAGATACAGTTCTTTGTGTTTCAACACTGCCAGTGTCAATGGCCAGAGACTGAGAAAAGATAAAGAAAATATTGAAACAACCTCGTGACTTAAAAGATTTGGTGTTTTTGTGGTGGGACTGCATTGGGCTTGGTTAAGGTGTGGCAGGAGCAGCTCCCTGACACCACTGTTGTGCAGATGATGTTGTGCAGTGTTATAAAATGGAAACTCTTGTTGGTGTGTATTGGGTGAAATGATATTGCCCTGAACCAGTTAATTGTGCCAGCATCAAACAATTGTAAAATGCCACCATAAAATCAGCCTGAAGTCTCCTCACCATGGCTTCAAACAGCCACACACAACTGGCTCAGGCACAGGGTTTCATCTGGCAACCCCAGAAAAATACCTACTCTGGGTCTAGTCAAAAATATCCATAGCTCAGTACAATTTCCAGCACTAAAAAACAGAGCAGGGTGAGGGTGATCCTTTCTCTGTTATTATTTCCCAGATTTTGGCCATAAGTGATGGAAAGATTTCCTGAAGCAGAGGCTGAGGTAACCAGGCCTGCAGGCCCCACAGCTCCTGGGAGCCCTGCTCTCTATGAACTGGCCTAATCTCTTCTTAAACCCCTTCAGAGTTTTCACCACTGACAGATCTTGTGGCAAGGATTTCCTTGGTTTAATGGTTGCTGGGTGTGAAATGGTTTCCTTTTATGTGAGTAAAGCTGTTTCTTGCCAAGCTCCTCCAAAGGCAAAGCCTGCGGTGTCTGGGTGAGAGCCCTGGTGCTGCTGCTGGGGTGGAGGATGTTCAAACAGCAAGGGTCAAGTTCCATGTGCTCAGCAGCTGTTAAAAATATGTGTGGGAAAGGACTGGGAATTTGGGAAATCATTCACCTGACACTTGGGCCAAAGTATGAATGAGCTGCAGGGGAAGTGAGAGGTTGTTGCCATGGTGCACCCATCTGCCTCTGGCTGGGCATTTCATATCAAACCTGGAAATGGGGAGGGAAGCCAGAATATCCCAGGTCAAATTTTGCATGATTTTTCAGGTGTGTGTTTCTCCACTGAATGCAGATACACCAGAGAAGGAGCCTTTCCTTATAGATAGTCAATAATTAAACATTAACCCAGAACTGGTGATTTTGAATTCTCAGCCAAATAAGTGTTTGGGAAAAATACTCTGGGTGATTTTATCTCTCCTCTCTTGGTGGTTGGATCATCTTGTTCTCCACACCCAGCCAAACTTTCCAGCTGCAATGTTTAAACTTCATCATGAATCACATTTTCCATAGCTTTCCATCACTCAGATGTGTCTTTTCCAATGCAAAGCTCTGGTTTTCCATCCTTAGCAGAGCCAGAAAAGCCACAGCATTAGACTCTCCAAGGAAATTCCTCCTTTACCCCTTAGTCAAACTGGATTTAAAGGCATCCACATGTGCAGTGCCATGAGGAAATCAGTCTCAGGTGCTTCACAATTGCTCATTCCCAGACTTGCAAAGGCACCATGAATAAACTGCCTTGCTGCACACAGTGTCAAAGCAATTGAGCTGACAGGTGTCCAGGCAAATTTCGAGATTATTTGCATAGAGTTATTGCTCTGCAAAGAAATCACTGTGATTAACTTCTTCATTACTGGGAAGTCTTTTATTTATTTGTATTTATATGCATAATTGTATGCATGCTCAGAGCTGCACAGTTTGTTTAAAGCTGGATCACTGGGTCCAGTGCTTCTATTCTGATTTCCTCAGGAATATTATTTGCATCTCCATCTTTTGTGAAAAGTTGAAGGGATGCATCAAAAAATATGTATATTGACATACATATATAAGCACACATACATACATTTAGACCATAGTTTGGAGATAACCTGTTATGCTTTTGCTAACAAAAAGGGACCACATTGAGAATTTAAAAATAGTTAATTTTAAAAAGAGGAAGGATCCGTGAGAACACAGTGTCTCTTCTAAGAGCCATAAAAAAGGGTTTGTGTCTCAGCTTAGGGGCAGGACTTTTAAAAATAGCACAGTGCAGTACAATTAGCCCATCATTGTCCTCACTATATTTCTGAGCCTGAGTGCAAACTGCCTGGTGTTTCAGAGCTGGCACCTGGCAGAATCCAACCATAAAGTGTCCCTGGAGAAATTCTCAGCTGCCTCCTACTTCTCCTACCTGCTCCCTGGAGCAAAACATGGGAGCAGAGCATGATGGAGAGCAAGAAAACAGGGTGGAATAGGAAGAGGAAGCAAAGTGCTTGCAAAGCTTTGTGCAATTAGGGACTGTTCCTGAGGAGTGAGGAGAGCTTCAAAATCTGCCTGCTGATTTGTAATTTGTTGTCAGCTTTGCATACAATATTTAATTAAAGTCAGCTACTGGCATGTCCCCATTGATAGGACAAGGGGTAATGGTAATTGTTTTAAACTAAGAGGGTCAATTTGCATTAGATATAAGGAAGAAAATTTTTTACAATGAAGGTGGTAAAACCCTGGCACAGGTTGCCAAGAAGGGTGGTGGATGCCCTATCCTCAGAAACATTCAAGGCCAGGTAGGACAGGGCTCTGAGCAACCTGGCCTAGTTGAGAACGTCCCTGCTTATTGTGGGGTTTGGACTAGGTCATCTTTAATGGCCCCTTCCAACCCAAATCTTTCCATGATTCTGGGATTCTTTTTCATGAGCTGTGCTGGGAAGGAGTAGGTGTTATTTAAAACTGTGGAGTCCCTCTCCAAGGAAGCCTGCCACACATGGGGACATCTCAAGCCACTGTCAGGGTGTGACCAGCACTGGGGCACTGCTGTCCTGCACACACCTCCACAGAGGGGAGGAGAAGAAGCAGCTCTGCTGCCCTCCTGCCCTTTGCTCTGCTCAGTTGGCCACACTGCCTGCAAAGCAAGGTGATGGGTTTGGGCTGGCTCTGATCAAACCCCTGCTCACTGCAGCTGGGTTTAGCAGGGTGAAATTCTGCCTAAGGCACAAATGAAAGAATATTTTTGAATTTTATATATATATATATATAAAACATATATATAAGTTATATATATAACTTATATATATTATGTTATGGTATATATATTATATTATATTATATTATATTATATTATATTATATTATATTATATTATATTATATTAGTTAACACAGATGCTTGTATTAGGATCCAGACCAGTAGTGAGGAAATGAAAGCAGGAAGCCCTTTCTAAAGCTACTCTCCTGCCCTTCAGCTTCCCCTTCTTCCTCCCAGCTGTGCACCACCCATGTTGTGCCCCAACTCAGCACTGGCATTTAAGCCCTGGATTAAGCAAGTATCAGATCCTCATCACATTCTTTTTTTAAGTTTGTTTTTTCTTCAAAAACAGCCTCTGCAAGCCTTGTCCTGTCCCTAGTCCTGGCATGTTTTAGGCCTAGGAAGTGATTTCAGACAGCTCTGACAAAGGAGTGCAGGTCTGGGGGTTTAATTAATGAAAGGTAGTGAGGGCCAAATCAGCAGCAGGACAATCAGCTGCACATCTGTGATATCCTCAGCACGTGTTGACTCACAGCCCAGAAACGGGAGACAGGCACCATTGGAGGTGATGCCTGAGTCATGGGTAACATGCTGAGAGGTGGTGGGAAGGATGGGGATGCAGCCAGAAATGTTTCAAGGGGGACACTAGAGAAGCTGCAGAGGCAGCAGGACTGAGGGTGGTGGGGAATTCAGGGTGTCTCAGCCTTTGCTGACCCCTCTCTGGCTGATGCTGTGAGAGCTGTGTTGACTACCAGCCCTTTCTGATGTTACCAAAGCAAATTCCATGTATTGATTTATCCCAGACAGTAAAACCTCACCTCTGGGTCTCACATTTTGTTCTAGAAAGTAATAATTAACTCTCTCATCTCACACTGGGTACAAAGGCCTGGCCACTTTTTGAGGGCTGGGGGAGCCAGGCTCACCCAGCAGTGCAGGGGAGTTTGGAGAGGGTAGACATTGACTTTGTTCACCATGATGGGCCAGCATTTGCCCTTCACATCTTTAGCAGCAGATTTTCCAAGCAGAAAGAAAGTAATCCTTACCTGGGAAAGGCACTTTCCTGGCAGCTCCCACCAACCAGAAGAGTGGTGACAGGATGGGGTGGCTTAGAAAGGACACGGGTGGCAAAACCTCTTTGTCAAAACTGTCAGCAGGAGGTTGGTGGCCACAAAAGTGCTCAGGACACAGCCTACCTCATGTACCCATGGCTACAAACCCACTTGATGGTTTGATCTTTTGTGTCTTGAAAGCCTATGGTATCTGGATTTCCATCTTTCCATTGAAAAGAGGTTTTCTGGTTTGCCTGTCAGAAACTCAGATCATTAGTTCTTCTGTTCATTCACCTATGTCATTTTCAATTTTCCAAGGTCTTTACTACTAATTAAATGAAGTGTTTGCTTCTTTTTATTATTAATGATCTCAGATATTCATATTCTGAGCCTACCTGATACCATAATATTTCTTAAAGGTAACATCTTTTTGAGTTTACTTTGTTTTCTGCCTTTAATGATCTGGGTTCTTATGGTGAAGTCCTTAATAGCAAACATCACAGTATGAAACTTCTTTCAAAAAAAAAAAATCCCAAACGTTTTCAAGAAATTAAAACTCAGAGAGATTTCCCCCAATACCACATAATATAAATTCATGACTGTTACCACCACAGGAGTCATCTAAGCTGAGAAAAAATAGAAAAGGTCAAGGGTTGCACTTGATGATCTTGGA
The DNA here is from genome assembly GCF_012460135.2 of Molothrus ater. Lineage (NCBI taxonomy): Eukaryota > Metazoa > Chordata > Aves > Passeriformes > Icteridae > Molothrus > Molothrus ater. The sequence continues at coordinate 66,770,895 of NC_050481.2, forward strand.
GGTCTTGTCCAACCTAAATGATTCTATGATTCATTTTGAACATTTCCTTTAAAAGAATACCCACGAATCCCAGGAGGATAAAATATTTGCCTCACATGGCTTTGTAGGACTGTGTGGAATTAAACCCAGCCACCAACTTGGAGTCACAGTCAGAGGGGTCCTGGGAAACACAGACCCCAGGGCTGTAATGTTGGGATTGGCTGCAATGGATGAATCCCAGCCTGGCTTTACACTCCATGGCCTGACCAGGTGGATGTGCCATCAGTCATTCACTCTCCATGCAGGTCTCCCATTTGATCCCAAAATGAATGAGCAGACTCATTCTCATAAATAGCTTAGTATGAAAACAGTTTGGTAGGACAGATGTTGGCAGGAAACAGAAAAAAAAAAAAAGATAAAACCAAACTAATTTCAGTTCCTTGAATTTGACACAAAGGGAGGGACAGGTCTCAGTGTTGATAAGAGAGGGGGAAGCTTTGGGGCAGCACAAGGGGAAGGCAGCAGTGACCTGTGCCCTCCCTGGCAGCAGCACAGGGCACAGCACTCGCCCTGCCCAGAGCAGCAGCCTGGACATGAATCACAGCAGTGGTAGCCCTGTCATGGCTTTCTGGAAAGGATTATCACCACCAAGCAAGGGCGAGGCTTTTGGGAAACTGGGGTGCCAGGAATACAGCAGGGAAATGCAGTTAAACTGGACATGGTTACATTTGACCTGGCTGGACACTGAGCTGCAAGAGCTGTTTGTGCAAGCCAAAGCCACACCTATGAAACCTCTGCAAGTGGAAGGTAATGCTGAGAGAGGGACTCTAAAAGCACTGCCTGGGCAGGACTTGGCTTCCAGGGACCAAAAGAGAGATCTGAAGCCATGTGGTGGCAAAGAGTTGGGTCAGTGAGAGCCCTGTGGTGAAGGTAAAGGGGTGGATCCTCTTTGTGCTCCCACCACATGCTTTGTGTCACCCAGCTGCTGCTGGCCTGTTCAGCTGGAGCAAATCCATGGGCATGATCTCAGTCTCTGATGGAGGAAGATGAGTTTGTCATGATCTGGCTGTACCAGAGATAACTGAGCAGATCTGCAGCATGGTGGGTAGAGGTGTGGAAGCATCAGAACCTTAAAAGAGCTGTTACAGCAGCTCTTTCCTTCCCAGAGCTCTGGACCAGCCCCAAAACATGAGGCAAAGCCAAGAGTTTCTGCCTGAGCTTCAGTGTGGAAACCCAGGGCACTGGGAATATTTCTCTGTCTGCTCTGGGGTGCCCTGACCCCTAGGAGAGCACTGACTTTCACCCTCATTCATGGAGAAGTTTCCCAGACTTCAAGATGGACTAGAAACCACAAAAATGTGAAATAGATTACAGAGAGTAGTGTAGGTGTATCACTTGGTGAGAAATTGAGGTTTTGGGATTTTTAGTGTTTTGTGGATGGAAGCAAGATGGAGGGCACAGGGTGTCATCCTGGGTTTCTTCTTCATGCTTCTTCTTCCTTCTTCTTCATGGGTTTGGGTGGCATTTTGTAATTGGGCAGAAAAGTCTGCACTGTGGGCTCTGTGGGATCAGTTATTGGGTTAAAAGGGAAAATAATCCAGGTGTCACTTCTTAATTGGGTAGTTTAGTCTTAAAAGCCCTTGTAACAAGAGATTGTTGGCCATTTTGTGCCTTCTAATGAAAAGCTGCAGAACTCGTGGTTGAGAGATTGTTTTACTGATAAGAAATAATAAACACCTGAGTCTGAACATGAACTACTGTCTCAAGTGCCTTCAATCCAGACCCAGAGAAATGGATACTTCAGTTACTATAAAATAACATAAATTTGTCCCCAGTGCTGGTGTTTATGCAAAGAGAGGTTGAAATGGGTCCTTCCTGCTACTGCCCCTCTTAGTACCAGTCTGGGTCCAGCCTCAAACTCCTGCCTGAGCTTTACAAAAGCAGTAATTCAGATTCTGCTGTCTTTCCACTCCTGTAAAATCCACTTCTGTAGCTTAACCCAAAACTAAAGATCTATTAAATCACAGTTGATTTCTGTGGCAGGCTGAGGGCACTGCTCTGGTTTGTAGCCTTATTTACACTCAGGAGGCTGCTGGGGCTAAAATGCATCTCAAATTCTGCCTCTTCCTGAAGTAACCCCAGCTCCCAGGCAGAGCAAATACAGTATATCAGAAAGCAGAAGAATCCTGTATTGAAATGTTGCACAGAGCATTGATTTTTATTTTTTTTCAAGGGACAGCCCTGGGATTTTTCTGCAGAGCTGTTGTGCTGCCAGCATACAATTTGCTCTACTTGCCCTTTTGGTTTTAATGTCCCATTAATAATGCATCTCTGTATTTATTGCAGTTTGCATTACTGTTCCACTGTTACATCTTGATCACTCGTTATTCTGTCTGTAGTGCCAGGCAGGGCTCCAAAACCCAAACAACAGCAGCAGTTTTACTACAGACCAAGCCATGAGCCCCACCAGACCCCAAGCATCTCCACTGAGGGGGATCATTTATCTTCCCAAAGCTGGCAGGGCACACTGCCCCTAGGAAAACAGGAACAGCTCTACATCCTCTCCATCTCTGTGATCAGACCTAGAACTTTTCCAGGCCAGTTTGGACAGTCAGCTCTGGGGAGGGATCTAAGCCAGGAAACTGTAAAACATCATTAATGAGCAGCTTGCTTAATCCTGGCTGTGTGGCATCCAGTGTAACAGGAGCAGGAGCAGACTGGGATGGCTCTGGCTGACAGCTCAGCTCAGCAGTGCAGGCCTCATGGAGGATGCTCTAATGATGCCTCCCTGATCAATTCTGCATTCTGAAAAATGCTGCTCAGCTGCTCTTTGACCCTGTAGCCAGCAGGGCTCTGTAGGTACTGGGATTTCCCACCCTTCATTTCCCACCCTACAGCCCTCTGAGCACCCCACTGCACCCCTGTGGGTCTCCAGCTCAGCATCCAGGATTGGATATCACAGTACTGGTGTTCAATTCCCACTGGGAGCATCTTCAGGCCTCCTCAGACCTGTATTGCTCTGTAAATCAGAATTAATATAGAAAGGCAGTGCTGAAGGAGCTGGGGGGTTGCCTCACAGGAGAGTTATAGTACCCACAGGGCTTCATTACTCTCTTATCCCTGAGGACTTACCAGCCCTGTCTTTCTCATCACAGGAAAATGCCCTGAATCCTGGAAAAGACCCAATTGCAGTACTGTTTTGAGGCAGGATTTCTCTCCACCCTTCTGCATGAGGCTGCACAAACACAAGGAGAAAGGTTTCTCTGGTCTTCCAAGAAAGCCCTGGTAGCTTCCCCTTTCTTCCTCTGGGAATGGAGCTGACCTCCTTCTGCCCTTGTCCCTGTGAACAGCATGTTATTTCCAGCAGCAGCAAGGAGTTTTGGAGCAAGAAAATGGAAATTTTCCTGAACTGGTGGTTAGTGCACTCAGGAGGGGTGTTTGAAGCCCCTCAGGGCACTGCAGAGAGCCCAGAGCAGGGCTCCTGTGTCCTCAGTGACTGCCTGGGCTCACAGGCATGACCAGACACAGGTCACTGTCTTCCCTGGGTGCACTGTCAAAGAACTCACCTTTGCTCTCTTTTAATTGTATTATCCACAAAACAAAGCAAAATTCAGGGGTCTTTAGGTTGAAGCATCATTTTATCCATTCTATAAAAAACAGCAAAGCAAAGCAGGGACTGATGAGGCACAAAGTTCCTGCTGTTCCCCTCTGCCTGAGGGAGTTGGTTGCCATGCAGGAAGCTGTAGGAAGCAGAGCTCATTCTCCCCCACCCCTTCACATCCACCCCAAAGGCCAAGACTGCCACTTTCAGCTCCAAAACCTTCAAAACACTTTTTGGATCTCAGCCCTTAAAGGCAGTTCCTCGCAGATTCTCCCATCTGACCTAATCCCAGAGAAAGATTTTTGTCCTGGCTTCCTCTGCCTGCTGCCAGCCACGGCCTGGTCACCACAGTCTGACCTTGTGGGAAGTGTCCCTGAGCTGCCACATGCTCTCCCACTTGGCAAATTCCTCAGCAGATGAGGTTGCTTCCAGATTTCAGCACTTACTGGCAAGCATCAAGTGGTTTGTCCAGAAAGGCTCTGAGTGATTTAAGATCTCTGGGAGCTGTTTTGTGGCCACTGCCTGGTTACTGACCTACACAAGCACAGCAACATGGGAACCAGTGACCTGGGAAAACAAACTTTCCTGCTCCCTGTCTTCTAATATTTAGCTTTGCTTTTTGAGATGAAAGAACGAATTCCTATTTGTATTCATTCTCATTGCCCAATTTAGGAGTTTTTAATCATTTACTGAGAAAAACAAGCCTTCTATTATGATTGATTGGACTTGAACATAGCTTGCATTCCAACTCCTGAGCAAATAAAAGTTGATTCACTGTTACCAAGACACTGAAAACATTTGTTATCTCTGTCTTGAAGGTAACAAATCTGCATCTGCAAGTGGGTGTGAACCACAGAATCGTTTGGGTTGGGAGGAACCTTAAAGCTCATGTCACTCCAACCCTTTGCCATGGGCAGGGACACCTTCCACTAGACCAGGCTGCTCAGATCCCCATTCAGCCTGGCCTTGGGCATTCCCAGGGATGGGGCAGCCACAGCTTCTCTGGACAGCCTGGTCCAGTGTCTCACCACCTTCACAGGGAATTTCTCCCTTACATTTAATGTAAATCTCTTTTTGGTTTTGCCCATCACTCCCTTATTCACACCCCCTGTTAAGTACTGGAAGGCTGCTATAGGGGCTCCCAAAGCTACCTCCTCTACAGACTAACACAGTCCCAGCTCTCCCAGCCTGTGTGCACAGGACACACAGGCACATCTGTACAGCAGGACAGAACCCACAGCTTATGCCCTCCTTGCCAAAGCACATGGGACCAGATGAGGATCACTGTTTCCTCCTTCTGTTTGAGTAACTCTTGAGTTCTCCTAATTACAGCTTTCAAAAATCCTCTTCCCCAGCTTTCATATCTTCATACACTCAGCAGCCCATCCCTGGAGTGCACATTCAAGCTTATACCCTTTAGTTTTGCAGACAGATTGACCACTATTACTAATGGACATAAAGAAGGGGAGACAATTTGGAAGTTGCTTTTTCTTCCCTCATTCCTCCTGTGTTTCCACAGCATTGGGATATCCTGGCACCCTGAAGTGCAGCAGACAGCCAAGAGAAGGGATGGTTCCCTTCTTCCAGCCTTTCAATCATGATCTCCTCCTCTCTACAAAATCTCATCTACTGCTCACTTTTTGGGGTCCTTTATGCTAAAAGTGACTCTCATTTGTCTGTTGCAAATAATCACAAAGCAGCAAGAGCCCCAGTCATTACTGCAGCCTTTTTCCACACTGTTTGGGGGTAGGTTGTTCACACTTCTTCAAAAAGCACTGTACTGTGAGAGCAATGAGTGCCAGGAGGAAAGCAGACTTTAAAAATAAAAGATCCAGATGCAACAGAGGTTCATGGGATGTGAAAAAAAGGTAAAGTTTCCTAACCACATGAAGCAGACTTTTTTCTAGCTGTTTTCTGCACACACATGAATTCTAAGCAAACCCCAATTCCTTTCTCAGAAAGGGCAGTTGAGATGATCCCCAAGCCAATCTGCTCACACCAGGGATTAAGAGTAATTGCTACCTCAGCTACTTCTCCTTCACAGTATAAAATAAACCCATTTATATGCCAAAATATCCACCTTTCTCCAGCCTTGGAAATACGCCTCTCATCTGAGGTCGTTCCTCCCCCATCACTTTTGTCCATGAACAGGGACAGCCTCCCACTTCCTTTTTCTACCTAAGATGTTGTATTTGAGGCTTTCCTACAGTGCCAATTCTTTCAGTACAATCAGAATTGGGTTTTGGATCCTGGTCTGTGCCAACATTTCAGTACAATCAGAATCAAGTTTTGGATCCTGGTCTATGCCGATATTTTAAAGGCAACTCAACACTGAAAGGGAAAGTTGGATCATCCTGCCACAGCCTGAGGCCATTTTCCAAATGGCTTTAGCTAAGGAATCATCAGTGTTACTGGGAGCAGCACTGAGTAACCACTTCACTTGAATGAATGTGTTATTTAGATCAAGCAGTTCTGAGCACCAAGGATTTTCCTATCCTCCAGATAGGAAATGTGGCAGAGATGCTCCTCACTGCAGGACTCTGAAGATGTTTTGTGGATCCCTCAACAAAGAGTCTGTACCAGTACAGATGTAACCTGGAAGTAAAAGCCTTTTTGTACAATGCTTGTTCTTTCCCATCTGTTTGCTAAACTGTACCCAACTGAATCTCTCATGACTCTTTGCTGACTGATGTTTCTGACAACTACAAAGCAGGTGCTAAGACTGGAGAGAGACACAAGGAAATCTTTCACAGGGATTTCCAAGTGAAACTGGACACCTGCTGGGTTAAGGCATTTGTTAAGCTTCAGTGCAATTGGCAGGACATGTGACACAGCTCTAAGGGGCTGAGGCAGAACAGAGTCAGTCAAGGGACTCCAGAGAGGCTCTTTCACAATCCTAAATCAACAGGGCCCACTATCTGATCTGATCCCCTGCAGTGCAGCCCCCATGGAAGTGCCTCCCTCTGCTCTGGCACTCCCACTGGTGCAGAGGTACCAGTGAGAATAATCAGGCACTGAGATCTGTTAGAAAACTTGTCTAGATGGCAGTGAGCAAACTCCTAAGAGCTTTAGCTACTTGTGTGCAGTGCATCCTGATTAAAATAGAATATATAAATGAGTCTGATTTCTGAGGAGTGGCAAACAGCCCTGGGTCACATGATTTTAACAGCCAGCAGAGTCAAAAGTGAACTCCCCTTGGCAAACAACCACATAATATGGCATTCAGAACATTTCTTTGCAATTTCTTTTATTAAATATCCTCTTTGATACAGAATATTTAAGCAAAAATAGTTTACAATCTCTGTTTTGGTAATTCTTACATGAGTCTTTCGCATAGTCACTCCTACAGCAGCTCATGTTGGCATTTAAGGAATAAATCTTTAGCAAAAATCAAATCTCTCACTGTGTGAGATCTATTCTACCCAAAGAATTTAAAAGAGCATTGGAAAAACTGCGAAAACCCTGAATTCTACTCTTCAGTTAAAAGAAGTTTAAGAACTGTGTCACAGACACATTCTTCTTAATAAAATGAAGCAGCAGAATAGGAAAATGCATCCTCTGAAGTTTATACAAGCTCATGTCAGTGCACCCAAGGGCAGCAAAAGGAGAGGAAATGCCTCGAGCACAATGCTCCAGTGCAGTGCTGAGGTTCAGCACAGCAGTGCCCAGCTCCACCTGCCAGTCTGGAATGTTATTTCCAGTACTGGAAATCTGTCATGCTAATGACCATGTGGCAACTGGCACTACCCACCCTGATGGGATTCTGCCCCACAGAAGTCAGACAGCATAAACAGATTCTGCTTTCACTTCTGCCTGCCAGAACAGCTGCACAGCCTGAGACCCAGACTGACTCCTGCACTTTATTCTTTTCTATGTAAACAAATAGCCTATTTTTTTTTACATTGATGAGCTGTAAATAAGTGTTTCTTTGGATCAAAATACTCATTAAATAGATAAGGCTCATTGGGTATCCAGATAAAGAAACCTGTTGGCACAGGAAAGGCATCTGGAGACACAGCACATGCCCTCACTGTGTAGCTGTGGAGCACATGCAGCTCTCATGATGAACATTTCAACCAGATCTTTAAGTTTCCACCAGAACTCTATGTCAGGGGCTGCTTGAGGTCAAACAAGCCAGTCCCTCCTTTGACAACCTTTCCAACCACCAGGCAGGCCGAAGGGGATCGCAGCTCATCGTGGGCACCTGCAACAGAATTCAAACAAATCCTATCAGGAGGTTCCCAAAGGATTCTCCAAGGTCAGTGCTGGAAAGAAATCGTTTTGGTTTATGTGCAAGAGGCCATCTGGTTCAGCACCCCCAGGTTCAGAAAGGTTCTGCCACCTGCTGTTCACACTGAATTGGGATTTCTGGGAGTTTAGAGGCCAGAACTCTTTCTAATCCTCCTACAACTACTATCTCAGCCCCATCTTTGGTGCAAGCAAATAATTAGGCCACACATTACTAAAACCTCCTGATTCCACATGGAAAGACAAAACAGTCTGAATTCTAAGAGAACACAGATTTGACCTTCCAGTGAACACATCCTGGTGACTAAATAGGTCACTAAAAAATACATGTGAGGCAAAACCAGAAAGATTCCCTTGCCATTGCTGCCTTTTTCCTTTGTTAGCATGAATCCCTTTGATGTGTATTTTAAATCCCTCTGGCTAGATATGAAGAGAACTTTTCACTGGAGAGACATTCCATGAATTCCTCTGATTTTGTGGTTACTCACTGTAGCGAAATAGTGTCGCAGAAATTTGGAAGCACTCCAGATGACATGTCTGGCTGGGATTGTTTTACTTCCACTGTTTTTGTAAGCAGTCAGGCTGGTTTTCATTCATCCTAACTACAGCAAGCTGCAAGTTTATCATTAGCACAGTAGGAAATTGGAAATAAAATTGGTAAACTTCTGCTAAGTCTGGTTATCTTTCTTCCACTGAGCAAAATGTACTCAGCCTTGCATCATGCAGGGGGTGGGGGCAGGAGCACACACACAGCACTGTGTATGGCATGTGCTCACTGCTCTGATCTCAGCCACAGCTGGATAGCTGCTCCTAAATGTGTGTCAGCTGAAGAAAAAAAAAAGGCCCCTTTGTTAGATGGTTAAACAGGACAGTCGTGCTGCCCTGTTTGCTCATGTGATGTGAACAAAGACTCATTCTCTGAGCAAACAGCCCAGGGATCTCTCTGCTGATGCAGTTTGCTCCCTGCACAAGGAGCCCTGCTGAGCAGCCTGTGCTCACCTCAGCTGTGCACGTCCTCACAAACCTTCTCCTTTCCTTCCTACTGCTTCCCACTGCTCAGGGCATCAGCCCCAGGCACCCTCTCAGTGTCTCTTGAACTGTACAATCAAGTTATCAGTTACATTAAAGCAAATTAGATCCAGGCTGCTGCAATCCCCATTATGACTGATTTCCAGCATGGTGAAATCATTAACTCCCTCTGCTTGTAATCAGTGCAGTTCCAGCCAAGCCACCCTGCCCTTCTGTCAGCATTCACTGAATGTCTTCATTCATAGTATTATCCATACATTACATTTCACTTGGCAAAAACCGCTCTGATTTAATGTCTAAGTCACTATGTGATACAACAAAAATCCAGAGGGTGAAACTGAGTGAGAAATATCCTCTTCTCTCTAATTTCACCCTGGATTTACACTTTTCCTTCACAATTTTCAGATTAATTAAGTCACTCATAACCAATGCTATTAATTAAAACCCAATCTTTCTTCCCAGAGAAGGTATAAAACAGCATTAGCAAAAAGGAATTCAGTGATAGAAGTATTTCTGATGTCAGTGCAAGGCAGTTTAGGACAGGAGCTGAAGAGATCATGTTGAGAGCAGTCCCCATTTGGAACTGGAAGGACACAGCACAGCAGCATCTGCAAAGCAAGCATCTGACTGGCAAGTGACAGAAACCAAGTCTGTTTGCAAAAGGGAGATGTAATTAGTATCCAAAGGCTGAGATCACAAAAGCTGTCAAATGACAGACTTAAAGCATGAGGTTTTTTTGATAGAAGGCCTTAAATGTAGATGGCTAATGCTGCTCCAAACATCCTAAATGATCCACACAGCCCTGTGATCTCTACACCTTGCAGAGAGGCAACTGAGGCAGAAGGATACTCTTGGGAATCTCAAATGGCACCAGAAACCTACTATTAGACAAATGAGTCTGACTCTTTGTCTGTGTTTGAGGGGAAAAAGTGAAGATAAAGTGCTAAATCAGAGTAACAGCCAGGTCTGTTCTCAAAATAAAATGCTGAATAGCAAGGCTGGAAAAGATATGGAAGTTATAACACAGGCACAAAAACAAAGTAGAGAAGACAATTTTAATAGTAGAGACAGAAAAAGGCAGATTTAGTGGTCTGTTATAAAGCTTAGCTATAACAAATCTTAACAACCTTAAGGTTTGCTGTAAAAATGCCCATCTAATTCTTAAAGAAAGGAGTCACAGACCCCATAGATTCCATGTGGGAGCTGGATTTATTTAAGCTGACAGAATTTTACTAAAAACATCTGGAACATTTTCCTAGGCAAGGGCTTATTTTAAATATCTGCCTCTGGCATTTTTTCTAATGCCATTATGCACTACTCAAAATATTGGAAAGTTATGAAACCAAGCATATGTGAAATCCTGCAGCAAGAGATCTCAAACTAAACCATTTACCCATCATTGTTGCATCCTTCAAGAACTTGTAGCTGGTTTCAAACGTCATCTGCTGAAGAGGGGAGGAGTTGGACTGAATTCCAATGCGATTCAGTGGTTTGTAAATTCCTTCAAAACACATGTAATCTGCCACAAGTGAAAGGTGTCGAGGGTCTACCACAATTCCTTAAAACACAAGGAAAACCAATCATCAGAGCATTCAAGGGCTGAATCTGTGGGGCTTTTTAAACAAATCAGGTCTAAAATAAAGCCTTTGAATCCAAGCAGCTTGGAGAACATCTCTATTAACATTCTTCTGGCAGTGTCTCTGGTTTAACTGCTCCCCTCAAATCTCCAGGAGAGGCAGACCTCATTCTAATACAAAACAGTGTCTCTCCAAACTGAAATGCAAGGAATGGGAAATTGCAATGTCAAGAATGCTGTAAGGCAGCAGAGTTTCTCTACATAAAATCAGCAAATGTCTGCACCATCTTTGTTTGCACAGAAGGGGATCCCACATCCATCCATCCATCTGGGAGGGACAGAGCTGCTGCCTCTCACCTGGTGGCCTGGATTAGCTGGGCCCCAGAGTCAGAAAGTCTCTGATGTCCTCTGTGCATGACATCAGGCATTCACAGCAAACCCTGTTCAGGCTAAAAAAAAAAGGACTTATTCCTAAATAACACTTGTGGACTCAGTGTAATGGGGGTCATTAACAGCTCTGTCAACATTTACTGAGCAGTTCTTGAACAACTTGAAGGTCAGACCATTCTGGGCTGCCAGCTGGCAAATCTGTTTGCTATAAGTGCTTGCTAAAATTCCCACTGTATTAATCTTCCCTATTTTCAATAGTTTATTTCACAGCAGGACTCCACTGCAGTGAGTGCCTATGAAGCCATGCAGCCTCCCCTGGCTGGGCTCTCAGAATCATCTGAGAGAAGAACATTCAGACAATGCAGTGCAGCTGTTTTAGGAAAGATATAAAACCTCAGGAGCCTGGGTTCCCATCATTAAAAAGGCAAAGTGAGGCAAGGTTGATCTTCTTCTCAGGGCCACAGCACAAGTCTAACAGTTGACTTCCTCAGACATTAATAATTAATTGGTCTGAAACATGCAGCTTGCAAAAGATATACCAGAATGGAAGAACTCTGTGAAGGGGGAATAAATTCAACCTCACCTATTTCCTACTGATTAAAAGAAACCTAATAATTAACTAGCAAGGTCTTCACAGAAGACTCTGCAATAATTAAAACAATGAAAACCTACAACCTAAAAATAAATGAAAAGATCATGCAAAACCATAACTGAAAGCGTGTGGCTGCATTTTCCTATCTTAATGTTATTAAAGATTATAAAAATACAAAGAAATCCTACCATATACAGCAAATACATCTTTTATTTCCTTTATAATGACCCTCAGGGCTGATTCAATTCCATAATTCTTAGCCATGGAATGGATATCATTGCAATAAAGTCTGTTCAGGTCCAAAATCTGAAAGCAGAAAAAATAGAGACACAAGTTAGGACAACAGTTACTCTGCATTTCTAAATAACTTAAGCTAAGATTTTTTTATTCCATTCTTCATGAGCTTAAGCAGCACCAACAGTTACAGAATAACTAGGCAGCAGCCTAGTTGTCAAACACAGAGAAAAATTATTCTGAGGATTTGTGTTAAGCAGCATTAAATAGATGAATAGGAGCACTGGAGTCAAAATTCACCACAGGAGAAAATTAACTGAAATCACAAAAAGCAAGCTAACAAAATACACCAGAAAACAAGTTAAAGTCTTCCAAACAACACAATGCAATGCCCAGTGTGTCTCAGACAGCCAGAACTATTAGCAAAAGAGAAGATGCAGATTAAAACAATCCTGTATTTGGAGAGCTATGGATTAGATGGGATAACAGAACTATTCATCTCCAAGCACTGCAATTCATTGAGATGAAGAACTCCCTCAAGTAACATTTAGAGAGACTGAGAGAGAAGAATGGTGTGAAATCATCTGTCATTAGGCCCTGGCTGCTGCACAAACACTGATTTGCAAGCTGCCCTTGAGAAAAGGCTCCACTGAATACATCTGGGGATGAAAAGGAGGAGGAAGACAGTTCAAGAGCTGAAAAGGCTCCACATCACCCCTGAGAAATTGAAATGACATCCATCATCCACCATCTCCCCCAGACACAAAGGAACATTGAACTCTGGGGTTAGAAATAGATTACACACATCAGAGTATTTGAAGAGCTCTGCCAGGTTTATCCCTTCTGTCTGGAGAACAGATTCCTTCTCTCCCTCCTTGCTGGTGCTTTCATTGAGCAGGCAGCGTGTGATGCCCTTCACCTCGTGGATCACCGTGCTGCGCGCCAGCGATGCCAGCAGGGAGGACAGGTCAAAGTACACCTTGGTCAGTGGCAGTGCCAAGGAAACCTGATGGGCAAAAAACCAACACATGTAAGGAGGCTTGAACACCAGGCTCAATAACCAGCACACTTCTCTGTAGGCAAAAGTCTGGTAAGTGGAATTACCCTTGTTGCGTGTTAAGGAACACAAATGTCTGACTGGAATTAGAGGTGAATGATGGCAATGTGAATTCCCCATCCCAGGATCACTCATCCACATTGCTTTTGAGGTCTCTGAACTTACAAGAACAGCTTTTTTTTTGTTTGTTTGTTTATCCCTTCTGTCAGGTATATGCTTGTTGAGGTTTTGGTTGTTTTTTTTTAAGATTTTTACATTTTTATTAACAGTTCAGCCATCACTTTTATTCATCAAGGGCTACACAGCAGACTGTCACAGACATGTTTTATGAAAAACCCTTTCCTTAGGATTTTTTCTCCTGAGAAGCCAAGAGGCCTCAGAAACAAAATGTAAACAATGATTGTCTGCTGCTGTGGAATGCAACAGGTGCATCTGTGATTGGTCTCATGTGGTTGTTTCTAATTAATGGCCAATCACAGCCCAGCTGTCTGGACTGTCTCAGTCAGTCACAAGCCTTTGTTACCATTCTTTTTCTATTCTTAGCTAGCCTTCTGATGAAATCCCTTTCTTCTATTCTTTTAGTATAGTTTTAATATAATATATATCATAAAATAATAAATCAAGCCTTCTGAAACATGGAGTCAACATTCTCGTCTCTTCCCTCATCCTAAGGCCCCTGCAAACACCACCACAGCAGACCATCATATACTAAAAGATTAAAACACAATAAACCTGTCAGAAAACTGTTTTTAGAAAAAGTTCCATGAGGTGTTCTGAAAATGAGAAATTACTAAAAACGCCATCAAAAAATACATTTGTAGTGCTGCTTTCTGTATTCATAGGGGATTGCTGAGACAGAACAGCAGCACTGCAATGAAAAGAACCATTAGTTATGGGAGCTACATGCAACCACCCAGAGATGTTGCACCTTACCTCACACCAAAGCTCATTTTCAGTGTCAAAGGTGTAATCCTGTATGGATGGGTGGCTCTCCACAACAGCGCTCACTCGCACCTCTGCTGACTTAAGCAATTGATCTTTCCCTTTTTTAGTCTGAGACACAAAGGAAAGATGCTGAGAATCTTCACCCTCTGCTCTGTTCTGATCCTCTTCAGCACCAGGAGTCCCTTCTTCTTTTTCAGATTCAGCCTCTTCATCTTCTGGATTCTCATTAACGTTTTCTTCCCCATTCTCTTCTTCACTCTCATAATCAACCTGCAAAGAAATAACACTGTGTTTATCTGAGCCAGAACCTGTACAGAGACACAGCACACCATGAACAGTCCAATTATGGAATGTTCTTCACTGCTGAGCTGCAAGGATCTTGCCCTTACAGCACAAAGAAAATGCAATTTTGTTGTAAAGAAAATAATACAACAGATTCAGTTCAGTCTTTATTTCTTTATAATTTTACCATTATTTCTCAGTACAGTCCAGGATGCTACAGATGTTGAGACTGTTGCAGATTTTAGTTTGCTCTCCCTGAGAAAGTCCAATTTCTTCCCATAATCCAACTCTGATGATGGGATTCCCTCAGGATTTTCAGTTACCCCACCCTCTTGCTGAAATTACAGCACTCCATCTTTTAAGAGCTAATTATGAAGTACTGAACACAGAGAAACATGCAGGGAGACTATGTTTTAAGAACCACAGTAAAGTTTTAAAAACAATGAATGGCATGAAATTAGCAAAAGGCTAAAGTTAAGGTGAACTTCAGCACAGCCTGACTGCCAGACACATCCACCCAAATGCCTGAAGAACAAAGCTTCAGAAAAGAGCCAAATGTGTCTCCAGCCCAGAGAAGGAGAGAATCCCTATTTCCCTCTCAAGTGGGGTTTGGTTTTTTTCAGCATTTTATTTTAGCGGAAGTTTTCCTTCCCAAGTCAAACATAGAAGAAATAGGGAATTCAAGAGCAGTGCTGAGCACCTATAAAGTCATTACCTCTTCCTCCTGGTTCTTCCTCCGTTTTGTTTCTGTAGCATCACCATCCCCTTCATCAGCTTCTGCATCAACAATGTTCTCTTCTTCCTCTGCTACAGCTTCCAGATTGTTCAGTGTCTAAAAATCCATGACAGACAGATGATCAGGCTGACTGCTACTCAGTACCAACTGCATCAAAAGGCTTCAGCCAAACATCTGGAATTTAACAATCTCTTGTTCAGTGTTCTACCTTTACAGAAAAAATAATTTCTGTATGTCCACTACTATAAAGAAATGAACTCATACTCCTGATAACTTCAACATTGAACAAGATCAATGTCTACAAGATGGATAAGCTGTCACTCTGCTCTGACATCCCTTGATGGGAGAGGAGTGGCAGAAGGAACATGCAAAAATATTTCAATGAACAAAGAACCTTCTCTAAAGTTTTGACAACCACTGCTCCAACAGGACTGATCTGGGAGCAAGAAGAGTGGTATGTTTTTGTCCCAAAGAAGCTAAAATGAACAGGCATTTTCAGAGTACAGTCTTAAGCAAATCAGGAATTAATACACAAAAACTTCAACTTCCTTGTCAATTTTATGAGAATGCAGACAGTTTATGTACAAAGTATTTAAGTAACAATTTACTATTCAGACATTTGGTGTGCACTGAAACATGCTACACTTTCCCAGTTCTGGTTCTCAACAACATTGAAAAGAAGTGAGCTGTTTTCAAGTGATTTATTTTGTACCTTGTCTTGGTCATCATCTAAATCCTTCCGAGTTGTCTTCCGAGTGCTGACTTCATTAAAAGATGCCATCTTCGTAGTCTTCCTTTTAATTGCTTCCAGAAGAACTTTAAAGAACCTGACAGAAGAAGCAACTCAGAATGTCAAAGCTCAGCAGTGCCACAGAAAATATGAAGTTGTCAAAAAATTTATTTATTTTGGTTAACAAGCCAGACAATTCATAACAGGACATTATTCCCTGCTGGATAAAAGTACTTCTAGGATAATGTAAATAATTTTTCTCAGCCCTTTCTCATTAATTTAGGAATCAAAAGGTTGGTATGAGCTCTTTTACTGTCACAGATGTAGCTGTGCATCCAAAGCATAAAATTATACACTCATCTGGATATAAAATCTGCACATCAAACTGATCTTCAGAAGAGATAGTTCATTACTGAACTTGAATAATAAAATTGTCAATTTTATTCAGGACATAAAAGCAACTGTGTAATTTTTTTCTGCACATCTACTGGAACTGTTCCTCTAAAAGCCACACCAGCTGTAATCAACCACATGCAAAGCCCATAAAAAGGCAAAAGAAAAGCAAATATTAAAGTATCTGAAAGCAAACTCACCTTGTTTCCATGAAGTGCAAGATCTGCCTGGGCTTCACACACTTCTCCTCTCGGTAATATTCAAGGGGCAAGAAATGGAATCTGATTTTGTAGAGGCGATGCTTGTTCAGCTTGTGCTTCACATGCAGGGACTCCTCAATGTCCACTTTCTCCAAGACCTACAAAACATTCCCAGGTAGGGAATGTGTAACTCCTTTGATGAAGACATTTCATTTGTTTCCTGCAGCTCTGGTTTTCACAGGAAACCAGAATTACACAAGGCTAACTGGCAAACTTTTCTGGAGGCTCCTGGGCAAAAGGACTGTACCCTACTGCACTTTTTGTCTTCCCAACAATTAACTCAGACAATACTGGAAAAGCCTCACCCCCCACCCAACTTCTTCACAAGAGATTACCCTTCTCAGGGGGCCTACAGGTTCATTTTAGAGCAGGACAGTATTCCAGCACACAACTAACCTGTTCTTGCTGCTTTTAACTCACAAGAGGTGGAAAAATAGAAGGGGGAGGGCATGGAGGAGAGCACAAGGAAGGAAGAACACAGAACACATCCTGGTGTAGTCAATCTCCACAGAGACATATGTTCTGCTTCTGTTGAGCACAGCTATTTGTGTGAGATTAGGAAGGGGGGGGACAGATAGAAAGGTATCTATTTCAGCTTTATGTCAAGCACAGCCAGATGAGCTTGTCTCAAAGACAAAACAGAATCCCTCCAATTCTACAGACAGAGGAAAAGGTGCTTGAGAAAAAGCCAAAGACTATGGCATAGCAAACTACTGATGAGCTCAAAGAGGAGAGTTTGTTTTGCTGACTCTCAAAGGATGCACTGAAAAGAAATCTCACCTCAGCCAAGCACACTCTTGTGAGGAGTTTCTTAAGCTGTTTCACCTTTTTGAGAGCTTTCTTGGTATTGAGCACAGGAACACTCATCATTGGTGTTTTAATGTTCGAGCTGGCCACCATCAGTATTTCCCTCAACCTTTAAACAAAGAATAATCGTTCCAATTAAGCCATAAAAGCACTATGCAAATCAAGTAATTATCTAGGTTATTTCATTAGGCAGAATGCAGTAACTGGCAGTTCCACCAATGCCATGTGCACCCAGAGCTGTGGTCACACTGCACTGCTCCTTTTCTCTGTTCTGATTCCCCCCAGGCACAGCAGCCCCACTGCCTCAACTGGATTATTCCCCCAGTTATGAGAAGAGAAGAGATGATAATAAATTGTTCCAAGAACAGAAGGACTAATGAGATCTGTTTCCTACAGATGCATGATGGATGCTTCCTTGTATGTTCTTCCCCTCCTGTGCTTCTCTGAAGCAACACAATCCCCTCCCACCTAAGACATCCCACGCTCCCACATGAGGCCAGGTCAGGACCCACATTATTCCAAATAAACTGATGATTTGCAATTTGATTTGATGATCTGTACATCAGATTAGAGTAAGGGGCCTTCACTGATCTTTAGTATCTGGAAAAAGAACCAAAATAACTGGAAAATTGTAAAACTAAAGTATTCTGAGCAGGCAAAATCTGCAAGGGCACTGAAGGACTGTGCACCCTCAATATTCACACATATACCTGCCAGTGAACCTAGCACAATTATATACTTAAGTGCCTAAAATAAAGGGCCCATTGAGGACACAGCTTTCTCACCTTGGAATACCCAATGTGACATTCATTTCACCTCTGCCAGCAAAGTGAAAGGTGTTCAGAGTCATCTGTGTTGAAGGTTCCCCAATGCTCTGAGCAGCAAGAAGCCCCACAGCTTCTCCTGGGTCACAGAGAGAACGCTGCCACTTTAAATACAACAGATCCTTTAATCTGGAGACAGCAAATGAGAGGTTTAGCTGCACATACAAAATAAAAAACTCAGAAAAGAATGAATCATTGCTTAGTTCAATGAAGTCACATCTTTGAGACAATTTCTCCTGGTAGCTTACAGATAAATATGCTCCAGAAACTGTAAAATTGTCTATCCCCATCTGATCTGACAAACACAGCCCATTAACACAGAACTGGGGCCTTGGCCAAATTGTATTTTAGTTCTGTGCCAAATCCCAGAATGTCAAAAGAGAGTCCATTTACTCCCACTTGCACTTGCTAACAGCCTTGCTAACTCCAAGGTGCATCAAGAGCATACTTTGTTTTTCAAGATCACTATAAAGTATTATTTTATATGCATGGGGACAGCAATACATTGCTGTGGTTCCAGAGAGGCTTTGCTAAAGCCCTCAGCAGCATGGAAAATTGAGGTGTGGAAGGAACAGATAACCAGAGCCTCTCCATTGCACACTAAGCACATTTGGCTTTTAAGAACAATTTTGAAACCCCACTGCTTAGCTTCACAATGGCCACAACAGAAACAAGGCTTGGTAAAGACTGTTTTCAGTTTTAGCAAACTTTCTCCAAAAAGGTATTTTGGGTTTAGGCTCAGTGCAAAGAAGACACTCAGAGGTTTTTACCTATCAGAAGAAAGTGCTGTGTGCGTGTAACTCCGTCTGTTCTCAGATTCCCATTTATTGATATAGCCTTCAACTCCCTTTTCAAATGTTTCTGAAACTGATGCAAAATAAGTATCTGGACGCCAAACCCCGAGGCTTGGGTCAGGACACTTATTTGTCTTCTTCAGGTACTTCCTTTGTTTCTTCTCATCAAGCTCATACCACATCTTCAACAACTGAAAATGAGAGGAGGTTTTTAAGCTGGCTGGTTTCTCCACAGTAAGACCACAAGCAATCAAGCAGCAGTGAAGGAGGAAAGGACAACCTGTGCAGAGTGTAAGGGTGTACACACACAGCAAACAGCTCAGCTGCAAATATGGTGTTCTCCTTTTTCTGATATTTAACACTTTTGAAGTCAATTTATTTCAAGATTCTTTACATGCCTAAAAATACCCAGCTTATTTAACTACTCCATAGTAACTACTCCAGAAAGCAGTGAAATAAAGCCTTAAAGAATGATTTTAACTGGGAGTGAAATCAAAAATTAGGAGTTACTATCAAAAAGTGTCAAGAGCAACACAAATTCAGTATAGCTCAGTCAATAAACCTCTGATTAGGAAAAACAGTTTTTGCAGTCAAACTGACACAGTTATCTCTCAACACCTTCAACCTGGAGTTTCATGCTAACTGCCCAAGTACCAGCAGGATAAATTAATTCCTTGTGACAGCAAGGCTGTGAAGCAGGACCTGTCTGAATTCTGTGTCCACACACCATCCTCCTTAGAAGCCATGCCATAGAGACCAGTGCTGTGATGGACAAGAGGCTTTAGCAGGAGTATTTTTTTGGAAAAACTAGGCAGGGCTGGCTCAGCTCTCTGATCTTTGGTATTCAAACAGGCTCTCATCCAGCCAGCAGACAGCTGTCCATACAAGAGAGATTTACTTTGTGTACATGAAAAAACCAAATAACCCACCAATGAACAGAAACAACTCCTCCAAACCATTCACAAACATGACCTAACAACACATTTATCTCAGTTTTTAGTCCCTTCCCTAGCACTAGGGCCCTCAGACTTGAATAAATCTCAGCTATCACCCACATAGTTGACAAGATTCCTTTAAAAGGCAACTTGTTTAGTCAGACTGTGAAACACTTTGGAATTCACAGAGCAATTAAACAAAAGATACTGAATTCTGTAACTTCTTTTGAAGGGTTTGGTCAGTTCAACTGCCTCTGTGTTACCTGTAAAGTAGCAGGATCTCTTCCATTCTTTATTTCACCTCCTGGAAGCTGTGCTTTCAAACTTGCCAATTTCTTTTGGGAAAACAACAGAAATCCTCCTTCTCTTTGCACAGAGTTTTGGTGTCTGGCTCGCCACTTTTTGATGGCTTTGAACTGCTGCTTAGCTTGGTGAGACTCCATCCTTGCTAAAGCTTCATCCAGATGGTTTGTCTTCTGGATTACCTGTAAGAAAGTAATTTCTATGATTATTCTTTTCTCTATCCCCACTGTACCAGAAAAGGCAAAGCAAACTGAGAAGGTCATTTGCTGTCTTTGCCGTAAAGCAATTTTCAAATTTGGTTTTCAACCCAACTGAGACAAAACCTTTACAACTTTATGTTATTATCACCACTCTATAATAGGGAGTGGTGATACTGGTAAAAGTTAATCAAACTTGACAGACTGAAAAGTGAAGTCATCTTTGTTTAATTCAAGTGCAGAGTTAGAACAGACAGTGCTTGGTGCTCTGATGAAATTGAGATGCTTAAATCATGCTGCAGACTTCAGACTGCTTCCATATTTTGAATACAATGGCAAATAAAACTGTGCATTAGTCTGAAAGTAACTGAGACAAACAAGTGTTGCCACTGGATCCCTGACAGATGTGCCAGATGTTAACCATGTGTTTCAGTCTCCCCTTCACCCCTCACAAATACTTAAGATTAGGGTGTTCTACCTCATAGTTTTCTGCAATGAAAGGAAACTGCTCAGGCTGTAAGAACTGAGTTTTAGGGATATCAAGCCCATCTTCTCCATACAGAAACTGCACCACGCTGCCATCGCTGTCTCGTACAGTCAGGTCATACTGAACCACCAGTCCTTCCAAATGTTTTATGATACACCTATTCCAGAGGGGGAAAAATGGGAAAAAAACACAAGAGAAGAAAAATGCTGTTAAGAGGCTACAAAGCAACAAGAATGATACAACTCTAACACAAAACCCACTGTTTTCATCAACATCTTAAGTGTACTTAAGGGCTGGTCAGGAATTCTGGAAGCCAAAATCTTATAGACACAACACTCATGTGAAATGCTAAATTTGTAAAGCTTTCAGCATGCTGCTCCCTCCAGCTTCCTTGGACTGATCTGACTTAAAATGAAACAGTAAATTACTCTTCATTTCTGCTGTCATGCTTTAACAGTTTTCTGAAAGAAAGGGGCACCCCTCCTTTAGAACTCCTCACTACCCTCTGACACAATTAAAAAATTCCATTTTCTTCTATAGATGCTGGAGGTGTTGCTTGACTAAAGACAAGAGCCTCTCAATGTGGCCAAGAAAAACGAGAGCCGCCTGGAACTTGTGCACCTATCTATATTTGTACCAAAACAATGATTTCTGCAAAAGGAGAAGCTGCTGCTGTTATGTGCCAGAGGTGAATTTGAAATGATAATGTTCTAGTTGATCTAGAAAATTGAACTTACAACAAACAGCATTCAGCATTGTGCTAGTTGATCTCTAGAAAATTGTACTTACAACAAACAGCATTCAGACTATTTTGTAAAAATCAAATACAGTGAAGTTAATCTAAGCAATGCAGGCACTTAAGAGTCTACAGAACTTTCTCAGAAAAAAAGAGAAAAATCAACCAACCAACAAAAGGAGCTTTTAAAGGCTCCAGTTGTAAAGCAGGCCCCTTACCTTTGCAGGTACCCAGAACGGCTGGTTTTGACAGCTGTATCCACAAGACCTTCCCTGCCAGCCATGCAGTGAAAGAAGAACTCCTAAACACAAGCACAATACCATCAGCATTCTGCTAAGAAGTGCATCAACACTGGCAATTTATGTTCTTCCTCAAAAGCTTCATATGAAACCAGGATGAACAAAGTCCATTTATCTATAATTGCAGATACCCTTTATTAAAATACCAAGACTTAAATGAACTTCAGTATCAACACAAGCAGTCTTAAACTTACAGAAGGTTTGATCCCAGTGAGAAATCTGCCAGTCACAAATCCTCCTGAGCTAGGGGAAAAGTCATAAGGCTGGAAACATGGCAGTGATTTGCCAGATGCCATCAGTGGGGGTCTTCGGCCTTCCAGCTCAATCTGGCCCAGCAAACAAGAAATCTAAATGTGGGCAGGAAAAAAGGAAACATCACTTTTCCATCCAGCTTTTTGTTCACATGAGCTTAGTGATTATTCTTGAAAATTACAGTAAAAAAGGTCAGATGTTCAGTAAATGCTCTGTAGCTCCATGTGGAGTTGTTCATGAAATGTTCCAGATACTGAGGGGCAGAAAAGGCATGGAGATCTCACCTGGTTTTTTAAAATTATTCCAGTACTCTGACTCATCCTCAACATTACCTCAGTATCTCATTCTGTATCTTTATTTTAACACAGAAATGTGAAACTAAAAATACTGTAGATATTTTTTAGGTCCCTACATTACTCTCACCACCTCTCAGCATTGTACTAAAAACAGAACAAAAACCTCAACCCAAAATGCTCTCTCTTTTGAGCTGTGGTTGTTCTCTCCATTTTAGATGGCATTTTTATAGTGTCTCTAGCTTGGTGTCTGTGTTGCAAATGTAAAATGAAAATGTATCCTTCCACTTCTACCAAAACCAAAGATTATGTTGTTCCTATTCAGAAGTTGAAGAAGGAGAGGGTCAGTCTCCAACAGAGGCCAGGAGAAGTTATTTCTCCTACACTAGCTTTGTTTGTATAAACTGCAGCATTCCTTCTCAAAAGCAGTTCTGCTATTTCAATAAACCCTCATGCACTGAGGAGTGATTCAAAAATAGGTTATAATAAACACTGACTCTCTTCCATCACCCACTGAGGTCTTTATTACATTCTTCTAGCATTTTTCCATGCCAAAGTCCAGAATGAAAACCTTGCTCTGGTATCAGATATCCCCACAAGAGCTTCCCAACAGATTATATTCTAGGACACACCACAGCAGCACACAGAGCTGCTAAGCATTTTCTGGTTATTGCATTACCTGCATTGTGTTTACAGTGGATCCTTTGGCTCCTGACTGTACCATCAACTGCAAATTGTTCTCTGGAAAGCTCCTGTGGAGACCAAGGGGCATGCAAACCTACAGAGGAGTGAAGGGAACAAAAGGAGTGTGGGGGAGTGAAGGGAACAAAACCAAACATTATTCATAAAACAATAAACCCAAGAAATTCCTGTGGAAGGCTTTAACAAAGTGAAACAATGAGTAATCACAAACAGTCCTATTTATAACTTCAATTTGTCTTCTCACTCAGGGAGGACAAGGCTGAGGAGGAGAGGCAGCATCTGGAGCCCCAGGCTGGGGTCAGATGGAAAGCTTCAGCCTGCAGAAGAGTCAGGCACAACCCATCCACATTAATTAACTTAATAAGAAAGTGAAACAAGATTAGTATGCACAGATTACTCAATGCCAACCTTGTTGACTTCATTGTTGTAATTGTTCACTTCCTCCTTAAATTTCATATCAACCATGTTAAAATCCCTCTGGTCTTTGCAGAGATGGGCATCCTGCCACTTCCCTTGGACCTCCTCACATGATGCTGTTTCTGGCAAATTAAGAGCAGCTCTAACAGCCTGAAAGTAAAATATAGGAATATTTAGGTGTTAAGCAGGCATGATTGAATAAGGCAGTATTTCAAAAATTTTGCATTATGGGAGAAAAAATAAATCTGCAAAACAGACTTACTTCAATACCACTCTGCCTTGACCTTTCAATGATTTTTTTTCTTTTGTGGTCTGCATCACGTTTAACCAAAATATCTTCAATCCCTGTTAAAGAGGAGAGACAGAACTGAAAAAAAATCAAGGAAGGAACCACATTTGATGTCAGGGATTTTGAGTGAAGAGCTGGGAAAGAAAGTCACAACTGAAGTTATAAAGATGGTTAGACTCAGGGCCTGCAGTTTGACAAGAAAAACATTTGAGTCATTTCTGGATAGAGAAGCTGTAAGCCATAGAAGAAAAAAAAAAAGAGCAACATCAACTAAGCAGTAAGAGTGCAAAATCAACTCCCTAATTTAAGGAGTCTTAACCTCAACAGTCTCTAAAAAATCTTAGTTGGTGCATTTGCACAAACTAATGCTTTATGGACCAGCCACATCAAACTGCTTTTTTCCTTCCATCCACATCAAACTTGCTATTAGTTGAACTTTTCGCAATCTGGCATTTCTTAGCTTTTTAAAAAAAGATAAATTAAAAATACAGATCCTTGAGATGACAGGACCAGGGAACAGATTCAACACTGGAACCTGAACTCCTGTGAGCTGTTTGTGAGGAGTCCTGCCAGAGACACTAAAATGGTCACTAAAATGTCTGTGTCAAACATCAAATCCCAAACTCCTGCTCCAGTCTCACTTCTCTTCTGATGTTTTAACTGCCCAGGGGTCCCAGGCTAGTTATCTTTTCCTATCTAGCCTTTTTGCACCCGGGCTCTCAGGAGTCCTGTAATCAGTCACCTTCCTCACTCCAAAAGATACCCCTGTGTTGGTCCCTCACTACTGCTGACTGTGTCTCCATAACTCTTATATAAGTTTAAAAACCTGTAATAAAAGCTTTTCAAACTCATTGACTAAAAGTTTTACAGTAAAATGTGATGTGCAAGGCTTGATCACCAAGCCCTTGAAGTTCTTTCATCTTGTTCTGTCAGCTATTCTGCTTTCTAAGCAATAATTACTTTTCAGAGAAGCAAAACATGAGGTTTTGATCTAAACAAAATTTCCACACAGGATATATTAACTGTGCACACTTTGGCTAGGCAGGACAGAAAAGAGAAATGGTTGGATTATACCTTCTCTTTATACTTAGAAGGCCATCTAGATCAAAAACAAAAAACAAGAGCAAAAAAAGGCTGGCTGGCAGCTTTCCCACTCAAGGGCAGTCTTGCAGAATTCCACTCACAGAATTAGCATGTATTATGCCCAACATGAGTGGTTTAGACCTCAGGAGGTGCTGCAGGCACTCACCCATGGTGAAGCCCCTGTAGAGCTGCAGGTAGGCAGTGAAGAGGCGCCCCAGACACGTCAGCACCTTGCCACTGGTTTCACCCCCATAGATCTCATAGCAGCAGTGCACCAGCCCATAGGCAGAGCTGCCAAAGTGAGCTTTGTCCAGGACTCCACAGAGTAACTCCCCATCTCTGATAATAACCTGAAAAGCAAAACACAGTTTTGAATCAGGAAAACAGAAATTTTAATGGTAGTATGACCTCAACAGGTTTTCCATGCAATCTATGTGAAAATTGGTTTAAATTGTTTTTTGTAAGTTTAAAAAGCTTACATGTTGGTGCATGGGTAAATGTGGTCAGATTATCTGTACTTTCAGAATTTGTAGCAGAAATGAAACTTCTAACACCACCTGCATTTTTCCACCTATAAAGTCTGACAATGAAGACACATGGTCTAACAAAACCAGGTGGAATCTACCTAAGTCAGGACCACAGAGCATTTTTCCTGACTCCCTGGCCTATCCTTCAATCAGCCACTTCTGGCAGCAGCTGTTGCCAAATATCTGCTTCTAACTTTGCCATCTGCCTTGCTCCCTTCCCATTCCTTTACAGTACACACAATTTTAATAGAACACAGCCCAGCCCAACCCCCAGAGTTGCTGCATACCTGAGATTCACACATTGAATCAAGATTCACACATCCTTTTGCAGGTCCCTTTACCCAGGCTCTCCCACCAATTTTTGCTTTCCCAGTCAAATTCAGTGGAGCATGGTTGTCTGGAATGATGTTTATTAACAATGTGGAAACAACCTATAAAGAAGCAGGATGAGGGGCAGGAATTATTTTTTTTTTGTATAATAGCTTCTCAACATTAAAAAATCTGGCATGAATGAGAAAAGCAACATCCTGCATGTATTCTTTCCACTGACAGCAAAGTTTTGAAAGCTTGGAAGTCTCACAAGGCAGGAATATCCTCCTGCTACTCTACCCTCTGAAGGAACAGTGAGCTGAGATGTGTAATTATTCAGAAATATAAAACAGCAAAGATTTTTCCAATACTTAAATATATTAAAATTATTAAAAGAAAAAAAAAAGCTGTCTGTTGGGTTTTACAGCTCAGAAACACACACCAAAACCTACATGGTGTTAATGGGATCTGGCCTTCAAACACTTGGCAGCACTGGTTTATTATTAGCATTCTGCTTACTTTAAAACCACCAGCATTCTTTAGCCCAGTAAATGATAAACTACCTGCTTTCCTGTCCATAATCGTTGTGGCTTCATAATGGCTGGAGGAAAGGTTTTAATTCTCCCTTTTTTGTCTGTGAGCCCTCGGTACACCAGCTCCATGTACTGCTCTCTGGTGAAAAAGCAGCCCCGCAGTGTCATGCTGACTCCAGAAACCATGTGGTCCTGGATCAAGCCAGGAAGTGGCTTCCCATCCTAAAGAGGGAACAAGAAAAAGGTGGTGGTGGTGGGGTTAATAAGTTGTGTGCCTGCAGCTCCCAGAATTATTGCCCCTGGATAAAACACTTAAGTAATTTGTAAAGAACTCATTACAGCATAACTCTCTACTGAATCTCTTCTGACACTCAAAGGAACAAGACTGGATGTGCTGGGCCTTCTTTAGAGGAACAGAACCACACGTGGAGAAAGAACACAGAAATAAATAATGATCCCATTTATCATTAGACAAAACAAACAAAAGCAATTCCATCTAGAAATAAACTTATCTGGCAGCTGTACTTGCCTTTGGCACCAGGTACTGTTTATCAGTGATGGCCAAGGTGTAGGCCTCTGCCCTGCCCAGCTCACTCTGTGGGAAGTGGGCATTCATTTCATCCCCGTCGAAGTCAGCGTTGTAAGCCTTGCAGTTGGCGTAGTGCAGCCTGAGCACCTTCTCGGCGGGCAGGATGCGGGCGCGGTGCGCCTGGATGGACGGCCGGTGCAGCGTGGGCTGCCGGTTCAGCAGCAGCACGTCGCCGTTCCTGATGTGCCGACACACCTGCCACAGACATTGGGGTGCTGCCAATGCCAATCAGTGCCTCAGAAGGGACTGACTGAGCTTTAAACACACACACAGATCACAGAATCGCAGAATCGTGAGCTTGGAAGAGACCTCTGATGTTGCAGTGCGGTTTCCTGTTTGACCCGTCCCAGCCCCCTCAGGTGCGCCAACCTTTCGCCCTCCTCCTTTTGCCCTCCTGCCTAAGAGCTGTCCATCAATCTTAACATTCCAGCAAGGCCTCGTAGGGTTGGCAGAATTTCAAAAGATGCCCCCAGGTCTGGGCTCATTGGCCTGTATATCCCCTGAGCCTTCCCCTCCTCACACCTGGTTGGCCCTCACCTGTCCCTCCCCTCCCCCTGTCCCTGGGGCTTAAAAGGACACGAGACCATGCAGTCAGTGTGTCTGTCTGAGAGCTGTTACCACATTCAGAAGTCTACCACGCTGAAATAGAACTCTGGATTTAAGCTCTACGGCAGAACCCGCTTCTTTTCTCTTCACCGTCGTCTGAACCTTTTCCACCAAAGGTAAACTGAGTTCCTATTTTGCCTGGATTTGTTCTGAGTGCCCAGCCAGCCAAAGGTATCTCTGTGGTGAAAACACCACAGCTGCAGCCTTTGGTCCAGCACCGAGGCCAGACGAAGCCAGGCAGGACACACCCGGAAACATTCGGGGTCTAATATTTAATACTCTAAGATCGAGTCAAACCCATGCCCTCACACCTCAACCAGACTGTAGCACCCAGTGCCATGTCCAGTCTTTTTTTAAACGCATCCAGAGATGGGGATTCTACCACCTACCCCGGGAAGAGCATTCCAGTACTTTATTATTATTTTGGTAATTTTTTTTTTCCTAATATCCAACCTATACCTTCCCTGATGTAGCTTGAGACCGTGTCCTCCAAAACATCTTCTTTCTGGTATTCATGCTTTGTGTAAAACTCAGAGAGAATCAAGACTGTTTGCCCCTGAATGCCCCCTGCTCTCCACCAAACAACCACTCCCCATTAACTACCCCAAACCACAGTGATCAAATCAATCAGCTCTTCATCCAAAGCCCACTGGGCTGAATTGATACCTCCCACAAAATACCCAGCCCTGGACACCCTAGACTAAGGTAGTAATAGCTGGACTGCTATTAACAGCTTTCAGTAAGTGAAGCAGAGACCAAGAATCTCTTAATTTCAGCTCTGAGTACAACACAGTATATCCTTATATAGAACAGAGTCTCTCAGAACAGTCTCATTTTAATTTTTCTTTTAGTAACATCCAAATAGCCACTTAAGTGATTATCAACAAGAGCATTGTAAATTGTCTGTACAATCTAAATGCTGTTATGTTTAACTCTGTGACAGGTTCTGAAAGAACTGACATCACAGAAATACTCAGACTTAAATTTTAAATCTCTGCTAAGCCTTTATGAGAGACAAGGTAATACATAACAATGTGAAAACACTAATAAACACCAAAACTTTTGCCCTAGTAGCTAAATAGTGCTTTTCCAACTCTTGTAAGGGATGGAGATACAGTTAAGAAGTTTCAAAGGTTGATTAAAGTGTAGCACAGAGGAGAAACAACTGATATAGAATCATTAGGTTGGAAAAGACCTCTTAGATCATGGAGCCCAACTAAGCCAGCACTGCCAAGGCCACCACTGAGAATAATCTCCATCTTGGCACAATGAATGCCACACACTGCGTATTAGAAGAAAGTAAAAGAAGGAAAAACGGGGTTTAGAATTTGAAAAAGTACCATGTTTTTATTCCTACCCCCTGAACCAGAGATGGAGGAGGGCTGTGCCCATACTCACAATCTTCAGGCCTGTCTGGGGTGCCCCTGAGGAGGGGGTGAGGAGCTGCTTGGCGATGGCCTCGCGCTGGGTCAGGCTGGTGGCGCTCAGCACCGTGCGAGACCCGTCCTCGTTGATGACCATGGAGGCCCCTGGGTGCACCTTGGGGCCATTGATGACAGCCTGCCTCAGCTCTTTGACATTCCAGGGAGTGACTGGCTGAGGGTAGGTCAGTTTGGTGGCAAATACCTAGACAGGAAGGAAAAGAGGAGAGAAGTAACATGCTGTCCAATTTTGGCTTAAGATCTTAAAAACACTAAAAAAAAAAACCAGCATCAAAAATTAAGTAGTAAATGTAAGAATAAAGTACTTTAAGCTCTTGAATGCATCTCCTCCTCAGTCTACTCTAGTGCCAAATAAACACAATTCTGTTTTAAAATCCTCTACCATACGAATAGAAACAATGTCCCTTTTACAATTTTCTACTGTGGTATGAAACTCAATTAGCAATTAAAAAAAGCAATCATGGATTTAGATTCTGCAAATAAGCCAACAAATACAGAGAAAAAGCACATTATCATCAAGTTCACTATTTTCTGCAAAGACGAGATAATGAAAAACTCAAATTCAGGCTTGGTGTCATCTCGGTGTGGCTAAAAATCCTTAAGGATTGTTGAAGTTGGTGACATTACCACAGCCTTCTCTTAAGGCTGCAATGTGGAAACCCAGAGCACCAGGAATGTTTCTCTGTCTGCTCTGGGATGCCCTGACCCCCAGGGCAGCACTGACTTTCACCCTCATCCATGGAGAAAGTTTCCCAGACTTCAAGATAGACTGGAATCCACAGAAGTGTGAAATAGATTATAGAGAGTAGTGTAGGTGTATCACTTGGGGAGAAACTGAAGTTTTGGGATTTTTAGTATGTTGTGGATGGAAGCAAGATGGAGGGCACAGGGTGTCATTCCGAGTTTGTTCTTCATGCTTCTTCTTCCTGGGTTTGGGTGGCATTTTGTAATTGGGCAGAAAAGTCTGCATTGTGGGCTCTGTGGGATCAGTTATTGGGTTAAAAGGAAAATAATCCAGGTGTCCTTTCTTAATTGGATAGTTTAGTCTTAAAAGACCCTGTAACAAAAGATTGTTGGTCATTTTGTGCCTTGCTAATGAAAAGCTGCAGAACTCATGGTTGTGAGACTGTTTTACTGATAAGAAATAACAAACACCTGAATCTGAACATGAAACTACCATCTCAAGTGCCTTCAATCCAGACCCAGAGAAACCAACAACTGGTACCCTGGCACTGCAATACCTCAAAAATACCTTATACAAAGACCATAGGAGGAACAGGATCTACTTTTGAACAGACTTACTTCAATTCCTAATCCCACAAAGCAAGTACAGCTTTTTCTTTCTTTTCTAAACTCCTCTTTCTCAGATATGGTGTTCTCATTTTGTAACAGTAAAAATCTCCTGCTCTCCAGTGCTCCCTCCTTATTAACACTGGGCAGGAAACAGCTCAGACGAGTCAGAAACCCTCTAGATTTTAAACTGCTGCCAAACTGCCAGCAGTGAGGACTCAGTCCTTTGTTCATGCTCACCATGGGGATGCCAATCTCGTTGGTCCCGATGTACATGTCGGGACAAATGACGGAGCGAGCAGCGAAATCCACACGCTTCCCCATCATGTGCTTGCGGAACAGCCCTTCCTTCTTCTCCAACAGCTTGGGAAACAGAAGGTGACAATTAGGACCTGGAAGCATGTGTCACCCTGCTCTTTTAAGTTCTTCTAAGCCTTCTCGTGTTTACATTTTTGTAATGGAGTTTTTCGCACACTTTTCATGTAAATAATGATTGTTTTGCATTCCTTTCGGGAGGAGGAGAGAATTGATGGACTGTTGGTTTGACCAGTGTGGTTGGAGAGGTGGCAATTTCATCCTCCAGTCCATGGTCACTTTTGAAAGTCTATAAATACTGGAGTTTGGAAATAAACTGCCCTCTTTTTACCTTGGACATCTCTGCTCGTGCGTGTTGTTCATTTTGTGTCCTATTGCGACAAGTATGGAAAACCATACGGATTCTTTCAATGGTGAGTGGCATGAAAATGCACACGTACTAACCACAAATAGTTCACTTTTTTCTTACATCATCAGCTTCTCTTTTTTAATCAAGACTCCAGCTGTTACCCACCTGACGAATACCAGGGTATTTGTCTGTTATCAGCTTGTCCATGTCGCTATCAAACACAATGTTGACATGGCTCTGGAGGCGTATCCAGGCGTTGTACAGCTTGTCTGCAATGCTCTGTCCTGGAATTGTTGTCAGCACAGAACGGTCCAGAGGTTCACTATCCTCTCCTGTCTCCTGCAGAAACAGAACTTAGAAACTTGGACATAACAAAAAAATATCTTCTACTTATTAGGCTGAAGTTTTAGTATTAATTACAGTATAAAAGAAACCACTATTCACTACTATTTTGCACTGGTAGTCAGTCCATGTTAGGAATCACTGTAACTAGAAAATCCTATTCTTAGATTAAAATAATGTAAATCCAAGAGATTTTATCACTTACATCACTTTGTTTTCAGTCTAAAAGCCACTAAACCAGTCACATCCAAACTTCATTGACCTCCAGTCAAATGCTTTAAGAACAGATCTCCATCTAGTGTACATTGTGAGTAACTAACAGTGTTTCCAAAATGTTTTACACTGCAGATGTAAATCAAGCTCCCCTGAAACTGAGCCCAGTGTCAAAGACCCCTCAATGATACAACTGATGAACAAATATGGAACGAGGCAAGCTGACATACACTATTATTTACCTATACAACTATGTGAACTGTCAGAAGCAGACAAATATTGTTACTAACTATATTATTTGTGAAGTTTTACGTCCTACTTAGACATCAACTGTCAAAAAATAAACACAATCACAACTGGCTCCACTAGGCTTAGAAACTGAAGTGTACTGAAGTGACTTATCTCCCTTTTCATGTGCTGAAACACTGGCAAAGTTTTATTCTGAACTGTTTGTGCTGTACATATTTAATCTCCAGAAACAAGAGCCCATTATGTCTCACATACATTAATCTAATACCAAAAATCCACGGCTAAAAGAATTTGAGCAATATGTTTTTTCCCTTTGCACCAAGTAGAAAGGAGCAGAGGGAAAAAACCAAACAAGGTATGGAACATGTCCATCAGCAGATATTCCAACAGGTCAGGCAAGAACTGTTACAGGAACAGCTTAAACAGGAACCTTCCTGAACTCGACCCACCCATCCAAAAAAAGCAAAGAATAAGACAACCAGCAACTCTTACTGTTTGAAATTCTTCTGTAATCTTTATTGGCTGACACTGTTCTTTGGCCATGAAAACCAAGAGCTTCCTTATCAGCTGAGCATCTTTCATCACAGCCTGCAGGTTCACAGTCTGCCCGTTTGTGAACAGGCGATCTCCGAGGCGATTTACAGGACGGTACCTAGAGCAAATCAAAATCACCTCAGAGGATCAAAGCCACTCAAAAGCAGCATGAAAAACCTCAAACTTTCTAAGCTAAATCTTCAGTGCATGGAAAATAATCCAAGCTCACAGTGGGCATTTAAAAATTCATATATTCTACTGGGACAGTCATAAAAGAGGAATAATTCTTAACAAGAAATTCTATCAGTATTGTGCAGTTACAATATTCTATATTCATTTAAAATACTAATATATATAAATACTAAAATACTAAATACAAATACACTAAATATATACTATATATTTAATACAGTATATGTTATATTAATATATACTTAAAATATATTTTATATACTTATAATATACTAAGTATATACTAAATACTAAAATATATTTTAAAATATAAAATACTAAAATATATCTTTTCCATAATTAGTATTTCAGTCTTCTAACGAACTCACTTGAAGTTACAATAGAACTTATCAACAACTAGTATCATTTTTATTATTTAAACACTCTATTGACACTTAAGCAGACCAGTGTCTGTATTACAGGAGTTTGGATCTCCAACTCCTGCAAAGGGTGCACTAAATCCTGTGATTTCTACAAGAGTTTGGGAGAATAAATTTTACCTTGAAGGTGGAACCACAAGCAGATCTAGAAAAAACATGTCTGGACTGAATTCTGAACTCCCATGGGGATCCATCCCAGGGAAGAGATAACGCAGAAAGAAACCTAAAAAGAGACAAAATAAATAAAAACTCATTCTCATTGCTATTGTTTGGGAATCCAAACCCCCAGATGCCCTTGGTCAACCAAGTCAAAAGAATCTGCTAAGTTAACACTATTGAGCCTGTTTAAAGTAAAAACATTCAGACACAGTTTAGAAAGAATTGCCACTCTTTTTTTTTTTTTTGTCACATACGAGGTATTTTAGGAACAACTCTGGACAGAAATATAGATTATAGCAAATGGAGAAAGCAGAACTAGAGGAAGAAAGGTTCCAGCAGCTGACTGTGACTGATTCACAAAAGTGCTTTGGTTTCTCCTGGCAAGTGCAGACAGATTCAGAGTACAGGCAACCCAAAAAAGAGGCTGATAAATCCATTCTCAGTCTGTAACCAGTGTAACTGTGGGATGCAGCACCACAGGAAATCACAGTCTCTGCAAACAACTGTTGTGATTTGTGAGGAGCCACAATTTGAGAATAAATGATCAAAGTGTTAATTGAATCCAGGTCTCTGCATTCACTGGCTGCCAGTCCTCCTGTCACAAAACTTATTTTGCAGCCAGAAGCCCCTAAGGCAAAAGGCAAATATTTGACAAGGAGTTCATACTGCAAGATTTGCAGATTTGTCCAGTAAATGGTACAGAAAATAAAGTCATGTTGCTCTTCACAACCATTACCTTCATTCTTCCACAGAGCCAGGATGTATTCCTTGGCAGTCATTGGTGTCAGGTATCCTCTCTTCCCTAACTGGCTTTCATCAATACCTAAAAAGTAAAAAATAAAATAAAAATAAAATATTCATTTAAAAAAAATCTCAAGACATTACTGTGAAAGTTTTTTGGTGGTTTTTTTGTTTTGTTTTGTTTTTTTTTTTTTTGCTTACAGTACTGTTTCCAGCTCAGAGAAGGAATGGAAATACAAAATACACATACAAAATATACTGGCTGACATCTACATCAAAATTATCATTTAAATGTTTGCTTTGGGAATATGATCAAGTAAAATTAAGTAAAAATGAAACCATTTCTGTGACTAGTGAATATGAATATAAGTAACAGAAATAAGACTCTAACATCTAAAGTTTATGCTTTTTTTCGCTTAGAGTGACTTCAAAAGATCTCATCCCCTGACCAAAACACAAGTCAAGTCTCAGCCTGCAGCTGGGGAAGCTCTCAGTGGGGATCAGGTAGATATCAAGGTTTCCATGAAATACTAAACTGAAGGAGACAATAGCACCATCCCTATTATAGGTGAGAGTCTGGGCTACCTCTGCTTTGGAGAGGAAGGAAAACACATGGTTTTGCTACTAAAAAGCAAAAAGATCAATTATTTTCAAACAAAGCCAGAGATTTTAGCTCTCAATTTCGACAACTCGAAGAAAAGCAATCCTCCCACAACCTCAGACAGTTTCCTACTCCTCTTCTGGCTTAGGTCCTGAAATGTAGATTTTTGCACACTGAAAGTTCAATTCTCCATTCACCCAGAAAACCTTTCCATCCCTCAAACAAAAATGCATCCATGCCAAGATTAAAGGTACTCCTTTTTGGGACTTGACCATGCACAGGCTATGCACAATGCACCTAACTGTGTGATCCATCCCAGCCCAGAACACAGCATACCTCCCATTTTCCTTCTTCAGCCACAGCTCCAGAGATTTAATATAGCATTTAAATCATAGAGTAGCAAACAAAATAAATTCTGTATGGAAAACTTCCCTAAGAGCTAAATCACACACATAAATGTCTGCTTCAATTCTGTCTCATTGTGTAAAGGATCAAGGATACGAGAAGGAAAAGGAGGTTCAAATTTATTCAAATTAATTAATCCTGGAAAGTGCCACCTACTTTCTATTTTGTCTTTTACTCTTTAAGAGGAAATTCACTCACAAGAGTTAGGATTATGTGATTTTCTTTCTGAAGTTGGTAATCTTTCTTCTAATTTTACCTGTAGTTGCTCTGTTTAAAAAAATCCAGCAGAAAATCAACTACCTGCCAAAAATGAAGTGCCCCAAAACCACCCTAAAGTTGACAAAGATTATGCTGTTGTACTTCTTTTCCTGACACAGAAAGCTGCAATAGCACAACAGGCTCTCAAACAGAAATTTAATGGAATTTTTCTCTCTGACTCCTGAGCTTACTGGTTTAGTTATAATCAGTATTTTTTATAAATGAGTTCCAAGTGCACAGCCACTGCTAAGAATCTGTGCCCCTTAAATGCAGGGGAAAAGTGCAAACATATTTGAGTAAAAGACAAATATTCCACCTGCTGTTTCATCCAGAATGCTTCCTGTCCTGATTTATGGTACATTGTAGAAGGATAGGTGACTGTCAGCTTGCTGTTGTGCTCCTTTCGTACCAGTGATCTCCTGGATCTTAAAGAGAAAAAAAAACCCAAACAGGACAGGTAGATCAAGGTTAATATTAACACAGCATTTAACTAGAAACCAGCTTCCTCATGTAGTTAAACTTACTTGCAGTTTGGGCATTTCTTTGAAGCCATGTGTGCTTTCCAGAACTGTGATACCAGTTTATTTCTACACTCACAAACATTTTTGACCTGGTAAAGAAAAAAAAAACAAACCAAAACTTAAAAATAATGAATATAATAAAAATAAATTAAAACATGTTATTTGAAGAATTCGCTAAACGTTACACAAATAACATTACAACGTGAATATTATTAGTATCAATGCACACACATCCATGTACTGATTAATTCATGCCTTGATCTGTAGTGTTCTTTCATCATCTTCCCATTTGCTGGAGGGACACATCCCTCAGTGCTCTCCATACTCCTTTTTCAATTTATTCCATTAAGCCTTTAATTCTCAAGTCAGTACTGTAATTTAAAGTTTTCTCTAATGATGATTTAGGTAAGTATAAAAATGACAAAACCACTTCTTTTGACAGCCCATGAATGTATGATTTACATAGTGCTCAAAGTGCTTAAGCTTAGTTTTAAAACAAGTGATCAAGGAATTAAAACTGGCTTATAAACAAATCTCCTGAATGATCTTAGATTATAAGTATCTTCATCACTCACCTAACCATGCACATTAAACTACATTTAAATGGAAATTAGAATTCAATTACACAAGTCTTCCTAAAAATGTCAGCGTAATTAATTCTGCAAGTTTACTGGATGCATGAGTTCTCAAAATGTGCTCTGCAGCTCAAAAGTCAGAGCATCAGACAGAGAAGTATCAACATCTGTAGGTGGTGTACTGACAGCAGTAACAGATTTTAATACAGTATTTACACCATCAAAACATTTCTCTACACAGACATTTCCCTGTTTTCCAGAATTTCAACAGTTATACTAACGGGAAATAAAATCCTTTTTCAGTTTAATTTCAGACATTTCCCTCAAAAAGCCCTCTAAACATAACACAGCTCAGAACTGGACAAAATCCAGCACCTACAAAGACAGGCTTTGCCTGCACATCACTCTTTAAGAGGACAAAGCCCAGGATTTCAGGAGAAGCACTGCCTGTACTTACATTTGAGCACCGATCTCTTGTTTGAGAGCTCTGTAACATTTCCTGCACGTGGCAATTCAACTCTTTTTAAGAGGATAAAGCCCAGGATTTCAGGAGAAGCACTGCCTGTACTTACATTTGAGCACCGATCTCTTGTTTGAGAGCTCTGTAACATTTCCTGCACGTGGCGATTCAGCTCCTCCTCAATTTCTGAGCCTGTTGCATCTGCACACTGCTCTATAAACTACAAGGAACACAAGAAGAGAAATTAGCAGAGAGCTTTAGAGCTGTGAGACCATCCAAAAAAGGGATGGAGCATCACACAGTACTTGCCCTGTTGAGAATGATTTCGAGGTCATGGACAGCATGGAGCAGCCCTTTCTGCAGCACCTTCATCTGGCTCAGCAGCAGGTGAACCACGGCTCGGGGACACGTCAGCATGTGGCAATTCAAACAGGACCCTCTGATCAGAAGGTACAATTTCTGCAAAGGAAAGGGGGGAAAAAGGTTATCCTGGCAGATTTACTAGCTTGCACAGTAAGCAAGTAAATGCAATTGTTTGGATTTAAAGAGAGTGCTACTATGTCACCATCATATTTTGTGAAAAATCCCTTCGCCAGGATTTCTTCTCCTGGGAAGACTGAAAAGCCTCAGAGAAAAAGGAAAACAATATTTTCTCTTGTGTTTTGCTGCTTTGAAATGTGGTTTGGAGATTGTTTATGCAACAGGTGCATGTTTGATTGGTTTCATGTGAATTGTTTTAACTTAATGACCAATCACGGTCAGGCTGTGTCAGACTCTGAGGAGAGGGTCACGAGTTTTTAATTAGTATCTTGTTAAGCCTTCTGCCTGTATCCTTTCTCTATTCTTTAGTATAGCATAATATAGCATAATATAGCCTTCTAAGAACATGCAGTCAGATTCATCTTTCCTCCTCACGATGAGGGACCCCGAAAATACCACACTACTATAACTGGGTAATTAGATTAATGGTTAATTTTAATCATAAAGAATTTGCTTGGAAAAAAAATATTTCAAGCATACTCATATGCAAAGTATGCTCTGTAGATAAACTCTCAGCAGGCTGTCTACTATTGATACAGGGTGACCCCAAGGTAGGGAATAATGTGCATTGACTCCATGATTCAGAAGGCTGAACAAATGCTTTATTAAGCTATACTATATTACACTAATACTATACTAAATTACATATTAAAGAGACACTATACTAAAGAATGCTAAATAAAAACTTGTCATTGCCTGAGACAGTCAGGACACAGCTATGACCCAACTGGCCAAGGAACCAAAACAACTTTCACTGGTGTCTGTCACCATCATATTTTGTGAAAAATCCCTTTGCCAGGATTTCTTCTCCTGGGAAAATGAGAAGCCTCAGCTCCTCTATGTTTTGCTCCTCTGGAATGTGGCCTGGAGAGTGTTTATCAAAACATGGGAATTGTTTTTAATTAATGGCCAATCACAGCCAGCTGTGTCAGACTCTCTGTCACAGGTTTTTATTGTTCATAATAAAAATATGAATATTTTTATTCATAGCCTTCTGATGTCTCCTTTCCCTTTTTCTTATAATATAATATAATATCAAGAAATAATAACTCAGCCTTCTAAGAACAGGAGTCAAATTCTCATCTCTCACCTCACCCTGGGGACCTCAATTAACAAATCACTTTGGGTAATCAATCTCTATAACACATTCCACATGTGCAAAACAACAAGAGCAGTAAACAGAGATAAGAATTCTTTTCTCTTCTTCTCTGAGCTTCTCACTGCCTTCCCCAGGAAAAATCCTGGGAGAGAGTTGTGTCTGCTGCTCTCTGTGAAGAGAGCTGTGGCCACAGCCTACATAGAAGACACATGAAGCACTTGTGGTATCTACAGCAGCTCTGGGACCCAGGCTGTTCTTAGACAGAACCTGACTACAGCTCCTGACAGCTCACCCCACAGAGGACAATGTGGAACCCAAATCCCCACACTCGTAAAATGAAACATCCTGCTCTCAATCCTACAAGGTTCTTCACACTATCACCTTCTCCTCAAGGTCTGGGAAATTAAAAGTGAGTTTTTTTTATTTAACACAGCTCTGTGTTATTATTTATCACAGTTCTCTCATTCCCTCTGTGGCCTGAAGGCTGGGAATTACTGCTGGGAAGGCTGCAGGATTTTAATCCTTGGTCAATACAGTTATTTGACTTAAAGCTGAAACAAGGCTAAAAGGGGGTACCTCATCTAACTCTGGTCACTTGAAAGTGAGGTTTTGACTCTCAGTTAGTAGCCTGTGCAAAAGGCAGCTACTGTAAATGGTGGGATCAGCACCTCAGGAGGAAAATTCATCCCAGCTCAGGGGATGTTAAAAACTGGAAGTGTAGACAGCTGTTCACGTGCAGTAGTTGTTTAAAGGAAATGATCATTTTTACTGTGCCATTCCTTTAATTAAAACATGACATCCTGCAGTCAGTCACATACTTCAGGATGAATATCCCCCCCCTCACCTACCTGTCAACACTGAGTAAAACAATAGCTACAACAAAATGCATACTTTTCAAAAGGTCTGTTTGGATTGAACTATCATGACACAACAAAGCTTTTCTACTGCATCTGCTGGTATTACACTTAAAAGAGAAAACAGATCTTGGCACCTTTACTGGGGGAAAACTTTACTGTTTTCAAGGACTGCAACCACATGACATCCTGGGCACCACCAGCCCGCTCCCCAGCAGTAATTCAGTACATATATAATACATACATCGAAGAACAGGGGGTTGTAGACAGGCAGAGGCAGCTCTATGTGGCCAAAGTGTCCAGGGCAGTTGCTGAAGTTCTGCATGCAGGTGGCACACACTTCCCTGGAGTCCGGGGGCCCCAGGGCCAGGTCGTAGAGCCCGTTCACGGCCGGATTGCCCACATTGTCCAGGTACTGAGGGTTGGTGATGGGCTTCACACTCAGCTTCCTGAAGTTGAGAAAGGAAAAAGTGCAAATCAGCGGCAGAAAGCTTGAATGGTACAACTAGTGTCAGAACCCAGGACATCCCTCTGGCTGTCCTGAGCAGCCAGGACCCCTGCCAGGGGGCTCAGAGACCCTGGCACAGAGCCCAAGATGCCTGTGGGTTTGATTATGACCCATGGAGCAAGTTACCAACCTTAGATGAAGATCTGCAAGCCACGACAGTTTAAGGAGAATGATAGTGAATTTATCACTGGGTGAAAAAATAGATTTTGGGGTTTTTAGAATGGGGGTTTAGGGGGCAAGAGGGAGGAATCTGGGCATGTCCAGCCTTTCTCCTTCTGCTTCTTGACCTCTATGTTCTATCTTCTGCTGTGATGTTGGCACTTTTAGATTGGTTTAGTGCAGAAGCTCACTGTCTAACATAGGTGACAGGTATTGGAATGTAATTGTAAACCTTGTATACACAGTTTTCAGTATAAAGACGTAACACTGCCCCAGAGTGGCTCGGACTGTCTTGCTGAACGGACCTCAGCCGGACAGAAGAAAATACTTTATAGATAAGGAACAATAAACAACCTTGAGAGCGAGAAATGAACAGCTCTGACTCCTTCTTCAAGCGCCGGGCTGGACGAAGAGACTTTCCAACTTTTCTCGGGTTCACTCTGACCAGCGAGAGATCCCGAGACAAACTAGCACGGGCATTTAGTAGCTGTGTGATTTTCTCCATTAATGAAAATATCTTTCTGAGAACATTTTGCGAATGCAATAGGAATCTGCGTATCACTGATTTCATTATACAATGAGCAAAATTATTCATATCGCAGCACATATTTATTTTACATGAATAGCCACTCTACTAAGAAATCACATAATTTTGTCAGCGTGTCCCCTCGAGCGGGGCGAGATTTTGTATAAAATTCGGCTGCCGCCATCCCGGCGGCTGGGCCACGGCCCAACCGGACTACATGTCCCAGCATGCCGCGCGCCGCAGCCCTCCACAGCTCTTCGGCGCCCTGCCGCGGGGCACGCTGGGACTCGTAGTACCCAGCAGCACCCGCACAGCTCGGGCAGCGCACACATGGAGCCTCACCTGATCTCCTCGGCCGTGTACATCCCGAAGGACATCCCAACCAGCCGCCGCCACGGCACCACTTTGGGCGGCTTCATGGCGAACGAGCAACTCTTCCCAGGCCGACAGCGGCTCCCGCTCTCCCGCTGGAAGCGCCGCGCCACGGGCAGCACCACGCGGTCCGGCCTGCGGGGGGAGGCGGGGCCGGGCGGTACCACCGCCGGGGAGGGGCGGTAGGAGTGGTGCCGTCCGCTTTCCCAGAGGCCAGCGCGGGGCCATGGCGGCCAGGCGGGTCGGGGCTGGCTGCTGGCAGCGGGCGCTGTGGCTGGGCCGGCGGTGCCGCCTCCCGGGCGGGGGGGAGAGCTACCGGTGAGAGACCGCCGGGAGGAAGGGACGGGCGGCGGTAGCACCGGGGAGGAACCGACGGGCGGGCGGTGCTGGGTGTGTGGGGAGTGAGGCGGGAAAGGCCGCGCAGGCGCAGTGCGCGGTGGCTCGGCGTGGTCGAGGCGGCGTGGTAGAAGGGAGCGCCTTTTGTGGGGCTTCTGTCTGCTTTTAAACGCCTTTCCCGGGATCTTTCCTGGTTTAGGGCGGCT
Organism: Molothrus ater; assembly: GCF_012460135.2. NCBI lineage: Eukaryota > Metazoa > Chordata > Aves > Passeriformes > Icteridae > Molothrus > Molothrus ater. The sequence continues at coordinate 66,811,594 of NC_050481.2, forward strand.
CGGAGCCTCCCCGGGAGAGAGTTCGAGCGTTTAAGCGATTCCTAGAGGTGAATCTCACGAAAAAGCGGATGAGCGCTTTTTGGAGGCTGAGGAAGCTGGGGCTGCTGAGCCTGAGAGGGGAATTTTGCATATAGACCCCAAATCTGTGTTCTAGTGTCTGAAGGGGCTCTGCCAAGAAGCCAGAGAGAGACTTTTCATCAGGAATTGTAGTGATAGGAGTAACAAGGAATAATGAGTCCAGATCGAAAAAGGAGAAGTTGGAATTATATATTGGGAAGAAATTTTTTATTGTAGGAGTGTGAGGCACAGTCACAGGTTGCTCAGCGAAGTTGTGGATGCCCCAGCCCTGTCAGTGTTCGAGGGCAGATTGGATGGGGCTTGGAGCAACCTGGTCTAGTGGAACAAGATCTTAAAGGTCCCTTCCAACACCTTAACATTCCATGATTCTGTGTAATGGTTTTGTTTAGGGGCTGGGTAATCATTACTTATTTTTGGGATGGCAACATCTTATTTAATCAGTTTGTGAGACTTCCCCGGAGCAGCTGGAATTGTGCAGTGCCACGGTAAAGCACAGAGCTGTGGCTGCACCTGAACAGCCTCTCCCTCAGGGTCAAGGTCACTGTGGAGGCACTGAAGGCCAGGACTGCAGTAAAGCTTTGCTGTTAAGTTGCTTCATGAGCAAAAGGAGTACAAACATTTTAGCATAAGCCTTAGTTTGTGTTGAAAGCAGTAAAATGTGAACGGTGGTGAGCAAGACTTCGAAGCAGTGAGCACAAAGCAGCTGCTCTGTGGTACTCAGCAAAGTGAGTCCATGTGTCTGAGTGTGCTGCAGCTGTGGGGTTGTGAGGAGCTTCTGCAGCTCTGTAGAGATATGTGGGCATCTGCATCTCACCAGGGCTGACTCACCTGCATCATTACTCTGGGTTTTCTCCTTCTGTGAACACTACTTGTGTCTAAAGTTGGTTTTTTTTAAGCACTGTTTTCAGCGTGATCCTGTCTCTAAAGCATAAAAAGGTCTTTTCTGATTCATGTCTGTGATTTTCTTTATAAGATGCACTAGTTTGTGAAAACTATTTTAAAAATATTGTACCCCAATATTAAATAATCACAGATTTTTTTGTAGTAAAATTTTTCACATACAGCCTCTAGTCTCTTGAAACGAGGGCCTTAAAAGAAATATCAAATATAAGTTTTATGGTAATAATTTGGAGTTAATAACAGTGCAACATTGCCAGTTACTCTAATGCACTCCAGTTCCCTCTCTTTTAGTTAATTCTAACCTTGTAGTATGGAATTTCACTGCTCTACATTTGCTGTATTGCTGTGACTGCCATAAATTCAAACCCCTGGTTGTTCACAGGAGCTCTTCGAGTAGTCCTGCTCTGGGGAAGACTGTGGGCAATTCACAAGGTAAGATGTCTTCATTGCTGGTTGGTTGCATATGTTTTTTAATCTCCAAAGAATACAGTGTATCAGGAGATAAAGATGATGTAAACACCCTCTTTCCCCTCCTTGGATTTTCTCTCTCCCTGTTTTCATTGTGCATAAGTTTCCTGGATTAACTTGATTCTTTACCTCATCACCCATCAGCTCCATGCTCCAAGAGCATGAACTGAGTTGTGCAGCTCCATGAGCCTATGTTAGACTGTGGTTTTAAAATCCTTGTTTGAGTACTTTCATCTGGATCACCTTAACTCATCAATTCTTGTAGAATATAGAGTTGCTGAGATTGGAAAAGATCTCTGAGTTAGTGGAGTCCACCTCTTAACCCAGTACTGCCAAGGCACCTCCAGACCACACGTCCCCAAGTGCCACATCAACATTCTTAAATCCTCCAGGGATGGTGACTCCAGCATTCCCCTGTTCCAGTGCTTGACAAGCCTTTCAGTGAAGAAATTTTTTCCTGATATCCAATCCAAACTTCACCTGCTGCAACTGGAGGCCATTTGCACTTATCCAATCACTTGGGAGAAGGATTGACCCCACCTTGCTACAGCTTATGGGGTCAAAATTTTCTTTGGGCATCTCTTTGTTTCTAATGAGCTTTTTAATATTGTTTCTCACAGTAACTCAAGAAGAAATTGTGCTCCCCCGAAGGAAAACATGGTGAGTGTTTACTTCTGGAATCTTCACTTGGAAAAAAATTGGTGTTTGACAGCTAAATTTAGTCTGTCCACCAAAACTGAAAAAGAAAGTTGAAGTTCCTGTATTCCTTGATGCAATGTCCCACTAGGGGTTTTCCTGCTGATTTGGAGCTCTGTGAATATTCTTGATTCTTACTCTCTCTGCAGATTATGTACACTGCATTCCTGGCATTTCTTTTAAAAGCACATACAACAACTGCATTTTTAAGCCATGGTTCTATACCTTTGTAAAAGATCACATCTGCTAAAGATCTCTATAACCAAGTTCAGGTTATTTGATCAGCTTATTACCAGGCTGCTTGCATGTGAATGTGTTTCTTCAGCAAAATAAAACTTGATTGTTGATAACTAGCTGAATAAATCCTCCTTGGAGATCACACAACTGAACAAAACCTATTTTGTTGGGAGCACTTAAGGTAGAATTGCATGACTGTACAGCAAAAATTAGGTTTATGGCCAAATGGTGTCAGCATGTAAACCTAAAGTAAGGCCACCTTCACCTAAACACTTTCATTGGCCTTTCCTTCTTTGCTCGAAACAACCAAAGTCTTGAGGTTGCACAGGCACAGGAGTCCTGAGATACCTGGTTTTGGTTTGGTTTATTTTTTCTTGCAAAGTCATGTCTTGAAGAGTGACTATATATACACATATATATATATATATATATATATATCTCCCTTGGAGATGCTCTAGGAGCAGCATTCCAAGGAGTTACTTTTGTGTCTCTCCCCCATGATCTTTCTTTGATAATGTATTATAAGGGCAGGAGTAATAGCTGCAAACTGATGGTCTTCTGGTTTTCCTCAAAATCTTTTTTTTTCCTGGGGTTGTTTAAAAACTGAGGCCGTTTTTGCATTTTCTCTTTTTTTTGTGAGAAGTGATGTTTTCTTAGTGCAGCAAAACCATTATTTCCTAGAACTGAAAATCCTTGTGGGTTAGATAATCCTGTGCTTGTTCTCCAAACAAAGTCATGCACAGCATTCAAAGTCTGCAGCTGAGAATTAACCCAACTCCTTTGTGCTTAGGGATAAGCTCGCCGTGCTCCAGACCTTGGCTTCTACTGTCAACAGGGTGAGTGGTTCTGTGGCCATGGAGATGGGGCAGGGTGTGCATTCTGTGCAACACCCTTGTGCTCAGGAGCCCTTTAATTTCTACTTTGGCCATAAATGAGAGATGGAACTCTCACATCGGGGTTTTCCCCTTGGCTCTGGGTGTTTTGCTGTGTCCTTAAAGCCTCATTCATGTTTCCCCTTGGCTCTGGGTGTTTTGCTGTGTCCTTAAAGCCTCATTCATGTGCTGTGTCCTTAAAGCCTCATTCTCAGTTACCAGAGAAAGCTGCAGTGCTTTGGTAAGGCTTTCACTAACACAGGGAGCAGGTTCCTTCACCAGTTCCTTCCCAATCCAGAATGTCCTTCCCAATCTCAGTCCAGAAAAGCTTTCAAAAGTGCAGTGAGTATCTGCTCTTGCTGGGCAAAACCTGGAAATGCTGTGATGCTGTTCTTAAATCCCATCTAACTTGAATTCTGGGAATTGAATCAAAACTTGCCATGTCCCATCAGTTTCCCAAGACTGTTGCACTTGGGGCCCTACTTTGCAGGGCACTTACTGCTTGATATGTTATAGAAAGGACCCTTTTGTCACCCTATTAGCCTGCAAGGGTGTATGTAAAATGGAAACATTTTTTAAATTATTTCCAAACATATTTTTGAATTATTTCCTCTTTTTGAACAAGAGGATACTTCTGCAAAATGTGCATGGGCGATGGTTATGATGAAAAAATTCCTTGTGCCTTTAATTCCATGAGGCAGTGTGTTGTGCCTGTGCACATGACTATAAACTTTTCATTGCTGGGCTCTTCTTTCTACAGGATCCTACTGCTGCTCATTACATGTTCCAGGATGACCCTTTCCTGATGCCAAGAAATGCAGCTAATTCTGTAGGTATTTCCTTACACTTCCTTGGTAGCTCCCTCCTGCCTTTGTCGAGGCTGTGAATACTCCTACCTAATTGAAGCCTGGTTTTGATTACAAAAGAAAATGAGGTATCAGATTGCTTTCAGAATTTTCTCTTCTCTCTAAAATGAGATGTTTTTGAGCTTGAGGTAGTAGTGCAGCATTTCAGATGTCTGAACTGTGTCTCTTGATTAAATAACAAGGAAGTAGAATTCAATGGCATTTAAAGAATAGAGATTCTTATACTGGCATGAATACCAGAATGTTTTTCTGGAATGTTGTCCCTGTGATTCTAGTAAGTTGAAAATTATACATGAGTTTAATTTAATCCCATCAGAATGTTCATTGTTAAATAAAATGCTTTTTCTAATTCTCAGCCTTGTAATTTGTGTATTTCTCCATCTTGTTCTGTCTCGTTTCTGTGCAGCGTCTGTATTCGTTGTCAAAGGAGTCTGGGAGAAATGCTGCAAAATACATCATAAAGAACTTTCCTCAGTATTTTGACAAGACTTTTGCAGAGCCCAACGTACCAGTAAGCTTTTTGCTCTTTGTTTTGATTGTATTTGTGCTTTGTCACTGAAATCTACTGTTGGACTGGTCTAAAACTAAGATAAAAGGATAACTTTTAAACTGTTTTGCAGACAGTATGAACACAGTACTGTACTTCCATTATGTTTTTGTAGTGGACATTTTTCCTTGGGAATTCAGTATCATATCAGGTTTGTGAGATAAAAGTAAGAAAAGCAGTGGTTTTTAGGTGTTCCTTCCTGGCAGAAAGTGAGGGATGAGGATGTGTGTGGTCCTTCATCACCAAAAGGACTGCTGTTGTTAGGCTGCAAGCAGTGTATTGGGTGAAGAGCAAGGATATGTAGAGAAGGTTTGAGCTTGTGACCTCTGTTTGCTTTTAGTGCCTGATGCCCCAGACTCTGACCCCTCAGACTGAAGGAGTGAGCGAGGAGGCTCTGAGGGAGCGCATCCATCTCAGAATGGTGAAGGAGTCTGTGGACATGTTTGATCAGCTTCTACAGGCAGGTATGTGGTCACCTGCCAGGTTCTGTGCTGGAGCTCTACTTAAATTGGGCCAAAAATACATCAGTAGCTGCCACAGGCTATGGAGACAATTTTGTGACTCTGTTGCTTCTTTCACAACTGACTCTGGTCTGATGAAGTGGAATTCTCTAGAATTCCTGGAGAATCTTAGCCACTGCTTGTCTGACATGTCACTTTGGTGATAAGGAGAACAACTGGCTTCTTGAAGAGGAAGCATATTAAATACTTTATTTCATTTTGAATGTTTCATAGAAAGTGAAACATGCAGAGTGTTATTCACAGCAGGATGTATCCTAGGAGAAGTTATGAAAAGCACTAGAAATTTCAGATGCTGTGTTGGGCTTGTGCTGCTTCACAGTTCTGGCTGAGAGCTATCACTTCCTTCTACTTGATCAGGAAAACTCTACTCTTTCAGTGGCTTCAGTAGAAAAACATACTCTAGTTCAGTGTTGAAATTGTTTCCTGTGATGACTGGGTTTGTGGCAGTACTGGTGTCACAGCAGGGTTAGGGACTTGCTAGAGAATGTCTTTGTGTTGGAAGAGAGCAAAGTGGTGTTCACAGATTTTCTCCTATGGCTGTAGAGTGATGAGCTGTTCACTTTCTCTGACTGTCATAAATTGTCATTTTCTAAAGGTACCCCTGTATCTCTGGAGACCACAAACAGCCTGCTAGATTTGTTATGCTTCTACGGAGATGGTGAACCTACTCCTGAAAAAGAGCAGGAAGAAAAAGAGGATTTGGAAGAACCAGGGGTATGGAAAACTTGTTGATCTTTATTTATTCATACATAGTTGGGAGTATATCGAGGTGACATCAAGATTTTTGGGAGATGCCATGAGGTGGATCAGATGCAGTCAACATTCCCAGGACATATTTCTGTTACAAAAATCCATGACTGACCTAGTAGCAACAGTAGTTTGTGTAAAGCTCTTAATATGTTTAATAACATAAACATTATTCTCAATCTAGCTGTTGCTTCCTGAATGTTATGATAGAAATTATTCTTATATAACACATTAAAAGTCACCTTTGGTGAACTTTGCTGAACTTCAGTTCTGTTAGCAAGTCATGTCATTTGATGTTAAATCACAATTTAACTCTGAGGAACTTCTTTTTGCAAAAATCTCCCCAGGTGGATGCTTCAGAACAGAAAGCTCCAAAGAGACAATTTCGAAGAGGTTCACAGTCTGGCCCCAGATGGAGGTATAGAAAATGTTGCCAATATTCCCATATTCCATGGGTTGTGCACTTGAATTGTTCTCATAGACCTAAGTCTTTTAGCAGCCCATACTCAGAGGTGTTACTTGTTAAATAAACCTGTGTTTGCTGATCTTTTAAAGTGTTCATGGAAATCTAGTAGGTGATTGTAGAATAGTTTCAAGGTTCACAAGTGTGATATGTGAATGTCAGTCTTTGGGGGTACAGCCCTTATGTTGTTCTGCATGTTGAATCCTTCTCCTAAGAGTATCTTTTATTTGGTTCTTGAATATTTATCTTGTTCATTGGTTCTAGGGAGAACAACCATGCTGAAAGGATATTTAAGATAATGCCAGAGAGGAATGCACACTCCTATTGCACAATGATCCGTGGGATGGTGAAGGTAAAGTCATTCTTCAGTGCTGGGGGATTTTTTCAGCTTTTGAGATCTCACATACTCAGAGATGGATTATTTTTGTTTTTGCAGCACGGGGCTTATTCTAAAGCTTATGACATGTACATAGACTTGCTGAATGAAAGGCACAAGGGTGAGTGTCTCCTGGCTGTGCTTTGTGGTGTCCTGAGCAGAGCAGGCCCCTGTTGGGCACTGAGTGTTTGTTCATGGCAGTGATGATTGGCGCAGGGGTACGGACCTCAGCTGAATCATGGGAGCTGAATGCAAACTGGGAATTCCAGTGCAGCTGGCGTGTGGCTGGCTCACTGGAGACAGGTTTGCATGAGACTTTGCCAGAAACTGAGCCATGCTAGAACAAACTCTTTCCTGTAGGCTATAAATTGCCATTTAAAATGGATTATCTTACATTTTCCAGCTGATGTGCACACCTTCAATGCACTGATCAGAGCAGTCCCGTATCTAAAGGAGAGGTTCGTAGAAAGATGGGAATTAGCCAAGGTAAGGAGGGTAGAGCAAAAGAGGTGGGGAAGTGGTAAGAGTGGGCCCTTTTACTAATAAGGGTCTGCCTTATTAGTACAATTTTGCAGTTGTTGGAAGACCAAAAGCAAGAACTTTGTCCCCAGATACTAATCTCTGCTGTAAAGGAAGTACAGTAGTTTAAACAGAAAAGGTAACTGTGGAGGAATGGCAAATGTGAAAAATCCAGTCTTGCCTTTGCAGAGTGATTTATTTGCCTTGTGAGAACATATCTGATCCAGGAACTGCCTGGATAGAAAGTAATTTGGGAAATTACTTCTGGGAGATAAAATAAATGAACAATTTTAGATAAAAACTCTGAATTTTAATTCATGGTGTTGTGACAGAAATGGAATTTTTGAGTTTCAGTAAAGAAAAATATTATGTAACTATAAAAATTTTCTATTATGTTCTAGACACAGTTCTCCAAGACATTTTCTAATGTAACATAGCCTTGGGTTTTGGTCATTAAAAATTAGATAGTACTGATTAAATAATCAGTTAAAGGAGAGTAGCTCACTTGAAGGTGGTGAGAAATGTATGTATAAACCACATGAAAGCTGAACTGTGATCCAAAACATGTGAAGCACTAAGGAATTGGGAATTTTGTTTTAAGGACTTCCTGACTCACATGGCTCAACAGAAAGTGCAACCAACTCTGCTGACTTTTAATTCTGTACTGAAGAGCCTGAGAAGATGTGGTGGTGTGGGGAGAGCTATGTCTTTATTTGTATTAAAGGAAATGGAAGCACTTGATATAGGTAAGAGAACCAGAGTATTTATTATATGCAGTGATTATGATGAACAGAACATTTAACGTAGGAGTTCAGCACCACACAACATGGTGGTGATTTCCTGACTCCAGGGGGGATGTACTTCACAAGCCACCTAAGCCAGTTCTGGTCTCTAGATCTGCATCTCTCTGAAAAAAACCTTTTGATCTAGATGATGATTTTTTCCTTCCAAATAAGTATTGCAGAAACAGAGAATATCTGCAGAATTGATGTCCTGTGGGCTGTGCTTTGCCCCAGTAACATGCTTGTTGATAGGCTAAAGATTGCATTCATGTGCAAAAGGGAAATTAGCTGTGAAGTATTTCTGATTTTAATTTAAAGCAGGGAAGCTTGGCTGCTCCCCCATAGAAATAGGATTCCAACTGGTGGAACAGTGTTGGATATCACCTCTCCCAGTCGTGTGTGTGGTGAGGTCTGGCCCAGCATTAGGGTGGGCAGGGAGGAATATTAGAATAAATTCATGCATGCTGCCTGACTGGAGCAGCAGCCTGAATTAGAGCAGTGGCACAAAGCTCCTCAGGAGTGTTGCAGTGACTGCAATGTTTTTGTTTTCCAGAGCCCAGCCTTGCATCCTATGACCATCTGCTCTCGGTGTATTACAGAGGGGGTACGTGCACCACCGGCTTGGCCATGAATGTGCCTCGTGCAGCAGCTGCTCTGATTGATGCTTTTCACTGTGATGGGTGAAGGCAGTTCACTTATGGACTGAAAGACAACCTGTAGTGGGTGTGATCTTAGTGTTCCCTGTGCTGCCTGATTCTGCTTGGGTGACAAAAAAGGATAACCTCATACAGAGAGCAAAAGCTGCTCAGTCACTGTGGAGGCTGGGTCTCACCACAGTGTGTGTGATTTCATATTGTGCCACTCACAGGGAGTTTGTTTTCCTGCAGCAGTTCTTCTGTGCATTAGAATTGTCATGGAAAACAGCTGAGTCAGAAACAGGAACCCAACTGCTTAAGATCCCATGCCCACAGACTTTTGGCTATAGGGAGGGAATAGGCAAAGTAGCCATAACTACAGTCCTTGTGTTTTAAGAAATGTAAAGGAATTGCTCTGGAGTCTCTCTAGGTTTGGTTCTGGAGTTTGGGAGTTTGTTTAGTTTTGGTTTTCCCCCTTTTAAATTTTTGTTTATTTGTTTATATAAAATATAGTGTATTTATATAATACACTTTAAAAGTATATTATATAAAGTATAAATACTTCGTTTTTTCTAGTTCAACCTTCTAACACACAAACTTCCAGGCCTGTTTGATTCCTTGTTAGAAAGCACTTCTGTCTTTCTGAATCTGCCCTCCTGATGTGGAAATCTGCATTAGCAGGGCAAATTTTAGAGCAAATTAAATTGCAGCTGGTGTGGAGCACCATGGAAGTTACATTTGTTTAAAATTATGTTGCTTGTTCCCAATTTCATCTTGTATTTGCAGACTGATGCTCTTCACAAGGAAGTGCTTGGCACAACTGAGATGTGATGTTGTTTGTCTCTTTGTCCCACAGTTGAAGCTCAGTCATCAGACATCATCTCTGAGGTTTTAAATGAGGTTGAAAAGCGAAGTTTCACTGCTCAGGACCCTGATGATGGTAAGGATTTCAAGCTTGGGTGAAAAGGTACCTGTGAATGTCAGGTAGTTTTACTAGGCTAGGATAAATGCATGCAGCTTGCTTCTCTCAGTCCCTGCTGGTATTTCTGGAGACAAAGGGCAGATTCCAGTGTTGGGAATTGTGTTGTGCATTGCTGCACTGTCTTCTGTATGAAAGTAGGTGTGTAGCTTGTGTGAATGAGCATTTTAAGTCCATGTGATAAAAAATCCTAGGGTTATTTACAAGAGCAGTTTAAGGAGGAGCAGTTTCATGAAATGATGTACATCAGGTGAATAGCAGGTTTTTGTTGTAAGTGTGGTGTGAGTTTTCCTATTTTGGTTCTTCCTAATCCTGTTGAGAAAATTTCATTAAATACAGCTTCATGGGAAACTGGAGTGGGGGTCTGTAGGAGGGGAATATCCTGAACATCCCATGTGTTACTGGCTCTTTCTGCCATCTGTATGTCCACAGCTTTGCCCTGGGAAGTTCCTAAACCTTTCTGAAGGTTTGGAAGCAGATGCAGCTTCCATCTGAAGATGGGTTATGGCAAAGAAAGATCTCTAGACAAAGTGGTGTTAATGGAGTGTTGAAAGCCACTCTTCATCAGGTTGCTTTTTTGTCTTTGGAAGGATTCCTGGAAATAGTCAGACTGTTGTACCCCTCCTTCCTTTGCCTCTGTCCTGTTAGATGTGTTAAAATGTTTCTTTCTGTGCTCTAAGTTGTTGCTAGAAGTGTATAAAAATCCCCACCCAATTTATGCCATGCCAAAGATTACCAAGAAAGCCAAGAGCTCTGCAAAATTGTCAAACTGAGCTCCAGATTGAGTTTCTTATTGAATATACCTCATCCATCCTCTGGAAGGGTGGGTTAATGAGTGGTTTATGTCTCCTTGGAAGCTTGATTTTAACACACTTTTGTTTGCTCCCTTTCAGCCAACTTCTTTAACACGGCCATGCAAGTGGTAAGTGCCTCTTCCTTGCCATCAGAATTCCTTTGAGCCCCTCCAGCTGTTGGGGAATTGCCTGTGAGTTTGCATCCTGTCATATAAGGTTTAGCTTTCAGTATCTCCCATTTTCATCTGTGCTCATCACCTCCTCCTTTCTGCCATAATTCTGCAGTTCTTTGCTTGACCCCTCCCTAATTGGTAATTTGCATGCCTGTGATATGTGCATGTACCTCTGTGACTCTTGTGAGTTACATCTGGTAACAGCTTCCAAATGTGGTTTATTGCAGTGCTGTGATCTCAAGGATATCAAGCTTGCCTATCAGTTAAATAGGGCCCTGGAGAAGGGAGACAACTGGAAATTCTTGGATGTGGATCGGTCAAACAGCTACTGGTGAGTGAAGGGGAGGTTCAGCATCTTCTGTGCTGTTGTCAGCTTCAGTACAAACTAGGATTCAGACACTGAGCACCAGCTGGTTATTGTGTCCAGTTTGGAATTAGATCCTTCACAAGAGCAGTGATTGCTTAGGATTTATTTTCAGTTTGTGGCCTGTGAACTGAAATCCAGTGTCTTGGAGCATCAGTTTATCTCAACACCCATCCAGCAGCTAGAACAACCAGTTGTGGGTTCTGCCATTCTGTTGTGTACCCTGAATGGCAGCTTTGGAGGTGACACCAAAACAGCATCGTTTCTTTGTGTAGGGATGTTTTCCCAGACAGTGCACTGGATCAAGGACTCGGTCTTGTCTTATGAACTTGCAAAAGTAACAAGGTAAATTTAGTTCAGTTCTTATATCCAAAAGTTGCATTTGAGACAGATTCAGGTACCTTAAAACTGGCATCAGGCAGGAAGATTTTTAATCTTTAATGCTTTTTAAATATATTTTAAAACAGAGTGGTCTGATTAGTTCTGCCAATAATCTAGTGTCAGCCTGGAGCTGTTGTAAGAAACACTGCTGCTTTTCTGATTGCATGGAGTGTGGCAACCAGTGAAATGTCCTTGATGTGCAATACAGATCTGATCAGCACACCATCATTTGCTGGTACTTTCATAGTTTGCTTGATCTAATCATCACTGAATTAGGATGTTTTTTTCTCTCTAGGTCAAAATTCTTTTCGTTGTTGTGCATGATGGAACAAATTGAGGTGGTGTTGAAGTGGTACAAAGAAGCATCATCTTCAGTAAGTGTGCACCATGGTAAGGGCTGCAGGGCTTTTCCATGGAGAAATGGAGCAGTCACAGGTGACTGAAATTACTCTCTTCCTTCATCAGCTCTTCTATCCATCTCCTAAAAATATATTGGACCTCCTTCAAGCACTAGATGCAGCCAACCAGCTGGAAGTGATCCCTTCAGTCTGGGAAGGTCAGTGATGGCCACATGGCTTCATAGGCACTTTGTCTGACAAATGCCAGGAGCAGTGCAAAGTTTGGAAACTTCCCTTTGGCTGGAGTAGCCATGATGAGGTGCATTGCTTGCCTGTGGTACTGAATCACCTGGACCCTCTGCAGATCCTTGGATAAGATTTAATCTAGCCCCCCCAAAAAATGAAAATTAGTCACTCCTTAATCCTCAGCAGATGGTGGTGGAGGGTTCTGGCTGTGGGCCTTACTGTCCAGCAGCAGTTCAGGTCCATGTTCCCCCTGAGGACTGGTAACTGATGCTACAGACAGTGCTCTGTGTCATGTTCCCTCCCTGGTCTGTGACAGGGTCATCACCACCACCAGGCTGGTCAGTGCAGGGGACCTTGAGGGCCATTATCAAGGGGAGTAGTTGGGCTGTCACCCAGAAATCTTGAGACCAGCAGGGAAGGGAAGAAGAAATCAGATTAGTTTGTGTATTTGGTGCACAGGATCTGATAATGAAGGGAAAGAAAGGGAACTAAATGTGACCAACTCAGTCACAGAGAATGGTTCTGCCTTGTTAAATTGTGCTGACCACTTTGCCAGGATTTGGGAAGAGGGGTACTGGTCACACCTACCAACTACTGCCTCTCTTTAAACAGATGTGAAACAGCTGGGGTTCAGCAGGAGACAAGACCTGTTGGAAGAGTTCTTGTCTTTGATGAGCAGGGACCAGCACCCCAGTGAGGTAAGGAAGCTGATAACACCCATGAACAGCTGAGCCCCACACAGTCACCTGCTGGCTCCTCCCCTGTGAGATGGTGGGGGCAAAAGTGTATCCCCCCTTCCTCCTTTCCCCAGCTTTATCTGCTCAGCATGATATCCTGTGGTCTGAAATATCCCTTGGGCACTTAGGGTGTCCCAGAGGTGTCCCCTCCCAACTCCTTGTTGTGCCACACACCTTGTGCACCCCCAGCCCACTCCCTGGTGGGGGAGCCTTGATGCTCTTTAGGCACTGCCCAGCAATAACAAAAATATCCCTGTGTTATCAACATACTTGCCATCTTAAATACAAAATACAGCCCCATAATAAGAAAGAAGAAACTGAAGAAATTTCACTCTATCCCAGCCAGAATCAGCACAGAAGCTCAGTAGAGAGTAGTGGTGTCTCCCCAGACTGTAGGTAAATGCTGTATCCCTGGTCAGTCCTGGAGATCCAGTTCCAGTGCATCTGCCACTGTAGATTCCAGATCCATGTGAGCTTATCCAGGCCTGCTAAACCACTTGGATTGTCCTCAACCTACAAAGAAACCTCAAATTACCACAGCATGATCCCTTCTTACCAGGGTTTGGAGAAATCATGCAGCCCAACCAGCCATATCTCTGGGGAAGCACATGGCAGAATCCAGAGATTTTTGCCAAGGACTTCATTGCAGTAATTGCTTTCTCAAGCTGAAGAGTGTTGAAGGTGAACACAGCTGTCCCTGCAAAGCCACCTTGGAGCTTGCCTAGGGGGGACAGCCATCCTGACAGAAGTGACAGATTTGTCTCCCAGCATAACAACTGTTAATTCACAAATTTAAATCACATACAGAGCAAACCTATAGGAGCTGCAGGAGAAATTACCCTGAAAAGCTTCTGTTAATTTCAGAGGTTTTGTTCTTCACAGCACAATGTTTTCACAGATTCAGCTGGCATTTGCCAAGTGTGCTGAAGAAATCCAAGCTGTGCATGAGCCTGCTGGGCCAGGGCAGGTCCCGCTGGAGTGGACAGGGAGTGCTCTGGGCCATGCTGTGGTGCTGTTTGCCAGGGCTGGGAGAACCCAGGATGCCTGGTACGTGTGGGCTCTCTGAGCTCTGGCCTTGCTGACCTGCAACTCAAGGCTTAATCACAAAAAGCAAACCTAGGCCTTGGGATGCCAGTGCAGACAAAGGGAAGGGATAAAGCCTGCAGGGAATGTGATGGGATTTTTCCCTTGTTATTGTTCCTTCTTGACACCAAGTTACAGTTGTCTGTCTTAAAAATGATTTAGAAGCTAATTTAGTATCTGGTGTAGGGCTTTGTACAGCTGCTTATGGCAAGGTGTGGTCTGACAATGACTGCCCTGAGCACTGCTGAGTGCCCACAACTTGCCATTCTTGATTTTTAGAACTCTTTGGAATTCAAACTGATAAAGAGATTAATTAGTTTAATTAAATTTTTAATTAGCAGCAGTCCTAATTAAAACTCCAAATAGGCTATTTTTACAACTCTGATAGCTAGAATTTACTGTCCTACATGCTCTAAACTTGAAATACAGGTTAAAATATCTAGCCTCTGATTTCTTAAGGTTCTGAGCCATTTTCTTTTAAATACAGATGTTCAGTGTACAGTGATTCATTTGAAACAAAGAAGTAGCAACAAAGGAGTCTTTAAAATACTAAAAATATGTAGTATTTTAAAAGCAAATTGCCACCAGCTACACTTACCATTTTCTGCAGAGTTGAAGATACTTTGTGTTAAACTAATCAGTGAGGTTAGCTGGTACAGATTGCATTTGCAAGTATACAGCATGAGATCCATGGGGAAGATTGTTTCATGAATTTGAGCTTACCTGTGTTTCAACCTCTTGGAGGCTCATCCAGGAATTTGAATATCTGTCTGTTCCTGTTATGTGTAGTTTTAAAATTATTCTTTTGTTTTCTTTTAAACAGGAACATGATGGAGCATTTCCAGAAAATCAATAGGATTCCCACGTAAGTATTTTTAGGTTCTTCAGTTACTGAGTCTCCCCTTGGCTGAGATCCTGAATTTCTGCTCAGGGATGAAGGAATAGTTTGGGATGGAAGGGACTTTTAAAGGTCAGGTAGTCCAGCCTCCAGCTGTAACTGATAGTAGTAGCTCATTTATTTCCAGAACATGAATGTGTGCCTGTCCCTGTGAGCATGGCTGTTCATTTATCCAGTGGAAATATTCCAAGAGCTTTCTGTCTTGGAATACATGTTTCAAACATGTTGAAAGCACAAAGTGGGAGGGAGTGAAGTGGTTGGTGTCTGAAGCTCTGGGCCATGGAGAGCAGCAGTGCCACTGGTGAACCCAGCAGTGCAAATCAATCTGAGTAGGACTCACATCTGATTTCCACATGCTCAGAAATACTCCAGTATGCTCTTAACCAAGCACAGGTGTTTCAGAGGTGCCTGGATTTCTGAAGACAAGTTTATCAAGTCAAATGCTAAATCTGAGGTGCTTCCCTGTTAGGCTACACCAGCTTGCTTGTCTTGGGATTCTGGAGGAGGGAATTGTTTGAAGTAGAACACAACTTTTAAGGAATAGTAATGGGTTTTGTTTGGGTGTGGAGTTTTTTTAAATTAGGTTGGAGCTTGCCCCAGTGAACACCATGAGGGTGTGTGGTACCAAAGGCTACACACCTAGTGGCACTCTGTGCCTGCTCTCTTCTGCTGGGACAGAAGTTGCCAAATTTCCCACATAGCCTTCCCTCTGTACCAGAGCTGAAGTTCCTGGCTGGAGCAGAGAGATGAACTGGTAGATCTGAAGATGTCACCTTCTCTCCCTCTCTAAAGCATGGGCTGTAAATTAATGGGCACCTCTCCTGTGACCCTGAGAACAGTCCCCATTTGCCTTTGCAGTGACAACGTGATGGACGAGTTCTTGAACTGTGCTAAGCAGACCAACTGTCCAGATGAGGCAATTAAGATGGTAAAGCTGGCAGCATCCCTTGGGCTTCCTGTATCTCAAAGGCTGAAAAGCAGAACAGAGGAGGAATTTGAACTCTCTGAAACACAGAAGTAAGTTGGAATGTTTCATGTTCCTGCTGAAGGGGTACAGTAGGCAGGGTCTGGGAGGAGCAATGCCTTTGGAAAGGCTTCTCTGACAAGGGAGCAGACAACTGGCTTAAGAATGATGTGCTGGTGTGTTGACTCCAGGACTGAAATGGCTCCTCAGTTTTTGATTCCATGCTGTATCCATCCCACCTAGGAGGGAAGGGAATTTCCCATGGTGGGGTTAGCCTTATCCGCTGCTCAGTCCTGCTCTTGCCTTTCTTTCCTGTAATCTTTTCCTGGCTGGGTCTGGCTGCCTGAAGGCACTGCTGCAGCCCAGTAGAAGCAGGGGGGTGGTACAGAGGATGGCCCTGCATGTGGCTGCCAGGCCAGCAGGCTCGCCACTTGGAGGAGGGCTGAAGGAGTTGGCTTTCCCAAGAGGATGTGCTTCCACCAAATGCTGGGTGCACTTGCCCTTTGAGGACAGTAGGCATTAGACAGCCCATAATGTTCTCTGTTTGCCTTGTGTTTGGGGATCTCTCTTTTCAAGCAGAAGTCACAACAGTGACTGATGACTGATCTGTTTGACATCACAGGAAGGCACTGGAGAGTATCAAGTGGGATGGTGACAGCAGCGACAGTGACAGTGACAGTAGTGACAGTGACCGTGAGTAGCTGTCCCTCTTCCCTTCCTCTTGGGAAAACTGGGAGCAACTGTTGCCATGATCCCAGGAGGCTTTGGAATGAGTGGAATTACTGAAGGAATGGCTTCTGGGAGGTGCTGCAGCACTGATGAACGCTCTGAGTGTTCTGACACGGGACCTGCTTGGCAAGACCCCGTCCTCATGGGCCAGCTGGAGCTGTTAAATCTTCTCGGTACTGTGGGACACAGCGAGGGCTGCCCCATGTCTCCTCCCCAGCACCCCTGCAAGAGCTGGATTCTCATAAACAGCATCACTGAGCGTGGAGGGATGCTCTGCACCCTGGAGGCTGCTCAGGCAGGCACAAGACTTCCACAGCTCCAGCACGACTTCTCGTGGGCCTCCTGTCACTGGACCCTGCACCAGATGTAACTCCTTTCCATCTAACTGCTGAACTACTTAAATACCAGGATTATTCTGTATATAAACACTGAAGTAATGCAATACTCAGCACCTGTGGTGTTATTCCTCATCCTTTTGGTGTTTTGGGACAGGTTGGAGTCTAGATGTTAAATTATACTTTGTACAGCTGGAGACTATCTCTATCTAATAAATGGCTGACCTTAAAAAGCTGGCTGTATTCTGATAATCCTTGAGCAAAAACTGGTTGAACCAAAGTTTACCTTTCTGGTAGAAATACCTCGTGTTCTAGAACTACAGCAGAGCAAGAAGCTCTGACAAGAAACCTACCAGGGCAGAAATCCAGGACAGGATCTGCTCTTACACCAGTTTTGTACATATCCTGTAGTTAAACATGGGTTCATTTTTTTTTAATGCTGTACAAATTAATAAATCACATTAGTGAATTCTTGCTTTCTTGCTCCTTGAAAGAAGTAAATTCGAGTTTTAACTCTTCAGGTCATGGAGAAAGACTGAGCTTTGTACTGCCTAGATGCAGCTGATGTTTAAACAGGAGACTTAAACAGCAGGAGCAAGTGGTTGAAGTCTTGTTTTATTCAGCTGACAAAGTGGCAAATGATTAATGGCAGGTTACAAACATTATTTTGGTTCGATCACAAGCCCACTTGGTAAAATGGGGAAACATTAATTCTTACAGAAATTGTAGGGAAGCTTCCTGAAGCTGGTTGTCATGACAACTCAAAACCAACAAAAATACAACAGATGGTGAAATTAAATACAGTGCAAGGAAACAAGACGGTACCCGTGCTTTGATTTACTGCTTCCAGCCCCTGCCAACAGCTCTGTTTGAACCCTCAGGAGATCATGGGATTTCTCTCTGGCCCAGAACAGCTGAACTCTCTCCAAAGCTCCAATCCTAGCTCACTGCACTTGAGTTGTTCCCAACCCCACAGCACTGGCATACGCTGTCAAGATATCCACGATCTGTTTGGTTTCCAGGGTCATCCGCGCTTCCGTGAGCCAGTCGTGCGCCACCCTCCTGGACTCCCCTCGTAACTGGTTGACAAATTTGGCCGCCAGCTCCAGATCTCCGTGCTCGATGCAGTAGGAGGCGTAAGACAGTAACTTAAACGTGTCGAGGTCGTCGGGGCTGAGCTCGGCCGGTGGCTTCAGCTGCTGAGGGTGGAACACCAGCAGCGACTGCAGGTAGGACAGGAAGTACTGGTACAGGCTGTTCCTGGTCTCGTCGATCATGGCCACTCGCTTTGCCAGTTTTTGGACAGTGTGGAAGCGCGCCCTGAGGGCCTCCTCGCTGTACACGCCCCGCGTCAGGGACTCCTGCGGCAGAGCTGCTGTTAAGGCTTCCGTGAAGGCGTTGTCAGCACAGCTGGCCTTGATGGCCTTCACCGCGCTGCCCAGGGGCTCCGTGGGACTGTCCCCCGTGCCTGACCTCATGCAGTATTTGAGCGCTTCCACTGAGAGCCACAGCTGATGCGCCTTCCTGGCCTCCTCCTCTGCTACTGCGTGACCTGCAAGGGAACCCGAGAAGGGGCTCTGAGGTGGGCACGTGTGGCTTTGAGAACAAGCAGCAAGAGCCATCCCTCTCCAGCCTCTGCTTTCCAAAGCAGCCACCCCCCCACTCAGCACATGCTCTAAAGCAAGTCTGTCCTGTGATGGTGTTCGCAGGGGTCTTAGGATGAGGGAAGAGATGAGGATCTGACTTCATGTTTCAGAAGGCTTAATTTATTATTTTATATTATATTATATTAAAACTAAATATATATATTTTTATATTACACTAAAAGAATAGAAGAAAGGATTTCATCAGAAGGCTAGCTAAGAATAGGAAAGGAATGATAACAAAGGCTTGTGACTGAGACAGTCCAGACAGCTGGGCTGTGATTGGCCATTAATTAGAAACAACCACATGAGACCAATCACAGATGCACCTGTTGCATTCCACAGCAGCAGACAATCATTGTTTACATTTTGTTCCTGAGGCCTCTCAGCTTCTCAGGAGAAAAAATCCTAAGGAAAGGATTTTTCATAAAACATGTCTGTGACACTGTCCCACAGCTTAGAGCCAGAACAAGGCAACTTTTGAAAGAACCACCTTGGACTTTGCTCATCTGGGATTTGCTGGGTGCTCAGCAGTGTGAGCTACATGCCTAAGCCTGGGTTTAGATGCCCAACTTTGGGCAAGGGGCATTTGGGGAACACAGTCCTTAAAGAAAGAGGAATTCAGTGCTCACTCTCAACTGCTTGCTCAATTCCCTTCAGCCTGGCATAGGCAGTGTTTATATCCAAGGTGAAGTTGTCAAGTTGTTCCTGAGTAAGGCGTCTGAACTGCATCTCCTGTTCACTGAGCTTCTCTGATAGGTTCTGAAAGTGCAATACAAGTAACAGAAACAGCAGGTTAATAATATTTACCTTATTTTAAAGACATTTCTATAAATCTGTTGTCCTTGTTAGGGCCAATGCATACAGTAAATACAGTATACCGGTAAGAAACCTTACTGGGGTGAATTTAATAGTTACTGCAATTGTGTCAAAAATTTATCACCTACAGCAAAAGCTTTTCAGACAAATCTGAATAAAACCTAGACACTGAGTCACTCTGTATCACCTCAAGGTAAGCTTGCTTCCCTCCCCAGCTCCCATTTCCATCCCCTGGAACATGTTTCAGGACTTCTGTCATATGAAACCTGTGCTTTGCAAGGGTTTAAATATCTTTTTAATTCCCCTGGGGACTCCTCTCCCTTACCTGCTCAAATTCCACCTTTAGATCCTGCTCCTGGATCTTCAGGACGTCTCTGAGGTGGTCGGTGTGGGCAGCAGCCTGGCGCCGGAGCTGGGTCCGCATTTCGCTCTCCATCACCTCCCGCACCTCCTCCACCTGCACACACACACACACGAGGGTGCAGTGCAGCACCAGTGCTCAGCTGCCTGTCACACACTGCCACAGCATCACAGCAGTGACTACTGAGGGCACATGTCATAGCAGTGGCACTGACAGAGCCTCTCTTTCAGCTTAAAGACCTGCTGAGGTCCAGTCTGACAGCTGAGCTTTTTCCTAGGGATGTTAAGGAATTGATTTGTGGTTCACCATGTCAGTAACTGCTGGTTACTCAGTAGGCACTTAGTGCAGCTACCCAAGTAATATATAAGAAATACAGTAACATGTCAAATCAAACACTCAAACACTTTTGGAGCTGGTTTATAAACAAGCTTCCAAACCAAAGAGACTTTACCTTTTCCCTGTGTAGTCCTATAATGGCCACACAAGGTCAGATCAAACACTGAAATTCTCAGTGAGGGTGTTGAGGCACTGGCAGAGACTGCCCAGAGAAGCTGTGGCTGCCCCAACCCCTTCCAAGACCATGTTCAATAGGGCTTGGAGCAGCCTGGTCTAGTGGAATCTGTCTCTGCCCATGGCAGGAGGTTGGAACAAGGTGATCTTGAAAATCCCTTCTAACCCAAATCATTCTAGGATTTCTTTTGACCCAGTAATCCTATCTCCAACAGGAGCCAAGTAACTTCACAAAGTCATTCCCTGTCTCATTTCACCATTCTAACTTTGCAGCATTTTCCTTGCTCAACATCTCTTGACAGAACAGAGGACACAGTCTCAAGCTACATCAGGGAAGGTATAGGTTGGATATTAGGAAGAAATTTCTCACCAAAAGAATAATAAAGTACTGGAATTCTCTTCCCAGGGAGGTGGTAGAATCACCATCCCTGGATGTGTTTAAAAAAGACTGGACATGGCACTTGGTGCTATAGTCTGGTTGAGGTGCGAGGGCATGGGTTGGACTCGATCGATGATCTTAGAGTCTCTTCCAAGCTCATTATTCTGTGATTCCTTTTCATGTTTAGCTTGGGAGTCACCCATGTGAAGTCTCCCACTACCCAGAACATCCCAGTTGTCCCTCTGGCCTTTTCCATTAACTCTCTACCTTCTTTTTGACCCAAAGGTTTAACCAGGTGCTTTAGCCACTTTACCTTCCTCTCCTGTTCTAATTCAATCTCATTTTTGTGACGCTCCAGCGCTTTGGCCACAGCTGCCTCGAACGCTTTTTTATCTTCAAGTTTCTGTTTCTCCAGGGCGGCCTCGATGTGCTGCTGCTCGCGCACGCGCTGCTCGGCCAGCTCGCGGTTCAGCTGGTCGATGCGCCGGTGGGCGTGCGCGATCAGCGAGTTCAGGTCGTCGGTGGACAGCTGCCCAGCTGAAGGGAACACAGGCCATGAGGGAGGGCAGGGGAACACAGGGAAACTGCTGCAGGGCCCCCCTGCCTCCCACTCGAGTGCTCTGTGGCTCCATATTGACCAATGTGAGCTTGTTCTAGGGAAGGTCCCTGAGCACTTCAAGCCCTTGACCTGTGCTAATGCCCACCCGAGACCACTTTCTGAACTGTATTTTCATTCCAGGAGAGAAATTATCTTGGTTTGTTCCAAATTATTCCCAGCTGTAATTTACACTTCCATATCCATGTCACACTCAGAGACTGTCAACAGCTCTGTCATTTCTTGGTTTTTACACCACCACATATGTTCCCCTCTGCCAGCACACAGAGCAGCAGGGAATGTCACTGGGAGGGACAGACAGAATTACATTTTCTCTTCACCAGTCCTCCAGATGAACTGCTCCTAATCAGATTCCTTACCCCAGGTTTGGCTACTCAGAGGGCAGCACAATTCACAACCACATTGTACCTGGAACAGGAGGACCCAAGTATCCCTGCAGCATTTGGTGACCTGAGAAAGGCTTTATAAAAAGCTGCAGCTCATTTTGCACTGGCTGTCAGCTAAATCATCTGTATGGAAAGCTGGGACTACTTGGGAAAGCATTCCTGCAGGGTCTAAAGCAAGCAAGATTGCCCAGTCCTTCAGTCACCTTTGCTGTTGAGCGCTGGCCAAAGGACTGGCACAGCAGGACTTGGAGCAGTGGTGCTCACTGTCCAGCAGGAAAGCTGACCAGCAGCACCAAGCTCAGCTGTTGAGTGTAACAGGGTTACAAAAAGATCCCTTTGTGGTTTAAGCCAAGAGTGCAACATGACTGGAAAGGGTCCCAAGGCATACCTCAGCCTGAAATTTTCAAGGAATGCCACCTTTCACCCTTTGTTGATAACTGCCTGTAACTTAAAGCCATGCCCCACACAAACATAAAAAGGACAAAGAGATGTAACTTTCAAGGGACAAGAACAAGTGATAGTAACTCACCTAAGTCAGTTATCTCTGCAACAGAAAGAAGTTGGAAAAGTTAGTGCACATTCACTACAGCAAGGCAGTCATGCAAAAGTAAAATAGGAAACTAAGAGCTTATCTACAGTGACTCAAACATGAGACCAAGTCCTTAGGAATTCAGGAAGAATAGTATGTGGAGTATAAAAGTCTCTGTGTTACAGTCAAGATGTAGCCCAAGACACCCCAACCACTAAAACCACCCTTGGAAACCCATAGATGGACACTTGAGTTCAGCCAAAGCAAGGAACAGAAGTTTGAAGTAGGAAAGCGCAACAGGACACTGGAAATTTCAGCCTGACGTTTCTAGGGTCATACAAACAGAAGGAGTTGGTCAGGAAACAAAATCCCCAGTGGCAGTGAGAGTCAAGGACCCAACAAGTCTGTTCCATTCAGCAAGTCACACCAGTAAGAAATGGGGCACATGGAAGCCACCAGGAGCTTCCCTTTCCTCCTACAGAAGGGCAGTGATCACAAAACCCAAGATTTTGTCCTGTGCAAGGAAAGGCAGCTCTCCATCCCCAGGGAGCCTAAGTAAGTTGGGGGTTTTTTTTCAGAACTAGTAACACTCCAAAAGCAAACTCCACAAACAATTTGTTAATTTCAAATATTTTCCCCACATATACTGGGTGTGAGGTTGGCTGTTTTTTAAATGAAAACTGACCATTCCAAAGGTCTGGTGTATCCATTTAGCCAGGAAAATTATTTTGTGGACTAAGGTCCACATTCCTAAAGCATAAAGTAGCCTTAAGAAAATCTGTTGTAATTCTACACTGTATACTTCAAGAAAAATATTAAGGCAATACTGACACCATTTTTTTCAAATGACAGGTACTACTTCTATAAAAAAATCTGTAACTTGGAAATAAAGCCTTAACAGCTGCCTCTGAACACATCAGCTAGAAAAGTCTGAGATCACTTAGCACACTTATGTTAAACCCTGACTAGAAATATCTGTCAATCTGGGGTTTTTAGGGAATTAATTTCTTTGAACTACCCCAGACAGTAATTGTTCCATGGACATACCACATGAGGGCTCTTGCAGGAGCTCACCCACAGTAATGGTGAACACACACAATCCACCTCCTGCAACTCTGCTTGTCTTTAAAATGAAAGCAGCTAAGGTAGGAGCACCTGTGGCAAGGAGTGTGCAGGGAGCACTACTGGGGGGGAGCTGACTGTTCACTGCTTTTGTGCAGCACTGGCTGCTGCTACAGGTGTGTTACTGTGTCAGCTCAGAAATAAAATGTACTGGGGCAGGCAGGGTATAAACAATGAAACCTCTCCCTTTCAGTGATGATGTAGAAAAATTCAGGAAGTTCTTTATCACCCTGTAACAGCAGTGTTCTATAATATCTCTAATGACAAAGTTAACCAAGTACATGATTACTGATTAATACTGAAATTTGATTTGAAATCTCAAATGATCTGACTCCCTTCCTGAAATACCAGGGAGGGGAGAGATGTTCCTACAACCAATATGACATTTATCACACAAGAGCAACTTTCTGTTTTCTGATCTTTCCCATACAGCACAGATAGAACTGATTCTCTTCATAACACCTGCTTTAGATTATTTAATTGAGTTGTGAAATCATTTTCACTTCAGACCAACCAAATACTGTGAAAATTTGAGAACTGGGATGGTGGACATTGAGTGGCCATGCACAACAAACCACAGTGCAACGAGCACAAGGTGACCCCTCTCCAATGCCAGACTTACTCATCCCCTTCCAGCCAGGCTTCACGTCAGGGGTGATGCTGTCCAGCTCCTTCTGGAACTCCTCTCTGGCTTTGACCACCAGCTCATGGTACTGAGCCACAATCTTGGCCTCAGACTGTGCTGCCTGAACCTGGAACAAACAGGGGTGAGATTCATTTGTTTTTCAAGGCAAGAATTGAAATTGAAGGCACATTTCATTTAAAGCCAAGCCCTGGGATACTGGCACTTATCAACTCCCAGCCCAAACAAGGCAAACTCACCTGGGAGAGCACAAAAACCCATCCTGTGATATTAAACCTCTCTTACACAATAATTATTTGCTGGAAGTTTAACTAATCCATTTTGCCTCACATGCCCAGTGTAACTACACAGCCAGTCTGTAGCCTGGGCAGGACTAAGAGTATCTTAAATTCAGTTTACATCTTAAACATCTCCAGCTCCTCTCCTCTGCTCACAGCCATCATACAGGCCTAGTAAGCCATGCCTGTGATTGCTGCCATCCTCAGTGAGTTCTGATGTTCCCACTATCAGGCCATATTCACCTCAAACACACCTGATGAATTACCAGCTGTCCTGCAAAGGGAGATAAACTTCACCTTTACATTTCTTTCCCAATCTTCTGTGCAAAGTGATTTACCACCAAGTCATCAGCACACACACTGAACTCCTCCCTAACCCTGTGGTAAATTCCCTTGGAATCAAGTGAAGAATTACAAGTTGCCAACAGAAAGGACTGGGGGACCATCAAGCCACCTGGAGGCTCTTTCAAGACAGAGTTCAAGTTCTCATGAAGATCTTGCCATGTCTGATTACTGGCAGTATAACCAGCTCAAAGCCTGAGTATAGCTACAAGAGGATGGATTAATAGTTCACAATGCACTGGAATGGTCACAGCACTGAGCCTGTCTGAGCTCAAAAAGTGTTTGGACAACACTCTCAGGAACAGGATGGGATTCTTGGGGTGTCCTGTGCAGGACCAGGAGTTGGACTCAATGATCCTGGTGTGTCCCTTCCAACTCAGCATATTCTGTGATTCTATGAAATATCTCACCCCCTGCAGAGGATTTGGGAATGGGAGGTCTGCACAAGCTGCCAAGGAGTCCCCACTCTAGAGGCAATTATAAACAGTCTGAGGAAGCTTTACCTTTTTCACCACATTGTCCAAGTCCACAATCATATGATGGAGATTTTCTTCTGCAGCAACAATGTGAGGTTTGGCTCCTGCCAGCTGAGACTTCTTGGCCTTCTCGATGACACACTTTGTCTTCTCTAACTCCTCTCTGAAAAGAGAAACAGCTGCTGAGTGTAACACAGACAGGGCTTATCACCCAAAGAAAATTTACTTTATGTTGTTGGTATTTACAGGAACAACTACTGGGTAACTCTACTGGTGCTTCCTATCTACCAACTCTAAGATGCTTTAACTAAGGATTACTTTTTTCCCACAGCCTGAAACCTAAAGATGTCAGTGTAGCTATTCCATGTACAATGAGCATTATTTATACTGCAATTAGTATTCAGGATTTAGCTGGAGGGAAGATGGAAGTTCACTGAAAGGAGTTAGAATTAGTAAAACTAGAATTAGAGATTAAAATTAGGTTAGAATTATACAGCAGACATTTCCAGCACGTAACAGCAGCAAGGAAACATTTTTAACATAGATGGCTTACGCTTGCAGAAGTGTTTTGGACATGGTGACTGGTGGAGATTAATGAGGATGGGAGAGAATTTATAGGGCTCTGTAAAGATAGATTATGGGGTTTTGTAATTAGGAAAGAAATGCTTTCCTCTAGCACAATTGGAAATCAAGGAAAAAGTGAAAAAATGTTCCTTTTCCAAATCCATTCAAACCAATGGAGGTTTCCAATGACCTCATTAGAATAAGGAACAAGCTTTAAAATAAGTAAATTAAGAAAATAAATAAAAGCAAAGATATCCAGTAGAGCAATAGAGAATGAAAGCTGCTGCATGTGGGGTTTGCATTAGCTTTGTTTTAACAATGAAACCTCAATTACACCTCCCACTAATTTCAGTCAGCCCAGCAACATCAGAGATAAGGGAAGTTTATAATGTGATAGCAACCATGCAGCTTCAAGGATGATGTTACCCTCTCAGCCTCAGAAACATCAAAGGGTTTCCAAATTTATTTCTAACCTCACTACAAGGGCATCTTGGAGATATTGTTTGTCATTTTATTTCTGCTCCTTCAGTGCCCACAGACCACACTCAGGGCACATGAACACAGGTCATACAGACCCCAGGGTATGAGCAGTGCTGCCATTCAGAATTCAAGTTTTTCTTAGGCTTGTGCTCAGTAAAAATCAAATTGCTTAAAAGCAATTCTGTAGACACAGGGAACTGCCAAAGGATGCTGCAAGGTTTAAATTTTTCACTACAACTAAAAGAAGCTGGTGATGTTGCTGACTCAGTACAGAGTGCAGTCATGGAGTCATCCTCAAACAGTTTGGGTTGGAGGGAACTTTAGAGATCATCTCGTCCCACCCCTGCCATGGACAGGGACACCCTCCACTAGAACAGGTCACTCAGAGCCCCATCCAACCTGGCCTGGAACACCTCCAGGGGTGGGGCAGCCACAGCTTCTCTGAGCAAACTGTACCAGGGCCTCACCACCCTCACAATTAAGAATTTCTTCCTAATATCCAATCTAAATCTGCCCTCTGTCAGCTGAAGCCATCCCCCCTTGTTCTGCCTTTGTAAAAAGTCCCTCCCCAGCTATCTTGTATCCCCTTTAGGTGCTGGGGTGCTTGAAGGTCTCTCCAGAGCCTTCTCTTCTCCAGACTGAAGAAGAGATTTACAATACATTTATTATTAACAAAATTATTCAACAATAATACTAAAAAGACTGTGGATTTTTTTTCATCTTACTTGAACTTACCAGCACTCTGTTAGTATTAAGGAGATAAATCAGTTCTTACAAAGAACAGGACTGTTTCAGACTCTCTGCTACAGGGAGGACTTTGTGCACAGGCACCCAAGGTTTGCACATGTCAAATTAAAATGCTCATGGCTAATGTGTATTAAACCACCTTTTGATTTGCCATAAACAGATCATTCAATATGAACACAGGTGACTCCATTCTTTCTAGAAACACATCTGGTGTTTGCCAGCCCTCACATGAGCAATGGAACTTTTTACTCCAAGGCTTAAATCCAGCAACTCACTTGGCTTTCAGAAGGGCATCAGCAGCTTCATCCACGGCTCTCCTGCGGTCCTTGAGCGCCTCCTCCAGCGTGCGCCACTGCGAGGATTTCTTCTCCCCGGCATCCTGGGGAGCACACACTCCACATTAGGGTCACTGCAATCCCTGAACAAGGGGTACCCCCAGTGGGAGCCTCCCCCCAGCATCCTGGGGAGCACAGACTCCTCATGAGGGTCACTGCAATCACTGAACAAGGGGTACCCCCAGTGGGAACCTTCCCCCAGCATCCTGGGTAGCACACACTCCTCATCAGGGTCACTGCAATCCCTGAACAAGGGTTACACACTGTGGAAGCCTGGTCACTGAACATCTCCCTCAATCTGAGCACCATTCTTGTGTTTTTCAGCAGCACAGCTGGAAGCTTTACAACTGATTTTTCCCTTCCAACATTTTGGTTTGGTTTTGTTCTAATTCCTAATGGGTTTTCTTCCTGAGCCACAGAGCTTTATTCACCCAGAAGAGCTTACATGAGAATCACTGTATGGTGCACAAACTATAGTGGGGAAATCTCCACATGCATTACAGTACTGTAATACTTTAAAATTGCTTTTAAACTTAATACTTAGAGTACCATAATACTTTAAAGTTGATTTTAAATTAAGCTTAGTTATTAAGCTTAAAAGCAATCTCTTAAGGCAGTTATTTTACTAACTACTAGATTAAGTCTTGAGTGCTTGGTTGGTTGCCCATGTCTCTGCTAATTGATTAACAACTAAATTTTATCTCTGCTCCAGAACTCAATGGGCAGTGGCAGACCCACACAAACTCTGGCACGAGCACACCACAAATGTTATCACTTGTACATCCCCTTCCTATTTCCTGACAAGAAACAAACAAAATCCAGAAGAGGATGCTGGCAAAGGGAAAAAGTTCAGTGGAATTATTGGGATGGACAGCATGATCTTAAGTTGAGAATTAAAATAAAATTAATTAAAATACAGTATGAAAACTATTAATGCCTTAACTTGAATTTTCTTCCTGCAAAAAGAAAATAGAGGAGTTGGAAAAAAAAACCCAAACAACAAAATTCAAATTCAAAACCACTGTATTATTTGACTATACCACCTTTCACAAATGGAAAGGTGAGTTAAAACTGTGATAAAGGCATTGCAAGAACAGATTCTAAGTTTATTTTTAATTCAGATTGAAGTTTTGCTGAACACAATGAAAAAAAAAATTGCCCCCACTTGTCCAATTTACCTCAGAATCATCCATGGCATCCTTCAGTATTTGGGAATGGGCATTCACTGCTTGCACAGCTGACTCCTGAGCAGTGATAGCCTGAAGGGTTACACGAGCAGTTGTGTTTAGGGCTCCTTCTAGAGTTGCTGCAAGGGCTGGAAAAAAAAAGTTAAGTCAATTAAACAATAAAGAAAAGAACTTTATAATTAGTAAAATAACATGTTACAGCCTCTAAGTCTCTTAAATTACCTTCTATGATGTAAAAGGGCTGGGCAGTTTGGGAATTAAACAGCAGCCTACAGAAGATCACCAAAATGCTCTCCTAATTTGGAGCAAGGTACTGAGGAGAGCAAAACACCACCCAGTGGAAACCTCTCTCATGAGACTGCAGGGCAGTGCAGTATATCCCATGTTCACTTCTAATAATTCTGGAAACAAATATTCATATCTTCATTGAACCCTGAAGTCTATTCCAACCTCAATTTTTCCATAATTTTTCAATTCTCAGTTATTTATGAGTGGGTGGAAGAAGCTTCACTACCACTCCCACATCCAAGAGGTGTGTAAGGAGCTTAGGACTATAAAGCCAGTGCAATTCCACAGTTCTGTCCCATGTAACACACACAGAAACAGTGACAGTGTGGACTCACCTGATACCTTCTCTTGCTCCTCTTTGTCTTGCTGGGCAAGCCGGGCTGCAACTTCTTCTGGTGGCCGTTCTTTTACAGCATGGGAAGCTTCGTGTTGTTTTCCTATTCAGAAGTAAAAAAAAAGAGACAAACTGCTTAAGTGGAGAGTCCAAATTAGTGTACAGAGGTTACTTGTAGGGAAGTAACTTTATCAAAACTGATTTTTGTAGTTGGTATCACTTTGTAGATCTGACTTCTGCTCAAAACCATGCTGGAACTACCTGAAGGATTATATCCATATATACTACAAAGGCCAGTCTCATAACTTAAAGACAAGAGCATGGACACCTCACATGCCTTTGGAGATTTTCCACTGTCTAGTTGCAAAATTACACAAGACTCAGAAGTCAAAGGCAAAGCAAGAAGTGAGAAACACTTACAGAACCAAGGTTAAATTTCAAGTGAATCTCCCTTTTTGCTTTTTCTCAGTTCTCCTCTGGCATGCTTGCAGAGCCCAACAAAGGATGAGTGAGAAGGCTATGGTGGATCACAATTATACTCCTTGCCTACAACCACTAAAAATGCCTTTAAGAGTGAGAATTGACCTAACAAGATCAACAGCAAGTTGCATCTGAACTGAGGAGACAGCCCAGAGCTCTCAGCCTTAAGCTGCAACAAAACCCATCAGGTCACCTCTGAATAATGCTGATGTTACTCTGCAGCAGGTACTTAATCCTGGCATGCTTTCTATGAAATGTTCCTAACTAAAAGAATTAATATAATCTAATCTCATCATCTCAAGGCTGGTGTCTCTTGCAGAGTTTAACAATAAACACAGTTTTCCTCACGTGTCCCTGGGCAGAGATGCCCTACTGAACAGCAATCACAAAGCCACCAAGAGCAGAGGCAAACTGCAATGTGCAGGTTCAGTTCTGCACAAAGGCAGGCTCTGCTCTCGTGCTCACACCTACACCTGTCCCAGTCATCTGCAGCTCTCACTGTGCCCAAATTCTATTAACAGATGATGGAAGTTCTCTACACAAGGCACAGAAACTCACACCTTTCAACAATGACAAATACCAACACAGAAGCAAGACTGCATGCACATGAAGCTACAGGATTTGGGTTTTCTTCACTGTATTCACAAGGTTTTTGTCACCTTCTTCAGTCTGTATCTCCGGAGCTGGCACCGACACGGCTACCCCTGTTGCAGAGATGATCTGTGCTGCAGCCTTGCCTGCTGTTAAACACAGTTGCAGAACACACCAGTTAGTACAGCTGGGGAGATGGGCTCCATCTGCCACAGAACCATGGCCAGAGCATCTTCAGCCAGGGCCTGCTGAGCTGGTGAGGAGGGGTTAAACCAAAGCTGCTGGGAAAGGGGGCCCAGAAAAGGGAAGTTCACTTCATGGAGACATGGTGGGATGGCAACTGTGAGTGGAGGGTTGGAATGGAAGGATGAAGGCTCTTTAGGAAGGCCTGGCAGGGGAGACAAGGAGTGCAATCACCCTCTTTGTCAATGAAAACTGGAGTGCATGGAGCTCTGCCTGGGAATGGATGAGGAGCCAACCAATAATTTAGGGGTCAGGATTAGAGGGAGGGCAGGGATAGGTGACATTACATTGGGGGTCTGCTACCTAGGCTGCC
Source organism: Molothrus ater (assembly GCF_012460135.2). NCBI lineage: Eukaryota > Metazoa > Chordata > Aves > Passeriformes > Icteridae > Molothrus > Molothrus ater. The sequence goes on from NC_050481.2 coordinate 66,841,988, forward strand.
TGAGCAGCATGACAGAGTAGAGAGACCCTCCAGTGAGGAAGCAGCATTGCTAAATAAGAAAAGAGTAAGTGACATCATCTCCCTGGATTTCAGAAATTTGAAGTGGCATTTGCCACTGTCTTGCATGACATCCTTATCTCTAAACATGGATCTGATGGATGAACCACTCTGTAGATAAGGCACTGGCTGGACTGCATGGTTATACTCAGGAGTTGTGGTCAGTGGCCCAATGTCCAGTGGACAGCAGTGAGAAGTGTGTTCCTCAAGGTCACTAGTGGGACCAGGACTGTTAACCTCTTTGTTAGTGACCTGGGCAGTGGGACTGAAGCACCCTCTGCCAGGCTTGCTGATGACATCCAGCTGAGCTGTGCAGTCACACATTGGAGGGAAGGGATGTTCACCCACAGGGACCTGGACAGGCTCCAGAGGTGGGACTGTGTGAGCCTCATGAAGCTCAACAAGACCAAGTGCAGCATCTTGCACTTGGGTTGGGGCAAGTCCAAGCACAAACACAGGCTGGGGGGAGAATGGATCAAGAACAGCCCAGGAGAAGGATTTGAGGTGCTGGTGGATGAAGGGCTTAACATGATCTTGTCAGGTGCACAGGCAGTCCTGAAACCACCTGTCCTGGCTGGATCCCCAGCAGTGTGGGCAGCAGGTCAAGGGAGCAGATTCTGCCCCTCTGCTCTGCTCTGCTCTGCTGAGGCCCCACCTGCAGTGCTGCATCCACCTCTGGGCCCCCCACACAAGGAGGACATGGAGCTGCTGGAGCAAGTCCAGAGGGGGGCCACAAAGATGCTCAGAGGGCTGGAGCCCCTCTGCTATGGCTGGGACAGCTGGGTGTGTTCAGCATGGAGAAGGCTCCAGGGACACCTTCAATTACCTTCCAGCTCCTACATGAGAGCTGGACATGGTCTTCTACAAGGGCATGGAGTGACAGGACAAGGGGGAAGGGCTTCACATTGACAGAGGGCAGGGTTAGATTAGATATTAGGAAGAAATTCTTTATTGTGAGGGTGGTGAGGCACTGGACCAAGCTGCCCAGAGAAGCTGTGGCTGCCCCATATCCCTGGAAGTGCTCATGGCCAGGCTGGATGGACTTTTGGGTCTAGTGGAAAGTGTGCTTGCCCTTGGCAGGGGGTTGAAATTAGATGTTTTTTAAGCTCTCTTCCAAACCATTCCAAGCTAAGTGCTATAATATAATAACAGGGCTATAAGACTTAATTTTCCTCTGTAGAAAAATATTAATTGGATATGGATGTTATTATTTCCAGAAGAAGATGATTTCCTGGATAAACAGCAACAAGATATTAGTTACACATACACAGAGCCATTAGAGATAAACATAACAAGACATCACAAGTGCTCCTCTCTAAACAAGCTCCATTTGATCTGGCTTTACAATAGCCCAGTAATTATCCAAAATTAAGTATCTTGTGCTTGCAAGAGCCTCAGAGTCCAGCACCCAAAGTTCTCTTCCTGCTGAGTCTCACATCTAAACTATGAAGGTTACTAATTCTTTATCTCAGATTCCAAATATCCTCTAAATTAAATAGATTTCTTAAAAAAAATAGGGGAAAGAAAAAGCTAAAGCCACTTTATGCAAATGTTATGACTTGGAAAGCAAAAAAAAATTAATTCTAAGAAATTCCTATATTTACCTTCAACCATTCAAAGGACAATTTTAATCTACTCTACCATATATGATACAGGAGATCATAAGGTCATTTGCTGCTTTGTACATCATTACCTTCTTTGTACATGACACTCTATAAATTTACCTCCTTTTTCCTCTGTAGGAGCAGCACCTTCTGGTTTGCTTATCTGAGATTTGGGAGCAGGCTGTTTAGACTCCTTCATTACTTCTGCTACAGATGAGATCTTCAGTGGACCTTGCTGTATCTTGAAAATTCAGAAATAAGAAATATCATCAGTTTTTCAAACAGCTTGGATTTCACCAATTCCAGTATAATGGAAAAAAACTTTCCCATATCCAGGTGTCTGTACCATAAATCTGAGCTTCCAAGTGCAATTTAAAACAGCCATCTAATGCCCTGACTTGATTTTTAATTCAGAACGAATTTTTATGATTTTCTCCTCTTCAAAAATGCAGGTAGAATTGTGGCAGTTTGCACTATAAACAAATATTTATTAAATTATGCATAAAAAACAGTTTCATGCCCCAAATATTCCAAGCACTTCTGAGTGTGCTGAATGCAGAAACCCTAAGTTTGGCTCCACTGATTTCCTTTTGAAAGGCTTTGGATGCTGGTGGTTGGGGCACACAAACACTCAAACACAGAGTATTGTGACATTTTATGATATTAATCCCTTAATATCCATTGTGGAAAGCCACAAGGCAAAAATAAAACCATCTGAGTTAGAGCCATGACTGGAGAGTTGATAACTCTGCTGACCAATCTGGTTTGCAAATTCCCTGGGAGGCACCAAGAGCTTGGATGATCACACAAACTATAGCTAAAACAAGAAGAGAGAAAATTTTGTTAAATAATATTCCCCTACTCATTAAGAACAGCTTTCTTAAAATTCAATTCAAAATATTTTGAGTTTCCTGAAGGCCAAATGGCTTCTGAAAGCTCAAAAAAGCCATGGCCAGAGCAGATTTTCAGTATTCTTGATTACTGGGAAGTGTTTCCTTTCACATGGAGGAGCAGAGAAACTTCCAGGTTTCAATTTCCAGAGTTGTGCCAAAGGCAGCATCAGATTTTCCTTTCTCCAGGGTAGTGCCACTAAGATTTCGAACCATGATGCTTATGCCTGGCTCTGTACCATTCAAATCTTTACTTATTCAAGAATGTTCTCAGTTTTCTTTAAACTAACTTCATTTAGAGTAAGTTTTGTAATTCTGCTACACCACTAACTACACTAAGCCTCTAGTAAAGCAGTTAAATTCCAGCCTGTCACCTGCCTCTCTCTCTCCCCATTCTATTTCTGAGTATAAGCAGAGCAGCTATTCAGTTGGGATTCTACAAGATTATTTTACTGCAAATAAAAACAAGTTTTACAGCCCACACACCACAATCATGAGATGGCAATGGGAAATGTACAAGCATCACTTTTGCAGCACCAAGTAAGAACTTGGTGGACTTCATGAATTTAAGGAATCATAATTCTTAAACTTTTAAATTCTTAGCACAAAGCAAAATTAATCAGAATTTGAAACCTAAGTGCAGACACTCTCTTCACAAACCAGAAGAGTGGATGTGTGGGGGTGGATGGGAGACACTTACTGGTTTCCTTGGCACTGGTGTGCTGGAAGGTGCAGGCCCAAGTGCCATCTCGAAGAGCTTGTCAGAGTAGGGAATGGTCTTCTCCACACTCTCCCTGAACTGTCTGTCATAGCTGGCATACAGGACAGTTCCACCTATCCCTCCACCCACAAACAGCAGACCTGCACCAATGACTTTGCCCACAGAAACACTGGGAGGAAAGAAGAGTGAAAGGGACGTAAATTACATAAATAAATAAATAAATAAATAAATAAGTTATATGGCAAACATCAAACACTTTGTGAGTTTTCAGCTTACAGCTGGGGACCACCACTCTGCTCTAGAACCTGCGCTAAATCACCTTCAGCCTGGTACAACACTGCTTAGTGACTAACCCAAAGTAAGATGCCAGCCCATAACTTCCATGATAAATACTGATCATCTTCATTTTCTTCATCTAAATCTGAGGGAACCAAACAAGGAACACGCCCCATGAGAACAGGATTTACTCCACGCAGAAATCCCACTGCCAGGAGTCTGCTCCCCTGTGAAAGCAAGGAGCAGCCCCCCAGGTGAATGCAGAACCAGTCCCATCCCCAGAGCAGTTACGTACCCGGAGTCCCCGGAGTGGGTGGCATATCCACGGTGCGGCCGCGATGGACGGAGCGAGGCTCTCACACAGCAACTGTTCTGTGGGGAGGAGGCAGGGTCAGCAGGGACACAGGGACATCTCCCTCTGACAGCAGCACTGGGCTCTGGCAGGGTCAGCAAGGACACAGGGACATCTCCCTCTGACAGCAGCACTGGCAGGGTCAGCAGGGACACAGGGACATCTCCCTCTGACAGCAGCACTGGGCTCTGGCAGGGTCAGCAGGGACACAGGGACACATCTCCCTCTGACAGCAGCACTGGGCTCTGGCAGGGTCAGCAGGGACACAGGGACATCTCCCTCTGACAGCAGCACTCATGGCTCCATTGCCACAGCCTCAGTGCCTCTGTAGGACAGCTGTGACCAGCACTACAACGTTGGACTCTTTCCTGGGAACACATGTGCAGCTTCCAGGTTCAGGGCTTTTTAAGAAGTCATGAAATTCTTTGAAAAATGAACTGAAAATTTGAAAAATGAGAAGGAATAAACCCCAACCCCAGCTTCTTTCTGCATTTATTTTGCTGATTTATGTGCTGGGCAGTACAACGGGGTTAGTTTCAGATGCATTTCAATGTCACATACTAGAATGGCTCAGTGTGAGTGGAGCAGAACACAACAACAGCTGTTGAAATGCTTAAAACTACTTTTAATTCTTAACATATGCAAGCATTTCTCCTTAAGCTTCCAAACTACTTTTAATTTTAAGATATACAAGCAATTCTCCTTAAGCTTCCAAACCAAGACCACTCCTTTAAAAGAATTACTAACATGTACACTTTGCAGACAGAAAACAGATTATAATATAAATTAAATTAGTATATGAAGAGTGATATTTTATTATATTCTACTTAACAAGATCCACATTACCAAGATTTTTATCTTCTCTGAAGGACTGGTTAAGCTACTCTAAGCCTACAGAAGAAAACATATTGTTGGCCTCAGAGGTTCTTTCCCCACATGGGAATTACTAACAGGGAAATACAGGACTCATGAGAAATCAAAGTACAAGGCACAAAAAGAACTTTTCCCACAGTTGAGATGTTTTGCCCAACAGGGAATTTTTTCTTTAAAAAAGAAAAAACTGGGAGATGCTTCACTACAACATAACCCCAAAAGACAAGTTTCTGTATTTCTTTTGCACATGGCAATAACATGCACAACTCTTGTGGTTTAGGTCCTATCCCTGTCCAACAGCACAGACAGGAAAAGGCAGGAACACTGCATTCTTATTCTTTCCACAAAGGCAGCCAAAACATTTTTAATTAGCAGCAGGAGCACATGTTCAGCAAGAGGAAGCCTGCTCCTCTTAGCCCAGAGACCTCCAGGAGCCCTCCCTGTGGGTGGTTTTCTGGATTGGGATGGATAGAAAGGGCAACAAAATAATAAATATATTCTGTAACATTTTTCATTTTCTGACTTGACTGCTCCAGGAGCACTTCCTGAGGCTTCACTGCTCCTTTCAAGGGGAATTTCACTAATAAAAGCCTCACAAATCATTTTGTTACCAACTTCTGAACCCACCTACCACAAATCATTTTGTTAACTTCTGAACGTGCTCCTGACTCTCAGCATGTCCCTGTTACACCATGAAGCACAGGAGGAGCAAATAATCCAGCATTATGCATACAGCTCAATCCAATAAAATGAGAAGGGAAAAAACCACTGATTTTCTATTCATCAATTCAGACTGAATTTCCAGTCCCTTCCAACACTTTGGGACTGTGCTATTTTGCCTGGTGCTCCCCTGGAAATGAGCCATCACTTCTGAGCTCCTGGCCAGGCTTTCTGGAGATGATCCCACCCTGCACCACTGTCACTCCCACATCCTTGCTCGGGCTGTCCCTGCCCTCTGGGCCAGCTCAGCCCTGTCCCTGCTGGCTAAAACCCCTGCTCACAGCTGCTGATGGCAAACACTGGACCCATCTGGCTCCACACCTTCAGCAAACATCAGTTCCTGCCCTCAGGATCAGGCTGTGCTCAGGGAGAACCAAGGCAGAGGAGAACACCTGCTTCTCTTAACTCAGCTTTATACACCAGGAGGGGTTTTTTGGAGGCATTATTGATTTTAGTCCAGATGATCTTCTGAGATCTCTTCCATGATTAACTGTTCTAGAATTAGCCAAATCCTAATTTCTATTTATTTTTCATGCAGATGAGAGGAACCAAAACACAGGCCCTCCATCTCTGGCACTGGGACTCTCACACATGTAGCAATGGGAGCAGTAATTAAACCCAAAACAAGCCCTCACCAACTCCATCTTTCAAGCCACTGCAACAAATTTCCACAGCCAGCCAGTGGAACAGCAAATGAAAATCTGTAAGTACCCAAGTTTTGTGAACAGAAGCCAAATTTTTCCTCTCACACATCCAGATACACTAATACCTCAAAAAATCACTGATTTTTTTAAAAATCAATTTTTAAATTGTTCTTTTTTGGCCACCATAATAATATTACTTGTATTTGCTGTACCACCATAATACAGAAATTAGCAGGTCATTTCTAATCTCCCCTTTGCAAAATTTCCAGGACTTTGTAAATTTTCAGGCCCCCGTCATTTATTTGTAATAATGCCTCAAAGAATTTTGGAGAAATTCATCACATGTGCTTTGCTGTGCCCTTCAAAAGGCAGAAATAAATGTCCTTCTGTCCTGCAGAAGACAGAAAATTCTTTGGAAGAGGCAGCATGGACACAGCAAGGATGCCCATAGCAAGGGCACTGCAGGGCAGCTGCTTCTATTTCTTCCTCCTCCAGCAACTCTACATAATTTTTGTTCCACTCAATTTTTTAAATACTTATTATTTTGCATTCATTACCCACTATTTAATCACCACAAGAATCATTTAGCAGGGCATATCACACCTTCACTCTGGTTAGTATTATGAGCCCAGTGATTTAGGGACATTTAAGGATATCCAAGTGAGCTCGCTCTGGCACAGTGCTCAGGGCAAGAGCAGCATGGTAGAACATCATTAAACAAATCAAATCTGCCCTGCAGGTTTATACTTTATGCATAATTTCAAATAACCATGGCCAGGACACACCATCCTCTGCTCATTCAGCTCCAGTTCACCCTCTCTTAGGCACCAGGCTCGAGTATCCTGATCCAGAATTTCTGTAACGTGGGATTTGTGCACTTCAACAGAAAGAGCAAACCAGAAACTTGAGAGATGTTTTTCTTCATTAAGACAGAGATCAGGTACAACAAGGACATCACACCACAGAACTCTGACTTCCCATCATTCAAGATTTCTGCCAAATATCACACACTTTTACTAAAAGCCCTGTTCATTTCACAGAAAACTTCAAAAATACTTCAATTAAGAGAAAAGTCTCTCTGCAGCACTGCACATGTAGCAGAAAACATTTCTGAGTGTTGAAGATCCCCTCCTCTCAAAGCCACTTCAATTGTTACAAGTTTAGTGATGCTCCACACACAGAGCTCATGGTAGGAAAGAATGAATAAAGAGCTCACAGAAAGAATGAAAGTAGGAAAAAATGAATAACAGGAAAGAGGGAAGGAAAGAATTCTTGAAGTTTTCCCAGTCTCTACCACCAACTCTCTGTTACAGATAACAAACTTCAGAGAGTGCTGTGGCATCTCTGTGTTTGCACAGTTCTTAGGGATAAATTCTGCCCTGCGAGGGTGGTGTGATGATTGCCCTGAGAAACTGTGGATGTCCTATCCCTGAAGTGTCCATGTCCAGGCTGGACAGGGCTTGGAGCAGCCTGGGATAGTGGAACGTGTCCCTGCCCAGGGCAGGGGGTTTGGAATGAGAAACCACTCTGTGACTCTTTCACCAAATATTTATAGCCTGATGACCAACTTCCAGCTGCAAAGCACCACCCTGGCTCTTCTGGAGCTGTACACTCATTCCAGACACATTCTGTTAAAGCCAAGCACATGCAAATAGCCTCGAGTGATAAATATCTGCCAAAGCCTGGTTTCTGTCTTCTCAACTTCCAGATGAAACTTTCCACAGCCAGGCAAACCCAGAGCCCTTTTTCAGTGGCCATCAGGTGACCAAAGGACTCTCCAGCCATGTAGAGCAGCAGAGGAAATGCAGCTGCTGCAGTGGGAAAGGCTGGAGCTTTACAGGGAAGAACCTACAGCTTCTCTTTTGGTAAATCGTGTGAACAGAGGGTAATGAACACCGGGTGGAAAACAGGATATAAAAGTGATCTAATCAGGTTATTTTTTATCAGGCAGCTGAAATACAATTTGGGGCCTTGATAAAAGAGTCAGCCTCACCTATAAATCCCTGTGGCTTCCTAAAGTTGGCCTACTGCTTTAAAAAGGCTCCAGAGCACATCACCATGCTTATCTCCGCTGATAAGGAGAGGCAAAGATCCAGAACACACAGCACGAGTCCCACGGGCACTTCTGCCCTCGGCACCGCGAGTTGTGTCCCACCGTGCGGACAGAAGGATCCCTGACACACGAGCGCTGCCATCACTCGTGTCCCCACGCTGCACAGCGGGGCGGGTCGGTCCCAGTCCTGCGGGAACCGGCCCCGTCGGGTCCGTGAGGGGCTGCGCGGGCGGGAGGCCGCGCCGGGGAAGGCAAGGTCACGTCCTTCCCGACGGGGAGCGCGCCTGCCGCCCATCCACGCGCCATCCGCGCGGGGCCGCCGGGCTGTGCGTGTCCCCACAGAGCCCCCGCCGGGCCCCGGGCCACGCCCGCGGCTCCCGGCTCTGTCCCGGGCTGTGGGCTGGCAGCAGCGGAGCGGAGCTGCGGGCCCAGCGCGGCCATGGCGGCCGACACTACAGCCCCCAGCAAGCAACGCGGCTCCCCGCCACCCATTAAGGACTAATAATCCCAGCGTGCTTTGCGGTGGTGCTTCATTCCGTCCCGCGCTGTGCTGCCGCGATGCACGCTGGGACTGGTAGTACACCCCGCCGACCAGCGCCCGCCCCCAGCCTCCGTTGGCGGCCGCAGCCGCCCGTCAAAGGCTGCGCAGCCAATCAGGGCCCGCGCGTGCGGAGTCATTCAGCGCGCGCCGAGCCGCGGTCACAGGGATTCCTCCCTCCCCGCAGGCCTGGCCCGGCCGCACCAGTCGCAGGGCTGGTCACAGTGGGGGTGGGTCGCGGGGCTCCCCCGGGGAACGCTCACCTGCTTGGCTGCGGCGAGCCCCGCTCGGCGGCACGCCCGCAGCATGGCTCGGAGCGGCGGCCGGCGCGGCCCGCGGGAAGGCGCCTTGCGCGGGTCCTGCCGGCGCCGCCTCCGTCCCCCCTTCAGCGGGCACTGCGCCTGCGCGGGGCGCTCCCGCCCCGCCAGGGGGCGGCCGCGCGTGACGGGTCTCGCGTGGCCAATGGGAGGGCGGGCACGGGCCGCGCGACGCCGGCGGGGCGGGGTGGTGCCCGCGCGCGGGGGCGCGTGCGCCGAGCAGGGGTCGCGAGCTCCCGGGTCCGTCCGGGCGCGGGCGGGACAGAGTACAATAAAATAAAAATCGCAGAATGGGTCAGGTCGGATGGGATCGCAGTTGGTCGCCTGGTCGAATCTCCCTGCTTAAGCAGAGCGATCCCAGAGCACGCGACACAGGATTGCAACCAGACAGCTCTGGGGTGTCTCCAGTGAGGGACACTCCACACCCGCTCTGGGCAATATGCCCCAGGGCTCGGTCACGGCACTGTGGGGAAGTTCTTCCGCACGTTCAGGTGCCGCTCCTGGGCATCAGCTTCTGCCTCTTCCCTCATACCCCATTGCCCGGCACCACCGAGCACAGCCTGTCCCTGCTCCGGGCACTGACAGTGTACAAATAAATTCGGACACTGACGGACATGGATGAGGTCTCCTCTCAGGTCTCTTCCCAAGGCTGAGCAGCCCCGTCTCAGCCTTTCTTAGAGTCCCCCAGTCTGAGTGTAACACAGCACATTTTATAGCATTTATCAACAATTTACAGCTGTAACCTTTCACAGCTCGCTCATAAACCTTCTCACGCTCAGAGCACTCGAGCCATTTTTATCTCATCCTTCAACCAGTCCGGCCAGATTTCCGAAGAGAAAAAAATCAAAATACACCAGTAATGTCCACAAGCAATGAGTTAAATCCACCTGGTGGGTTTTTTAGGAGACTTTAGTAACAAGCTTCAAACCCCCTGGGGCGGAGGGTCGGTGTGTGCCGGTCATTGAAGGTGACGGGTGTGAGGGGGGAAGGAGCGGGAGCGGGGAGGACTCTGGGTGTGTGAGGGACACCGGCTCCGCTGCCGGATCCCGGCTCCGCTGCCGGATCCCGGCTCCGCTGCCGGATCCCGGCTCCGCTGCCGGATCCCGGCTCCGCTGCCGGATCCCGGCTCCGCTGCCGGATCCCGGCTCCGCTGCCGGATCCCGGCTCCGCTGCCGGATCCCGGCTCCGCTGCCGGATCCCGGCTCCGCTGCCGGATCCCGGCTCCGCTGCCGGATCCCGGCTCCGCTGCCGGATCCCGGCTCCGCTGCAGCCGCCGCCCCCGTGGGCGGGACCCGGCGCGGCCCCGCCCGGCGCAGCGTGGCCATGGCGGCGGCGGCGGCCCGCGGGGCCCTGGTGGGTCGGTACCGGGGCGGTGTCGGTGTCGGTGTCGGTGTCGGTGTCGGGGCCGGGGCCGGGGCCGGGGCTGGGGCTGGGGCTGGGGCTGGGGCTGTGGCTGTGGCTGTGGCTGTGGCTGTCTGGCGGGGATGTTTGTGCTGAGGCTCTCCCGTGTCCCCGCAGGGATCCTGCGGCGCTGGGCCCCCCGTGCGCTCCCGCTCAGCGGCCACTTCGCCCGGTGCGTCGGGCACGGACCGGCCCCGGCCCCGGCCCCGCTCTGGACCCCGCGGCTGCTCGGCGAGAACCGGCCCCGGGCAGGGACCCTCTCGGTGCTCAGCAGGTGCGGCTGCGCGGCTTCTCCCTCGTGCGAAAAACCCTTAAAAGGGGTTTCAGTTTCTCTCTCTATATTTTATATATCTTATATATATGTACCTAATGTATATTTTTATTTGCATACCTTACGTGTTTTAGATGTATTATATTGTTTCATATAAATGTAAATAATTTGAAATACTAGACATTTAAAAGATATGTATATTTATAACTATATTTGATATGAAAATATATTTATACATAAATGTATTTAGGAGTATGTATTTTGTCCCACTACATATGCATTACATAATGTGCAATATACTGTGAATTTATTCTGTATCCTATAACATATATAATTTATCATCATGTGTATTAATATTGTTAATGTAGTCTATGTTATATTTAATAATATGTAGTATTATATAACATATGCAATATGTGTAGTATATATGTTGAAATTCCTCCATATGTATACATGGATATTGTAGATCATAGTTTGGAAAGGACCTCTAAGATCATCAAGTCCAACCCTTACCCCAGCACTGCCAAGGCCAGCACTAAATCATGTCCTCAAGTACCACATCTGCACAGATTTTACATCCCTCCAGGGATGGAGACTTGTCCATTGCCCTGCACAGCCTGTTCAGTGCTTGACAACTCCTTCTGTGAAGAAAGTTTTCCCTAGAGTCAATCTAAACCTCTCCTCGCAAAATTTTCTCTTGTCCTGTTTGTTTCTTGGGAGAATAGACTGACCCCATTCCCCATATAGATATTAGATAGATAGATAGATAGATAGATAGATAGATAGATAGATAGATAGATAGATAGATAGATAGACCCCATTCCCCATATAGATATAAAATAGATAGATAGATAGATAGACAGACAGACAGACAAACACATGTATAATATATAAACCACAGTCTGACACTCTTGGGCACCTTTTCATTTTACAATGGGTCTGTGTTAGCCCCAAATCCTCCCACTTTAGTCACCATTAGTGCTTGAAGCAGGAGATAAATTAGGATAATCTTTGCAGCCATATTTTACAATTAGTGTGGTAATAACTGCTGCTTCTCTTGCTGCTGGTGGGTGTTGGACTAGATGATTTACAAGGCCCCTTCCAACTCAAACTATTTTGTGACTAATATTCTAAAAGTAATTTCTGAATCCAAGTAACAGCTGAATATTGGCTTCTGAGTGTTTGACTGCTTTTAGTAGATTTAAAATGTGCTCTGTGTGAAATAATAAATTTGAGTTGAATTTTGACAAGAGTCCAGCCCTGCCATTGGTATTCTACACCCATTAGATGCTGTGCTGTAATATTGGAGGAGTCCTTGTTACCCTTCAATCAAGCCACAGCTCTTCTGATCTCTGTGTGTGTGATGAAGGCAGGGATTTCTTTTAGAAAAAGGTGTTTCATTCCTGTTCTGTTTCCCTCTTCATTTTGGGGTTGGTCTGGTTTTTTTTAGTGTCACACCTCTACTTCCAAGTTTACTCCAGCAGCCAGCAAGGACCCTCACCTACTGCAGCCTACGGAAAGGAAAGAGGAAAAGTGTGAAATCTGTGGTCAAAAGGTTCCTCCGGCTGCACAACGGCCTCTGGGTGAGGAGAAAGGTGAGATTTTCTGGATAATGAGAGCCTGTTCTTTACAGTCAGAGTAAAGTGTAATTGTTCTTCTCTTGGAGGGCAGTGGCTGCATGGAAGTTAAAAAAGCTCTGTAGAGAGAGTCCCATTTTCCCAAAGTGAGGGATTTATCCAGGTTTGCTGAGCAGTGTGGCTGTGTTTGTGCATTTGCAGTGACCTACTAAGAAACCGGGGGTTTTTTGGTGTGTGTTTTCTCCTGACAGTCTGGTTATAAGAAGAAGCTGTGGAAGAAGTCAGCTGCCAGGAAGAAGCGTTTGAGGGAGTTGGTGCTGTGCACCAGGACACAGTGTAAGCTCCTGGATAAAATGACCACTTCCTTCTGGAAAAGAAGGACCTGGTACGTTGATGACCCCTACCAGAAGTACCACGACCGCACAAACCTTCGTGTGTAAATCTGGGCTTTGCACATCTCTGGTCGTGTGGCATGGTCTGGGTGTTGGAACATGCATCTGTACTGCCTGTACTTTTTAAAATAAACATCTGAGCAGAATTATGGGAATCAATGCCCACAATAAAGGAATACTCGAATTTGTCTTCATCTGCTGTTTGTTTTACTTAGCAGAGGTCAGGCTGGTCACCTACACATTCTGATGTCTGGTGGTTTCCTGTGATTGTCTGTCATGGAGGAATACACTAAACAGCACTAAAAGTGAATAATTCAACATACTTAATCTTATTTTTTAAAATAAATATGTTTAAATATCCCCAGAATCTATTTTTCTGTATCCATACTAAGTGGTGGCTCCACTTAGTATGGATCCAGACTAAATGGAGTCTTCTGGGGAAGGGGAAAAAGGAGAGCAGGGTCCATCTTAGCATTGTTGCCTGTCACAATAGTACACTATTGCCTTGTGTCCATGCTAGAAGGTGCAGAGAGGAAAAAAACCCCAAACCAGAGTTTCATGCTGGTTTTATAACTGATTTTAAAATGTATTGGCCACCAGCTTTCATTACAGGACTCACATTTTGTGTCCTCTGATGGTTTTTGAGTAGTAGAATCTATTTTTTGTGTCCTGCACAACATCCTCAAGCAGACAAGTCAGAGTAATTTCTTGTTCATTTTTCCTTTAAGTCTAAATAGACCTCATACTGCACATTCCTGGTCACACATGAATGGAACAACCACAAGGGTTTATCATGGGATCTCTTTGGAGTGAGCAGATCAACCAGACCCTTTTCTTGCTCAGGCTTGGATCAGTTGTTTTCTCTACAAAGCTGATACTCCAGAAAGTGTATGAAAGCAGTACTTTAAAGCATTCCCTGGTCCCCCATTTTTGAGCAGAGTCCCTGGTCATCAGCCCCAGAGCTGCCTGTATAGCAGAGGTGGTTTGCTGTACAAGGCTGTAGCATTTCAATGAATTCACTAGTTACTCAGAGTGTTCAGTAGCTGTATTTTGTTCTTTTTTCCAGTTCATGATACAGAAAGTTCTGAAGGACATGCAGCACTTAGTGAATACATCTATATACAGTCAGCCAGAATTCAGATAAAAATAATACAGCAATCAAAGTGATTATTCTGGCCTGCCAGATACATTGAACAGACTAAAGATGTTTGGTTTTGTTTTTTGTTCTTTTTTTTTTTAATAAAGAAAAGATTAAGACTTTATTCAAGATGTATATCAAGCAGTATAACAAAACCAGCAAAACATCAGCCTTTGGAATTCTGTTGGTAATGGCTGTCCTTGTGAGGCATCGAGTGTACCTTTTCTACCCATCACAGGAAAGAAATCACACCAAGTGCACAATTATGAGCCTTAAATAGTTTGTCTAAACGCAAATCCCGATGTGTTCTCTGCTAGTTCAAATGTGCTGGATGCAAAACAGGAACCTGAAACTAACAGCAAAAGGGAGACTGTGGGTGAGGAGCACAAGGGTTCATCACGACACGAGGACTCGCCAGCAGCCAGAGGCAGCAGGTTGTTTACAGGAGAAGCGTTGTCTCCAAGCAGCTTTCTCCCTCCTAGCAGGAATAAATTGCCTGATTCTCTTCCCTTCTGTGCTGGGTTTGCACTTCCACGAGGTTTTTAGGTTGATTCATTCCAGGGTGACAGGGACACACGTGAAGTCTGTCTTGTTACAGGTGGGATCCTGATTCAGCAGTTGGTGACTGCTGGAGCTGTGCTGATGCTGACCCCTATGGCAGGAGAGGAGGCACAGAGGGGAGCACTGGGCTGCTCCAGGCTTATTTCTTCATAACTGCATGATTTTATGTAAATTGGGGAGGTCATTCACAGGCCTGTTTACCACAGACCACCTCCAGCTGCAGTTTCTCTCCCCTCAGCCTCAATTTTATGTGATTAAAATAATGCAGGTTTCACTGGAGCCTTGAGCTGGGTAAAGGCTGTTTCCTTGGGCTGGCCTGTTCTCTTCAGAGTTCCACTCTCTCAGCCCTCTCTGAGACATCAGGACATGCTGCCTGCCCTACAGGACTGATGGTAGGGGCCAGCTGCCTGAAAGGCCCCAAAACTGGGCTTTTTAAATTGAGCCAGATCCGCTATTTTAAACCATCAGCTGAAAGATTGCTTGATTTTAGGAGGGGAGATCTGGAAGTGCTCAACCAGCCTGCACACCCAGAGCTGGAGCAGGAAGGGAGCTGAGAACTGCTCCTTTCCAACACATGCCTAGAAAGCATCCATCCATCCATCCATCCATCCATCCATCCATCCATCCATCCATCCATCCATCCATCCATCCATCCATCCATCCATCCATCCATCCATCTCTCCTGCACACCCCGGTTTGCCAGGAGGGGTCAGCAGCAGCTCAGGAAGGGGAGAATCACCGAACCGGACTCGCTCATTGCCAGAGGCTCCAGAGAAAGGCTGGAACAAAAGACTTCACGGGTGGTGTTTATCCGGAATGAGCACAGCAGCTGTGACACCGAGCTGACAGGCTGGGGACAGCCCCTGTAAACAACCTGTGCGAGGAAGGTGAGGAATCAAAGCGAGTGGCTGCTCTCGTCTGTACAGGGCACTGAGCACAAGGAGCACGAGTGCACGAGGTCAGGCATTCACATTTCTGTCTATCTATATGCAAATATACAGCTCCGTTGATAATACAGTTTTTCTTTTCCAGAGATATGAAAAGGTTTATTTTTCTCATTTATACAGTGAATGTTTTGAGAGATATAAGGCAACTCCCTTGTCAACATTTCACCTCAGCACTTAAGAAATGCTAAACAGTCAAGTTTACAGTAAAACAGCAGATTAGACGCACATTAAATAGTTTTAGTGAGAATCAATGTTAATACAGCGTGGCTGAGATTAGAACTTGTCAGATGTTATGCAGCTCTATGTTGTTGGGGTTATTTGGCATAATTGAGTGCAAACTTGTCAGCTTCTTTTTTATCTTACAGCAGCCCATTGCATAGCAGGGAAGCATGGCTTGCTTGCAACAGGATTTTATTTTCTGCTAACAGTGCAGGCAGTTTTCCTATTTCTTTTTAATGTTAGCCAAAAGAAATCAAATAAACTCTAAAGCTGCTTAGAACTAAAATACATTAGCTTAGCTTCTCAAAGCTTTTGCTGAGTATCTTCCAAGGACCAACTCTTCTGTAACTGCTCTTTAGACAGGTTTGTTTGGGGTTTTTTTTTTTAGTTTACTTTCTGAAGAATTTTTAAAAATTTGCAAAATATGACTGAATCAGCACATGGAAATAAAATTCTCGTGTAATGAGGCCAAATACTGTGGCAGACACAGGAAACACCTGCTTGATTTTCCATTTCCTAGCCAGGTCAGATAAACATTTCTGTGTGCATATAATTTATTTCTTTCTGCCCCACACATGTAGGAAGCTGTGGGGGTGACCTCAGGGACCCACCAGATGGGCAGCTGGGATATGGATGCACACCTGGCAGAGAAATGGTTTCAAAGGCCACTTCAGAGTTATCTGTGAGCCTGGCACACTCCAGCTGGCTTTTGGCACCCTGGGCTGCTGCACCTGAGCCAGATGAACAGTGACACCATGGAGCCCCTGTGCTGATCCACTGGTGATGGCACATCCTACATAATGCTAAATCCTTTTCTAGTCTATGTGACAGGTCCAAGAGCAAACACAAAGGGTCACGTAATTAACTTATGTGTGAATCTCACATGCTCAACACTTACAAGAGACACCAACTTGAAGCACAAATACACAAACCCTACCATGTCTTCCTCTTCTTTTATATTTCCCATTTATATGTGGATACAAATAAACCACTCCATCTGGTTCTTGTGGTTCTAACCAAACTCCATGCTACAGGAGAAACTCCAGGCTTCAAAAAGCAGCTCAGACCCAGCACCCTCCTCTGCTCATGCAAGCAGAACAGCAGCTCCTCAGCAGCAGAGCAGAGTGCTGGGACTAGCACTGTTGCAGCAGGGAAGAAAGGTGTCTCTTCCCCTGGAAATGCATCACTAAAGCAATTCTAATTTCTGTTGCTGCAACTTGCTCAAGCCTGGCTTGCTCACACTTTAAAACTCGCAGTAGAACATTGGCCACAAGTGGTGGGATTTAGTTCTTCTATACATCATTTTCCACAAAATACTCTCCTGGCTCAGGCTGATTGAAATTAGGACTCCCCCTTCATTACATCATTGAAACAATTTTTTTTTCTCTTGCACATCACTTCCTCATCCTCTGTAAGTGGTTTTGTCTCTGTGGGTTTAGCACAATGGTTTTCTCAGAACATGTGATTTACTTGCAGAAAAACTCAGTTGCAGCTCAGCTTTCTCTAACAAATCTTGGACATTTTGTACAGTCAAAGTACTTTGACATTTGTTACATCATTCACAGTCTTGAGGAGGAAGGGAGGAAAGAGAAATCCATGGGTTCTGCAAATCCACTTCATCCATGATAAAGCCATAAATAAATACACTGTCAATGTAGCATCATGAGTAACTGATTATTGTTGTTTCCTCTGGGCATTCACAGAGCAAGAGCTATGCAGACACAAACGAAACTGTAAATGTACACTGTGGGTGGGTGCACATTCTGCAAACCAAACCAGGACCCCTCACCTGCAGGCGCCTGCCAGACTGTCCTACCCACAGCAGGGACAAACACCAGCAGAGTGCCACAGAAGGACGTGGAGAGAGGAGGAGAAAGGCCATGTCTACAGTGCTGTACATCAAAGCACATCCATCCCACTGCTGCTTCCTAGGTTATGAACAAGTAGCTCTTTAAGGCAGAAGAGAGACATTCTGTGGATCTTGGTGCTATTGGCTCATTGCACTCACATTGTTTCAGTGGCAGAGGACGAGGTACTTTTCTTCCTGAAGCGAGGTCTAAGAGTCCTAGGCGGTGCCTGCAGAGAAACGAGACAAAACTTCAGAGGCATAGTAGGAAACATCTTTTTCTTCCTTACAACACACCCATCTTTGGGGGACCTCTGTGAATAAGATCCCATTCCACTCATGAAATAATGCATAAGTTTTGGTCCTGAAGATCAATGAATGGCCAGGTGAGGACTAAATCTCTTTAAGAAACCTGTTGTACACCCAGGTGTAATTAACACGTTCCTCTCTGGTTCTTGATTAGAGGTGTGGCTAACGACTGCTAATAACTCAACAGTTGGAAGAGCCAGGTCAAACTGGTGCCATTTACAGCAGCTCATGAATCTAGAGATGAAACTGGTGGCAGGGAGCCAGCTCTGGTGGCTCCCAGCCCTTCCTGCCCTGTCCAACCCATCCACAGCTCCTCGGAGGGTACAGCTCATGGCATTACAAAGCTGAAGGGTTTCCCAAGATGGACACACAAGGACTGTAATTCTCATGAGGCAGAACTCTTAAAATCACCCTCTTGCTTGGGAAAGAGGCCAGACAAAATCTGTTGAAATTATTTTAGAACCCAGCTATTGGAATTCTGCCTCGTAGTCAGCTGGTGCAGAGCTTTTATAAGGAGCCCTGACTACCCAGGAGGAGGCAGACCAACTCCAGGAATTTGGTTTCCTGTGGTTAACCCTGTTCTCCAGACTCAGACAGACATTAGGCCAGCCAATAAATGAAAGAAAAAGCCCTAATCTGCTGTGCCTACTTCTCTCCGAAGAGTTCTGGAGAGGCATTGTGTCTCATGAGCTTCACAACAAGAAATGGTTATCAGATGTTTTACCAGGACATGGATTCTCAGTGTGGAGGCCTGTCACTGCATCAAGTAACACTGCAAGGTGTGGTAGGATCTTCTATTCCATTGACATAAACATCCAAAGCCTTGCTTTCTTAATAGCCATTAACCCATATTTACCTGCTAGGGCCTGACAGGACCAAAGCAAGGACTTTTCTTTTTTCAGGACTTTCAAACCCAAGACCATGCCCTGTGTCTGCATTGCCATGATGCAGCAATGTATAACTATTCATGTAGACAAGGGACAGCAGCACGGTGAGGTTTTGTTTAGATTACACCTAAATCTCCATTTTTTCTAGCTTGACCATAAACCCAAGTAGTTTCTCCAGAGATGAGATTAATCCAACACTTCACCCCATCTTCCAAGCCTGAAATCTTCCAAGGCTGAAATGCAGGTCCCTGCAGTGAATCCCCACCAGCACAGCAGATCTGGATGGGATCTGGAGCAGAGGGGAGAGCAAAGCTGCTGTGTAGAGCAGCAATGGATCCCACACCACACCTGACTCCACAGCTGCTCAGAGGAGCTCTGTGTGAACCAGCAGCCCAGGGACGCAGCCAGACAACTAGAGCAGCACCTCCTGCAGCCTGGGAGAAGGCTGCTCTTGGGGAAACCAGGTGGCTCTTAAAGCAAAGCTGTCATTAACTGCACAGCCAAGGCCCTTAAATGGGGCATGAACAGCTCTGCCTCCTTTGGGTGGCCACTGGACAGCTCTGGGAGTAGCTGGAGAGGCTGCACCTTTCCATGGCTGGAACAGAGTAGCCCAGACTTTGGTGACAGCCCCCACAGGTAGGACAGCCCAGCAGAAGGGATTGCAGCTGCTGGCCAAACCACACAGCTCTGCTCCCTCACACTGAGCCAAGGGAAGGACTTGGGAGGCAACAAACTCAGCTTCCCACAGGTGGAGATCTCAGCTGCTGGCTGTGCCTCCATCCACCCTGCCCAGATCTGCAAGGAGTCTGCCTACAGCATCTCCCACAGAGGTTTTATTTCCTCCATAAGGAAATGTTGCTAAAATTTTGGCAAATCAGAGCAAGGTCTGCATTTCCTTTAGTTCTTTTGTTCCCATGAAGCAACTTAAAGTGTATTTAGTGAGTTTAGACCAAAGAGAGGTGTTTGTTCAGTTGAAGATTCCAGCTGAAGAATCAAGGAATGTCATAGAAGGAGTCTTGACAGTATGGAAGTACCTCAAGGGGTGGATCCTTCTTTTTGGGCCTTTTGTTCGTGGATGCACAATCGTTCTCTTCATCATCTGAGAACACTGAGCCTTTTGTTTCACAGTTTGTCTCAGGTGGCTTCTCATACCTAATGTCCACACTTAATTCACCTATTTAACACAGCCATTTGCAGCCTAAATGTGAAGACAGGGGATGAGGAAATCAGTGATGGTTTGATTCACACAAAGGTCACTCACTGCAAAGCCATGCATCTTCCAGGGATTAATAGGCAGAAGAGTCACACATCACACTCTAATAATAGCAGCTGTGGGATTAGAAATCAGTAGGCTCTTGTTTATAAAGCCACGATAAAGTCTATTTTGATTATTTTACACAGAATTGAGACTAAATTCACAGCTTTTGATGTTTGGGAGGTTGACACTAGAAAGAGATTTTTTGTTTGTTTGCTCAGGGATAAATAAAATAACTGATTTCTTGAATTGCTGGTTCCATCAATAGCT
This sequence comes from Molothrus ater, assembly GCF_012460135.2. Lineage (NCBI taxonomy): Eukaryota > Metazoa > Chordata > Aves > Passeriformes > Icteridae > Molothrus > Molothrus ater. The sequence goes on from NC_050481.2 coordinate 66,862,106, forward strand.
CCTGCATCTACTGCTTCTTCTAGAAGACTCCAAATGGGTGTTGAAGTCCTCTGGTAAGCACAGAGAGAGTTGCCTGGGATGCAGAAATAGGAAACAGCAGCACTTACTGACTTGAAACTGAGAGTGGTCAAGGCAAGCCTTGTGGTCAAGTGGTCAAGGTCAGGTCAAGACTCAGTCTGAGATCCACTGAAGTTCTCAAAAAGCTTCACCAGGCACTGAATGGACCCTCATCAAGTGGGTGTGCTGCTGGAAAACCAGTGCAGGGAAAAGTGTCTCTTCTCTCACTCTGGAGTAAGTGTGGTGGTGGAGCACTGGCTCTGCTGATGTTCCTGAAGGCAGTTTAGGGCCTCATAACTTCAAACCACAAACACTTGGTGGTTCTTACCCTTGTAACTTATGGCACACTCTTTGTGGGACTGGTTGTGCTACACAACACAATCCATTTGCTGCCTAAATACACACAGTAAATTTTTAATGAACAGCCCAAAGCAAGAGGTACAGAAGAGGAAAGTCAACATGACCAAGTTTCCTGCTCTCCATGGTTTCTTACCAGCAGGGCTGGAGGTTTCTCTGGAGGTTTTAATTGTTTTGCTGGATGTTTAATTGAGAAGGCTTTTTTTATTCCAAAACATGGGAGGAGGGGAACTATTTGCTGTTGAAGTGGCACTAATCAGAATTACTGGGTCTATACTTCGTTGCATGAACATACATAGAAATAATGCTCTGTTCTTCTTGTCTCAGCCTGACTGTAAGAGTCTGCTGGACCAAAGACTGAAACCAAAGAGGATTCTTAAACATCTAATACTTACTAATCCCTTTTGATTCTTAAAGCCCAAAAGAACTGAATTCTTCGACAGCTCTTCCAGTTGGGTAACAGACAGAGGGGAAATGATTTGGCCACAACAACACCACCAGTCATGAGCAGGTCACTGGGGCTCTCCCCAGTGCCAGATTAAAGTCAGCAGCTAATCACTCTCAGCCCACAGGATGCAGCTGCTGCTCGAGACAGCAGCCTGTGCACACCATCCTCTGCCCACTGACCCTGTGCTTCTACCCCTTTATCACCATTCACATGGACAGGCTGGAAAACACCACTGCAGGTTTGCAGGAAGAGCTGGAAGTTGACTTTTTCCCCAGCTGTACTGAAGATGTTGATAAGCATGTTGCAGAGAGGCCCAGGATAATGCTGAAATGTTTTTATTCTGTGTAGGACTGTAGTGTGAACACTGCACTGTGGGCAGAATTAAATGTTCTCTAGACCACATGGCAGAAGAGTACAGGAATGTTTTGGTTTACTATTTTATCCCTCCACTTGGGAAGTGATCTACCCAGGAGCAGCCTGGCTTAGACCCTCTCTTGGCTGTGGAAGCTGTTCTTTGCTGCCTGCCTAAGCCAAATCAAAATTTAGTCAAGTTTAGTAGAAGTGGCTCAGAACTTCTTTTAATGGCCTCACTGAGGTTGGCACAGTGGCCCAACAACACAGTTCCAGCCATGTGCCACTGAGAGCAGAAAGGGGCTTTCACCAGGGAAAAAGGGCTTGGAAAGGGACAGGATGGAGGGGTGTTGGAGACCCAGAGCTGGGGTGGTCAGTGACCAGAGTGAGGAGACACTGGCTGCTGAGGCTGAGGGAACAGAATCATGACAATGTGCCATGCTGCCATTCTACAACCAGCCAGTCCATGGAAAAGGAGCCAGAAGGAGCTGTCAGCCTGACAATGCTTCTGTGAATCCCATAGTTTTGCAGCACACAGTGATGTCACCTCCACAGCAAGCACAGTCTCCTGCAGGTTTTCCATTCTCCCCATCAGTCCAAGCATCACATCCATGTCCTGAAGCTGCTTCCGTGAAGATCAAGAGAAGAGCTCAGCCTCCAAGCTGGTGCATGCTGCTTTGATCCCTGCAGCTGAGAGGTCTGTAAAGCTCACTGGAAGTTGGGCTCATGCCCTTTTCTTCCCTGCTCCACATCATTGTGAGTGGGACACTGAAAACCACCCAAATGGGAACCAGTTTAGCTTCAGCCTCACTGAACTGGAAGAAGGAAGATGGGCTCAGCCAGACTTTTCCACCACTTTTCTGGCCATGGATGAGAAAAGATCTTTAATACACACATCACTTTCCTTCAGACCTGGAACAAGAAGGGAGGACTCCCTGCCCATCCTGCCTTGGGAAGGACATCTGTATTGTGAGAAAGCCAAGCTCATATTGATCTGCCAGGCTTTGGGGTGCCAGCCTTTGTCCCACATTTGTGGAAGCATTCTGCTATTGTGGGATGGCAGAGAACTCATCTCCAAAAAGCAGCTGCTGTGTGAGCCCCAGCTCTGAAATTGCTATTTTTTGTGAATATGGTGATGATATGATAGAAAACGGATTTTCTGACACCAAGAGAGTGAGTGAGTAAAAATGTAAAGCAGGGGTTAATCAGAAGAACAAACATACATGTGAGGAACCGCTGAGAAAGGAGATGGAGGTTTAAAGTGAATGAAAGCCTTCTGGGACACCAAGGGTTGTTACCAGAGAAGGTAAAGATTGAGGAGCTAAACATACTGTTAGGGCTGGAGCGTGTATTTTGAGGACAGCGCTTGGCCTTGGGTGACCTTCTGTGTGTTTGTAAGAGCCATTTTTATGATCTGAGGCTGTGGGGCCTCAGGTCACTATCAGATGTCCCCAGAGCAGCAGAGTCAGCAGATTGTGCTGCTCCAGGAACAGCCAACAAGCCCAGGGACTGCCACAGCCAGGAGGTGGCTGTGTAAAAACATGGATCATACACCAGACCTTTGCCCTGGCCCTGCTGGGCAGACTCTCACTGCCCATCCCAGGCTGGGCTGTGCTTTAGGTGTCTCCACCTGTTACATTTATGGCTCCACAGCTTTGTGTGGAGGGGCTGATTGCTGCAGAAGTGGGAAATGGGCTGGTGTTCCAGGACTGAAGCTGCTGCTGCCTCTTGCAAACACCTTTTCAGTGCACAGACCAGATTACACTCCTCTCTCCACTAAAGCAAGACAGAATCTGACTGTAAACAGTCTAAGGGAACAGATTATTCCAGTTAATTCCCTTAATTCCAGCTCCTATCGTTCCATCATAATTCCTTCCAAGGGAACTGGTACGACCAACCAATTGTGTGGGAAGCCCTGAAAATGGGCACATTTCAAGTTAAAGCAGACATTTGAGTGCTCTGCAGAGTTGGGATCTGAGCTGTTAATGCACCTCAGGGAACAACCCAGCATGGAGCAGGAAATGTAGGGCCAGATCAGCACAACCTTTCATCTCTATGATTCAACAAGGGTAAGAAATTTCACTTGCAAAACTATTTCTACAGCAATATCTGGGATTGAGCAGTGTGTGCTGGTTCAGCAATCACTTTGGTTCAGACTCTGGTCCATGCTGCCATGTAAATCTGTACCAAATTCCTTTGGATTTTCTTGACAACAGAAGTCAGGACCTGGCTTAAGTGAACAAATGACTTTGATCTAGATCCTCTGAAAAATCTGGACACTTAAGTACAGTTACAGTGAGAATCAGGCAACTTTGACATTGGACCTCCCCTTACTTTGCCAGGCACAATATTTCTTTCTCCCATCACTTGAATTCCTCAGGAGCAATGGGGAAAACCACAGTCACAGACTACACAAACCAAGAGTGATGTGTTGCATTATTGTAATGGAAGGTAAAGTCACTCCAAAGTTAAGCCTTTCCAGGGCATCATTCATACAAAGAGGTTTGCACACCACTGAATAAGCACAGGAGAACAGATATTTATTCTACGATGGCCATCAGCTTCTTTCCCCTGCAACAAAGATAAATTCACCATCATTTCCAAAAGACATTGACCCAAGTCCTGTACTTCCCCAGCAGTTTTCATTGCCAAACCAAGGAGTTAGGAGCAGCCAACTACACCAGCACACACTGCCCAGGAGCCACCAAACAGAGGCAGACATCCTTTCCAAAGCTGGAGTCAAATGCAACCAAAGCAAACAAGCCTAATTACATCAACAAAGTCATCCGTTAATGAAAACACATCCCACAAATCAGCGAGTTGTTAAGTGCTAGTCTACTCCAAACACCTCAGAGGAAAATTCATGCAATCTGTAACACTTACATCAGAGTCCCATAATATTTACATAGAGAAAAAGAAAGAATAAACTGTTAGGAGAAAACATTTGGGTGCAGAGGGGGAAGGAACATTGTTTCAGAACACAGAAATATTCATCTTTGCTTTTATCAGATCTTTCATTCAGCTGAAGTTTATTAAACAATAATTAATGTTTTCACTTTCTGCTGGTACAATGCAAATGTGCTTAAAAACTACTGATTTTCTGTGATTTTTTTTCCTTCCCTGAAGTAACCAAAATACATCTGAAACTATTTTTAAATCTCAAAAAGAAAATCACAATTTGCTATTCATAAATACCAGCGCAAAGGGATGCAAACCAGCCCTGTAAAAATTTGCTTCAGTGTTTAGTAAAGGGAAATTTTAAGGAACAAAATGCCTAGAGCCACAGAAAATTGCTGTTTGTTCTTTAAGTTCAGTAAGGTTAAAAAAAATCCTCAGAATAAGAGCTGGAAGCAAAACTGGCTAAGAACCAAAATAAAACCACCTACACCATTTAATTGAATTACTTCAGAGAGGTACAATCAGCCCCCTTGACATAAAGTCAATTAGTGTTTTTAAAGCACTTTCCACTGTAATAACTCATGTGCACTTCTGAGCACACCACAAAGGAGGGGTTAGATTCAGTAATAGACCAACGAGGTGATTTATTTAAAGCACAATTAAGTGGATGTCCCATTGAGGTCCTTGGTGAGCTGCACTGATGGCTGGGTGTGATCTGTCACCTTGTGGAGCACAACCCTGCAGTGCACACCCAAACCAGAGCCATTCATCACAAATGTCCCTGCACATTTCTTACACTGCCTAAGGCTTCTCATCACCATTTTTGTATTAAATGCCCCCTCAAATACTTGCAGTCCCAACAATTCTCCTGATATACAGCTGATTCTTCAATTCATGAGAGATATATTTATTCTCTGCAAGAATTAAAATGGTTTCTCCCTCTCAACCATGCCCCAGGTCTTTGCAACCTAAGAGACATTAGTTGAGAGAACACCACCAAACATAATTTTGTTACTTCTTAAATGCTGGTCCCAAGCAAGATTGTTTAATATTGAGCAGCCTTTAAGCATTTGCCAGGCACTGCCAAAAGACAAACAGATATCCCTGGAGATTTTCACTCTGTCCTCTCTGAAAGGGAAAAGGAGCTCTTACATAATTGTACCATTGCTCCTGAACGCTGCAGCCTGACTTTCCACAGAACACAAAGGAGAGAAATCAGAAACTTGGGTTAAAACCTGGAGGGAGTTCCACCAGCAAAGGCCTGGCCAGGAACAAAAGCAAGAGGAGCTGGCATAGGAGCTGTCAAAAAGATGTGCTGGAGTGCATCTGTCAAACAGGCTTGTGGTTTAATGAAGCTGCCCAGGGCAGAGGAGGATGAATGTCCTGAATTGCATCCATGTTTTGTCATGTGCAGACTGTGAGGCCAGTGGGAGTGATCCAAATGGGCAGGAAAGGGCTCTCCTGTGGAGCCAACAGCTTCAGCACAGAGAATCTCATCAGTGCTGACAGGGACAGACCTGCCCTAGAGCAGAGGGGCCCATCAGCTCCCTGGGGTGGTGTTCACAGGGGTCCCAGGACGAGGGAAGAGATGAGAATCTTGACTCCATGTTTCAGAAGCTGATTTATTATTTTATTATATATATTGTAAGGAAATGATATATTAAAACTATACTAAAAGAATAGAAGAAAGGATTTCATCAGAAGGCTAGCAAGGAATAGAAAAGAATGATAATAAAATTTTGTGACTGACCAGAGAGTCTGCAACAGTTGGACTGTGATTGGCCATTAATTAAAAACAACCACATGAGACCAATCAAAGATGCACCTGTTGCATTCCACAGCAGCACATAATTATTGTTTACATTTTGTTTCTGAGGCCTCTCAGCTTCTCAGGAAAAAAAATCCTCTCAAAAGGATTTCTCATAAAATATGTCTGTGACAGCACCCAGCCCAGCACCAGTGCTGAGAGGGACAGTCCTGCCTCAGAGCAGAGGAGCCCATCAGCACCCAGCCCAGCACCCCTGACAGGGACAGCTGCAGCTCAGGGGGCTCAGCCTGGCCTTCAGGCTCTGCAGAAATGCACACTCCATGGCACCTGCAAGGTGCCATCCTCCTGACCCCTTCTCTCAGGGTATCATCTAGGGAGAAGAATGCTTGGACTTTTGCCCCACCAGCCTGTGCTCTCCTAAGAGCTGAGGAGGTTTCTGGGAGTCAGAGAGTGAAATAAGGGAGTTTTACCTACAAGTTTCACCACAAGAGTGAAATAATGGAGTTTCACCTATTTACAATAATAGAGTTTTACCTGCAAGAGCATTAATGCAACTGTTCCTGCCAAAAAAGACTGCACCAAGGCTCTAAAGCAGCTTTTAATATCCCTGCTTGAGGAAAGACTTGACTATCTGCCCATTTAGATCATAAACTCTTTGGAAATGAGAGCTGTTAATGAAGGACTCTGAAATTGGCTGCACTAAAGTTTGCACCAGGAGGAGATGAATGCCAATAGCTCAAGGCAACTTAGCCCTAGCTAAACAAAATTAGATTCTTTCCTCCCCAGCTTTTTGTGGCACTGAAAAATGTTCACATGACGTAGTCAGCTCTCCAAAGCTACCAAAGATGCACTTACAAAGGAGCATTTTAATGGCAGGCCACTGTCTGAGAGTGCATTAATGCATCTATTGCCTGGGAGACAGAGAAAGGGCAGCCTGTGGAGACAGAATGAACCCTCTATGACACAGAGCCTTGGCACATCCCTACTGACATGGTCTGTGCTGGAGAGGGGGCAGGAATAGTAAAACAAGCCAATGTGAAAAACAGGGTATGCAATTTCAACAAGACTCAAATTACTTTGGGCCCACTTCATAAACATATTAGACCGATTTCTGCTCTAGCATCATTAAAAGACTTCCCTAAGATTACCTCATGACTTTTAAGCCCATAAGGATTCAGTGATTCTTTTTATAAATAACCCTTTGAAGTCAAATCCATAAAATAGGTTTAGGCTAAAATTAGAGGAGTTCTAATAAAATGCCCTGTGAATACAAGTGTTGTTTCAACAGATACCATCCTAAACATGTTTCCTTGTCCTGCACAATGGCACACTCTGCCAGAAAAGGAGGGGTAACAAATCAAATATGAGGGAGGGTTTGCCACCCAGGCAGGGTGCAAGGAGGCTGTGCCAGGCTGGAACCATCAGGCTCCAAGCACCAGCACTGCACAGGGCTCTGGCATCAGCTTCAGGGCTCTGGGAAGGCACAGGCTGCAGCACTGTGATCCTTTAGTCCTTCTGCTGCTGTCTCCAGGTTGATTAGTGTGCAAAATACACAAAAAGCACATGAGATGAGAAGAAAAGGAGTTACAAAGGTTTTTTTGCTTCCACCAACATGAGACACTGCCAGTCTGTATTTCTTTTTTCTCCCCAGACAAGCTGCTTGGCAGTCCCATCCTCTGGCATGCCCAAATTGGAGTTCTCCCACTCCTTTCATCTGTCACTGGGAAAAAAATGCAGAAGTGACATGTCTGGGCTCTTAGCAACCCAGCTAACTGGCACAGCACTGAAAAGACCACCAGCAGCTAAACCATTCACTGCTCTCCACGTTTGTAAACACAATAAATGCTGGGGACAGTGGGGACATTTTTCAAAAGTGCTTCTGCCAGAGACTGAATCAGGGAGAGTCAGTTCAAGCCTACTTTGTCTTACCAGGCTCTGCTGCTGGGATTTGCTACATACCCTGCCCACCCCAAACACAAATGTCCTCTCCACCAATGGAGAAACATGTGCCAATCCTTAGGGAACACAGCAAAACAGGGCTGGGGCTGGTGAGGTTTTGCTCTTGCTGCATTCCCAGTGGATTTACACCAGCACTAGGGGCAGAGGAGTTACACTGCACAGCAAGGACATGGCCCATCCTCTAGAAGAGAAAGGAACGAAGTTTTTCTCCAGAGGAACAATCCCCATCCTTGGGTAACACAGGTCAGTATGGTGAGAAGCACTGAGATTCTTGCCATGAGCACACACACAGAGCTCCCAAACCCACTCACAGCCTGGCTCTGCCCCCCTGGTGTTAGGAAACCCAGTGAGCAAGAGCATCAGGAGCAAGCCAGGCTGGGGGATGCTGCCATGCCCAAAAGGGATGCATGGATACCAGGAGAACAGGAAATCCAGCACTCACCTCTGAGGAGTCGGCACACCGAGCAACACGTGCACACTGGAAGAGGAGCTGAGAGTTAGGAACTCATTGGGGAAGCCACTCACTCTTAGAAAACACCTGGCACCACTTTGAAGGGCACTTCAAGGCCCTGGTGTACACAGGGAGATGAGCAGCATGGAGCACAGACTCAGGAATGTGCCTCATCCCAGGCTGTGTCCATATGGGTGCTAAGGATGGGGTTAGATACAACTCCCTGGTGCTGTTCTCAGATCACTGAACAGAAGGAACTCCTGAGTGGAGGGATCTGGGAGTGTGGGTAAGCAATGGGAGCATGGATGCATAACCCAGTTAAAAAAGGCTGTATGATAACAAACACAGAGTGCAATACTGGGGTTTGTAAGGCTGTGTGCCTGGATTCTTCCAGCAGATTTAGAATTCTTGTAGAGGTCTACAAGAATTCTAGAATCTACAAGAAGGCTGCTGCAACCACTGACACAGCCTCTAAAGGAATCTATCCACACATCCCTGATCTTCCTAAACCAGGAGAGTCCTACAGGAATTAATATCCTGATGGAATTGCCATAAGAATGAAAGCAGCCAAGGGCATTGCATTGCACCCCTCACTGAAAGCAGGTGGTTCATAACTGTTCATGAACATGTGTGAAGTTTACAGCTTCATCTTGAGCACAGTTTGTGTTCCAGGAAACAGCCTAAATCTCCAGTTGGAGCCTTTCAATTTAATGCTCACAGTGGCATCAATGACTCCACATTAAAGAAAGTTATTGAAGAAGAAAAGGTTTTGAGTTCTGTGTGATTTTTTTTTTTTAGTTATGATTATCCTGCACTGGAGACACTGGAAGTTCTTCTATAGTTTCACAGTCATTTTAAAGCAGCACCATTGAGAGCAGATGTCTCACTGTCTCTTGCACTCTGGCCTCCACCTCCTTGTCCCATTGCTGATGTCTGTGCTGCTGCTCTCCACTGGATCTGGCCCAGGTCAAGAGCAGCGTGGAAGCAAGGGATAACATTTAACTTGAACCAATTCCTTGACTGGGGTCAGCATGTAAAAATAGGATTTAAATGTATCCAAAGGAAAAGAGATGGGCCAGAGTGAAGCAGCTGGGTTACAGCTTTTAGTGGGAGTGCAGCCTCACATAGGTTGGAAGCTGCTGTGAAACTCTGGGCTTCCTCAAGAGATCTACTGTGGGTTCAGCCTCTGATCTCACACAGAAGGAAGCTGATCACAGTTTTTTGACAGTTTATTCTCTGGGAGTTCAGACAACATATATCTGGGGTGCTCTCACACATCTTTCTGGTTGATGGGGACTGAATACCCAAACACATCCTGACTGCTGATGTTCCCCCACCTTTGTTCTGTATTGCAAAGCCTTTTGTCGTTCAGCACAACACCAAAAAACCAGCTTTGATTCTCTCCTGCTCAGAGGAATGGAGAGTATGAGAAAGCACACTGTCCATTCCTGCTTTGAAATCATTCCAGATAAGAATGATCTTAGCCTGGGACAAGCTAAGCAGAAAGAGCTCTGGGTTTGGGCAATACAGAGGGTGGCTGCATTGTTTGTGATCCTCTGCCCCAGGCAGCATCAGCTCTGCACACTGACTGTCCTCTGATGCAACACAAATTAAGGTAATGCTGTAAGGTTAAGAAGTGCAAAAGCTCCTGTTAATAAAGACAGGTCTGTATGTGAATTGTTACTGGGCATTTGCCAGAACAACAGGATTCCCTTGAAAAATATTTAGAAATATTGTTCTGGAATTTATACTTTTCCATAACAATGCACAGCCACATGACATTTACAGTTCCCAAAGGAAAGAGGCAGTTCTGCCTGTGGAAAGGGCACAGGTTGGAGCAGGCACAGAAGTAAAATGTCACAGTCCATCATCTGGGTGCCAGGACAATAAACTGAGAAATGCTGACCCAAAAGTGAAGTGAAAAATCAGATGAAGAGGTGGTGGGCTCACTGTGCATCCTTGGTGCCCATCAAAGGAAGGGGTGCACGTTTCCCTGGAGCTGTTTGTGGGGTCAGCAGCCACCCACAAATCAGGGCAAAAGCAGCCTGTGCTTCTCCATGCCATCTGGGTGTGGCTTTTGGCTGGGTGTGAGGAGGAGGAGAAGGGGCTTTTTGGGATGAGTGGGCACACCTAGAGCCCACTGTGTGCTGAGCAGTCCCACTCCTGCAGAAGGACCATCCTCACAGCAGAGCTGCACAATGGACAGGCATTGACTGCCACTGAAACACAGCAAAGACAGAAAAAGGGAGAGGGGACAAAAAAGGGTAGCAAAGGGTAGAGGAAAAAGAGCAATTCTCCTTGTCTCAAAGGCAGCTCTTGCTTATTCTATTTCTTGGCCTCATAAGACACTCTTCAGCAGGCAAAAAAACCCCCTTTGCTGTATCTGCATGAGGTTGTTACAAAATGGCAAACTCTTCACACAGTACTTGGTGTCAAGAGGGGATTCAAAGAATCACAAATCCATCTAAGCAGCACCATTCACATTACAAAAATAACAGCAGTGGAAACAGAACAGGCTGAGTGTTTGTGTAGCCTGGTCCTACAGCCAGCTTTTGGCCACAGCCACAGCCCACTGGTGTCAGGAGAGCCTTTTCTCATGCTCCAGTGGGCTTGGAAACATGCCCAAGGGTTGGGAAACCAGAACCTGAAGCACTGCTGGTCACAGGGGGCTGGGGGCTTTCACACCAACAAAACTGAGTTTTAGCACTCCCTTCTGTGCAGGAAAGACAACAGAGCTCTCCCTATGCCCCTGTCTTTCCAAAACACTTTATTTCAGATGTCACATCTGCTCTTAAACACAACAGTCACACAACAGGCTTGGAACCAGCAACACCAAGTTCCACCCCAGGTCTGGCTATGTGTCCACTGCTCAGGGCATGGGAGGCACATGAACAACTCTGAGCTCATCCCAAAGAGCCCTCTCTCCTCTCAGCACCTCCATGCCCGCTCCTGTGTGATGACAGGGCTTTAGCTTCTATTGGCTAATTGGGTTAACATGCATTTTTATGTTCAGACATCATTGTTTCAGCTATACCTTAATTGTAACCATGTGAGTTTCAGAGCTTTCATCAAAAAGGGATGGTGGTTTGGGTGTGTGCTTCTTTCCTGAGAGCTTAATGTAAAATTCCCTAATAGCAAGGCTATTACCCCTCAGAAACTGAGCTCTGCTCTCTTGTCAGACTAAGGAACCACACCAGGTGAGAACATGGCTCTGTGGTTTTCACTGTGAGCATAACCTTAAAGTCCAGCCCTCAGCTAATCCCCTTAATTAGTGTGGTCACAAAGAGATCAAGGAGCAGGCACAATTCTAGCTGGCAGCAGTCAAGGACAATCAACATAAGCCTCCTTTGAATTACATAAACTTTAGGTTTTGTTTTGGGAATCATTATCCTCCTATTTTAAGGTTTCTCTTAGAATACCAGAAATGAAGCATTTACAGAAGGAAAGGGTAAGCCGTTTCCTTTTTTGTTAGTTCTTTTCTTAATGTTGCTAATATAATTTGTGGATTTGCAGTGGGACTAGGATGAGAAGCAAAAAGAGAGGGGAATACCTCTAAAAAGAAAAAAAATCAAAACAAAATTATCTACTTTAAGTCTGCTTGGGTGAAAGTTGCTGATGTAAGAGGTAATAGAGCATCAGGAAAATAGAGGTACAATGCAGGTTCTGTAATTCACAAGAAAAGTTGTCCATTTTAAATGAACACCCTCATGCCAAACACTGTCTGGGTCATTTTTAATGACTCCATCTGATGTCACATTGACTGTGTCCCACTGTTTCTAAAGCAGGTAAAAAATCAGAGGAGTTCAATGTTTCTGTGAGGCAGTGGGGACATCTGACAGGGATATTTATGTCATCTGAGGGCTTTGAGACAGGAGACAGGGCTGTGTGCCTCCTGTTCTGTAGTGGCTGCTCGTGCCCATTCTCACACATGCACACATTCCATGTACATATAGCACACTAATGGGCAGAGGCAAATTCTGTCTGTCCCTTGCTGATGTCCAGCTCTCCAACTAAACAAATATGAAAGGTGGAATGACAGAGCTCTGTCTGGGCTTCGTGTGCCCAGAGCAGTGTCCTCTCAGCAGAACATGGCCCTCAGGACGTGGCACAGTGTGGCTGGCACATCACAGTCACAGTCACACACACACACACGACAGCTGGCTCTGATCAGTTCTCCCCTCCAGACATTCTGGCTACACACAAAATGGTGCCCACATGGAACAGCACAAGGACTGCAGAGACCACAACTGGATCTTGCCCTTCCTGTGATCAGAAGGGAGAGCAAAGCTCGCAGCTGCAGCCTCCCACCACCTGCAAGGGGAGTCTGTTTGTGTTCTCTGCAGGTGGAGAATGAGGCACCTCAATGAAATCACCAAGTGAGGTGGGACAGATGGAGTCTTGGAAGATTTTGCAAATTTGTGCAGTTTCCATTAAAAGAAAAATTAAACCCAAAATCTCAAATTACTTGAATCCAAAGTTTGTGATAAACACTTAGTCTGAGTTCAAAATATTTACGAACAATTTTTCAGAGATTCATCCTGAGAGATCCTTGTGCACTATGGACACTAAACCAGACCAAAATAAAAAACTCTTGAGTCTTGAGACACGGGTTTGTGGCCAGGTGAGCTGACTTCACTATCTCAAGAGCAAAGCTACAAAGGCTGCTCTACTCCATGTGGAACTAAGACAAGTAAATTACAGTTTATTTGTGTCATTATTTATTTTTGTCTGAATATATGACTTTTTAAAGACTTTTATATTCTGTGTGTGAACACTTTATTTTCAGACTGATTATGTCAAGAGAAGTGTACACAAGGCCTTATATAAAGATGACAATAAAACCACTGTGCACCAACATTTCAGTTTACCCATAAAGAAAATGTAATTCAACAGATGATATTAAAAAAAAAAAGAAGTCTGATTCACAGAATTTGTAAGAGGCTTGAAAGATACTCTTTAGGAAGGATCAGACAAGACATTTCTAATACCATTCCAAAACTAAAGCAAATTAGAAGGCATAGCAAATACCCAGGCTTGAAACAGTGCAAGTGTTTGCACAGACCTCAGCACACACAAGTTGAAACTGCTGAATTTCTGACTTGCCAGCATATGTTTCACAACTCCCAAGTGCAACACGCCTGCAACTTTCCATGGCTTCTCATCACAGCACTGGAGTTGAGTGATCTTTGGTGGTGTGTGGGAATCCCAGGAACCATCTGGAGCCACCTCCTTGGGATAACCCTCCATGTCTCACTTTTTGAGATATAATCTGCAAAGCTATCTCCAGTTAAATGTTTTGGATTTGGACTCAAAAAGATTTCTTTAACCAAGCTTGAAATAATTTTTTTAACTGAATCCCTAGGAATGGATCTTATTTACAGCATGATATTTCTTCCCTTTGTTCTTTCAGAATTAGAAAACAAACTATTGTCCTTAAAATAATATTTTTAACCGAATCCTCAGGAATGGATCTTATTTACAGCATGCTACTTCTTCCCTTTGTTCTTTCAGAATTAGAAAAACAAACTATTGTCCTTAGGAAACACAATTTTCAGCAGGGCTTGCAGCCCCCAGCCCAACTTTCCAGCTCAGGTTGCAAAGACTCAGTCTGGCTTCTCTGCACACTCAAGTCTCATCCTTGGTACCAGCCAGGAATAGTAACCATCAAATGATGATCCTGTTTTTTTCTCCTAAGTGCCAAGAGACCAAGAGCATGTCTGTGTCCTGGGAATTCTGGTATGTGCTGCCTGCAGCGTCCGTTTCTCTCTGTGCCTGCCAAGGGCACGACTTCATTGAACAGTGTGATATTCCAGACAGCACAACACTGAAAATAACACTGGCACTTACCTGAGCTGCCAGTGCCTTCTGATGCACTTCTGGATGGTTTTGGGTGGCTCTGTTTGCTGCTTGTCCGTACAGTGACCGAGGGAGGGACGGCGCTGCTGCTGTCCCCACGGATGCTCGACAGGTCCTGCATGCTGAAGCTCCGTAGCCTCTCAGACAGGGCTCCCTGTCCCTGGGGAAACAAGCACGTCAACAACACAAAGTCAGATCCAACATTTTGAGACTTTTTTCTCTCTTTCTCATTGAAATCTATCAGGACAATAGGAAGAGAAAAAATTGTGTGGTCCAGTGACCTAGAGATGACAAAAATGTGTTGCTAAAAGCATCATTCCCTCTCTTGGCTCTTCCTTTTGGAGTGGCTCTGTGGCAAACATTTCTGATTCTTCATTGCAGTGACGTGAGCACAGAGCAGCCTTGGCCATGTGTTGAATTTGCAGGCAACCCCGACAAGGAGAGAGATGAGTGAATCTGACTCCATGTTCTTAGAAGGCTGATTATATTATATTATATTATATTATATTATATTATATTATATTATATTATATTATATTATATTATATTATATTATATTATATTATCATAGAATGCTATACTAAAACTATACAAAAGGATAGAGAAAAGATGCAGACAGAAGGTTACAAAGAATGATAATGAGAACTCGTAACTCCTTCCAGAGTCCCAACACACACAGCCTAACCATGATTGGCCATTAAGTTAAAACAATTCATATGAAACCAATCAAACAATGGCCAGCTGGTAAACAATCTCCAAACACATCCCAAAGCAGCAAAACAGGAGAAGTAGATCAGATAATTCTGGTTTTCATTTTTCTCTGAGGCTTCTCAGCTTCCCAGGAGAAGAAATCCTGGTGAAGGGATTTTTCAGAAAATATGACAGTGACAGCCATGTGTAAAGGAGCAGGATGTTCCTTTATCTTTCTAGTAGGTACTTTCCTTCACTAGGAATGAGTCAAACAGATGCTTGGCTTCAGAATCACAATTAAATAGCCTGCATCAAAATAACTCCCTTTTAAATGTAAGCATCTATGGTGATATTTACCCAGCCATTCTCAGCAACACACAACATTTCCAGAGCACAGAAAATTTGCAATTTTAAAGTAATTAAAAATATTGTTAAACTCCAAGAAAAATAACAATGCTTTTTTCATGCAGCTTAATGAAGAAAACAATTAATGCAATATTTTTATTTCTTTTTACTTTAATTCTCAAGCTGACAACAAAGATATTCCTTGGTGAAAGGAATTTAACTGTAAAGGATGGGTTGGTTAAGTGTCACTTTCCATTAAAACTGCACCCCATCAAAAGGTTGACTGTAAGTATTCTGTAACCTTTATACTACACCACAGCCATGAGAAGGAACACCAGAAAAATCAATACATACAGAACTTTTGAGCTACATTAAATGACATTCAGAATATAAATTGTACAACTGATAAAAATTACATTGATGTTTTAATAATTTATTGAGGGGGAAGGATCTGAAAGATACTTCATGGCACACAGTCTTGAAAAGTACTGAAGTAAACACAGAGAGTCTGATTCTAACATTCCTTCTGCAACTGTAAATTAGGAAAAATTCAATGGCTTGTTTGACTGAGATGAAATCAGAAAGAAGGCAAATAACAGACAGTAAATATTGTCCTGTTTAACAAAAAGATAAGGTAACCTGTAGCAATTCACCCTCCACTTTCATCTAGACTTGTATTTGTCCAAGCAGCACAGCCTGACCAGTGCCACAGCACAGGGCTGGGCTGGACCAGGGCACAGCACTGCTCCCTTCTGGGCTGCAGCTTTGACATCCTGACCCAGGGTGCAGGGCAAGGCCATGGAGAGCTCACTCTGCAGCTGCTCTGGCAAAGAGAAAGGTTCAGGACTCATCCTGAACATCCACAATCAAAGCAAGTCTGGACACATTCCTGCTAAAGCTCTTGGGCAACACTGCCTGTCCCCTATGCATTGATCCACTGGGAAGGCAAAGCAATAATTTACCTACTGATTTATAAATACCACTTCAGAAATTCTGCATGCACAGTAGAGGAAAATCAGTGCCTCTATCTCATACAAATTCCTCAGCACCTCACTTTTAGGGTGTGTAAGTAGAGGGGGCATCAGGTGCTGCTACCTACAGTCACTGTGACAGTCTGCACTTTTTACATTCAAGAAAAGTGACAGACCAGTAATCTCCAACCTTTCAGCCTGAAGCTCTTTGCACAAGAAACATGAGTTCAAGCTTCCTTCTCAACTCCACATTTAGCTTTTCTGCAGACTGTTACAGAGAAGCAGCAGACTTACTTTGCTCTTTCCCACTAGCCTATTCTACTTTTGAAAGTATTTTAAATTAAACTGATGGGGCTTCTTTGCTTAAACACCAAGACATATCATGTTGCTGATTTTATAGGCATGGCAGTGGAGTCCTTAGAATTTATATTTTGCTAAACTCTCACCTCTGCCCTCACATTCTCCAGCCTGGCACAAGAGTTGATGTCTGAATTTTGGCTACTCCTGCCAGTGGCTGAGCCACTCTTGGGGTATGTTCTCACTCCAAGAGGCATCTCCAGTTAATCCTCTTGGGCCAGTTTTTTGGTTTTTTTTAAGCTACATTTACTCTGCAAATGTTTCTGGGCTGGTAACTGGAGTTGCCTTGCATGGCTGCTCAGCTGGGTGAGATCTCAGCTGCCCTGAGCTCAGTGCAGCTCTGGATGGGTTTTGGAACCTGCACTGAATTCCTGCACAGACACCAAATTCTCAGTGACTGATTCCAAGCCAATACAAGATATCCTACCCTGCAGCCTGATTGCAACAGGCAGATCTCCAGTCAGAGCAACCTGACCATTAAATAACATTTTGCTATTGCAGAATGACTGGGCCAGCAAAGCCAGAGGGTTAGCAGCTGATGAACTGTAATTTGAGTGCTGTATTCCTCCCTCACACCCAGCTCAAGTGTCAGCAGGGCTCAGGCTTTTCAGCTCCCCCCAGCTGCTCTGCTCAGCCAGCTAACCCAAATTCCATTTCATTCCAGCCAGCAATTTCTGTGTGTGGACATGAGTCAGGTTAGAGATGAGATTCATGTGTCAGACCAGCCTGGCAGGGAAGATGACACCAGCACGTTGAAAATGGAGAAGATGTGTTAATATTCTTGCAGTGCACCTTGTGATATAGCAGCAGAGAATGATCAAAGGGCCCAGGAGAGCTTTGAAACAGGGACCTGAGATGTGCCTGTCATCTATGGGTCTGTTACATCAGTGTGGAATACAGAGCCTTCAGCACAGACTGAAGCAGCTGAACTAAACAACTTTGACTTTCTCCAGGAAAGAAAGAACTAAAATTGCCTTTTCTTAATTTTTTATTTAATTTAACCTGAGTTTCTAACAGCAAAAATAAAGATGGTTTATAAAACAGGTAATAGCAAAATATTACTGTTACTGTTCCTACCATTCTATGAAGCAATTTTTCCAAATACCAGAAATGGCAAGAACAGCAAAGGCTTGGGCTGAGTGAAGGCACTGAACACCTGTGAAAACCTGCAGAGTTCCATTTCCCTTCTTTGGCCTTTGTAGGGATAGACTTGATTTATTTGCTCCTAGAATACAGTGTAACACTCACATTTCTTTCCCAGTTAGCACAATTTTAGTTGACCCCAAATAGAAATGTGTCAGAAATTACCACAGAATGGGGATGGTTTCAGAATGAAATGGAAAATATTGTTTACCAACTTTTATTTCCCTGCCATTTAAGCAGCTGGTGTAGATGAAATCACAAACATTTGAAAAGCCAGCATGGGGAGGGTTTGCAGAGCTGTGTTTTAGAAATAAAGACTTTATCCAGATGTAATGTTTATTGTTCCACAAAAATATTTCTCTTTTATTAGCAAAAGAAAATAAGTTAATAGCTTTATTTCTTGACAGAGTAAATTTAGCACAGCTCATGTTTTGGGCTGTGTTTTGTTAAAACAATCATGTGGAAGATGAAGAGCAGCTGTTTGGGGGATTTTTGTTTACTGTTGTGGCCATGGTCATGCAGATGCTCTTCCAACTGCTACAGACATGAGAGATATCCCAGGAATTTCAGCAAGGAGAGAGGATCCAGCTCCTGAAGCTATGCCTGTGCTGCAGGCCAGAGCATGTTTGCAGCACATCCCCACAGATCTGGGCTAGTTCTACCCTAGAGAGTGTGACAGCAGAAACATCGTGACAGGAGCATCGTGACAGTAACACCATCTCTGTGTCAGCAGAGAAACAGCTCAGTGTTATTACAAAGCCTCCTAAAAACTGTGGCTGGGAGGGCTCTGGGACTAAGGATGACACCACCTCTCTCTCCTCCTCACTGAGCACCAACAGTTGCCAGGATGACTGTGCTGGCAGTGTGAGACCTGTGTTTTTGGGATTTTAGAGGACACAAGCACAAAATGGTGCTGGAAAAATGAGCCTTAACTTCCCTGGGCACAAGACTCCCTGCCTGCACTCAACTTCTCATCCAGCTTCTCTTCAGACATGGAGCACCCCTGTGGACATGGCACTTCTGATTTTACAGACAGTGAGGTTTTGGGGAACACGGGTGGGAACAGATGTGTCTCTCTGTTCCCTGATCACTACAGTGCATCTGTCCCCAAATTCCTCTGATCTTGCCCATAGGTGAAGGTACAGCACAGACTGAGAGTGGAGCTCTTCAAGCTTCCTTTCCCCAGGATCTACCAACCTCACAAGTTCTCTTTTCACAGGGAAGAGCCAGGGCTCAGTGCTACTGAATAGGATAAAAGACAAATACTAAAAAGGACATGGTAATTTCCCTGCCCAGTCACTGCTATCACTTGATATCAACCTTATTTAGATTCATGACTGCACCAACAGTTTGAGGGCATTGGCCACCAAGACAAGCTGCAGAAGCTCATTTTTGATTCTAAGTGAAATTAAAGCTCCCATCCACATGGCAAAGTAATTAATCTAAAACTAATTTAAGTATTAAATTAAATTTGGTCCAAATGATAGTAGTATAGACATTGTTATCTCACCCACATCTAGCACATTCTCTCCTTTTTGCTTTAAAGACTATAACAAAACAGTATTAAAACACTGAACTTCCAGAGCCAGCAACCTGCACATTGCCTTCCTCTTCATGTTGCAGACATCACCATCATCATCCTCCAAAAACAAACATCAGCCTCTCTGGGTCCAGAGCACAAACACTGATGCAATCAGTATTTGCCTGGAAGGATCAGAAATACTTTCCAAAAGCTGACATCTGCATTGTGACAAGCACTGTAAAAGGCACTCCATCAGAAAGAGCTGGAACTGTCTTAATTTTTTTTGCCATTTTATAATCAGTCTCTGCATTCCCATTTGAACTTTTTAGAGGAAAATACATTTAGGAGTCTGGGAAAAACTGGGTTTAAGTTCAGTGGAATTATTCATTATAAATACTTCATGTATGTAGGTAGCTAAAGTACATAAAAATAAGCACATAATTTAAAAATCTGCAATTTATATAACAGTTCCATTGAATACGACCTAAATATAAACAAATAACAGTGTCTAGATTTTATCATTCCTTCAGTCTATAAATATGAAAGAATTCTGTAAACATTATTTAGGCTTCAAAACACCCCTAATACCTACAAATTCCATTTTGCAGCTGTGGAAACTATGACACAGCATGACAAATCAGGAACCCAAAACTGCCAAGTCACAAAAGAGAAGCTTTTAGTACACTCAGTGTTAATGCAGGATGGCACCTCCTGGCCTTTTGTCTCTCAGGATCAGCAGTTAATGGAGACAAGCAGTGGAACACTAAGTCACACTCAGCACACTTCCAGCACAATCCTCAATCTGTTAATGCTCTCGTCTCTTTTTCTGTGGCTGTGGTTAGCAGTTCTCCCCCACAGATGTCTGCATGCACGTTGCAGCCTCCATCCTGCCGGTGTCTGAGGGTGTAGAGCACATTCCCCAGCTGGGGCTGTGGTGCCAGCAGGATGCCCCAACCACACCTGCCAGAGATCCTCTAAAAGCTCCACTGCAACCCCAACCATCCCCACAGCACAGGGAGAGAGATCCCTTCATCCATTAGTGAGAGCACAGCAGCACACACAGCAGCAATCAGCCCAGTTCAATGAGTGTTCCATGTAAAAGCTCCCTGCCTGGAGCTGGAATTTCTTCCACTGCCAGCAGAGGACTTGGAAGGCAATTTGCTGATGAGATCAAGGACAGGCTTTTAAAGCTCAGCACGCAGCATCTACCCACTGGAAGCAGAGCAGACAGCACTTGGCCTCAGCTGAAAACAGTCCAAACTAGTCTAACAACTAGTCTAACAACCAGTCTAACAGGGAGCAGACATTAGTTAGGGGTTAGTAAAAGCACTCAGCAGATTACCTGCCCTTTTTTCTGGTCCCAATACAAGTGTAAATGGAGTAGCTGAGAGACCTAGCAAAGGGAAAAAAGAGAGCCATTGTGGCAACACACATCAAAGCTTTGAGAATAAGATCTATTTGAAGCATAAGTAATCGAGGTCAGACATGAGCATGACACTGGGCACCATGTGCAGGGACTCACATACACATAAAAAGCAGGGACACCCACCTGTGGACAGAACCTGAACACAGGTCCTCCCTTCCTCAGCTTCCCAGGAGAGATATGGAGAAACCACTCCATAACCCCAGCTGACAAGGTGTCACCTAACATGTGTTTTTAAAGATTAAAGCAAATTATAAACACAATGGGCTGCTGCTCCACTCCTAAAGCAAATTATAAACACAATGGGCTGCTACTCCACTCCTTGCACTTGATTGATGCTTCCCACTGGAGAAATCCCCAGTGTCAGGCCTAATGACTAATTTAGGCACGGATTATGTGAGGGACACGTGGCAGTCATTTTAGTGACTGACACTTCTCCTGAGCAGTACAGTGACAGTGGGGAATTGCTCACTGAGCAGGAGTTTGCACACAGAAGCTTCCTCATGTCTGGCTGCAGGCAGGCCCTGAGCAGAACCATCAGCTTTATGGGCAGAGCACAGGCATGAGTGAAGGAGTAAATTGTTTCTGCCACCAGATGAACACAAACATCCTACAAGCAATATCCTTATTTATGGCCAGGGCCTGCGTGCCATGCCTAGTCTGGAAGAGCTACCTGTTTGGAAATGTCAGACAGTAATAAAGGCTCAAAGGGAAACCAGCTGACGTTAATGTTGATGGTGGAAATGTAATTTCATCCACCCTTTTTGTTTGTGCAGTTCATTTCCTCTCCAGGGAACTCTTTGCTATTGTTTCTCCCACACTAGCCTCTCTGTATAAACTTATTTTTTGGTTCTGCTGTCCTGTGCATTCAGTGGGTGTTGTTTGCTTGTTGGAGACACCAACCAAACAGCCATGAAAGAGAACCTGGAAAGAGTTACCTGGACTGTAACTCAAACAGCACTAGCATTCTATAGATTTGTGAAAAACAGATTCTTAAGGACTTCTGAATGAAAGATGCATCACACATGACAAGAACACTTCACAAAGTACTGGAATCTGTGGCCACCATATATTTTAAGAAAGCCATTTGTTATTCCTCTTTATTGGTGTAAAATAGCTCCAAGATCTTTGATTTTGGATCCCAAATGGAAACTACTTTCAAAAGCAACAAGCTCAGCCCCTCTGAGATAACAGCAAGGTGCCCCCAGAGGCTTCTCAGAGTGTGAACTCTAAATCACTGCTGACCTCTGCAGCTCTAGGCCGTGCTACTGATGAGGGCACCTGATGTGGCCATCACAGATGTGGTGCTAAGCAGATTGGTCAGAACTGTGCTCCCATGTGTTTGCTCAGCAAAGGAGCACTCTCCCTCTGAGCATTGGGATCTAATCATTACAAAGAGGCTTTCTCAAGCATCTTAAGGGAAAGGATGCTCCCCACCCCTGCCCCCCTTTCCCTCCACTGTTCTGTCACAAAAGGCAGCATGTCTCTCCCACACAAGTATTTTTCTCCCAGTTTCCACAGTAAATAGATCTAAAATCACATGGTAAATTAGGGATCTAAATATTGATTTTTCAGGCAATTGCACTGGCTACACCAGCTGGATACTAGAAATTACTTAAATGATGCTGTTTGTCTAAAGAGGATAAAGCCTAAATCATCACCAGCATTTCCCTCCAAGTGTCCTGGTTTAAAAAACAACAAATGCACTGAAAAACCCTCTGATAAATTTCTTGGGCTAAAAGGCCTTGAGGTAATGAGGCTAAAACCCTCCAGGGGAAGGTGAGCCCAAGGGTGGAAACAGAAATGAAGAGAATGGAAATGCCAGCCCAGACAGGTGGTTTGGGAGCTGCTGAGGCTGCACTGCAGGGCATTGGTTGAGCAGGTGGGTGCACACCCTGAGCCCCCTGCCTGTGTGCCTGCCTGCTCCTCTGAGCCATACACACAGCGACTGCTGGCTCCCCACATTCCCCACCCAGCAGAGGCTCCTGGGCTGCTTCTCACACTTATTAGGCACAAATGGCCTTTTCACTGACACCAGTCATGTGTGCCTGCTCCCTGCACCTCATTCATCTGCTCCTGCCAGGGCTCTGCACCCACTGCCAGCACCACGCTGTGCCCACTCCCCTGTGCAAAAGTGGGCACGCCATGGGCACAGCACCAGCTGCTCTGCCACCTCCCCTACACCAGGGCAGGAGAGAGGCAGGGGGAGGTTCATTGTCAGAAACCTCTGCAGTACACTGGTCTGCTGGCATGGGATGTTTTCTCCAAATCTCCTTTGAAAAGCAGCGTTGAGGCTGCAACTTGGGGATGGTTAAGTGGCTGGGAGGAGGGTTTGTCTTCAGGTGGGGAAAGATGTGGGTCTGTTTAGCAGAATTGGTTTGTTCAGGGTGGGGAATAAGGATACATCCAAACAGGATCTGGGAAACTCAGGAGTGTGAAAGAGAGAGTGAGAGAGCTGGGGGAGAGTGTAAAACTGGTGATGTGTGGGTTGTAGGAAGACAGGAGGCAATAGCTGGGCAAGGATAGAGGAGCTGGGACTGGGGACATGGCAAAGCAGCAGGTGGCAGCAGGCTCAGGGTGACAGGTGAAGGATAAGGGCTGGGAGTGTGGTGGTAGCAAGGGAGAACATACAAGTGTGCTGGGGAAGGCTGGTGCTGCTTCCAAGCCACTGGAGCCTCTCCTTGCTGCAGCCATGTGTGTCCCAGCTGCTTCCACTGGATCCTGACTGGTGGCAGTGAAGAGCCCACTCTTGCCCAGGATCCATCTGATGGATGCACTGCCTGGCCAAGGCCTGCAGCAGCCCCAGGGCTGGGGCTGTAACAGCCCTGCTGCTGCTGCTCCCTTCTGCTGTGGCCCAAATGCAAGCTTTTTTTCTCTCCATCAAGGTGAGCTGGAAAGATGGTGGTGGTCAGGGCTCTTCAGGAATGGAAATGGCTGAATTAGCTGGAACTAATTGAAAACACACAAAGAGCAGCAGGATTTACTGCCTGGTCATTTAATCCTACCACTTATAACTGACCCACTTGAAGTCACCACATGTGACAGAAACACCAAGTGATGAGGACAGGATTAGAGCCCCAAATGAGATTATTCTCCTTGGTGGGGGTGTGAGCTGCTAGGGGCAGAGAAAAGATCTGTGTTGAGCACCTAGCAGGGGTAATAAACCAGATATCCAACATTCTGCTTGCCTAGTGAGCATCAAAAATAGACTCTCCAGAGAGAGAGAAAACACCCAAGTGAGCCAGCTGGGCAGACCCAGGGTGCTTGGGACACTGACAGCTCCTCAGCCTGTAAAATGAGCTGGCACAGGTTTGTGCCAGCATTAGCACAAGTGTGGCTTCAACGCAGAACAGAGCAGGGGCAGGGAGCAGGAGGAGGGGGAAGGACAAGCCTGCAGTTGGATAACTGAAACCATAGGTTTTTAAGATAAAAAAGGGAAAGGGACAGGGGATCAGAGGTAAGGAAGGTGTGGCTGTGCACAGCTTGCAGCATCTTAGCCTGCAGTAAATATACAAGCAGCAGCCTGTCACACACCAATTAAAATCAGAGAGGCAGATGCATTGTGCTGCACAAAAAAAGATGAAGCATAAACAGGATGTATTAAAAAATATGATGGACAAAAACAATGGATAAAAAAAATATGATGGATGAAAAGAATTAAAAGATGGGCCTTGCCCAAAGATCTTATCATGAAAGACAAAAGACCATGATGGATCACAGCTCAGACAGAAAGGAGAGGACAGGGCTGGGCACAGCATGAGACATGTTCTCTCTCAGGTATAGGAGCCTTTAGGTTTCAGCTAATTTACTGAAAACAGATCTGTACAGAGGCCCTTTTCACCTTTTCAACCCAGCAGCTCACTGTGTATTGCCACTATGTGAAGTTGATTTGCAAAGTCTAAAGGTCCATTTCTGCATACAAAAGCATCTTTTCCTCACCCAGTAATCCAAGTGAAACAGTAAATAATCCTCACATTCACTTGCTGGTAAAAGCCATGTTTTCCATGGAAGCTGCAGGAGCTCAGTGCTACTGAATAAATCATCATCTCTATAGGTTCCAATTGTAACACAGTCCTTTAAAGGCTGAAACCAAATGAGCTCACTTTCCCACCACACTCAACACTTATCACAGACTAGCTGGATATCCTTAAATCTTGGCATTGGCAAAACCATGATAAGCCTTAGAAATAGTGTTCTCTTTCCTCCTTCCCTGGAAACTTCTCCCTAAGGACAGCACTGCAGTCTGGTCTGGCATCTGTCTGCTCAAAGTGTTTTCCAGATAATTAGTCATTTACACTCTTCTCAGGCAGGATAATCTGGCTCAGTTATACCTTCTCAAGTGAGCAAGGAAGGGCACTGACACTTAGTTGACAGCAGCTGAAAACCGGGGCAAGAGGAGCAGCTCCTGCTGTACCACTCCTCCCTGGGGAACAGCTCCCTCCCCATCGGCAGGGACAGCGACATGGAGACACATCCACACCCCCCAGCCACATCCTGGATGCCTGAGGAGCCCCAGCTCAGCACTCCTGCACTGCAGCACACCAGGCTGGAACTCTCACCAGGCTGGAACTCTCACCAGGCTGCTCTCCCTGCCAGAACAGTGGCACATTCCCTCTCAGAAGGACAAGGGACAGGAGCTGCTTTAACCATCCCTGGATACTACACTGGGAACAGACTGGGGTGTGCTCCCATGGACAGCACAGCTCATCTGTCTGGTTCCCAAGACCAGGAAGGGATGATCTTGCTTTCCTTTCCTCTGGCCATGCTCTCACAATGCTGTTCAATCCCTTTCCTTATGCTGGCTCAGCCACTTGAGATAAGTTTGTGGGCTCAAAAGAACAAACCCCTTTCTTTTTCTTTCAGGATTAACTTTCTGATAGATAAGAGATAACCTGAGGAGTTCCAAAATGCTGGGGCACCCTGGGAGCTGGAGCACTCCCCCATTTTGGAGAAGGAGATTGGCTCACACTCTCTGTCAGATTGGCTCACACTCTCTGTTGGAGCTGCACCCTTAGGCACACAGAAACAAGCAACTTGCTGGAGGCCACAAGCCAAAGTAGTGAAGGAAAACAGGGATTCTATTTTTTCCTCATACATCCAGAGTAATTTAAATGTCAGGGCTTAGGGAAATACTTGAACAGTCATTGCTTTGTTGTAAAAATCAAACAATCTATTAAATAACAACCTCTCAATCTTATTAACAAATCCTTTTCCCCTCCCCAAAGTGTGCAAGAAAGACTCTTCTGGCCCATTTACAGGTTGCAATATCTTAACAGTTTTCTCTCAAGTTGTGTTGGCAGATGTGCAATACAATAATACCACAGGAGTCACAGAGTTGTTTTCTTCCATCACTGAAAGGGGAGTTTCATCAACCATGAAAAACAACAGCTTCCTTGTACCATGGAGACTCTTCCCTCTCTTCCCCATTGCCACTGGAGCCACATTTTAAGGCAGAGAGAGCCTTGAGAAAAGCAGCAGAAAAGTGGAACAGTGGGAAGTAAAACCGCGGTGCTGGCTGCTCATTCCAGTGAACAGCTGATGCAGACACTGTTGCAGTCCTGATGGAGGAACAGGTTGGCACTGTGGGTTTGGATTACTGTTGAGCTTCTCATGTTCAGGAGCTACCTAGACAGGAGCCAGAATTCCTTTGGGATTCACACAGTTTCTCACTGTGTCCTAAAAACAGCTCTAGCACAGACAGTCTGCAGCACCTTGTAGGAAGGGGCTCAGAGCAAAGGCAGTGCTGCAAAATTGGCATTCCCAGAGCCTATTTATGTCCCCAGTGTGACTTCTTCAGGCTTACATGGCAGCAGCAAAAGTGTTAAGTGTCCTGAAGGCATCACAAAAATGTTATTTCATTGGGCATATGATACATAGCACTGTCCTGGCTCCACGTTTATCCCAGGTTTCAGTCCAAATTTGGTTTATCTCCCAGTCCCTGGGTTAGAAGAGTCTCCCTACTGAAGAAAAACAGCTCAGGAGAAGACAGGCCTGACAATATAGTCTGCACAATGCTAGGCAGGGAAAAAGGAGACAATTTTTGGGTTTAGCATATCCTTGTGATCCCATGAGCATGGCACACCCTTTGGGCTCCCCCCTTCTGTAATACCTTGCTTTCAACAGGCTTTATAAGCTGTATGGTGTTTGGCCTCCCAAGGATGCATTTTGCATTTCTGCAGGAAGTAAGGCCAAGGCCTACTAAAGTGACGTGCCTTAGGTCATAGGAAAAGCATCTGGCAGAGGAAAATAACTTCCTTCAACTCCCATTCTCATGTTGTTCCTACTACCAATACCCTCCTTGTCCATATGTTTCCAACCATCCTTTTGGAACAGGCCTGGTAGCCAAGTCTCCAAACACACTGTGCACATTGACTCTAAGCCCATGGCCAGAAGGCAGGACCCCAAAATGCAGTTATCAAGTCCTTGCAGCTTTCATGCAGGAAAAGGAACAACAGATACAGCTATTTTCTGGGTTTGGCTCTGAGCCAGGAAGAGACTATAGGATACACCCCTTCAGATGAGACCCCTCATCCAACATCTACTCATCCTCCAAAAGCAGCTAATGGCACTTCCCATTCACTCTTACACAACATCCCAGCAGAGAATTATACACCAGTTATGTTATGTGTATGCCTTGCAGAAGAACTTTTACCCTTCATGAACTTCATCTTCTTTCCCGTCACTACACAAAATTATAGCTCACTACACAAAACACTGAGAGAACCCCTACCCCCACCATCCCTCCCCCTCCTCGCTGGGGCTGCTGCTGGCAGTGGGGGCAGAGAAGATGTCAGTGAGTCCTGAGATGTTAATGTGAATCCTGAGCTGCAGCTTTACCTTGGAAGCTGCCATGACAGCTGCCGTGGCTGCAACGTTCAGCCCCCGCTTGCCAAAGTGCACCAGGGCGTCGTAGCTCCGGTCTTTCGCCTGGATGAGGCAGTCATCGATCTCCTGCCAGAGCAGAACACAAAACAAACCATTAAAAAAGCACAAGAAGGGAAAGAAGGACAAGTTCAGGCTTATACTCCCAGTCTCAGACTCTTGGCAAAGTCAGGTCATGCTTTACAGAGGTAGATGTCCTCCGTGTCCTCCACTGTGGCTGGAAAGAAGTTCACAGCCAACATTTGCAAAGAGGAAAAGTTTGCTAGGGGGACAATAGCTCCCATTGCAGGATTGGGGAACTCTTTATTCTACAAATGGAAGATTGGGACCCAAAGCTGGGATCCTGGAACAAGAGAAATCTGCCTGAGCAACATGAACTGACAGCCATTTGCAAATTGTGCAATCCAAAGACAAATGGGATTGCCTCATATATAAAAATAGTCATATGATGACACTGGGCAGCTGAAGCTGCACTGCCCCGTGGCCAGGACAGGTGGCCTCAGAAATATCTGGGATATCTCTGCACATCACAGCAGTGCCCAGCTTCAGATGCCCATGGAGTTGGTAGGCCCAGAGCTTCGGGCCTTTGATGCTGCTCAATTTACAGTGAAACAGCTGGGGAGGTTCCTGCCCTTATTGTCCCTCCCTCAGGACACTGGGGTCTGGATGATAATGATAGCAAGGACTCCTAGCTCTCAGCTGGTGGATGTGCTGGGTTAGTGGGGCCTGGAGGCTGTGAGGAGCTGCTGGCTGCTCTCCCTATTCCCCACAGGTAAGAGGTGGCAGCTCAAAATGCATGAGCCCTACTTGGGGGAAGCACAAGCAAAGGGAAGCAGAGACAATGGGTTGATTCCCACTGTCCTTCTTGGACAGGACTGAGATCCAACTGCTCCTTCACTGCCTGTGGCTAAAGGGAGAGCTTCCATCTCCAAGTTGCCAGTGCAGGAATCAGTCACTCACTCAGCAGTTTTCATGTTGGTATGTGACAATAGCTGTTCTTGGGCCATTTATTCTCGTGAGCCAAATGGATCTGCCTGACACTGTCCCATTCACAGCCACAGAAATCTCCCAGGCAGGCAAATGATAGCCAAGTTGTAATGTCCCCCTCCCAAAATTAGCATCTTTAATTTGAGCAAGACATTTTTTAATCTAGGACCTCAACAGGCTACATGCCTTTTTTCACCACACTACACAGCCAGGCATGTGCTTGCTAAGCCTATTTTAGACTGCCTGGGCTGTTTGTCTCACTGCTGTACAATGCTTTAGGCAGAACAAAGTTGAGGAGTCCTGGCTGCCAGACCAAGTTTCTCTATTTGTTATATCCAGCCACAACAGAGCACTCCAGCTATAATCAGCCAGTACATGCAAAGCAGCTCAGGAAGTATTTTTATCCCCCTCCCTCCCACCTTCTCAATTGCACCAAAATGAGTTAATAAGTGTGAGTACATTGAACAGATGCCAGTATTTAAAAACACAACAACCACAAAGAACAAAAACACCAACCAAGAAGAGGGAATCAAATAATAGAGGGAGAATCAGCAACTCCCAACCCTTCAATGGAAATGAATGATACAGGGACTGGAACAAACACACCACAGTTCTGTTCCACCCAGAGAGGACCCAGGCACCTGTGATTACCTTTTCTTTTGAAGACAGAGTTGGATGAACAAATTTCCTGTACAGGAGGCTGGAGCCTTTTGTGTATGGAGACAGCAGCCAAGCTACAAAAGCTATTTTGAGTTCATAGTAGAATGGAAACCTAGAAGAAAGAGAGGGTTACTGTCTGCTCCCAATTTATCCACTGCCCTTAATTAGAGATGCTCAGCACAGGTAGGGATTTGCCAGCCTAGCTCAAGGCAGCTTTTGCTTACCAAAAAATTTAAGGATTAAAGTGTATTGACTCAGTTTTGAGCACATCTCAACAACACATGTGAGTGAATCTTTACTTGGTTATCAGGACCATTATTTAATGGTCTGGAAGAGACTCTGACATGTGATAAGAGGAGCTTTCTATATGCAAAGATCACAGGTGCTGCCTTCACAGTATCCCCAGTCATTGAAAGCAAAGACCAAACCAGCAAACCAATATTTCATTGATACGTATTTATGCACTTTCCATCTCCTTGCCTCTCAGCTTTTAAGCTAACATTTACATGACTAAAATTGAAATACAAGAACCTTTGTTGTCCAAGCAACATAAAGGTGCAGATCCACACTGACTTTCAGGTAGGGCTGCAAAATATGGAGGACGTCAACAACAGAACATGCTTTAGCTGTAACAAACAGCCAGGCACATCCTGAGATTAAATTATCCAGACCCTTTTCTGGAGGACAGAGGCCAGAGCTCAAGACTGGCCACCCAGCAGCATCTTCGTGTGGGCAGGCAAATTGCTGCCAGCAGTGTGAGGAACAATTGTTACTCTTTGCAAGCAAGAGCAGTGCAGAGACCTGTGATGGCTGTGGACCAGCCCAGCTGGACCCAGACAGGCCCCTGCTGGGCCACACAGTGCTGTCACTGAGCCAGCCAGCACCCAGGTCTGACACCATGGGCCTCTGCAATGCTCTGCTCTGAGCATGGATGTGCCAGGCTGATTTCCCAGCTCACTAAGGATCTCTACAGCACACTTGATTTCACAGGCTGGATGAGCCCTCTGCCATTTCTCTTGGCAGACTCACAGAATTCATCCTCCAAAAAAACCACAAAGCTCCATATGAGCACAGGAGAGGTAGATCTGCATGCAAATTAGATGGGCATTAATGTCTTTTATCTCCTTTTCAATAGATCTGACATGTTGCCAAGTTCTCCTGATTTCCTTCATCTGGAGGACTCACCCAAGGCAGGCAGTGCTGTGCAGGAATAGGCTGTAAGGGCCATGCACTGCAGTCACATTTCACCCTAAATCTATTGATCTCACTGGTTTCTGGTAGAAAGGCCTTACTATAAAGGGCAACCAAGCAACAAGCACTTTCAAACCTGAGCATCCAAAAAACACTGAAACTGATAAATAGGCATTTATGTACTCTCATCCTGACAGAGGTCACCGGGAATCCTTCCACTGGCACCAGAGAGCCACATCAGTGTTGACTGTCACTGTCCTCCATCAAACCAGAAACCCAGCCTAACCAAGAATGTGCCAGGCAAAACATCCCAGGAACAACCACCCACACAGCAACCTACAAAGTCTTGTGCTGCAGGGCTGTTTGCACCTGATCCACAGTCTGTGTATTTACTGTAGGATACAGCCAGGCAAGTCTAAAACTCAGCCTGTAGCTAAATCAACTGTTATTTATGTGATGACCTCTGCAGCATCCAACTGGGCAGTCAGCTGTGCCTCTCTGACAGGCAGGGCTGAGACTCCAGTAATGATTTTCCCACTAATGAGATACCACTGAGCCTTTCCACTTCTTTCTTTTCTCTGTGACAGCAGCACTAAGAAAGGAAGAATGTCTCCTGCAGACAAAAATCCTCCATGCATTTGAAGCTGCTGAACCCCTGTACAGGAGTCAGTGCACCTTTTGTGTGCCATTTTTTTCCCCTTGTAAACATTTCCATTTTCTTTTCATCTCATGCCAAAGAGCCTCTCCCCCTGGTGCTTACCAGCAAAGAAAGATATCCGTGAACGTCTCTGCTGTGGTGAAGAGCGCGAATATGATCCAGTACATCATCCACTTGACCTGGTAAACAAAAACAGCCTCAAACTATCTCTTACAGGCACAAGTGCACAGAATAACTCCCACAGGAAAAGAAATTCTTACCCCCTCACCCTCCCCACTGTGTGTTTAGCACTTACTGTGGACTTGAAGGTGCCAGTTTGCCCCACTTCAGCACATAACACGTGTCAGACTTACACAGCCCTTGGGAAGGTGACTGTGGCCTTTAGGATTGGTCTCAGGAAAGAAGAGCACACCCTGACTCTGTCCTTACAGAAACTCCACTGGCCAGTAGAGCATGACAGCCCTATCACAGGGCATTAAAAATCTCACTTGGCTCAGTTAATAGCAAATGTTAATACAAGGTTGTTGGCCAAACTCCAGTTAAGACAAAATGTAATTACTTACATAATACCTACAGCCAGCAAAAGGTAAAGAGCCCATCCCATAATTGAGAGCTCAGGAGCACAATCAACTCACCACAACTTACTGACTCAGTGGGCAGCCCTGGAGTGGCTGTGCCTGCTCCCACCCATACCCAGTGCAGTGAGAAGGGCAAGGGCAATAGTTTGAATCCCTTACCTTGGGCTTAGGGGGGAATGTTTAACCTCACACTGGTAGTGAGAGCATGTGCTGTGCTGTCTCTGTTCAACTGGAGAAACTCCCCTGTCAGGGATGATGGTTTCCTTTGGGCTGACAGCAAGAGAGTCTTTAGGGATGGTGACTTGGTTAGATAAACTGTAGCACCTCAAGTAATTCAGGAATTTGGAAATTTTTGTCACTGAGCACTAAATGGCACCTAAAAGCACAGCTCAGCTATTCTGAAGTATGTAGTATTGGTTCTTCTTAGGATGGAAAAAGATGGTGAGACAAAGGTTGTTAATTTAACTGACAACAGTTGTTTAATTAGGTGTACTTGAAAATGGAGATCCCTAAGCAGCTTTGCTGGAATGTTAAAAAGCTTAAGGAAGTAAAACCCATGAAAATCCATGAAAATCCATGAAAATCCATGAAAATCCATGAATTAGAGAATTGGACCATGTTAGCTAAGGCTGGTGCAATTGCAATAGGTAAGGAAAGGCTGGAGGGAAGACAGCACAAGAGGGATACCTACACCAGGTGCTGCTCTGGGGAATGGAAGATGAAGGTGTCAATAAATCTGGATCTCACCAGCTTGGAAATTATATCCCCATGTTCTCCCTGATACAGTGGGACAGTACTGATAGTCTCCATCTCCCTGCTGGTACTGGAATTATTCCCTGAGCACCTGTCACTACATAACTGCTCTCCTGGGATTTATATTTATGTGCATATTTATATCTATATGTAGTGTTACAACAATAATGGCACTGCCAAATGCCTGAGAGCATCATCTTCCTAGAGCAGCTTCTGCCAGATTTGTTATGTAACTGTGACTCCTCAGAGCCTCATTGCCAACATGGCTCTCTCACTTAGACATTACTGCCAGCAAAACTTTTAAACACAAACCAAGACCTGGTGTGGATGGGCTTGGATCAGCCTAAAACTTTCATTAAAATTACTATTACCAAGCAGAAAAAAATTATTTTAGAGTGATATAAGTTTTGATTCATAAGAGAAGGTTCCTCCTGTGTCAGTGGAAATTATTACTTCATTTATTATTTTTTTTTAATCAGGCCTTAATGGATACATTGCCACAACTGCTATATTAAACTGAAATCAATTGTAAGGGCAGACCAGGTCAGATCAGCTGTTCTCACATTGGCGTCACAAGCACAAGTGTCTGATGTGAGTTCCTCTTTTCCAGTTCAATTTCCAACAGGAACTAGACCCTTCAACAAAATACCTTCCAGTAAGAGACTATGGAAACATTAAGTATCAGTGGCAGACACTGCTTGGAGATGCTTGTGAACATCTTCAGCATTTTCAGGCAAAGAGGCCCTGAGAAACTCAGCTGTGCAAGGGCTGCAGAGACATTTTACCTTAAGTATCTGCTGTGTTCTGTAACGCTTATGTTTCTCAAAATACCCAAAATCATTTTCTGAAGGAAGAAAGTTATAAACAAAACTCCTAGCAGCCACAGTGAGTCCCACATTGAGTTTGCACTAAAGATTTAATGGGATAGACATGTATGCTGTCATCCAGATGAGAAAATGGGCTTGTTATCCCTGGGATCTTGAGAGGATTGAAGAGTCAAGATCTGGAGGCTGAGCTGGGTTCAATGAAGTTAAAAGAGCTCAGGTTGTGAAGGGAACTACAAATCCCACAGGACCCCAACAGCATCCAAGTGCTTTTGATTCTCCCTCATTTCACTTTCCCTGGTGGCCCCATATGCCTTTAGAAACCAGGGCCCAGGGCAGATTTTTCAGCAAAAAGCAAAAAGAGAGCACACCCAGCTGCCAGACCGGCCTGTAAATAGGTCGCTCTGCAAGGAAGGATGTTTCTGTCTGAGGATTCAGTCATATGCACTTCTAGTTGCCTCCTCTTATCCTTGTTTTGAATGAGCAGTTAAAGCTTCAAGGCTTTTTGAAAAGGCTTTGATTTATGCTGCTCTTCAGAAACAAAGAACAGCACACAAAGCTCTGGATGCCAAATGCCTTTTAAGTGACTGTGTATCTCACCACCAGAGGAGCAGCATGCATTTGTCAAGGAGCACATCAGCTCTGCACTGGGGCCAGGAGCACAAACCCAAGGCTCATTGGTGCCCAGCAAACAACCAGTCCACCTTCAGGCCAATCTGCCCCTTTATGAGCTTTCCCAGAATACAGACAACACTTTCCCAATGTGGTGAGGAGCAATCTTAGAAAACAACCCCCCAGCACAGCCACAAACCTCATTACTCACATATTCTTTGATGTCCTTTGATTTCACGGCTTTGTAAGAATAATATGCAGGGTAAAGTGTGCCAAATATAAGCCTGGAAAAAACAAACAAACAATAAACAGATTAAATTGATTTTCTGTCACAGGGAAAGATTTATTTTCTTCCCCCTGTGTTTTAAATGTGGTTTTTTCACTGGTAAAAAGTGTAAGGATTTGATTTAAGCTTGAGTGCACTAAGTACAGCACAGGAGTGATTTTGCATCACTGAATTCAGAGCAGCTATTGCCAGTGACTTGAATGAAGAGCAGAGATTCAGGCTGATTTTCCTTTTGCAAAGGTTTCCAAATCTGTACCATATGAGTTACACACAAAACAAAATAACCAAACCAAACAAAAAAGGCCACCACCACACTTTCAAAAGGAAATTAAAAGTCTGATCTTGAAACAATCTACTGCAACACCAGGAATATGGGAGTATTGCTTTCAGAGAGAGAATTATTTGCCTAAAATCCCTTCCACCTCTATTCAGTACTCTGAAAAGCTGGCAGATGATAAAGCAGGATTCGGGTTCTACTGATGCAAGGGTTTGGGTGCCTTATCCTACATTAAACCTGGTACATGAAAGAACCTTGCACTGTTCAGTAAAGTCAATTTGGGCTCATGAAAGGAGAAGGAATCTGCCCACCAAGATATGACAACATGATGAGGCCTAAAAGTCCTAGCTCTGCTGCTCTTTCAGACAGCTTCCTTTCATTTTCAAGCCTGAAAGGGATGCTGTCAGCTTCAAGATTTCATGTAAGAAAGAAACAAGGATCTGTAAGTTAAAAATAGCACTACTGAGAAAAACACGTGGAGAATTTTTTATCCTGGGTTCTCTCTGCATCACTGCCTACATGCTTATTCACTTGGATTATTCTGGACGTAAGCATAGGCTTGTCAAAACCACTTTGCCCTGCCCAGGTTTCAGTCAGTTTTATTCAAAGCAGGAGGATGATGCTGCAAAGTCTAAATTTAATAGATTGCAGGGTAATGTTTATTGGCTTGCAACTACCCATCCTTCCGTTGAAGCTTTTGCTTTTAATTCACACAACTGTTTCCTCTGCTCCTGGGAATGAAAATGATCAATGTTTCAATCCCTAATTGTGGAGCCACATGGACCCAGAGCCATCTTTTTCCACCCTGCCAGCAGTGACTGTGTGCTGAGGGACTCATAATTACAGTCAAGTCCATTACGTGCATAAGGCATTAAAAATTAACACTCTGGGATATGGTGCACCATCATCCTCCCTGGAGCTCAGGAAGGTATTTATGAAAGAATGGGGTGAGCCAGCACACATCTTGATTTCCAAAGCAGTGACCAAAGGCAATTTGCCTGCTATTCATCATGCTCACTGTAGCATGGCTTAGCAGAACCTGAAGCACAATGCAGACTTCAGAAAAGCAGCTACTGAGTGAGGAGATTCAACATTTTACAGAGGCTTCCCACTGGTTTCAAAAAGCTTTGCTGGTAGCAGTCAGCTCCAAACCTATTTCACTCAGAGAGGCTTGTGCTATCTGCAAGGATCAGATACAAACACTCAGGAAGATCCTGGGAAACCAGAAGTGGTTTTGTCCTTTGCAGTATCCCACCGAACAGCAACATGGGTTAAGGCAAGGATGAACACACACACAGTGGCTTGATTCTGCTCTCACTGAGATATAATAACAAATATTCCAAGTTCAGTGGGAGCAGGACCTAATCCAAAGAAGGAAGAGTTCACAAAAAGAAGAAAGCTACAATACTCAGAAAATAACAGCTGAGCACATGAAAAATATTTTTGGCTCTCCTTATAAAATGCACTGCAATGCTGTTCTTCCTTCTTGGCCTAGGCTGGCTGCTATCTCACACTTTTATTTCCTGCAAATAATCACTGAATGATTGATATTCATTTCCTCAGTTTGTGCTGGTCACAGAAAGTCACTGGATCCTGAAGAAACAAATGGTTTATAGGAATACCAGAAAATAATTAGTTGCAGACAATAAATACTTGGGGAAAAAAATCATGTGAGGGAAGGAAATTGCAATAATTTTGCATGTGCAGAGCAAGGGACAGTTAATAAGGTGATGTGATCTCCCTAAACTGGAGATTCAGAGTTTCACTGATTTGCCTTGTGGTGTTGTGTGCATATATGGACATTTATTATTGCTGTGGTTTACCAGACTGAAAATTGTTTTAAGGAATGTTGGAAGCCAGTCTTGTCACTGCTGTGGCTTACTAAGTGGCTTGGGGTCACAATCTCTGGGTACACTCTACAAATGGAAGAGAAAAGATGTTTGGGCATTTCTGTAAAGCATATTCAGGGGTTTTAAAACAAATATTTGTGTATAGGGATATTCCAAAAAGTCTCTTGAAGTTACTGTCTTCACTTGGCTTTGGATCAGGGTTGAGTACAATTTATTTAATTCAAACACACATCAATCCTGCATCTCTTCCCTCAGTTCCTCTACCCTGCTGAAGACAACAATTCTCACTTCCCCTTCATCCAAGCTTCCTGCATAATTAAATAAATTAAATTATTGTTGATTCCTGCCTGCCTTCATCCCCATGCTCAGAATGTTGCCAAAGCACTCCTTCTGCATGCTACAAACCTGGGGCTGACCCTTTGTCCCTCCTTTGTCCCTTGAAAGCCATCAAGTCTTTCTTGGTCCCAGTCTCCTTTCCACCTCTGTGTGCTCTCTACCCCACCTGGATGCATCCATGTTTAACCTCTCTCCCCTGTCTCAGTCACCCCCACTCCCAGGCTAACAAGCTGGAGTAACTTATCTTTGCTTTCCATGCCTGAAAAAGTTGTTCCTAACCCCTGTTGGTTTGCTCTTTTATCACATCCTACCTCAGTCCCTTCTCTCCTTTAATGACTGCAGTGCCACCACCCTCTTGCTCTGCTGTTCCCTGCATTTATTCTCCCACACCTGGGGCTCCTGTGCTCCTTGCTCCCCATTGCACATCAGTTCACTGCCTCCAAAACAAGCTGTTCCCTGGCAGTCATCCTGACAGCCCCCAGTCTGAGCCTGCAGCCCAATTCCAACCACATCATTCCCCAGGCCTCCTCATCTCCGTATCCTTCTTCTGCCACGCTTCTGATGTTCCTGAACCAGATCACAGGACCTTCAGCTTTCTTCCCACCTCCCCAAAATCACAGGACTGCTCCTCAGTTCCCTCCCACAGCTGCCAGCTGAGCTGAGACTCAGATGTGCTGTGACTCTTTCTGTGTTACAGGCACTGTCTGTCTGTCT
This sequence comes from Molothrus ater, assembly GCF_012460135.2. Taxonomy (NCBI): domain Eukaryota; kingdom Metazoa; phylum Chordata; class Aves; order Passeriformes; family Icteridae; genus Molothrus; species Molothrus ater. The sequence continues at coordinate 66,899,310 of NC_050481.2, forward strand.
GTCTGTCTGGTGCTGGCCAGCCAAATTAATGAGCTACCTATGGAGTCAGCACTGCAGCTTTTAGCTCCTGGCAGACAGTGCTATAAAACAGTCTCCTAGCCAGCAGCTAATTCTTAGGAATAATGTAGGAAATTTATATTTGAGGCCTCTCTCACCCATCTGTTTTGGCCACAACCACTTTGCAGATCCAAAAGTTTTGCAGCAGTGGAAAAACAGACAACTTAAGTCTCATTTCCTTAGGAAACCAGCATCAACTCACTCCCCACCCATTTCCATCTTTCAAAGCTTCTTTGAATGAGCTGTGTACCCAAGAAAGCCTTGGCCCTTTTACCTTCTGTGCAGAAGCAGATATCCTGATCACCAAACCTCCCAGAGCTTGATGTAGAGTAGCTGCTACGTTTAAAGCTACAGAAATGTTCTGCAGTCTGGGCTAAAGCAAGCACACACCCTCAGGGTATAGAGAGACACAAGGAAGTGGTGACATCCATCAGTGAGCTAGGAAAAGCTCACTTGCAGCACTAAACAAATCACCACAACAGCCTAACAGTTCCAGCACTGCTCTGTGCTGGAGGTCTACACCAATTACAATCACCTTGGAAAAGGACAAAACAGCAGCTGTAAAGAAATCACTGAAGAGTCAAGTAATTGTGCAACAGGAGGCAAAAATCTAAGTAAAAGGTTAGACTGCCTAAAGAATAGGATAAGGATTAATGCTGAAAATCCTATAATCCTATTAGGCACCTCAGCAGCAGCAATCCCCAGCCTGGGTCATTACATGTGCTTCTGGTCATTCTTTGTCAAAAGGGAGACACGAAGGCAGGAGGGGAAAGAGAAGGACAGGGAAAGTGGAAGTGCACTGGGGAGGATCCATAAGAGGGACTGGAAAGGCTGTAAGTGTTTCTTTTGCAACAAAGACAGATAACTGAGGTTATTTACTTGACATCTTGGGTTCTGATTTGGTGATGCTGCTTTCCTCATGGAAAAGTCATTTACCCACAAAATTAACTCTCATGCTCCATAAAATAGCCCCTGCAATAAATGGAAAGGCTCTTAGTGATTCTCAGGAGTTCTTGCCAGGACTCAGGTTACCTCCAGAAATGCCTGCACATCCACTCCCTTGAGCACTTTTAACCACAGGGGTATTTTCTGGGTGCTGTTACAAATACACCAGCAGGGGCTATCTACATCCCAAGGCTCCCAAGTTTTGCTCCTCTAGTTACCATGCCACCAGCAGTGTTTGGGCTGCCCAAACACTTAGAACACTGTACCACCACAACACAAATAGAACTGCCCTTATTTTGCCCATAAATAACAAATGTTCCCATTTCATAGGCACACAGCAGCCAAGACAGCAACTTCTGTGCACAGGGATGGACACATTTAGGAATCAATGAGATATTTCCTATTTTCTCAACATGTTTACTGGCTAGTGTGTGTTTCAGGCCCAGAAAACAGAAGCTGAGCTGTCACCATGCCAGCATTCCTCAATGATACAACCAAGAAGGGTGCCAATAGGTTTGTGTTCCTTATTATCAGTCCTAATTAATGTTCCCACAGTGCCACAGATTAAAAATAAACAGCACTGTCTTTGCACTGAAGGTTCCTGGTTGAAATCCAGCAGTCAGGGATGTGAAAATAAGCAGTGCACAAGGTAAGGGAAAGGGTTAATTTGAGTCCCTGGATATCAGGCCAAATGCCTGATATTCAAGAGGAGGCTGGGGTGCAAGAAGCACCAGCTGCAGAGGAGCTATATTCCTATATTCCCTAGGAGGTGGCTCCTGCAGATTCTTTGCAGTCACTGTTCAGCAGAATGGTGGCTCCAGGGAAGTCAGGAACTTGCCTGCTCACCTCAGGGTGACAGCTGACACCATCCCCACCTTGGGCCCCAGGAGATGTGGATACCTGACCACAGCAGACTGACACCCTGATACACTCTGAGAGCACTCATGACAAAAATATCTCTCAAGGAAAGCGCTGGGTCCTGATATCCCTGGGACAGATCAGGCTCACTTCAAACTCCACTTGAATCAAATCCTTTTGGGGCTGCTTCAGTGCCCAAGCACAAACGTGCAGGTGTGCCCATGTCACTCAGCCAGTCATGCAGGTAAAGGTCCACTTGCACAGCCACCCAGCACATCCCTCTGCTTTGGGAAAGTTTCCTCTGCACCTCCTTGGTGACCTGCTGAATTCTTCTGGTCCGCTAGGACCATGTCCTCACGTCCACACTTCCAAAGAACAAACACACCCACACCAAGGAAGCAGAAGGCACATCCAGGAGACCTCTAACACAAAGATGCTTTGCTTTCCATCCAGATCCACCTCCAACTTCTCAGCCAGGTTACTACAGAAGCAAAGTGAAACTTCATCTTGGTTAATGTAACCTAATGGCTGCTGAAACCCAGTTGCTCCTCCTGGTGTGGCTGCAGGACACAGGGACACTGCCTGAGCAGAGCTGCTTCTGGCCTTCCATCAGAAACAGCAAGTCAAGGACTGTCCTTAATGCTTCTAATTTAAGCAGCCTTCATCTTCCCAAAGCAGCACACGTTCCTCTGCAGTTGTCATGACCCTTTGTTGTTTTCCTCAGCCAGGGCACTCCTCACACAGGAGCTGGCAGATGGCCAGGCACAAACAGGTGAAGAAACAGCAGTGGGGATGGGTGGAGAAATGGGCCTTGGCCAGCCTGGAGCTGTCACACAACTACACTTAGGGTCACAACAACCCCAAGCATTTGGGGGCAGGGTGGTTTGAGAGGCTGCTCAGCAGAAGGAGACCTGGGGGTGCTGGTTGACAGCCAGCTGGGAATGAGCCAGCAGTGTGCCCAGGTGGCCAAGAAGGCAAATGGAATATTCTGGCCTGTATCAGCAATAGCGTGGCCAGCAGTTCCAGGGAAGGGATTGTCCCCCTGTGCTGGGCATTGGTGAGGACACATCTCCAGTGCTGTGCTCAGTTTTAAGCTCAACACTTCTAAAAGGATGTTGAGGTGCTGGAACATGTCCAGAGAAGTGCAACAAAGCTGGTGAAGGGCTTAGAGGACATGTTCTATGAGGAGCAGCTCAGGGAACTTGGGTTGTGGAGAAAGAGGAGGCTCAAGGAGACCTCACTGCTCTTTAGAACTGACAGGAGGTTGTAGTGAGGTGGGTTTGGTCTCCTCTGTGGTGTCTACAGTGAAAGGGTGAGAGAAAATGGTGTTAAGTGGCACCAGTGGAGGTTCAAATTAGATATTAGAAAAAAAAATTCACTGGAAGAGTGTTAGGCATTGGAATAAGTTGCCCAAGGAGGCGGTGAGTCACCATCTCTGGAAGTATTCAAGAGGTGTTGGGATGTGGCACTTGGGGAGATGGTTTAGGGGTGACTGTGGTTGTCTGGGGTTGGCAGCTGGACTGGATGATCTTGAAGGTCTCTTTCAACCTCAATGATTCTGTGAGCTATTACATTTGTTCACATAGAAACTCTACATTCAGACTGGTCTAAACAAGACCAGTCCCCACTGTTCCCTTTTCCACACTTCCTGTAACAAGAAGATAGAAATGCTAAAATAACTCTATTACTGATGGAGAGACCTTGTTAAATATTGGGATTGTTATGACAGGGCACGTGATGCCTACCAAAGCCTGACATTCCTAGAAAAGCTACCAGCAGTCAAGGGTCTTCACAGGGTTATGTTTGCAGGGGTACCCTTGAGTATCATATTTAAAGTCCATTCAAGATTAGGCAGGTACTTAACCCTTCCCAGGGTTACTGCTCCAGACTCTCCTCAAACTCAGGCAGAATTCTATCGATTCACACTCAAGCCAACACTTGAAAGTTCTCTTTCCAGTCCTTCAGAACAGAGAATGCCTGTGTGGCTGCTATAAAAATACCCCACAGCTCTGCAGCTATTTTAGGAAGCAAATTCCTTGCAGGTGGAGGTTTACTAAGCTGTTGCTCTGTTCTACTTCACGCTGCCATCAGTGGAGCTGCTGATGAGAGAGAGGAATTTGCTGTGACCCAGACATTGTTTGAAAAGGGGTCTGTGTGGAGAGTGTGTGGGCCTGGTGTGGGACCTGTGAGAAGCTGCAGTAAACAAGAAAACTGTGGCTGGCACAGCCCAGGAGGCTCTGAGCAGCTGCCTGGCAGAGATAGGGTCTCGTGGGCCTCACCAGAGGCATTTGTGCTGCTGCTGCTCCTCCCTCTCCAGCCCCAGCTCAGCAGCACCACGGGAGGAAACAGCCCACGGCCCCAGCTTACAGCCAGTGCTGGTGGGAAAAACACTAATCACTTGTTTTTAAAATATTTTTTTTTAATTTTAATAGTAATAAAATGGTTATAAAAGCAGTAATACAATTAGAGTAATAATAATTTGGACAATTTTAATTAGGACAATACGAGACAATAGAAACATAGAGTTACGGACGTGCAGGTACATCTTTCTGGGCAAAATAAGCCCGAAAAAGGACACCCATTAACAGAGGATTAACCCTTAAAAACAATGACCTGTTGCATATTCATACATCTTATACATGATGCATAAATTCCATTCAAATACAGGATTCTGTCTGGTCATTGTCAACTTCTTCCTCATAATCTTAACAGCATCATCCTGCCAGAGTGAGGCAGGAACAAGTCAGTTTTTCCTGATAATGGAGCAATAAATTCTCTTTCTCTGAAAGATCTAGGTGTCTTGTGACTGCTATCTCAGTGCTAGTACTTTCTTTAGGAAAAAAAAAGCATTTTACATAGCATAGTTTCTATTTTAACATTTTGTTATAACCTAAAACTATATTTAACACACTACTTAAGAGAATTAATGCAGCATTACTTTCTAACACAACACATATAATATTCATTTTCATATTTGCGAAAAGCCAATCATAAAATCCACATTTTCACAGCTGGCTCAGCCCACGGCTTCATCACTCTTCTGGGGAAGAAGAAGCAATCAATCCATCAAAATGTGATACTGAGGGAAATCAAATCCGTATCTTTTAGAAAAGAAAACATTCCTGTTCTGTGACCAGGTCAGATCTTCACCCAGCTCCACTGCTCCAAAATGCAGGGCTCAGGGTCTGTGTGCCCCAATGTTTTCCCTGTCCAGTACTGACCTTATAATTCTGGCTTTGAGAGCTTTGTTTTCCTCCAAGTCAGATAAATGGCAATTTGAAAACTAAATGGTATGTTTTAGATGGGAAGGGCTGCTTTTCCTGACTCTGGAGAGGGGGATGTTTATGTGGGAAAAAGCTTTTTTAGAAGCACTGATATTATATTCCAGAGCTGACAGATGGTTCAAAATCTGCATTGTGAGTTAGCCTACAGATTTATGGTAGGCTCATGATATGAAAAGGAACAGAAAAACGTATAACCTAACCAAACTGATTTCTAGGCTAAAAAAAGGTACAAACTATGGATTGCTTATCAACAGAGAAGCTCCACATTACTTTCATAGAAAACCACATCATGTTGAAAGTATTATTTTGGAATTATTTTGACTGATACTATATGAATCACCTTTTAGGAAGTATAACCACGTACAGAAACCCAAACTGAGAACATAATCCTACTACATTCTCTGTATCTGAAAACTCAGTTCAGTTTACGAAAGACTTCCACCATCAAACCGTAAGTGCTACCACTGTCTGAGGAAGTGGTGAGAAACAAAAGCTCCTGTTCATCTACATCTCACTGAAAGGCAGCTTTAGACTTCTTGTGGTGTACTCTTGGGACAGAAAACAGGAATAAAAAAATTAAATTAAACCATAACACATCCAAATCAATTGAAGATAACCTCCTTAGAGTATTGTTACTTCAGCTTCTCAGGGACAGAACATTACTAGAAGTGCTTAACTAAATGCAAGGAATATTTTAGCTCAATGCAATTTCAAAATTAAACCAGAAAGTCTCTTTGGCCCAAAGACTCAGCTAAAGCAATGCAAAATACTGACTTTCCATGGATTACCAATGACTCAATCTACTGTAACAGATCAAGCAGTCTCAAGGTTGCTGTGGGTACCTCTGGGCCTTGGAGCTCTCCAGAAGCTCTCAGAGGAGGAGAAACCCAGTGTAGCTCTCTCTGCTAGCCAAGGAGAGCAGTTTGGTCCAGAAATGGTCAGGCACAGTCATGGCCAGCTTGGTGCAAAACAGCCTGAGGTGAAATCCTACTGCTGTTCCAAACCCCTGCCATGGGCAGGGCCACCTTCCACTACTATGGAGGATCCGGTAGATGCTGGTAAATTAACAGTACATGTTAATTTAATGTTAATTTACTGTTATTTACCAGATGCTGGTAAACTAACAGCATAACTCCTTCCATCAGGAAGTGACTTTCTCACCTCTCTGAGGATTCCAGAACATTAACCAGAAAACCCAGAAGACCAAACATTTTGAGGGACCAGACTCACTGAAAACAAGTGGGACCCAACTCAGTGTAACCTCCAGGTTCCAAAACCAATGTCCACCTCTTAGTTAAGTAAACAAACAACCCACATACATCTTTAAAACATTTCTTCTCATTTTGATAACACATCTCAAAGGAGGATCTCAAAGTGCAGTAAAACATTATTGATGTGAATATCAAAGCTGGTGGCATTACTACTGATTTCTGATTATTTCTATTTAATTACTGGTTTATGTCTATTTTAAATGATAAGAAAGTGAGACGTTAAAATCATACAGGAAGAATCATATCAGGACATGATATATCAGTGCCCAGTTTTGAACTCCAGTTTTAAAGCAAGAGTGTAAGAAGGTTAAGGCAAGATGATTCTACAGGTAATTTCAGAATATTCAGCCCAGCTCCATGCTTTGGTTAGCACGGGTATCAGAATGCCACATGCTAAATATAACAGCTGCAAAATTGCTGTGAGTTCACAGGCCATGCAGACCAAGTTTCTCTTTCTGGCCCCCACACACAGATTGGTATTTCTTCTGGGTATACTATAAACATTTTAGGGAGTGGCTGGGCACCTGCTTTCGTACTAGGACCTGCATAACTTTTATTTTAAAACACAGGAAAACAAGAAACTCTCATACAGCTTGAAAAAGAAAGACTTCTAGTCTTTTCTAACAAGTATTTGACTAGGGCTTGTGGTGTGAATTTAATAGAGTTCTTTCCTCCAGGGTCTTTTGTCATTTCATTCATCCTTTTTAATCCCTCCATTTTATACAGCTAATAACACCATTGTAATGAAATGCATGGTGCAACTGAGATAAACATGAAAGCAGAGCTCTCCAGCTGGAGCTGAACTGATACAGAGCAGCCTCCAGACTAACCCAGACATAAGGGAGAGGAAAGCAGAAGGAAACACAGCTCTGTTCTGAAGCCATGGACCCCTAATGAATAATCAATCAGATCTGCTGGCTACACCTCTGAATTCAGCTTCAACTACCAGGACAACTCTTTGCCTCTAATTAAAATAAATTAGAAGAAAAATGACCATTTAGTGACTAATCCTAAATCATGGTGTTAGGATAAGTGGTACAAAACAGCAGCTGGGGCAGCCTAAATAACACCCTGACCTAGCACCTCTCAGGGCTGTCCCTGGGCAGCATCAGCCCCACGGGGGTGACACCCAACTTGACAAGGCAATGGGAGAGGCTCCCCAGAGCACTTCACAGGCTGGGGGTGGTTAGCACCTACAGAGGAATGAGATTCATTATGGGATGCGAGGGCAGAGAGTGGGCTTGGGCTCACACACAGAATGGAAAGCACACCAAAATGACAGCCCAGTGGCACCTCTTGTTTCACTTCTTCTCCTTCACATACTCACCCACAATGGTCACAATGTACCTATTGAACCTCTGGAGCTCTCCTGGAGACACATGGAACAGCCAGCACCCAGCACTGGGCTCCTGAGCTTGCATTGGAAATGCTCACTGCAGAGCAGGAGCACTTCCCCCAGGGCTGAATCTGGAGGAACCAGGCTCACCCAGGAACAAAGGAGCAGCACCAATCCCTTGCCAGAAATAAATCATGAGCCCCATCCAGTCAAATGTTCAGTATCTTCATCTCTGGACTCCTGTTCCTGCTTGCTTACCCTTGCTTTGAAGAATTATTTATATATATATAATTGGAATTTCCTTTGCTGCAATTTGTTTCCATTGCCTCTCCCTATTGAAAACAGGGAACCCCTGACACAGGGAATGGTTGGCATCTGACTCCATGATTCAGAATGCTGAACAATTGCTTTATTAAAAATATACTATAGTCCATTAATACTATATACTAAAGAGATACTATACAAAAGATACTAAAGAATACTAAAGAAAAACCTGTGACTGTCTGTCACAGGTTTGAGCCAATTGGCCAAGGAATCAAAACCATCCTCAGCAGAATCCAATTGACAAATCACTTCAGGTAAACAATCTTCCTAACACATTCCACATGTGCAAAAACAACAGGAGCAGCAATTAGAGATGAGAATTGTTTTCTCTTCTTCTCTCTGTGTTTCTCCAGGAAAAATCCTGAGAGAGAATTATGTCTCTCTCTGTTCAGAGAATGTGAATGCCACATCTCCCCCTTTTGCTGCACCTCCACAAAAAGCCTTCTCTGTAACAATCCTCCTCATTTTTGAAGACAGCACTGACATCTCCCCTTCACCATTTCTTATTAAGGCTGAACAAACATCCCACTCATCTCTTCTGGTGCACCATGCTCTCCAACCCTCTTCCACTGGACTCATTGCTGCCAGGGCCCTCCTTCTACCAGGGAAACTCAAATGGGATACTCTACTCCAGCCAGAAACTGTGACATCCCCCCATAGCTGCAAAAGAGAGGGGAACAATCACTTTCTTCAACCTGCTGGATAATCCTCTTGCTATCCCAGCCCTGTGCTGAGATCTGGAAGAGAACAGCACTCCATCATTCCTATGGTCAGAGGCACAGCAGGGCCAGGGATCCAGTCCCTGGGTGATGAGGAGATTCTTCCTTGCTGCTTGGAGAACCTTCTTCCTCAGCCCCACCACTCCTTTCCTTTGCAGGTGGTGCTGTCCCCAAGGAGCCAAGCTGGGGAATACCCACTGGATTGCCAAGGGAAGCATGTGGAGAATAGCACCACACCATCTTAACTCTGGGACTTCACACAGAATAGGTGCTGTTAGCAGAGCTTCAAAAAGAGGGGCAGGGAGATGAAATGAATATTTACAAACAGTGCTCTAATTCTCTTGCTTAGTCATTTTTGGTGAGCTAGAGGAACAGCTACATTTCCCTTATCTCTACAGCCACACACTCACATACAAGGCTTTGTGTCATTAACTGTGCAGTTGCTATCATGGTTTTATGGTAATGTTGCTGCATGATCTATTCTTACACAAAGCCATGAGTAGAGAGGTCATTATCAGCTTATTTACCCCTATGCCAAACACCATGGCCCACAGCACATATCTGGAGATAAAATGACACAACCTTTCTTCTGCTGGAGCTGGGAGCCTCACAGGGAAAGTGAATGACCCACACATGGTTAATACTCATGCTAGGATAATTTTTTTAAAAGATCAAGGGCTGCAAAGCCTTGATCAAGCTAAAATTGATTTAAAGGGCTTTCTTAAATGACAATCTCCTCCAGACAACCTAAATTCATCCTTCAGAGGTTGGAGAACTGTATTTTCAGGTTAAATGAAGAAAGATTACATGAAATTGCTCCTAAGAAAGTTATATTCTGCACTGTTGAAGGGTTGACCTATGACAGTAACAGGACAAATACACACTCCAGGGTCCAGAAGTCTTTAATTTTTCTGATCTAATCATTCTAAAAGGCTTTTCAGGGCTGTACTTAAGGACCCAGCAGTAACCTAGGCACAGAAATACCAGCACCTCTGTAAGCTTTCACCATGTTCAATTAGTTCTCTCCAAGTCTTTGGGAAATAGCTGAGTTCTCAGATCGCCTTTGTACATTTTGTACTTTGTACATCAGCCCAGCTGAGCATTCCCCTGCTTGGACATCCATCATGCAGTGCTGACACACAAAAGCTGCATCTGTTGTCCTTTAACTTGCTTGGGTTGGGCAGGATATTGTCACTTTTCTGGCTCAGAGCTTACCAGCCCACAGTGTGGGTGGGCTAAGATAGCCCAGGTGGAGATTCAGCTGCCCAGCCTCCAAAATTCCTGCCCATCCTCTCAGTGACACCTGCATATTGCCCAGAACTGCAGCTGAAGTTAAATACTCTGACTTGTAATTCACTGGCCAGGTGCATGGGACAGATACAGCTCATGCAATCTGTACAGAGCATTCTAGAATACCTTTGCTTTTGCTCAACAAAGAGTATCCATGTACAATCTGTACAAGTAGAACTTAGACGCATTTCCTTAGCCACTCTGGGATGTTTCTTAAAATGCAAGGCTTCTCTTCTGAGCTTTGAAATCTCTCTACATCTATTTAACTTTCCTATATCATGATTCACCTCACAAGTGAACACACTTCTGCTACAAAAAGACAATTCCTTCCCTATTCCTCACAAATAATTTTATCTTTTTAATACCTCCAGGTTTTGTATTCCTTGAGAAATATTTGATTTTCTTTTAAATTTCTGATATTTTCCAATCTTACCATAGCTTCTCCCTGAAGCTTAACAGGTTAAACACTTCCCTGTTACACCAAAAGACCAGATTTGAATCCCTGTAATAACCTAGTGAGTGAAGTCTGGGTCTTTAACTAAAGGTAAGAGAGAGAAAGGGGTTTCTTTTTACTTCTGCTGATTTTTACAGCACAACTACTATTCACCTACATTATATTTTCTTAACAACCACCTATTACCTAAAGAGCAGGCAAGGCTCACTAGCAAGGACAGGTATCTACTGAAGCATTTCCTGGCACAGCAGCTCATATTGAGAGCTTTACAGTGACATCTGACAATTTTAAATTTTGGACAAATAGATACCTAGGGTAAAAACTTTCAGAGAAGGCTGAGATGACAGATATCTACATGTTCCATTGCCCATGCTGGAAAATAAATGGTTTTCACCACTGGAAATCAGCAGCTTGGTCACAGCCCAGGCAGTGTGAGATCTAGAAAGGGAAGCTGCAGTTTCCAGGCACTGCTTCTGTGCCACCCCCATCATTACACAGAGAGACAATCTCACTGTGAGCACATCCCAGCAATTCCCACATTTCTCATTTATTCTCATCAGGTGATTTCTTGGAAGCACTTACAGGAACATTTCCATTCAAAATAAAGTATCAGGCAAGAGTTTCTCAGAAAAGAGCACGCACACAGCCTCGCAGGTTCAGAGTACAAATCAAAATATCTGATGCTCACAGATATATGCAATATATGCATGCATTATAGAAGTTGGGATTTAAAATCCAGTTTCACAATTTTATGAAGACATCAGGTTTTTTTAATGCCTCAATACAGCAGTGTTGCTATCCAGATACTCAATCCTCCTTCTGACAGAAGATGTCATGTTCCCATTTGCATTCAATTTTGATCTCTCCCGGAATTCTCATGTCCCTGAATTTCAGGCTCTAGCTGAGAGCCTTAGAGAGCAAAAGGGATAAGTCATGCTGCTCTCTTCTATTCTGCATTTCCCCAAACACAAATGTGTTCAGATCAAAGCCTGTGACAAGCACAGCTCCATCCATACACCATGAGGAACATCACTTTGTCTCAGGCTTGGGTAAAGAGCCTGTGCATTGCACAATTCTGAACAGAAGGGGCTTTGCCTCTCTTCTTTCTTTTGGCTTAGAGACTTCACCTCTTTTCCATTCTCACCTTTCCTCTCACACATGTACCTTTCAGCTGGCAGCTACTCAAAATATAAAATAAAATATAAACTGAGTCTTAGGAGCCAGATGGAGACTTCAGAGAAATAACTGGAGAGGAAAGCAAAGGGGAAGACAGCCAATTCTTCAAGGACCATTTCAGAGATTTCTAAATAAGCAGCTGCTTGAGAAGGCAGCTTGTACTTTTTGTGGGAACACCCACACTGCATGCTATCACATGCATGCTCTTCCATCATTTCTTACTCATTAATACTGCTGGGTTAAATGCCACAGCCCAGTGTCTGTCCCCTCTCTCAGGCAAGGGGATTCACACAGGAGGATGACAATGTTGCAAGTGCCACTGTGAGTAAAGCATTTCTATTTTGAAATGAAATGGTTAAAGTGTTTCAAACACATGTAGCTGTATAAAATGTGTCTGGAGAACTGAATTTACACAGACTTCAGCCATTTATGGCCTGGCTGCTCAGAGTGAGGTTTCCTGGTCTCAAGAATATACATAAATTATAATGGTGTTTGAACGGGGACCTGATTTGTTACAGCCAAGTATCTGCAAACCTCAGCAGAATAATAATTGAAAAAGAATGCTGAGCTATTCCAGTATAGCTGTATAGCACATCTGAGTGCAAGAAATCTCAGGACACACTATATCAAAGAGATGAAAAAATATCTCATCTATAAATAAATCCTTGGGGGTGGGGGGTATGATTTTACAGAATGGGTTTACATGAGATTAAATATAAATTACCACAAACTACATGGAAAGCAGACTGGTTAATTTTAAAGTACCATGCAAAATCAGGCATAGTACTCATAAATTTAAAATGCACATCCTGCTTCATGGACAGCAGGCAAGAATCTTTCAGTGGCTGTCTGCAGGGTCTCACTGCTGATTTTGCAGTGATCTAGGAACAATATGTAGAAACAGGCAGAGAGTGTGTATCATAAATCACATATGTCACATCCCCTCAGGCCCTGGAAATGGCTGTCAGTGAGCTGCTGGCCTGTCCAGCTCTGAAAAGTCTGCAGAGCAGCAGTGGTTTAAGGTAGGCAGGATCAGGGATGAGCTCAGAGCCACTGGCCATGGTTAGCCAGCACCCTGTGTGACAGAGCTTCACACCAGGTACAGGCATGAAGCAGGAGAGATCACAGAGTTTCAGCCTGATGGGATTAAAGTACCTTTAAATATGTGCTAGGGTGCCAGAAGGCATTTGCATTCTTTAGACTGAACCTAAAGGGAAGGTGGTCATGCTCTTCACCCTCAGCTTTCAGTGGGTATGACCACTCCATAGACAAAAGCTGGCTAGGGAAGCCCAGCAGAGCCCCAGAGGTGAGGCCAGAGGGGTCTTGATTCCAGCTTTGGGATGGCCCATTCGATTGGCTTGGGTGCCTGAAGTGCAGGCAAACCCAAATTCCTATTTACTGATGAAACTCCCAATACTAAAATGCAAGGATCATGACAGGAGCCCTCTGGCCTTCACTGTCACCACTCAAAGGGCAGCTTAACTCAAAGCTCACCAAGAACACAAGTCCCATAATATTCCATTTTCCAGGATGCAGCTGTCACCCTCTGCAAGGCCTTCACTATTCTGAACTACAAACACAACCTTAGGTCTCCCACCTGGGTGGATTTAAACCACTCCCTGACCTCAGCAAAGCAGCACCAGTTGACACAATTTGAAGCTCTGGTATTGCCCTAGGGATGAAAAAATTATTGAGGTTTGCATTGAAACAGCATTTTTCATCTATTTATTTAGTTTGTCTGCAGAAAATCCAGCCTTGATTCTTCAGGTTTACCACAAGCCAGGACTGGGATTTTTTTTTTTTTTGTGGCAGTTCTTGCTGAAATTTGGCACTGCACCCCTTAGCCTACTTAGAAAGGCACAATAGAGAAGCTTTAATTATTCCAGATACAAATTTTTTTCCTCCCCATCATGTAGTGTGACTTCTTTCTTAGTTACATTCAGAAGCTTTCTATTGAATTTCATCTTTTTTGTTTGGATGATCACACTTCACACAGATTTTGTAACTGATCACATGGCTGTAAGGCTTTTCTGAGCACATAAAATTATACATTTATTTGATTGCTAGATTAGAGGAAAAGAGTTTGTGCAATTCTTGATGGAATGAAGAATCTCCAAATCTTCTAAGTGAATGCATGGTTCCTCAATTATCTCTAAGTGTTCACCATGAATTCTCATCTTAGAGTCAGCTGTAATCAGCTGTAACAGAACACACCAAACACAAGGATCTCACAATGCTGTACAAATACTGATAAAAACAGCTTTACTGAGCACAGTGAGATGGGAGATCACAAGCAGAACACAAGGATTTTTGCAGACCTGTTCAAAAGGACCACAGAAGTCTCCATTGCAGGCTCATGACAGTTACAGCTTTATAAATATCCAGATACAGATGTATCTGTGAGGTAGATTATATCAGAAAGCATCATTAGACCTCAGGTTCTCTATAAATCATTAGAGTCAGCAGGGGATTGGTTTGACTGATTGCACTCTGACAGTTCTGAAAAGAGGTGAGCACAGTGTAACAAGGACGAGGAAATTCCTACAACATTTACAGAGGAAACAATTTGCTCTTAGTTCAGTGTTTGTGTTTTTAAGGTATATTTTAAAATAGCAGCTTCCTCTCTGCATTTGATCCTATGAGAAAGACCCTTTCTGTATATATAGGACAGCAGAGTGTGTTGCCATGGAAACTATTATGATCTACTTAAATTCAACAGATCCAGCCTTATGGGGTATATTCCCCAGAGTATCTCAATTTAATTATTAATGTTCTTTCTAAACAGCAACATCTTTCTGTTTTGACCAAAATCCTTCTAAGCAGAATGAAAACAATAAACCTGGAAAGCAGAGTCCTTTGTTCAGCTACAAAACAGGTACAATTAAGCCAGGGAAAATACAAACAGCCTCCAGGCTGCCCTGACAATGTGCTTTAACTCAGACCCAGATGAATTGTTTGGAAGAGGGAAAGTCTCATTCAGTGCTTGTGTCCATCATGCCCCTGGCCTCCCTGCTGTGGTTTCCAGCAAAAAATACCAGCTAGGATTGTGGGATTCTTTTGCAGAGGGACATGCTCAGTGGGATCTAAACACTGGCCAGCAATTCCTTTTCATATAACCACCTGTCTTACAGTCATTCTCAAGTCAAACCACTCAATCTTTTTCCATGCAATACGTGACTGAACTCAAAGCCTTTTAGCCTCAAGGCAGCTCCAGCACCCACCTCTCTCTTTCACATGTCACCATGAATTCTGCAGGTAGATTTAGGAGCCAGATGGTGTTATTGAACCTGACCTGACACCAGGGATAGTTTCTTGTGGGTCACCTAATCTGAGTGTCTTGTAAGTCTAAGTTTAGACATGCATAGACCATGTCCTCCCAAGCAGAAGAGGCAGCAGGACAAGCAGAACCCTTCCATGAGCAGAATGAGGCTCAAGAGCTTCAAACTGCTCATCCACAAAAGGCCTAAGGCAGAGCATGGCCCAGAGCAGTCCTGTGGGAACTGCCCAAGCTAGAACAACCACCTCATCATGAGGGCTGTTTAATGGGACCTACAGCTGGAGAGAGCAGCTCACAGCAAGGGTCAGAGCTTTTGTGCTGAAGACATCAAGAGACAGGTGACCATGAAATATTGTGGTGAATGGAGAAGGGATTGCTCTGCTCTTTACCATCACCAGGTGTTTCCCATCTGTCCCCCCTTCAAGGCTGCTCTTCCTGAAATGCTGTACAAGATTCCTGCTTGCACTTCTCCATGAGTGCTCCTCAGGGACTGACAGCCAGGAGAGCTTTGCCACAGAAGAAGCTTTTCTATGTAAAACATCCCAGAACACCCATGACTTCTGACCATTGGCTTGGAAACTTCAGCTCAGAATTCATATTTACCTGGCCCCTCCAATTCTGCTCCACTGGGGGCACCGCATGCCCACATCAGGCTCTGCCATGTGCAAAATAAAACTGGCAGTTTTCATAGACAGAGATTATCACTAAGACTATTTTACAGTTACCAAATCAGGAAAGAATAAATAATTTGCCCTCTTCCCACTGCACTGAATCCAGGTTCTTGATATTCTCATATAAAATCTGCAGCACAAGCCCTTTCCTTGGTTATTGGTTATAAACCTCCCTCAAAACATGAGGCAAGAAATGTCTGTCAGTTTTTGGCTTTCTGGTGCAAACATTTATTTATAGGCTGGAAACAAGAAATAGAATAAATGAGCTGAATGAAAGGAAGCAGCAGCATGAACTCAACAGAAGTGTTTCTTCTGCAGGAGCTGCAACTGTTCATTAATGCTGATTGCATTGGACTGGCCTGGTAAATTCACAGGCAGGTACACACATGGTCCTGGCATCCCTGGGATCTGTCCAAAAAGGCACAACATTCCAGACACGAGGGGCATTCTTTGTAGCTCCTCACAAATAGGTTTTTCAATATTGGTTTTGTTATCCTGTAAAATTTGCCATTTTTGGAAAGCAAAATATTATTATTGGCTCCATGACAGAGAAAGGGCAAAGAGAGGCTGCAGCTTTACTGACCAATTGATGGATTCCTTCTTGAAACTGGATGTTTATTTGCCAGCAATTAGTGCATGAGCAGTCAGGGATGCAGCAAGCAGCATCTGAAGAAACAAACCTTTCCTAAGCATGACACCAGTTGTCTCCCAGTCACTGCCAAGAGTAAATCTCCAACGTGACACCCAATCCTCTGCCTCCATTTAAACGTGTGTCCCTTCTGAAACACAATCCTTGCTCTTCATCTCTACTTACTGTACAAGCAGCTTCTCTCCTTCGATGCCATCCCTGCCCTGCTTCTGGCTCTGTGACCACTTTTACCAGCATGCAGATCTCTGCTTTACCACCCAAGTTAAAATCCCTTGCCCTCCCCTTCTATTCTTTCTTGTCTGCAAGAAACAAGCAGCAGGTTCTCTGCTAAGGAGTTGGGCCTGTTCTGAGGCTCACAGCAAAAGATGGAGTGGTTCTGTGTACAAATCCTGGGAAAGTACCACCCATGTTTTTAGCTCTGGCATGGTGCTCCAGGCATGGAGTGCCTTCCCAAGTCCTACCTATGGAATGAGCAGGTGTGTCCTGTTACCTCAGTCATCCTCTTCAAAAGCACACAAGCCATGGAAAGATAAAATACAATCTTCATTTTGTCACTTCTTCTAGCTCTCTCTCACCACTCTGCTCACCATCTGTTTTGCCTGTATTTCATCGATTTAGATTGTCTTACTACATGCATGTAAAATGCCAAATCAGAGCATGAACACCTTACCAGCAAGAGTGTCACAGAGAAACTACTGAGGAGCACAGGATCAGTCTCAAGAATGATTTACCTAGAATGCAGAATTGCATGTATTCATACCTTATTTATTTTTCTATTACCACAGAATTTAGAAGAACCACCTAGAGACTATCCCCCACTGTCTAGATGTTGTAAGATAAAAAATACTAAATGAACTAAAATGAACTAAATGTTGTAAGATAAAAAATACTAAATGAACTAAAAAATACTAAATACTCTTGTTGCCCACAAGAGTTTGCAATCTAAGTAGCATACCAGTGATAACAAAAGTATGTGAGACCTTCCCTGCAAAAAGCAGCATGTGATTAACTTCAACCATAGAGGTGATCTAAGGGAGATTTTGCCATATGAGCCTGATCACATGGATGGATCCCTTCATTAGGCCATTTCACCTCACAAGACCTGCCTGAAATCTGAGTGGTCCCAAGTGGACAAGCCAACAAAAGGGAATCTAGACTCACATACTTGCTGCCTAACGAAGACATAGAAGAAATTTTGTCATACAAAGATTCTGCAGCAATCCAAACTGACTAATACTACTGCAGCTCTCAGATCTTCACCACCTTTAGCCTGATTAACCTGAAAGTTCCCAAGGTATCGGCTCTGCCTGCTGAGACATGGAAGCAGAAACACAAATGCAGTGCTCAGAGTTCAGAAGCAACTGCTGCTCAGGAAGAAGGAGGTGTGATTGTGTGTTGTCTTCCTTCATCCAATTTGTGCCAAGCATTTCCCCTTGACCCAACAGCTCTCCATGTAACACACAACCCCTGATGGAAGCTCCAGTCTCACTCTGTTAACTGCACTAAGAGCACATGAAAGTGTTTCTCAATCATTCCTAATCACTGGACCATCCAAACTTTGAAAGAAACACACAGCTTATTTTACATCCCACTGTTCCTTAAGGATAGATGATAAATAATAAGTCACATGGAACTGGCAAAATGTTGAAATGGTAACTTCTTACAAAACCGTAATTCAATAGATTACAAAACTTGTAACTAAAAATGAGTAAAAAGTGGCATCTTCTATCTAAATCAGTTAGGACATAACTGCCTGGATGAGGGTTTCTGGTTTAGAGCTGAAACCCTGACTGACCACAGCTCAAGTACCTTGGATCTAAATCTCCCTCCTGTGATTAGGAAACCAATTTTAGGCAGTGTAATGCCTGATTTAGTAGCCTGTATTAAGCAGTCTGGCTCTTGCTTTCTGCTGACTATTACCCTAAGGACAGTACTGAGGATCTGAAAAGGAACAGGTCATGATTCAAAATACTTTGGCCTTTGGTTGTTTGACTCCCTCAGTAGCATCTATTTAAGTCTAGTTTTGCTCTATCCCTCTCACACCATCAAAAATCCATACAAAAACTACACACACATTTCCCAATTCCCTTTATCAGGTTGCCTTTTATTAACTTATTGAGCAAGCAGTCTGGAGAAATATGTTACCTGTTACCCTGTGGAATTCTGTACACATCACTTGATCTCTGTGTGTCTTGGTGCCCTTACCCATACAATGGCAGTAAAAACCCCTTTAATGACACAACAAAAAATAATGCTTCAAAGTGCTTTAATCCAGTGAATGGAAAGGGTCCTACAAAGGCAAAATACTGTACAGAGGCAAAGCCCCTTGGCTAGATCCCATAGCTGCCAGGCTGGTAAAATATCCTCCCAGAACCAGTCAGATCTGTGATGTGCACACCAGAAAACCTTCCCCACTGGGGCCAGGAGCATTTCCAGCACATCTGTGTTGGGCAGAAAATCTGGGTCAGGGCTGCCAGAGCAGCAGGCAGCCCCTGCTGTCCCCTGCAGCGTGATCACATTTCACACCAAGGGCACGGCGAATGTCGCACCTGCGCTGGCTGCTCCTCTGTCACTTACTGTCACCAACAGGTTCTGCCCCCTCAGCAGAGCCAAAGGCTGCAGCAGGGATGCACATGACAGCCACAGAGACCATGTGCTCTTCACACTGCAGTGCAAGCCTGCAGCCTCTGTTTTGGAGGCATTACACCACTTTTTATACAGGTAACATTTATCAGTAAACTCCAAGTATGGCAGGGGGGGCTGCCCTTCCCACTTCCCAGCTCCAGAGCACAGAAGAGTCTACTGCAAACTCATCCCACAGCCTTGGCTGGGAGCTCAAGCTGCACTTTGGGTCCTTTGCTGTATTTTCAGATAATTTTACACCTCTGGTGTGAGGCCTGTAGAGAGCAATGAATACCTGAATCCCTCATGTCACCTGCCAGCACCAAGTAAAGCAGGCTGTGAAGGACCTTAGTGGAGATAAGAATTGTTTTCTCTGAGCTTCCTCACAGCTTCTCAGGAAAATTCTTAGAGAGAATTCTGGGAGAGAATTAAGTCTCTCTCTGTTCAGAGAATATGCGAATACTACAGACCTTCACATACAGGATGTATGTCAACTAAAATACAAATGCAGATGTATCAATAACCAACACATTATAAATATCAAGTGGTAACATCAGCTGAAATGCTAATGCTGATGTGTCAATAGCCAACAGCTTGAAGCTGTGCTCTGCTTTTATGAGAGAAGTCCCTGCCTGCTTGAGTGGATCCTGTCTCTGCCTCTCATAAAGAAGACACAAGTTATCATTTTCTACCTTCAGATAATAGCCATGATATGACTTTTCAGGTTTTGTTTCATTCATAAATTTCTTCAGGCTTTCTATACACATGAAAAGTGGGAGGAGGAAGGATCTGCTCAGTTTCTCTAAAATGGAAATTCTTTACAGATACAAAGATGAAATCAATGTCTGACTCAGTAGCACTATGAATTGACACCAGGTGAAGATGGGGTGGCCAATCTCACAGCCTTGCTAAAACAGCATCACAATAACCAAGAAAGAGAAAGCTAACAAACTGTGATAGAGAAGGAAATCACACATCAGGCTAAAGAATTCTTTGGTTCCCCTTTGATTTTGTTCAAAATCCAACCCCTTCCAGGGACAGCCAGCACACAGGGATGGGAATTCCCAGTAAACATACCTAAAGCTGCCATTCTCTTTCACATCAAAACATAAGAGATCAGAGAGGCCATTAATGATATCTTGATTTAAAAGAAAATAAATGCAGGCAAAAAAAGCATAATTAAGGCTGTGGATTTTCACCATGAAGAACATATTTAACCATTTTATAACAATTTGCAATGCACTTCTAAGCTTCTCACAGGAGGAATTCAAATGCCTAAGTCATCACATAGCATCATATCATCTACTGATAACCTGTCTAACCCAGCCTTGTTTCTACTGACATTTCCTTCCTCTGCCACGTGTTCCAGATTGAAAGTCTTTCAACAGGCAGTGTGATGTGTCTAACCTTCAGAATGGGAGCCAAAACCCTTTATTTCTGTTCTGTGTGATCCCAAGCACATAAACCAAGTCTCATGTTTCTGAGCAAGGACAGGATTCCAATGCCAATACAATAGGCTGCATTTATATACACAACTTTTAACCTCAAAGGGCCTGTAGACAACAGCCAAAAGTAGCTATCCAGGATTGCCAGTGCTGTGCACTGTAGCTGAACTGGTCTGCAATAACAAAGACAGATCCCAAGTCCTCCTCCTAGAGAGGCCTCTGCCTTTTGAGGGAAATTGAATCTCCTTTGAAATGAACAGCAAAAACTTGTAGTGCTAAGACAGACCAATGGTCCCTTCTGGTCTGCCTCAGGGAAGATAAATTCACAACAGTTCATTACACTTCACAGATGAAGAAACTGAGATACAGGTGCTCAAACTGAGATACAGGTGCTCCAGAATGTCCTTTGAGATGTACTCAGAGATGAAGAATAAAAAAGGCTGTAATTAACCCACAAATAATGATGCTTTCCCACTCCAGTTGCTGTGAAAGACATAGGAACAAGTCAATTGCAATTCCAGAGATCACAGGCATCCCTTGGTGGAAAAGTCATCTGTAATCCACTGCCATGAGAAAAGAAATGTCCTGATTTTGTTCTCACTGAGATGAGTGAAAAAGCTACTTGGGAGTAGTACCACAGGAGAATGAGAATTGAGCTCTTAGAGGAAAAAGACATCCAGGGACACAATTACCTTTTTGTTTCACATTTGTACAGTACCTAGGGCAGATCCTGAACATAATATCCTTGACTTTAACACACAGCTATGGCAGAGATGCTGCTCTGAAGGTATAATTTCTCTTCTGAGGGTTCCCAGCACACAGTTCTGCAGGCAGAACAGAACCAGCCAGCACTCTGGACATAAAGCCCAAACATTAAAGGTGAAATGAGGTAAGAGAAGATTTGCAGTGAGCTGCCTGGCTTCCTGCTGAAAAAGGTGAGAAGTGCTCACAGGTTCTTCTCCTTCAGCAATGCTTTGGAAATAGAAACTGCCAGGACAGAACCAGTAACAACCAAATCAGAGACAGTGGAAGCAGCAAAGCTCCTAAGAGACAAAGCAAAGGAAGCAAAGGCTTGCTTTTGTCTAAAGCCCTTTCTGTTAGCTGAGTCATATCAGACATAGCCCCTGTGGAGATCAGCAGAAGTCATAAGAGCATAAATCAACATTAAGAGTGTGACTAAACCACACCACACCACTTTCTTCATAATCCTTATAAGTTAATAAGATTTAATGAAAAAACAACTACATAGACACAAGCAGAGGGAAAAAAGCCCAACCAGGTGGCCATTCTACTTAAGCACAGCTATCTGTACTGATGGATCAATCAGTGATTCATAATGAAATGGGAAAACTGGATTAAATAGCTTAAATCTTTGCCATTATCCTAATCTGAAGGCCTTCTGTACACCAAAGAGTCAGGGATCCAAATCCCAGTTACTCTGGATGGTCTGTGCTGTGCTGCAGGGGGATCCTGGCTGTCTGGCCTATGTGGGATGCACATTCCTCTTGGATACAGGAGAAACTTGCTCATCACCTGACATTAAACCACCTGCCCACCTTTGTCTCCATCTAAGTGTAGTAACAAGCTCTCTTGTGAACATCCTTTTCATCTGGCAGTAGGAGTGAGGAATGGAAATGTCTTTCGAAACAAAAAGAAAATGCTCTGAGAGTTGAAAAGATCAAAGTGTAAGGGAACCTTTCCACAGACAGATCTGCATGGTGTGCTGTGTCAGACAGAGGGCTCCTCCATGTCAGACACCTCAGGGTTTCTGGGATCTGATGGAATGTAAGATTATTTATACTCTCCTCTTTGTTTTATGCAATGCTACCTCTAGCAAATGGTGTTTTAAGCAATACTCTGAAGAGTCCAAGTCTCTGACTGGGATCTTAACAAACCAGCACTTCCTGGTGCAAAATAGTCTTAAAGGATGGATGTACACTCAGCAGTGGAAAGAAAGTGGTGACCAAGCTTGGCTTGCCCTAGGTTTCCTTGCAAAACTCTTACTTATTACTATGACTACTAAATAACTAATATTTACACTGCAGATTCATTATTTGCTACTGAAAATGCAGCATAACAAATAACTGGTACTGCCCTCTGCACAGCTGAGTCCAAGCTGTGACATGTTATTGTGATAACACTGAAGAGAGCAGGAAGGTCTGTGTGCTCAGCTAATTACCTGACTGGTGAATCGCTCCAGGTCCTGCCCCTAGCAGATTTTTACCCAGCCCATGTGTCTTCAATGAAATCATCTGTGTAGATGTGCATGTGCTGAGACAAGTAAGTTGAACTACCATCTCTGTGTAGACATTCTTTGTTCTTGAGGATTAGCTGGGTTACACGATAATGTGGGGTTTTTCAAAGTGGAAATTAGTCTAGCAAAAGAAGAAAGAAAAGCTGCCTTAGACAATACATGCTACATCACACATTGCTGGCAGAGATATCTGCACAGTTATACTGTTCAGATTAAATCTTTTAAATATTTAACACTCTTTCCCAGAATGAAGTGCAAGCCAAATAATGGCTAGCTGCAGCTGAATCCAGATGACAGACCTCCAGAGGCTAAATTCAACTCCAGAGCCCCCTAAAACCTTCACATCTGATACTTAATGTCTTACTGATACAGAGACATAACTAAGTCAAAGGTGAGTTTTCCTTTTGATATTTCATCTTATACGGCAAAAGAGACCAGGAAAATGCTTTTCTGGAAACATGCTGATGGTGCAACATCATGGCACGTTTCTTTCAGACAAAGAAAGTGACAGACCCTCACAGATGCTCTAAAATAACTTAAGAGCACAACAGATGTCCTCCTGAATCTGCAGGAGAGGCATCTGTATGTATATGATGGAGAAAACTGGCAAATTATTCATCTGATGCCATATATTAGCCTTCCCCAGTCACATTTCCAGGAGGGAGATCAGCCATCCTGCTGCCCCACCTTAAGACTGTAATCTCCCTCCTCCAGGAATTTTCCAAATTACATCCAAAACGCCTTTTTCTCCCTAAACCTCTCCTGAGATGGGGCAGATAAACATATACCTCGAGCTTGCTCCGTTTCCCCCCGTTTGCCTGGGAAGAATTTCCAGGGAATTTTTACATCTATTCCCACCTAGAGCAGCTTCAGCCATGGAAAAGCTGTAGGACGAACGCAAAGAGCCACACGCTTCTTCAACCCAGACTGACAGGTTAAAGGGAGAGCGAGGTCGCCTTTCGAGAGGACGGGCGGCGAGTCGCAAAGAGGAAAGGAATATTTGATATTTATTTCGCGAAACAGACAGAAGAAAGCGGCGGCTGGGAGACCCCGCGGCCGCCTCTCCCACGCCCCCTCGCGAGCCCCCAGCCGCGCCGAGCCCGGTAACAAAGCGCCGAGACAAACCCGTGTCCATTCTCCCACCCGTGGATGCTCCATCAGCCCCTCGGGACCCCCGAGCCCGGTAACAAAGCGCCGAGACAAATCCGTGTCCATTCTCCCACCCGTGGATGCTCCATCAGCCCCTCGGGACCCCCGAGCCCGGTAACAAAGCGCCGAGACAAATCCGTGTCCATTCTCCCACCCGTGGATGCTCCATTGCCCGTCCGGACCCCGAGCCCCTCCGGGCGATGTCACCCGCTCTTTTTCTCCGCTGTCACCTTGCGCTGCACAGCGCGGCAGCGCTTTACCCTGCACCCCACCCCCGGTGATTTTCTCATGCTGGAAAATCCCACCTGACCCACCTACCTCCTGCCTCACCCGCCGGGCAGCCCAGCGCCCCGGCCCCGACAACAACCTGCTAAATTTAGCCCGGTATCCACAGCAGGGGCAGCGGGGCGGACGCCGCGCACACACACACACACACAGACGCGCGGACATGCGGGCGCACGCTGCAGGTGCCGAGCGGCAGCTACTCACACCACGAGCCTGGAGATGATCCATGAGACCATGGCGCTGCCGTGTGCCGCAGGGCCGGCTCTCCCGGCACGGAGGGCTCGCCCGGTGTGCTCGCCCGCTGCCGGCCGCCGCCCGAGTGCGCGGGGCGGGCGGCTCGGCCATCCGGCCCCGCAGCCTCAGCGCAGCCTCACTGGCGGCACCGCCCGCAGCCAACGCGCAGCCGGGCCCGGCCGCCCACACTGGGCAGGGCCCGCAGCCGCCCCCCGCGGGAGGAGGAGCGGGAGCCCCCCACGCTCCCCGGAGGGAGCTTTGGCGTGAGGAAGGGGTCCCTGCCCCAGCCGCGGCACCGGGAGCTTCTGGACAACCGCAGCCGAGCAGGACACGAAGGAAACCCAAGGGACTGTTCACATCAGAGGAAAGGCAAAGCTAAGGCTCGGGGTCCGTAGAAAGAGAAGGATTTCCCCGTTTCCCCCTACTCTGCAAAATATCCAGGCATAACGGACAAGGGTATTGGCCATAGGATCCAGGTAAATTCCCACCATCGTCAGTGATGACAAGCAGGAATCTCTCGTCAACATCACTTTTCATTAGCAGGTCTCACGGCTGTCAAGTCCAATTTCCATGAGGAACAGCTGCCCACACACAAAACAACATATGTTGGTTTGACCTGCAGGTTGTTCTCTTTAAGTTTCCTTTGGGTTCTTTTCCTTTCTTTCACTGAGATATGCCAAATGTGGTTAGATTGCCTGAAATCATCTCCCCTGCTTTGGTTTTCCCCTTCTACTGGAAACACACATGCCCATGGCAGTTCATTATGAGGTTTTGTCTTGTAGTAATCCTGAGATCTCAAGCTTGCCACCAGAGCAGCCCCAAGCTTTACTTGGAGGTTGGTCTGTGGAGCAGCTGGCCTGTTTCTGGCACTAGGTCCAGGCTCTGGCCACCCCTGTCCCTGGGTGCACTGCAGGATCCTCTCCTCCATGCCACATTGCTCTTTCTGAAGACTGGGCAGCTGCAGCAAACTGTCCCCATCATTGTGAGACAGTATAGCTGAAAGATGCTGACAATCTCTCACGTATTGTGAATAACCTGGCAAGAATTCTTTCAATTCTGAAACATTTCAAACCAGAGGCAGCAGTTCTAGGAGCTGATCAAAGGCTTCTCTACTCCCAGGTTACCACAGACATCCTCACAGCCTTATCCACAGTATCCAGCCCTTACCATAGAATGGTTTGGTTGAAAGAGAACTTAAAAGTCATCTCATTCCAACTACCTGCCATGGGCAAGAACACCTCCCACTAGACCAGGTTGCTCAGAGCCCCATCCAGCCTAACCTTACACCTCACCTTTCTTCTGCTTAGATCAAAAGTTCTCTGTAATAGGATCACCTTTTTGTTGTCATCTTATTGCAAAGCTCCTGTACCTTCTCGGTGATTTCTCATGTGCAGCTCTCACAGCACTCACTCCTTCTCACAAAGCAACCAACAAAACTCCATCTCTCCTCACCCAGCTAACCCACTCTTTTGTAGCACTCATCTTATTGGACACAGGCTGTGGCTTATTAAGGGCAGGCCTGTTCCTAATCTTTGGTGATTACTACAGCTGCAACTCCTCAGGTGTGAGATTTCTTTCTGCATTATCTTTGTTTTCTTGCATTCTATCCCACCACACCTTTTCTCGTGTCGGCTCTCTGGATCTGGTACGCAGAAAAACAATACGTCGAGGTGTCGACAGACAGACCAACGACTCACTGCCTTCAGCTAAAGCTGCAGGCATAGAGAGACACGTAATTAAAGTTATTCAAGTTCAGCACCTCTAGAAATTAAATCTGGGGGAAGGCGAGCGCTCCGCTGGCCGCAGTGGGTCCGTGCCTCCAGCAGGGGGAACTTCCAGCCCGCGCTGTGAGCGGAGCGCGCCGGCACCTCCGCCCCGCGCCCGCTGCGCTCCTGCTCCCAGCGCCGCAATTCTGGGCTACGGCCGGGCTGCGAGCCACAGCCGCAGGTATGAGGCCAGCACACGCTCGCTCTCTCCTCAGGGACTCTAAGGGTGGAGAGTGGCAGCATCGCTCCAGCCAGCACCGACTGCTGGACAGGCAGCCCAAAGGCAGGGCTGGGTGGTGCGCTGCAGTAAGCAAGTGTAAATTAGCCGTCCTCTGCAGGCATGCTTGCTCTAAGTGAGAACTGCCTTCTCTCCAAAAGAAGCCATTAGGTCATCCAGCCCAAATTCTTAAAGCAGTGAATCATCCTGTGGCTGTCTTGCTTGTATATCGTAGCCAAATAAGTACTTGGAAGTCTGTTATCCGAGATTTTTCCTGTGTCAGGATTATTTAGTGTGAGCTTCTAGACTGCACGTTGGCAGACAATTTATAACATTGTTACAATTAATGATGGGATATTATCAAGTACAAGGCACAGATCTCTCTGCAAGAATATTTCTGTTATCACCAAAGTACATAAAACTTGCCACTTAGTACTTGCTGCATGTTTCCTGGACCAACAAGAGAAGATATTGGATCATAAAGACAGATAATACAGAGGGTAACACCCAAAGCTGCAGCAAAACATTTTAGTGCTCAAATCATAACTCAGCCTCGTGTCCTCTTGATTCCCTCCAACGTTGAGCTAAGAGTCATTTCAGAGACCAACTCAGTGAGAAGGGTATTTGGGGGATCCCTCCTCCTAATAAGTACATCCAGCCCTTTTACACAGCACAATTTATGGTTAAATTTCATGCACATTCATTACATTCCTTGGGATAGGAGTGCTTATACAAATTACTTCCCAGAAATCATTAACAGCATTACCATTTGTAACACACAAGTGCAGTGTACTCTGGTGGCTGCACTGAGGAAGGCTCCAAGTGAGTCTTCCTCGGGGCTCATTCTGATGAAGGCTGGCAGTCTTCCTCACTCTGCCCTTTTCACCTTTCTTTCTGAAGCATGCACAGTCCTTCACTAGTTGGCTCAGCGTTTTCTGCTGACAATAGGTTTTGTTTCTCTTATCTTGCCAAGGTGCATTCTGCTTCTCTTATCTTGACAGGGCTAAGGGGAATCCTGCTTCTTAGGCTTGTGATTAATATTTGTTGACTCCTACTTGTTAACTCATGTAAGCATGAGTAACCAACTTCTTTCACTCTTGCCTCCTTCTAGCCTCTTCCAGCTCACCATGTTCCCTGCAGCTCCTGCCAGCTGCCATTGCTGCTGACCCCACTGCTCTTTTCTGGGCAGCAAACCTCAAAAAGGTTAGAGGATTTTTTTTTCTGGCTGGCAGCAATCTCTGAGAGGGGTAAGCAGGACATGGACACTTGTTGTGCTGCTGCTTTGTACACAACTGGCACAATTACCTGATGACTGATCTTAAGCCCCAAATGTATACAGATAATTAACAAGGTAGTCTGGTGATGGCAAACCTAAGGGAATGCAGGGAGCTTTACTGAAACAGCTGTTTGGTAAACAGAGGGTGAAGGAAAGACATTCAGCTCCACTGAGTCACCAGTGGAAGGGTGACAATGCCCCCTACCTACTCCTCATGGGCTGTGTCTTAGGACAAGTCACACAGCTCTGTGCCTATGAGCTCTGCATGTGACATCCCAAGCATCCTGGAAAGAGGCTTTGCTTGAAGAAAGTCTTCCCTTTGCTGTTAAACCACCTCATCCAGTCTATAAAAAACCAAACCAAACTGAACAAACAAAAAGACTCCCAAAAACCAGAAGAGTTAAAGCGTAGGAGCAGATATGAATGAATTTATATAGCCAGCTCAGCAGAAATACCATCCAATGCTCATGGAACATTTTGGAACTGCTTTAGCAGTAGAAGGTTTGGCAGTGGAAAATCCTACACAGATTGCACCATTAGATGGTCTGATTTCTGTTCCCCAAATTCTAAAACAAATCAGCTTTGTTACTGAAGGCAGAGCCACCACCCTTGCTATGTAGTCTTCTCCTAGCAACTACTTTTTTCCAAGAAGTTCACAACCATGGAAAAGACAGACCCCCCAAGAGCTCTGCTATAATCAGACTCATTCCTCTCAGGGAAAGGGGATCTCTGCCTCACAGCTGAACAACAACTGCCAAGCTCTTAGAACAAAAGCGTCACTGACATACATGCACAGGGCACGCTGTTACCAAATCCAGAAAAGGTCAGCAAGCAGCAAGTGCAGACAACTCTTGTGTCCTCCAATGAATCAAACCTACACCAGAGGCATGTAAGAACAGCTGAAGTGCAGACAACCCAGCCAAGAAATGTACCCAGGAATAGAGAAAAATATCAGACAGAAAATCTGTGATAGTTGGGTGCTGAAGTTCATGTGGCAAAACCAAACACGAATATAAAAATAAATAAACTACACGTAACCATAGTGCACACATATACCATGCAGTGTTATTACAACACCTAAAAAGTATCAGGAGAAGAAAGATAGTTTCATCAGGAATAAATAGTCTGCACCCCATCAAAGAATGCACACACACACATACACATGGAGATAAATATATTCAGCCTCTTGAAAGGCTGAATATTTGGTGTTATAATTAAAAACATAAATATTTGGTGTTCCACCCACTGGAATAGAATGGGTGATTCCTTGCATTTATCTCCTGATTTCTACTTGGGAAGCAAAACAAAATAAATGAAGACTTAATGTGGTAACATGGATAATTAGAGCAAAAATCCAAGAATGCAGCTCCTGAACACAGTAATGAAAAATGCCCATTTCTGAAATGACAGCTTTACTAACAAATATGAAGTAGACAGGAAAAGGTTAATTCTACCCATGGGGGAGATTGTTACAGCATGGGGAGACATTCAGCATTTCCTGGCTATTTCCATCTTTATTATTGAATTAGCTGCTTCAGAGCTATGGCCATTAGCAAAGAGAGATTAAGAAGTGCCTATTTTGTCTCAAAAGTGGGGGTGTGGTCTGACATTTGCACTGGGAATTGCAATTTCTGAGAAACACTCTTGATTTCAGTGACTCACTACCAGAGCTTGGGGAAAACACAGAGACCAGCATGTCTGAATGTATCATTTGGTTCTAGGTAAACAAAATGGGAGGACTTAGCCTCAGTTATCCAAATACAAAACTCTGCAGCCCAGAGCTCAGCCACTGATACTCACTATCTCAAATATTAAGCTCTGAATACCTCAGGTTGTGCATCAAAAGTGTCTTCTGAGAAGTCGGTTCTTTACTTTCCATATCCTCTTCTGTAACTTTGTCCTGCTACATGTAATTTACATGCTACAAGATGCTTCCTCTGCCTTGGAATAAATCCAAGTGTTTTATATTAACTCATTAGTGGTTCTGGGGTATCTGCAAACCCTCCAGCTCCATGAGAAATTATTCTAGTTCAGCATGTTTTCCGTTATACTGATCAGAATCCTAGAATCATAGAATATCCTGGGATAAAAGGGACACATAAGGAACAAAGAAAATGCTTGATTTACAGCATTTTATAAATTGATGAAAGAGTATTTTAGATTGGGAATTACTTTTTCAAACTTAAAAGTCAATAAAGACATTAATAAATTACCATTGTTATTACAGTACTTCTGACACTCAGGTTAGATTCCTTGCTCCTTGTTAGCTGCTACTTGTTACTGTTTACCTCCTAAACACCTTGCTATGAACAGTGAACAACTGAAATGTAAAAAGGATGGAAACAGTTCAATAACCCCCTCTCCCCACACACATATAAGCAAAAACCCACCCTAAACAACAACAACCCAAACCAACCCAAAAATCTTTCAATTGTGACTTTGAATAATAAGGCATTCTGTCAAAACTTGAAACCAGTGTGAAGCCCAGCCTATCTTAGCTTTAAAACAGGACATCAATGGCCATGGCAAGCTTCTGTGGATGATGCACACTGAGTCAAGACTAGGGAAGGTTTCCCTTCAAATTTGCTTGTGTGTGTCTCTGGGCCCTTGTTATCAGCTGCCTCAGGAAGGAGATACTGAGATGTGCAGAGCTTTGGTTTGATCCAGTGGGTCAGCCCTTACATTCTTGCTCTGGAAGGATGGATTGTTCTGAATTTTTTTACTGTGCAGTGTTTAATGATGATAACAATAGTGAATGTGCTGAAGGATGACTTGACCATGTTCTTGACCTTAAAGGAGACACAGAGAGAAAGGAGGCAGCAATTAAGTGCCAGTGTGAACATGAGGTTTGCTCAAGAGAGATATTGAGAGAAATACGGTCGGTGCACGGCCTTGAGGCTTCACTGAGGTGCCACGCCATGCAAACAGGAATGTAAATGATAACAAGAGACTGTAAATAACAAAAGGGGCCCCTCTGATGAGCAGAAGAGAGGTTTCCTTCAAGGAAACAGGAGGAATGTGCAGGAGGCTATCCATAGCCCTAATTCTGCCAGGAGAATGCTGCAGATGGGTCTTTGCAGTTTCCAGAGACTGTCTTCACAGACTGATGTAATGAAAGAACTGAAGGCAGTAAGAAAGGAAGGCAAAGTGGGCTTCTTCCCCATCCCTTGCTGAATTACCTTTGACCAACTAATTTGGTATCACAAGCACTGTTCTGTTTAGCAGCATCCTGCACAGAGATGAAATCCCCCAGGCAATTACTAGGCTAATATGGCAGCATAAAAACATGTTTTAACAACTGTATAAATACTACTTAATGGTAAGTTTTACTAGATGGCTGCTATTGACCTTCTGGATCAGTTTAAAGCCCAGCAAAATCCAGGATATGGTTTCAGTTCTGTGTAGAGCCCTGAGGGAGGCAGATGGAAACGAGCTGCCCTGGCACAGCTGGCAAAGCTCCTTCCCATAGGAGCTGCTCAAGGTACTGGCAGGTGAGCAGCAACCTCACTGTGAGTGCACTCATTTCTCCAGGGGCTTTCTCAGACTTCTGCCAGGTTTTTTCTCTTCCTTCCATGCACCAGAATACACCTGCATCCCCCATGTGTGCCCTGTTCCGTTCCTCTCAAGGTGTGGAAACCACTCACTGCCTTTTAACTGTTTTGTCCTCAGTTACAAATGCAAAGAGAAATACTTACACTGTAAGACTCTCATACACTGTATATTCATGGACATGAAATTCCACACACTAAGCTACTTTCAGTTTTATTCCATTCTGGAAAAAGTAAAAAGGATGATAGGGAAAAGAGGACTCTTTTTATGGACAAGTTATATAACTGAATTTTTTCTCTGCAGTCAGGAAACTTGCAGCATCATCCTGCTTCTCTCTCTCTCTCTCATTATGTGGCAGTAGGAAGAAGAATTAATTGTCATCCCCGGGACAAAAAAGGCTACGTTCCAAAACGAAACAGAAAAAACCCAGGATCCAAACCAAACAATTAGAGGCTTTAAAAAAAAAAATTAAAAAAAAAAAGGAAGACTTCATCCATTGTGATGAGAGTTTTCAAGTTACCTTCTACAGGCTATTTATAGAGGCTCCCCATCCCTATAAACTTTACTCCCCTCTAAAGCCTTACAATATCTCACTTTAATGCCACTATTAATGAGACCAGATAATGGTTCCTTGGCTTGGTACCTGCTTACAGCTCACAGAGGTCAAAGTGAGTGCTGTGGGCATTGCATACAGAGAGCTTCCAACACTTCACATGGCTACTGAAAGTGTTCTAACACATTTCTGAACCATGCATGCCTGACTGAGGAAAGCAATAATAGTTTTTCCCCACAAACAATGATCCAGTACATCTGCTTAGCACAAAATTTGAAAAGGCTACACCTGAAATTGAAATTTGGACTCCTAGCAGTCTACACTTCAATATCACAATGTACTCTCACAAAGAGAAAAAAAAACATAACAGAAAACTGCTTAAAAAAAATCAGCATCTTCATAATGATTTTAAAATAGCATTTCTCCTCAACCCCCATTTTCCATATCAGTCTCCAGCCAGAAAACTGCAAGTCCCAACCTCTCAAACTGCTAAATGAAGCATTTGCAAATACATGTTCTCCCTCCACACTCCAGTAAGAGACTCATCATTGCAATGCACACAGATGATGCAGTGTTTTCTGTGCTCTCTTCTCCCTCCAACACCAGCCCAGCCATCCTCTACTGAAAATACTTTCCAGATCTCTAAGAGCCCAGAGATTCTCCAAGTGCCACTGAAATGAAATGGACAAAATAGAGCCAGTGACCAACAGCAGTGAAGGTGTATCTCTGTCCCAAGGGAAGTGGGCCAGCACATCATTAAGGCCTCCCAGAGCTACCCTGACCCCAGTCAGGGTGCTGCCAATGAAGGTGCTGCTGTAGCAACTCAGAGCTTACTCTGAGGCAGCTACACAGGAATGTCCTCAGGAGCCCTGGGGATGATTTTCAGCTCATGCCAAGCTCCATGCTGCTGAGGCTACACCTGACTTTGTACAACAACTGAGTTACAAGTGACCCACTGAGGTCATTGTGTCCAACTTTCAGCTCAAAGCAGGGCCTGAGCACTTTGAGCCTGCATGCCACTGGGGAGGACCTCATCTCCAATAATATTTTATAAAGTAGTCTAGACATTAATTTGTGACCTGTAGCAGAAATTGTGACCTGTAACACAGCTGTTCCAGTGCAGTGAAAAATGAGACAGTTTTACCCTTACAACAGCTTTGTAAAACTGGTGTGGTGGGCAGAGATCTGAAGCTGTCTCTGCACTGAAGCTGTCTCCCCTGGTGCCAGCAGCACAGCAGCTATCAGAGCAACAGATTGTGTTACAACCTCTTAGGTCAAGATGCTGTTCTTTTGGGTGGAAAACTGGTTCTGCAAAAGTCAAGTGCATTCCTTCTATTAGCTACAGGCAAAAGGATTTCAAACCTTGGCTTTGGGTTATAGTGAACACACATGGTGGGCAGCTGCAGCCACTACTTAAGAGTTAATCCCTGTAATATCCTTTGTTAATCTAACTACAATGATCAAGTAGCCTGGAACTTATTCACCATGGACAGAGAGTGTATGTTAGATTAACAGGATTACCTGCTGAGGGTCATAGTAGCCTGTATTTATTCAGCACTTCTCTGAAGAACACAAGGCACCTTTCAAAGGTGGGTAAATATATGTTAATCCCAGAGATGAATATGTAAGTGCAAAGAGGTTAAGTAATAACACTGGTTCCACACAGTGAACCAGTAGCACTATTCCCAGACATGCTTCAACACAGCATTCCTTGAGCCATAGGTTGGCACAACCTGCTCATAAAGCCCTAACAATCCCAGCTCTCCCATGCCAACAGGCTGCCTATAAAGCAACATTTCTATGGCCAGTTAAAGCTTCATTTTCACTACTTATGTTTTGCTGGCTTTGAAAGACTTTACACAAATATATTTGGGGAGCAAAAAAGTCTACAGTACTTTGCACTGGAGCATGTCTAACACACTGTTATGGAATAGTCAAATGTAAACATTCTGAGCCATCTGTAAACATTCTGAGCCATCTGTAAACTTTTATATGTATCTTTTATAGCTTGGGGTCATGATTTTGCATTCTTTGTATAAAAACATTATATGTGTTTAAAACAGTCTGATAAAATAATGAACTTGAAGAATAAAGCTTTCATTTTTCTCTCTCTTTAAAAGATCCTTTACACCCACAACCAATTCCTGTGATTCCTGTCTATAGACACTATTCTTCTAATGATCATAAGGTCACCTGTACCACAGGAAACCTGTGAGAGCTGAGCACACACTGTACTCCTCATTAGCTCATTAGTGGCCCATACCAGCATCCATTGCAGTAGCTTTTGACAAAGAAAAAACCCCAGAACTTCAATGCCTGCTTAATTTGAGCAACAATGTGTAAACCAGAGCAGCACAGACACCACCCCACTCCATGTTTGTATCTAGTCAGCATTTACTCTAGCAGGAAGGGTAGGACATAAACCAATAATTAGAGACCTCTACAGCAAATGAGGAAGATCAGATATCTTATGAGGGATAATTTGTCCCACTTATTCTAGACATCTATTTCAGTATTAATCTCCTTCTGGAGGTGCTTCTCTTCGCTCTCTGCAGAGTAGGCTTAGACAATGAGATGCCTGCTGGTGGATGAAGTTAATTAAATCCAAATTTTCTGTGCTGGCAGACTGTGACCTACATGTTACACAAAGTGAGATACATCCAACCTCTGCTGCAACCAGAGGCACAGTGCTAATCATCTCATGGAGTGAGTCAGGGAATCCAACACCTGACATACAACCATGCCTGCTAAAATTCCAATGATCTGCTAATTTTTTTTTCCAACACCTCATTTTCAGCCTTGTTAATTATTTCAATCACCTCAAATATTTCCCTCCTTGCTTTGGAAACAAATCTGTCTCCAGTTACCCCAGCCTGTACAGGTTTTAAGCTACTCCTCACTGTTTATGTGTCCAAGTTTGTCAAACAGAGATAGCCTGGAGTAACTTGGCTGTGTTTCTTATATTCTCATTAGAAAATTGCAGCTGTAAATTTTATTGTGTGATAAACTGTGTATAGGAAATAAGAGGTAAAAAGCAGCAATAGAAATCTATGCCACAGCAGAAGTTCCTCTGCATAGGAAACTGGAAAATGTCACTTCCATTTTTGAAAAAAAAACCAAACTGCAATTGTGCTATTTAGGGCAGTAGATATTGGGAAGCAGGAAAAGTTCAAATTTACCTTCCTATGCTTTTCTGAAGAGACAAGAGACAGGACAGATTGCAATCTTTCTCTTACAAGAAGACAGGGCTGACATATGATCTCTTAAATCAGTGGATGAAATTGCTGGTTTCACTGGAGTTAGGAATCTG
This sequence comes from Molothrus ater, assembly GCF_012460135.2. Lineage (NCBI taxonomy): Eukaryota > Metazoa > Chordata > Aves > Passeriformes > Icteridae > Molothrus > Molothrus ater. The sequence goes on from NC_050481.2 coordinate 66,934,281, forward strand.
CTTTGGAACCACTGTTTTAATTTTAGACACAAACCTCTACCATCAAAGCCCAGGCTTTGGAGAGCAGCCATTAGTGTCTGACAGCTGTGAACAGAGACCAGGGAAAAGACACTCTAAAGTTTCACTGACGTGCAGTTGACTTAGAGAACTTTACAGAGAGGAGTAGAAAATCACTCAGTGGTTTACAATGACAAATCCACTGAGTGAGATAATTACCAGATAATTACCAGTGCCAATGCCCAGCTGCATGCAGGCAGCCCACTGCAATCCCAGTGCCCCAGAACTGCCCAGTGCCCCATTCTCCTGGGCTGGGTGGAGATACAGAGACCTCTGCACATGGCAGGAGAGCTGACACTGAGAACAACAGGAACAATCTCTAACCCACAGCTGTAACTATTTTTAAGCAATACTGTTACATTTGCTCTAAGCTAAAGAGAAATTACAATGCCTATTTCCAGTTTCTGGACAGAGGGTACTGGGGGGTGGGAGCCAGTGTGATGGAACTGGGGTGTCAGCTGATTCTGCTTTGAATATATTTTACTCAGAATTTCAACTCTCACATATTATTTCTTGCATTGCCCCTTTATCTAAAACAGATGACTCAATCCCAATTTAATACTAAATATCTTCTGGGAGAAATTCTTAGCAGCTACTTCACAATCCTGCTTTTTTTCCTCTCTGGCATTAAGGGAGCATAAACACTTATTAAAGTTTAACAGGGAAAGTAAATTTGAAGATTAAAAGAAAGTTTAATTACTAGCTATGAGACTCATCATCTTTCAGGTGCACAACACAAAGCAATTCATAAGAATGATTATTGTTATCCCCATTTACAGAGAAATGAGGTGAATTAAATGATCTGCCTTATGACACACATAGTGTTAGATTCCAGATCTGCCTCCCAGTTCTCTGCTGCACCAACTAGGTCACATTTAGCAATACCTAACTTCTAAATATTCCCAGTTCTATATTCACCAATATCTGGTATCTTAATATTTCTAATTTCAATTATTATTATTTTAGCTTCAGTGATACATTACTTTAGCTTTGTTAACATTATATCAGCACAATATACAGAATTTTATAAAAATAGGGAATTACTTCTCAGCTGACCCTTGATGTGAAAAATTACTGCATTTTCCCACTGGAATCAGTTACTGCAGTAGCAGGAAAAACCACACAATAATACATTCATTGCTCCAGTTCAAGGGCGAGTTGGTAAATGACAGGACAGAAGAACTGGAGCCAAGAGAGCTGGTGTTCTCTGCAGGGGTGGAGGATTTGCAGTCCATCAATAAGAGTCATGCACGTACAACCACCCCCTGAGATCACTCTGCCATGTGTCCTCCCTCCAGTCAAAAGGCTGAGCCTCTTTTTAAGGGAATACACATTCAAGAACAGTCAAAGTTCTTGTCCAAATTGCACAAACTCGTAACTTGAGCATCACCACTTCTCAAATGTTCACTATTTCGTCAGAAACTGCATTAAACTACAGAGGCTGAAAGAGAACTTCCAAGATGTGGGTTTGAATAATCAAAAGCAGCAGTGTGAATTTAGTCCAAATGTTCTTAGAAAAGTACATAGGAGGGTAGTTTAGTTTTAGTTTAAAATTAGAACAATTTCTATCCCCAGTCTAGGACTCACCTGCACATGCTCAGCAGCCCAAGCTGCTGAAATCTGTCAGATCCACAAGAGAAAGGTGTAAGTTTTCTCCCAAGGGAAGACACTCTATGACAAAACAGATCTGTTTAAAATAAAGAGCAGGAGGGACTTGCAATAAGCTGAAAGAATCTCTCTGGCAGCGGCAGGAAATGGTGTGAAGTGTAACTTTGCCAAAGCCAGGTTATGTTGTTTCAATGATGGAAGAGCCTGGACGTTATTAAGTAGCAAAATATGAGTAACATGTTCTGTTTGCAGTTCTGGTGTGAGGCTTCTGGAGGCTAACTTAATTAACAAAGAACAAGTCTCCTCAGATCATTAAACAATGTTGCCTAAAATTCACTGTATCTCTTTACGCACCTTTCAATGTTTCCTTTTGTACACCACCAAGGCATTCCTGCTGTGGTGGCGTTTTCTACAACGTGGTTCAAATATATCCATCAAGATATATATATATATATATATATATATATATATCTTGATATATATATCTTGAGATATATATATAAATATATATATTTATATATATATTTATATATATACATAAAATACTGATTTGCATTCTTTTATTAAAGAATGATACTCCAAACCCTTTGAATTATTAACTGATAATGTATTATTACCTGAGGGGAAAGGGCCTTTTCTTCCACAAAAATCTTCCTCTGAAGCATTTAAAGAAAAACTAAACCAGCACAGAATTACTCACCACACTTAATGTATAATGTTTGCTCATGGTTACTTTGTAAAGGTTATTGCATTACTCTATCTATAAATACTAATTTAACTTCAGAATTAATCTGCAAAATTTAATATCTAATTCCAATCCCCAGGTAATACTTAACACAGAATTAAATAATTAAATGTTAAATTAATAGTCAATTAAAATTTAAAAATTGATCCTGATTTATCATCCTAAGAGTCCTCTCATGATTTCATGTTTCTGTCTAGTTGGGACAAAAAACTGAAGTCCTACTAACTCATCACTAGCAAAAGACAGCCCCCTCTGTAGAATAGGTATGGGAGTGGATAAGAGGAGGTCAGCGTTTCTCATTGTTTTTCCTTCAGCAACTCAACTTAATTGCAAAAAATTAAAATGTACTTTGTATCAAAATATGTGCTTCCTTCAGCTTCAGACAGCGAGAAAATATTAACTAATGTCTGACATGAATTATTTTAAGTTATGGTAAAGAGATAATGACTGGAAAAAGGATCTGGAACCAGTCCTGCCACTCTTGCAAAGCTGATCCAGGTGAGGTGTGCTGAGGTAACAAGGCTGTACCTGAGTAAGGAGCTTTTCTTTTTCCTGCTATAACTAGAGCTAGAGTCAGCTTGGATCTGAGCAGTGACTGATCTACATCAGCTACCTAAGGAGCAATTTAACTGCATCAGTTTGGTGCTACTGAAGAAAGTTTCTGGTAGTTTTTGCTCATTCTTTAGCACCACATCTCAAGACATACTGGAGAAATGAGCTAATGGGTTATCTCCCAAAGCTCTGCTTCCAGTTATACTCCACAGAATATTCTGGGTTGGAGGGACCCACAAGGATCACCAAGTGCAGCTCTTAAGTGAATGTCCCATCCAGGGATCAAACCCCCAGCCCTGGTGCTATTGGCACCATGCTGTCAGCACAGCTGGTGGTTTCATAGCCTGACCAGCTTTAATTACACATCCCTACACATCCATCATTAATCACTAGAATACAAAGGACTCCATGTTCCTCTTCTGTGCTTGTACAGCCCTCTACTCAGAGGGCCTTTGATTGAGAATGGAGACCCTCAAATGTCACCACAGTAAAGATTTTAAAAACCAGATTTTAATAGCATCCTGCACTGATCTTTGCTTGTTGTAGCTGCACACACACTCGTAGGTTTAACCTGGAAATGCAGGAGAGCCCTGAAAAACAATCTGCTCCCTTGTATGGAAAACATCTTTGGAGAACACAGTGCCAGGACAGTTATCTAGACAGTTATCTACAGCCCCTTCTCTGACTGAAATGTCCCTTTCTTATAAAGTGTCTGTGACATCAAATACTTGTAGGTAGTGGGAGGCCAATTTTCAAGCACAAATATTTGAATAGCACATCCAGATTTTATATGCAGAGAGGTAGGCGTAAATGCCTGAATGTGCAATTGTTTAGGCATAAAATTGGCTATTGAGTTTTATTGCTAAATTCCAATTTAAACTAAACTGTTAAATTCAAATAATGAAATTCAAACCTCAAAGCCTCTTCTGCTTTTTTTCCTAGTGATACCCCACACAAGAGAAATTTTCTGTTACTTAATGGTGGTTGAAAGGAAGAATTTACTGAAGTGTGTTCTGAAGTTACTGTTTAAAGAGCTCCTGTTTGCAGACATTATTTCTTTCTCACATAGGAGCTAAAGGCTTACCTATTACCAGTTCAACCCAGTAGGTAGGGCCAGCTGGAAAAAATCATTCTCAAGACTTCATGCAGGCAGAAGAACAGGCTGAAACCTGCTTTTTTGAGGTTCAGTCAGTTCTGCTTATTTACTACACTGCTGTGTTTTGCAGGTACTTCAACAGACACTGAGTTTTCCAGAGGTAAATAATGCAGAGTGAGACAACTGAACCTGTGCCATTATCATAGGGTTAGCCTGAAACATTTGAACATTTTGATATTTTTCTTGACACACTGAAGGTGGGTAAATATACACATAATATTTCTAACTGACATTAGTTTTTGTGGAGACTATTGCAAGTGGTGAAAAAAAAAACAGTTAAGAAAAACAATTACAAACATGACAATTACAATTACAGTACTTTTTTCCTGTATTGTGTGGTTGTCATACTGAGAAACAAGTTCCTAAATGATGCAGCAAATTCAGAGATGTTTAGAGTAATAATTCTAAATTTTATGTGCTTCACTTATTGACTCAAAACTTCACTAGTTACCTTTAATTTATGACATTTAAAGAAGCTAGATAATTTAGGAAAGATCCTTATTTAATTTCAAGAAATGAAGAATCCTAGGGAACGGAAACAAGTAGCTAATTATTTTCTCTGTTTCAAAAGCAAAAAGTCTTCAGTTGTGTGGTTTCTACTTAGACCCTAGGGTTTGAATACCTCTCTTTTTTTCAGGACTTTGAAAGCTTGTTTGTACCATGGATTATTGAGTTTTGTCTGGGCTTCTGTCAACTTGTGCTCTGTTTGCTTCCCCATCTTCTCTTTTGGTCTCTGCTGATTTATTTTATGTACATTCAGAATGCTGCTTTTTGATCACATCATCTTTTAGCATCCTTTTCTATATAAGTTCATTTTCAAGGGCATTAATGGACTATGTCAGTGTGTACTCTCAGCTCTCCAGGCCAGGACCTACCCAAAACATTAAATTTAAAACACCTTTGACCCACCTCCATGCCACTCTTTGCATGTGCTAGCTGCTCATTCACTAAACTCATGTTGTTGTCATTCAAATCTCTCCTTAAAGCCTTCCTTTATTCTGATGCTAAAGGGAATAAAATACTATTAGGCAACTGGAGTGCTACCAACAGCTTGATCTATTACATTGACTAATATTGCTTCATTATAGCCTGACATCCCTCTTCCTGCATGTATTAATCATCTACTCTTTGAGGCAAAGTGTTCTCTCTGCAGAAAATCCAAGAGCTTTAAATAATGAGGTTATGCAACACCTACATGGTGTGATGTGTCAATTGTACAGCCACTGCTACACGAGCCTAAAGTCTACAATGAAACAAATCATTTGGTAGTTTCACATCTAGCTTGCTTTATATGATATCATAAATTCCACCTTGCAGGTCTGGTTTATATAATAAACATTTAAATGTGAGAAGCAAACATACCTGTTTTTCTTTCAGTGCCAGCTAATGAGTGCCTCTTCAGACTGCACACAGTTGCTGATGTATCATTTTTTTATTATTCACTATTACTTATTTTGTTTCTCCCTGCTGAAAATTGTAGCAATTACCAAGTTCATCTCATTGATAGAAATCATTGGAGATTCCCTACAGTTGTAAAAGAAATTGTAATGTCTGATTTCCGTGGAGTAGACAGAAATTTCCTCATCATGGCACAAGAGGAATTTTTTGAGCCTTTTGACTTCATACATGAATGTGTTTGTTTAAATGTAGTACGCAAATGATCAGTGAAAGCAAATTGGCGGGAAAGACTTTAAAAATACATTTAACCTAAGTGTGGAAATGGATTCTTGGAGAAAATGGAGGATGAGACCACAACATGGTAGGAATATTGCAGCGTTCTCTGATGGGGGTTCTTGAAGCGAACACGTCTCTGGTGATGGAAAGAACCCTGGAGAAAGCAAAAGCTGAGCACCGTGAGATTTTAGTAAACTGGATGAGTCAACAGCTTCTTTGCCTTGGGTACTTTCTGCACTTTTGGTCTCTTCTGCCCATGTGCTCTGGTGGGAAAGTCTTACAGTAGAGGAGTACATGTGTCTTTTTAGGTCACTGCTGAACACCACCACCCAGATCACGTCATATTCTCTGTTTAACTCCTTGGTTCTCATTGGGAATGGCTTTAAATTTAAAGGCAGTAGGTTTAGATTGGATAGAAGGAAGAAATTCTTCCCTGTGAGGGCAGTGAGGCAGATTCTGTCACCTTGCCTTGCTATTTGTAAGAACACACAGGTCTCATGTTAAAAGCTAGAGCTGGTGGAAGCCATTTGCTTTTAGATGCAACTACACAACCTCCATCAATGACAACTGGAGCGCCTCCACAGCCTCCTGTCCTCCCCAGGAACATCGGGCACATTGTTATTTTGTGATATTTTATCTTGTTCCCTGTCCCCTGCCCCGCAGGGCCCGCCTATCCCCATTCCCCTCAGCATGACAAGATGGCGGCCCGTGGGGCACCCGCAGGTGCTGGTCCCGCCCCAGGCGCATGCGCAGAGACGCCCCACAGGTGCCACCGCCCCCTGTGCTATATCTGAGTACGCCGCGAGCCGCACGTATAAGGGACCGTATCACGCCCTCTGGCCTCCCTTCGATCCCTCCGCCGTCTCTAAAGGCAGTTCCAGTGGCTGGAGGCTGGGCGCTCCCGAGGCGGGAAGGCGGCCCTAGAGAGGCGCCCCGGCCCTCCGGAGCACGTTCGTGCCTCCCTTGGGGCTCGGCTGCGGGCGCTCCGCGGCCTGGCCCCGAGGGACTCCTTCCCTCCAAGCTCAAGCGGAAGGATATATCGTTTTTATTTTTTATCCGCCATCTGCTGAGCAACGGTTTCGGGGGTGTGGCCAGGCGCGCGGGCCCCGCCCCTCCAGGGCCAATCGCGGCGGGAGGCTCGCTGCCGGCCCCGCCCCGCTGGACCTGAGCAGCCAATAGGGGCGCGGGACGGGGGCGCGCGCACGGGTGAGGGGGCGTGTGCGCGGCGCGGCTCCGACAGTGTCGCTTGGCCGCGGCGGCGGTCGGCGCGGGGGGGTGGAGGGGAGCGGGACCCGTGCCCGCTGTGACTGCGGGGCGCGCCGGCAGCGGGGCCGGGGGGGAGCAGGTGAGGGCAGGGGCAGGGCTGGAGGTCTGCCCGGGTGGGCAGGCCGGGGTGTTGGTGAGGCGGAAGGAGCTTGGCCTGGTCGCCTGCTCCCTCCCTTTGGCTGCCGCCCGGCGCTCTGACTCCTCGGAGGAGGAAACAAAGAGGCGGCGGGGGTGGGAATGGCCGGGAGCTGCGCTGCAGCCATTCTGGAAAGACCTTCTGGTGTTTCCTTCCACCCACCCTCGCTGAGTAGTGATTAACAGGACCGTGGGCGGGGGGGGGGGGGGCGACCTGTGGGTGTCCGCGGGTCCGGCTGGAGCCGCTTGGAGAAGCGGGGGGGGCGGCCGGGAGAGGAAGGAGGAAGCGCTCACCGCCCTGCCCTGTGTGTTTCTCTCCTCCTTTCGTCGCTTTCCTCGCTGAAGGCCTCCCGATGAGTTAAAATGGTGCTGAGGCTCGAGGGGAGCTGGTCGCTGCTCGTAGGAAAGAGGTTCCTCTGCCTGTCGGAAGAGGAGGACAGGACGTGGGACGCCAGCCTCATCTCGGAATGGCCCTGGAAGTCGGGCAGGATCCGGGCTGTGTCACACACGGACATATCCAAACAAGACCTGAAGGTAACCGGGAACTTTCCGAGGGACCCGCTAAATGCAGCGTGTGGCCGGGGAAGTTGGTGTGGCTGTGTGTACACGTGTGTGCACGTGCTGCTCTCGGGGGCAGAGCAGACGGAGACTTGGCCGACACGTTTGGAAACGTGCACCCCTGCCCGAGTCCCCGATGTGCTGGCTACTAATGCCGCAAATTATCTCGAACTAATTACAAATGTGCTTTCTTCCACCGGCATTTTGAAAAGCAGGTTTTTACCGCACCCACTGCGCCTATGGTTTATTTCCTAAAGGTAAATTAAGGTCTTGCCAGCTGTGAACAGGTTTTTGCCCCCGGAGTTGAAACCCAAGCCCTCCAATGCTGTTGGGATTGGTGACTTTCCTTTCCTGCTTTTGGAGCAACTACTTGGGTTTTAAAGTCGCACCAAACTCACGCCTGGTGCTGGAGGTCTCTCGGACTCTTCTTGCATGGTGGCCTCTTCTTATTAATGATTACCGAGTGGGTTTTTGAGCACATAGTTACTGCAAAGGTGGTGTAATTGGTTAGCTGTGCATTTTGGGTGGGAGTCAAGCTAAGTTTACGGTTTGGCTGTGAAGTTGTTAAGGGGCTTTATTTGGCAGCTGTAGACATTAGAAGTATTCAGCCATGTCTGGGCACTTACTGGAGTGTAAACTGAGTGCTGCTCCCCAAGGACCGAACTCCATTGTAGCAGCGGCATCTTGTGCTTGTTCCTACAGAAGGCTTCGATGGCTGTCCTGTGACAGCAAGAACAGCACCATCTTCCCGTTTTAGCTGTCTGCTTTCCTCTTTTTTGGTGATGAGAGCTTAGTGATTTCCGATTAACTGACTTACTTGTCAAACAAAGCGAAACTTCGGATGTTTCTAACTCTTTCAAGAAAGCGTAAACTTTGTTATCAGCTTGTTGTTGTGGATCTGCGGCAGGGGTGGAGCTTTGTCCATTTTTGGGCGTGGGGCTGTGCCCTGTGCCGTGCTGGGAGTGAGGAGGAGGTTCTTGGTGCAGAAAACTCTTAGGGACTTTGTCAGCAAAGGAGAAGAAGCAGATGCTAATGGGGTCTCTATTGTGAGCTTTGTAGCTGGTTACGGTTCTGCCAGAAGCGATTTTCTTGATGTGTTCTCCAGTTGAAAAGTAAAGAAGTTGCAGAATGGGCAATGGAGGTGTGGAGAACTTTGTATCAAAACAAATCCCATCTCCTTTCCTCCCTCAGTTCTGTACCGACATGATAGACCCGAAAAAATAAAGGATTGAGAGGGGGGATTAAGTATTTCTCCTGTAAAAGAGTAGAAGTATTTATTTCAATTTTTTTTTGTATAGAGGGACTCTCAACTGCTTTTGAAATGCTTTTGTCAACTGTGTTTTCTTGTGTGTGCAGTGATGCAGTAGACTGAACAAGCCATTCTGGTTCTGGTTGTTATTTGCTTATCTCTTTCATAGTTTCTGTGCACCTCAAAATTACCAAGTTCATTTCTGCACCCATTAGTTCGATGACTCCTGGCTGTGGTAATGATGTTTGTGTGCATGTTTTCACTTGCCTTTCCCCTGAGAGGGATGATAAAATTTCAGGAAATGTTTCTGAGATTCACTCAATTAAGATTTCTGTGCTGTTTCCTAAATGCAGTTAGGTTGGATTGCTGTGTTCTTTGGGAAGAGAAAATTATTTTTTCCAAGAGCAGAGTCCTCTACCAAGATGTTCCAATTCCTGTATTCAGGCCAAGTTGTATTTGTGGTCTTTCCCAATACCTTGGTGATCTCCCATGTTGCCTTTGAAATTAGGGTAATGCTGTCCCAAAGATATTGGTCAAGTCATCATATTTATGCCACAGAATTGCTTTCTTCTTGAAAAATCTGCATTGTTTATGAAATTCACAAGGATAAATAGCAGTTAAAAGCAGTCAAGAAGTGACCTTCACATTACATAATTTGATCACCTTTACCATCCTACTGTCATTTGTGCTTTCAATAAGTTGGCTGAAGTTATTCTTTGTGATTGGTATTTTTAAAATAATTTTGGAAAAAAAAACAAAAACCAGCTTGTTTATTCCACTGCTCTAGAATTTGTGGGAAATCCATGTGCCACTTCTGTAGGCAGTCCTTTGGCTTTAGTGGACTTTTTGGGGGGGGGTGTATATTTTTCCCTGCTTGTAAACACCAGTGACAGTGTTAACATATTTAATTACCTTTAAGCAGCATTAAACTTTTTGAGATGGGAAGTTGTAAAGTTAAATGTAAATACTATTATTTTATGTGACAGTAATGATGATAAACCAATTAACATTGACTGTCACTTATAAAATACTGGGTCAACCTTGGATGCTTTAGTGATTGCTTGATTATGTGACAGGCAATAATCATGCTGGAATTATAAGTACATTTATTGTTTTTTTTTTTTATTTTTGAGTAAATTGATGAGTTTATCTTTTCCATGTCGAATGTGTCTGAATTTTACAGGTAGTCACTCCCTCACTTTGCTTCCTTTCTGTAGATTTGTGTAGAATTTGATGATGAATCATGGGAGAAGCGAAGATGGATAGAAGTCTACAGCAGGATGATGATAGCATTCCTGGTGGAGCAAAAGCTGGTGCTGGCTGAAAGAAAAACCCAATCCATGCCTCCTGTCCAGTGGCCTGCAATGGCAAGTACACCCTTGGCTTGAGTCACTTAGGTTCTGCAGCTGCACCTTCTGGGACAGCTTTGTCACCAGTGGGAATTCCTCCAGTGCAGCCTCACTCCTGGGTGTCTTGGGAAGGGAGAAAATCTCTTTGTGCAGCTCAAACTGACAGAGCTCAGCAGCATTTGAAGTTGGGGACACAAGGATGTGTTTTTATGACTTTGCTTCTCTCTCAAACCCCTGTTCTGTATATTGTTAATTTATTCTCCCTCTAGTCTTGTGTTTTGTTTCATCTTCCACAAAGTAGAAAAAAATAGAAAAAGTGTAAATGATAGGTTTCTAAGGATAGCCTGTGTTTTTATTTTAAGTTTTTGACTCTGCCTTGAGTTAATGCTATGGTGATTCTTGATCCTGAGACAAAAATCATTCAGATTACTTTAATGTGATGCCTGCCTGGTACAAGTGATTTGTGAGATTTAGGTTTTCTGCATACAAAAAGCTGAGCTATACTGTACAAGGAGAGAACTGAGCTTTCTGTACCTGCCATGCATGGCTGAATAGGCAAATTAGCCAGGGGAGGTGAACAGGGAACATTTCCTAATGTATTCAGCCAGTGTAGTTGTACTTGACTACTTTGGATATTGCTGCTCAAGAAAGCAGTGAGATAAGTGAAAATGCAAACATGTAAACTTGCTGAACATGAATATGCTGAAGCTGTAGTCTGTGTTTTAATACTATTAACTTTGCTAGGCATAAAGTGTGCATTGTAATTCATATTGCTGCATTTTAGCTGGTCTTTCTTTCTTAAGCAAAGCCATTCTAAGCAATATTTATTACAAGTAGGGCCCAATAGAATGGGAGAGGAAATGGAAATATAAATCCTTAATTTTATTTCCTGGGCTGTGCATTGATATCAGCAGTTCCTCTGGTAGATTTTGCTGACAGCTTGTTCTGAAAACCTTCATATTTAAACTTAGCTGTTGTCCATTTCCAGGTATCTGAATAGTTCTTACTGGATACTTCAGTTTTGGTATAAGGTTTTCTTCCTGAGGTGTTTGATGTGTCAGTTCATGCAGGGTGCATGTTCCAAAGCTCATTTAGCAAAGGATCAAATGTAGGCCAGTCCTGGATCTTGCCTTGGCAAAAAAGACTTTTTCTCCCTTTATCATCACACGGGGCAGGAAAGCAGAGGTCATGAAAGAGATGTGTGAATTAATTTATTTGAAACTTGATCACAACTTCCTGGTTGAAGTGTATGGGAGAGTGTGTTTGTGACAAATGGAGTAGCTCTGGTAGTGCCCAGTTACTCCTGTAGAGACTCTTGTCCCTCGTGTGGGGATCTTGTCCCTCTGCCAGTGCTGTCCTAACTGAGGTAAAGACAAGAAGGAGTATCTGGTTTTGGAGGACTGATCAAAGAAAGGCCTTCTCCTGTCAGAATGATTTCCTTTTTTAAATGGGGCACAGTTACACTTTTCATGTAGGGAGGAGTTACTGTTGCCACTTCTCTTGTTCCAGGCTCCTGGTGCCTGCTCTCTCAGATCTGGTACTGCCACTAGACAAAATTTAATTTTGAGCACGTTAGGAAGTGTTCAGAAGCTTTTAAAGGAAATTTTTGTTTCTTCTCTGTTCTTAAGGCTTTTGGTATGTCTGAACACAACTTCATCATTGCACTGCAGTGTTACAGCAACTGTGAGGCTGTCCAAATCATCATGTGTGCCTAAATAAAGGTTTCAGTGTTTTCAGGGTTGCACAGATTTTGAGAACTTTAATGTAAACTATGCTGCAGACATTCATTGATTTGCTAGCTATTTCCCCAGTCTGCCATAAAGAGGTTTATTAGTAATATATCTGCAATTAGAATTATTACATTAATAAATTTTTCATGTGGACATGAATGATTAATTGCCAATGATAGCCACCTGCACTGAATTCCTAATTCATGCTGATATATGAAATTAGTTTCAAGTGGAGTCCAGTAACTTTCATTAGGTGTGTTTTAGAAGTTTTATTGGAAACTTGCTCTGTTTTCAAGAGTTGCATGTAGATGTGGTAATGTAACAGAGAAATAGAAGCAAAATTAAAATTTAAAAAATTACAATTAATTTTTAAATGCAAATGATGAATTATGAGATCTTCCTGTTTCTGAGAACACGTTTATCATTTTTTTTAGACCTACAAGTCCTTAGTGGACAAAGCTGGAATGGGATCACTGGTTTCAGTGCGCTACCTGGGTGAAGAGAAATGTGTTTTCCTTTCTAAAGACCTCTTGACACCCATCCAGGTAACCTTGACTGGCTTTGTAAAGATGAAAGATGAATCTCTTATCTTGATATTTAGGATGCATCAGGGTAATGTAATCAATGCAAAACTTCAGATGGGTAAAAACTTGTAGTAGGTGCTTATTTCTGTAACTCATAAATAGCAGTTCTGAATGAAACATGTCTGATTAAAACCCCCTGGAGATAATTCAGGCCAGGGTCACCTAGGGGAGCTGGATGGGGGAGTGTACTAGGACAGTTATTCATGTGACAGCAGTTTCATGTGGATTTTGGGGATAACCTGGAATAGTTTCCCTTTCTTCTTTTACACATGAACTTTGTGCAGGGAGTTGCAGCAATGTCTGGCATAAATCTTGCTATTTAACAGAAGCACATCACTGCTAATCCCAAACAAATGAGGAATTGGGCAGAATGGAAATGAGATGATTGAATTACTGAGCACCAGAGGAAAGTTTGTTTGTGGAAATTAGGTACAGGTGGGTTGAAGCTATTGTTCCTGGGCAGGTGTTTGGAAGAATAGTATCTGCTAAAGATAAAGGATTTAGCCTTTTTAGGAAATTAGTCTCTGTAACCTGTAAACAATCTGAAATGAAAGTAGTAATTGTTGTCCTGTGTTGAGACTGCAAGTAGTGCCATCATTAATGTTCTACTTAGACTTGTTAGCAGTCAGCAAATATACAAGTCCTTTAGAGAAACTGGCAAGAGAGTCACTAACAGCCAAGTTTGAGTTGTAGATAGTTGTCTTGCTTATGTTAGCTCAGAAGCAGGGCTGAGATCTCTTTATGCAGAAGCCTTATCTCAGCACTGCAGTGGAAAAGATTGCTTTACTGGCATCGTGAATAACACTTTATTGACTTCCAGTTCTTCAGTCTCCTGCCTCTTACAAATATCACAGCAGTGCCTGGGACAAAAAGATAAAACCCAACCCCAAACCCTTTTCTTATTTGCACTCTCTGAGCCTTGGGTGGAAACTTGCAGTGACCTTTCCATTTCAGAATCAATTCTCATTCAAGAATTTCAGAGGAAAAAATAATACCCATACATTATGCTGAAGAATGATGAATAATTTAGATGTAGCTGACTCTGTTTTCATTCATATAAACATTTTATAATGGTGTCTTGACACTGACTGGATCCTGGCATTATCATAAATAGAAACATAAAATATTTTCATTTGCATCTGCTCAGGACAAATATGCTGCTGCTTCTGAGGACTTAAAATCCAAAGTTAAGAATGGACAGTTCAATTAAGCTTACTGCTCATTAGCAATGTAGTACTACAAAGCTGGGTTATTTTCAGAACAATATTAAAGTAGACCTGCAGAGCTCATTTCAGACTCTCTTGCAGATGCTTGTTGTGAATTAGTGATAAAAAAATAACCTGCCTCCAGTCCACCAACCTAGAACTGCTGGGGAACAGATTAATGAGAATTGGATTTGTGTGGATTTCTGCCATCTGGGTTTTAAATAGTGTGGGATTTTGTCAAAAGCATTATCCTGAATGCAAACTTCTGTTCTTTTTTTCCTGAAATAGGATGTGGATGGTTCCAGGCTTTCTCTTAAAGATGATCAAAATGTAAATGAAGAAATTCAGGCTCTGGTTAAGAAACACCTTGATGAGACACGCTTGGTCCAAGGTACAAGCATACTGTGGAGCAGAAAACTGGCAATAAATGGCCAAGTCCAAAGGGAAATCCTTGCAGTGTTGGTGTAATTAATTGGTAATCTGTTCTAGGGGATAAAAGCTTTTTAAAAATACTGATTTTACTCTCACAGCAGTGAATGCAAAATGTGAAGGATTGTAGATGTTTAAGTTTCAAGTATTTCTTTTGAAAGAGTGAGTGTGTAATTCAGGCACATATAGATGGCCTGGTACTTGTGAAATAGATCAAACTTGTAGCAATTCTCAAAAATTTGAGTTGTTTATTGTTTCAAGCAACTTGATTTTTTTTTCCAGTTTGTTGCTTGTTTGTGAAAACTTCCAGGGTGTTGTATAGAGGCCTCCTTTTTTAGTAAAATTTAAAATTGTTCCTTTTCTTTGCCAGAAGAAGATATAAATTCTTTAATTACTGGGTTCACACCAGCATATTTGTACTTATGTGCTTTCACATGCAGGGAGTGACCTTTTTGAAAAGGTAAATATTGCATCTTACAGTTTTCATTTCCCATACTGTAAGAACAGGAAGAATTCATTTTGATAACTGTGGTCATCTTCATGCCTTATTTGTCTTAAGCTCTATTTTTTTCCCCAATTTTGTAGGTGGAAAAAATATCATTGGTTCAAAAATTAGGATTTATAGCCTGGACCCTTCCACTCAGTGGTTCACAGCTGTTGTTGTCAATGGTAATCCAGCTACAAGAACTCTAGAAGTCAACTGTCAGGAGGTAGGAGCCAGCTGCAGTGGTTTACAAATGGATATGGGGAATAAGTGCAAATTTTATTTATGTCTCCACCAGCACCATTTTTATTTCTGTCTTTACTGTAATCTTTAAACATGGGTGTCAGCGTAGTGCAGAGCAATATAACTCAAACTGTTCCTTTATGCTGCAGGTAGATTATTAAATAACAAATGTCCTTGTATGAAAAATGAGGGAGACCTGGAGTTTTTATTCTGAGAGTGAAACAAGCATGATCTTGGTTTCTTTGCTCTCTGTGCTGTGCAGACAGCACAAGTTCTCAAGCACCAGTTTTGTATTTTTATGCAGAGACACTGTCACATGGTGTGTTGTTAAATTCAGCTTGGTATTCAAAGAACCTAGAAGTTGAGTGTCTAAGCTTAGTCTGTACCACAACATCTAAGATAAATATATTTAAAATAGTTTCACCTCTCTAAATGGCTGTTTTTGTGTTCCCTGTCCTTTTCAAGATTCCAGCTTTAAAAACTCTTGATCCAGAATTAATTCATGTTGAAATCATATATGACAACAATGGAAAGTGTGGTAAGACCTATTACTTTTTGTCCTTCAAACACCAGATAGGTTATTTGTGATAGACTAATCTTGATCACCTTCTCTTCCAGATAAATCAAAAAGCTTTGGGGGTGTGAAAAGGAAGTCATCTGATAGCAGTGGAAGTGTTGATGCTAAACACACAAAATCTTCTCCTGAGGTAATGTCTTGCTCTGTTATATATGGCTGTTACATAATGATTATGTCACTTCTCACAACATCTTAAATAAGGATTAGATTGGAAAGTAGAATGATAAATGTAATCCCTTGGAGGGTGTGTTGAGTTCTTTCAAACTTGTCTGGGCATGAATTGAACATCTTGCCTTGTGATAATTGGAGTAAAAGCTACTAAGCCTTGAATGTTGGTGCTTTGTTGGGGCTTTTGTTTGTTCAATTTTTGTTTGTTTGGGGTTTTTTTAACTGTACTTTTTGCCCCCTCCTTCTGCTTAAGAGTTGGTCTGCCTGGTCTCATGTATTCTTGCAGTAGGAGAAAACACAAAGGAGTTCTGAGGTTTATAACTTTTGCATTTCATGTTCTTTAACCATTTTGTACATGAAGCCAAAACCTCAGCTGCACTTGGATGCTCTGAGCATTCAAGCTGCACAAGCAGCAGTGGAAGGTTGTTCCAGTACAGAAAGGAGACGTGACTTTCCTGGTACTTTCATGTCTACTTTTATTTCTTTTGTGAGTGACCTGCTGGCTATCACTGAGAGATTAATAAACTCTCAAAGGTCAAAAGACAATCTGGTAACTTCAGTGTAGAAGTGCAAAAATGAAAAATCATGGCTTGGTTGAAGAAAACTTGCCCTATAATTTTACCCCAGTATTTCAGACCAAAACCTGCATTTTAGGCAGGAGTTTAGCCAGTCTTTGGGAAGCTCTGGAATAGGAGGGAGAGGGTTGTGTTATTTCTGTGCAGATCTTTCACAACCTCACAAAGAACCAGCCTGAGGTACCCAGCACAGGGGAAGGTGCCTGAGTGAGGAGTGTCCCCTGTCCTGTATTTACTGCTGAGGAAGAGTGTGCAGCAGAGCACCATGGAGGAGCAAAGGATTGCAGTCTTGTGTTTCCACAGCTTGTGCTTGGGCACCTTTAGCAGCTTTTGGTGCTCAGTTTGCCTTCAGTTTTCTGCATAATTCAGCCATTGAACAGTCTGCTTGACACAGAATGTATTTTACATTCCAAGTGCCCTACTGAAGAATTACCATGATCTGAATTCATAACTTGTTTTTCCTTAAAGTAGTGGAGTTATTTACTTCTCATTTTTCAGTCTACCTTCCTTCAAAGGACTGGATCATTTTTCACTTTTGCACTCTTTGGGAAATGCCTTGCAACCATTTTTTCAGAGTGGTTACAGTGAGTGTGCTTTCTAGTAAGGAAACCAGGAGCTATTTGTTGCTCTGATTTTGGTGGATGTCAGTATGTGGGAGTGATTAGCTGAAGCCATATTTTTTGTTAATAAATATGTGATAGTACTGATTTCTTGTGTGGAGTTAATTATCTGCAGCATTTTTCTGAGAGCTTGACTTGGTGCCTGACAGCTGTGTAATACCAAAGGAAAAAGGAAATATTTTGGAGCTGATGCTAATGAGCCTGTAGTGGAACTTCCCAGCTGGGGAAGGACCCCCACAGGAAAGCCACTGTTCTAGAGACACCTGGTAATTTGGTAGGCCTGTTGTATTTCTAAATTAATTACAGATTTCTCAGGATGGTGATTTAATCAATGTAGGATTTCTGTACTTAGCACTTTCTAGAATTCTGCTGCAAAGATTTTCTTGCTACAAGAAAGTTCACATCTAGATCTTTGGTAATGCTGTCAGTCTTCACAGTTCTGATTTTCACTGGGATTTTCAGCTGAGATTAGAAATCTATTTCTGACTGCCAATTGCTGCAATTACTTTAGAAACATTGTTGCACTGGCAGTTACAAAGAGCAGAGCTTTCTGTCTTTTTTCCACTTTCTTAATGCACTTTCCCAAAAAAGTTAGTTGTTAATTGGAGGGAAATGAATTAACATGAACAGTCTTTCATGGAACCCATGAAGTTTAAAAGGACACTTTAAAGTCTTTCCACCTCATGAGCTGAGTGACTCTTTAATTGACTTTATTAAGCATGGTAAGAAGAGTATTATTCTGTTTTTCCTTTCAGGCTGAACCCTGCAAAGCCAGAATTTGTTGTCCTGAATTTTCCTACCTGTTAAAATCTCCCTTGCAGGTTTCTCCCAGTCAGGGACACGTGCAGTCAGTACCAACTGTGCTGGGTGAAGCACTGCTGGGATGTACTCCTGCAAATAAAGACCAAAGGCACCCAGGCCTGCCCCTGCCAGCCAACTCACCACCCAACCTTGGTGCAGAGACTCCTCAGGGGTAAGGAAGCAGTTTTATGCTTATACAGACATTTTACCTCCAAAAAGAGTTCTGATTCTTAGCACAAGAAGCTCTGAGGTCATTTTCAAGAGCTGTAGTAACTCCTCTTCTGCTATACCAGCATAGGAAAGTGTTAGATTGGCCTGCCTGGATATGTAATTTACTTCCTAATGCCATGTTCTTACTTAACTTTAAGGAAGTGGCCCTTCAGTGTCCCAGGCTATTGTCACTGTTTCATTGTCCCCATCTGTAAAAGGATACACAGGTGTGGTGCCTGCTTTGTCAAATGCATTCCTTCCCTGCCCCCAGGAAAAGCAGAACCTGTTCAGGCAGGTGTCTGCTTTCTTGTAGATCAGCTACAGATCCCCAGTTAGATTTCTGTTGAACACCAGTGCCTTTGGACTTTTGTTACCCCCAGTTCTGTCACAAAATGGATGTCATGGTAGAAACAGTGTGACAGGAAAACCCAAATTTGAAGTGCTAATAGGGATTTTTCTGCTAGTTTTGTCTCACATGCTGAATGTGGAAAATATGATTTTTTTAAAAGGTTTTTTGTGAGAGAGGTTTTACAGTCTCCAGCACAGTGACTTGTGGTGCCAGTCAGAAGTTCCTTGAGAATCTGCCCACAGACATGCAAATGAAATTCATTTGGTTATTCAGCAGTTGCCTGAAGGAAATGAGAAAGCAACTA
The DNA here is from genome assembly GCF_012460135.2 of Molothrus ater. NCBI lineage: Eukaryota > Metazoa > Chordata > Aves > Passeriformes > Icteridae > Molothrus > Molothrus ater. Next base: position 66,952,909 of record NC_050481.2, read on the forward strand.
TTTATTTGTGAGAGAAGGAAGTGGAGTAGCAGCAAATACCTAAATTTGTGTGTGCCTACATGGGTGTACAGCTTTATTGTTCTAACTTTAAAAGAATTAATCCCAAATAAAACACCTGAAAAACACAAACCCATTTAGCCTCACACAAAATATAAAATACTCAAACATCAGAACTCAAAGCACATAATTAAATAACTAAATTTCATCTTTCAAGCTTTAAGTGTGCCTGGATTGAGCAGCTGATGCTCTGATTTGTTTGACACATTTGTGGGTTTTTTTCTAATTATTGCATGTTGTGTTTCAGCACATGTAGACGAAGCCTACCAGAAACTCATCCTTCCTGTCTCAGTACTGGAGTTAAACCAGTGACAGAAGAGCTGACAGCCTTTCTAAAGTGAGCTTTATGTCTAAAGAACAAACACAAAATCCCAGTGAGCAAAATGGTAAATATACCTCTTTGAAAACCTCAAGACCTTCATCTTTAACTGATTCAGCCAATGAAAAGGGAACCAACCTGAAGAATACTAATGAACCTTTTATGAAGGCCACAACAAACTTTCCCAAGGAATGCATTTCCATAAAACAGTTGCAGCATCCCAACCCTTCTGTAGCAATACCCAGAGGCAGTGGCACTGTTGAACTGCAGAGAACTTTAGACTGCAGACCCTCAACCTCAGATGCTCATCTTCTGTCCTTCAGTGAGTGTGGGCTTAAATCACAAAGCAGCTACAGCAGCCACAAAGGAAACAAGATTGATGAACTTGCAGACATGGAGTTTTTTATTAGAAGAAATTCAAATGAGATTCTTTGTGACAAAAGTGAAAGTGAAAGCTTTTGGACTGGAAGTGCCAAAGTCCAGGATAATAGTAAGTGTTCCTAAAATTTCCTGTCATATGAAAGTCCTTGTAATTTCTGACTACTTAGAAGTAGGTAATTTGTTACAGATGCAACATTAGTAATTTAAATTGTGTGAGTAAAGCAGCAACTTGAGTTATTTGTATATACTTTTAAGACAGGAATGCAACAAGCTGGAGAAACACCTTTTCCTGATAAAGGAAAAGGACTAATAATTAATTTTTAAAATAAGTTGTTACCAAATATATGCAAGAACAGAATGGCAAAAGAGGTTACAAAATCAAGGTTCTTTTGGAATACAGATGCTGGTGGCATAATGAGCCTACCTTTTAGCAATGGTCCTAAATTTTACAAACATGGTTAGGGATGGAAGTTGTCCTTAACAAAGCTCTGTTCAAGAGGGGCTTTGATTTAAAAACTCTCATAAGTGCAAAACAAACACAAACCCACCCACCAAAAATTAAAACTCACTCAGCCCCAAAACCACCCACCTTGTTCCTCTTTTCCATTTGGTGAGCTCTTCAGGTTTTCACGTGGGACAGGAGGGGATAGGCTGTGGTTGTTTAAGGAGCTGGACTCCTGGTGTCCAGCTGTGCTTCAGGTGGTGTTGCTGATTGTTCAGGATTCTGGGAATCCCCCTACATACCCACTCTTTTTCTTTTTTTTTCTATCTCTTGTTGCTTGGTCTTGGCTTACCATGTGCTGTTCCATAATTAGCATGGATACACAGCCAGCCAAGCAGTCACTGTTGTGTCCCCTGCAAGGCCTCACTGGCAGTGTAGGAGGAAGGGAAATGTTTGGCATCTGTTACAGTAAGATGCTGAAAGCTGTTGCATCATGAAGGGGGAGAACAGGACTGAGAAATGGCTGGGTTGTACTCTGTCCCAATTTATTGTGAAATATGGTTGCTCAGGGCTCCAGCTCTGGCTGAAGAACTTCCTTTAAAAGCAGATGTTCTTTCAAAATGCTCCTCTGTGAAAAAGTGAAAGGAGCTCTGGGTTCCACAGAGTCTGTGTGACTTCCCTGGAACTGCAGCTTGAAACAGTTCCTGCTGACTGCAGAAGAGGTTTCTGCCAACTGCAAATATTTTTAGCATAACTTAGGTTCAGTGTAATGTGAAACTTGCAGGAGAAGTTGATGTGAGTCTTTCACTAAGATACATTTGCTGGCACTTCTGTGAGAGAAGCCTCGGTTTTTCTGACGCTGGCTGCTCTCCCTGCAGTAATTGTCCGCAAGTCCATCCTGGCTGATGCTGCCAAGGTGAAGAAGCTGCAGCAGAGCGGGGAGGCCTTTGTGCAGGACGGCTCCTGCAACAACATCGCCCCTCACCTGCACAAGTGCCGCGAGTGCCGCCTGGACAGCTACCGCAAGAACAAGGAGCAGAGGGACTCCACCGTCTTCTGCCGCTTCTTCCACTTCAGGAGGTGAGGACCATTCACATCAGCGCTGTGAGAAATGAAAAAAAACCCCAGAATAGTCTCGTGGAGGTCTCTGTTGCAGAGCTATTTAGTGCTGGTGTGTAGCTATAAGACCCAATATACCCAACTAATGAGTGGCTGCCAATGGTTTTTTAGCCCTTAGAAATTGTACAAGTGCTTCATTTGAGCAGAAAATATTTTGGCAGGACTTAGAGCTTTTTATTTTGCTGTTCTGGGCTGAGTGCCAGTAGGATAACATGAGTTTACTTTGAGTGCTACAGCTCAGTAGAATTGGAGATCCTAATGAGAGGGTAGATTCCATGCAGGTTTCCCAAAGTTTAGTGGTTGGATGCCTGGAGTGTTAGCCATGAACCCACAGCCATGGAAGGGTTGCAGTAAGTGGCTATGGGCTTTCAGCTGGGGACATTTAAGCTTCTCATGGAAGTGTTTAGTCTGTGCACCCACTGGAATTCAGTTTTGTTGCTAAACATCTTAAAAAATACAAATGTGTTACTGATCTGTTATTTATCCTCAGATTAGAGATTTTACTATAGTAAATCTTTGTATAATCTGATGTGTGAGACCAAAGTAACAACAGAGTATGCTAATTCATCCTCTCAGGGTAACAATCCAGACTTGCAGTGCAGTTCCAATCAGATGAATCCTTTGGTTTAGAACTTGAAACTGATGGAATTATCCCTTTTCATTGAATGTGCCATCTGCCAGATCTGGAGATGGCATTTGTCTGATGACAGTAGCTGCCAGCACGTGTTCTCCTGGCACACCTAACACTACAGTGAGCACACGTTGTCATCAGATGTCACCTTCCTTCTTCAGCATTTAGTAAAAAGGTTCCTGAGCAGAACTCTTCATGTTTTCCATTTAAGACACTACTAACAATATAGATCTCATTCTTTCCACCTACTCAGAATCACTCAAGAATATATCTTACTCAAATTTTGCTTGATGCTTTTTGACAGCTGCTTCCAAGTGAATTGTTCCTTGAAATATATTCTATATTTAAGGCATTCTAACTTCTCTTGAGAATTGTATGTAGTCCTAGATAAAATTATTGCTGTTGCCATCTCTAAATGTGGCCTTAATGCCAGTTTATTTTAAAAATTGTAATCTGATTTGGTTTTGTGTGAATAAAGAGGCACTTGTTGTAAGGTAGATTTCCTAACTAAAAACCTGAATGTTTTCAGTCTCTTTTCTTTAAAACAAGCAGTGCATTGAATGTGCTTAATGCTAGTGACCAGTATGTGTACCCATGTCTGTTGTAACCTTTGAGTAAATTCATTGGCATACAGTACACACACTTGCAACTCAAGCATGGACTGATTGGAATGGATTTAAACAGGTGCAGCATTTGAGATGATGAGGGCTTTTTCTCCTTTTCCCCCTTTTTCATCAGGCTGCAGTTTAATAAGCATGGGATACTGCGTGAGGAAGGTTTCTTAACTCCAAATAAGTACGACCCTGAGGCCATTAGCCTGTGGCTGCCCTTATCCAAAAATGTTGTGGGTCTAGATCTGGACACAGCAAAGTACATCCTGGCCAACATTGGAGACCACTTCTGCCAGCTGGTGATATCTGAAAAGGAAGTCATGTCAACGATAGAACCACACAGTAAGATCAACTTGTATTGAAATCATTTGTGTTTTCACAGCTTTATGTGAAGCTTTGAGCTTCTGTGGGAAAATTAATTGTGTATATCTGGAAATGCCATGTAAGATTGAGTGTCCCTCTCTCTTTTCAGAGAGGGAATGGTTAAGAGCCACTGTGAACTGGTGTCAACAACTCTTTGCTCCTCACAGGGAGGGGGAAAGGGAAGGGCAATTCCACCCTTCTTTGTCAGAAGTTGTTTCTCAATTTATCAAATTACTTTTCCTGTTACAAAGGGAAGAAAAAAATCAAGCAAACTACCAGGTAGCTGACAACAAAATCTGTTCTTGGTGTGAAAATGAAATAAAGATTTTACTTTGCACAGGTTCTGTTAGATTGCTTTGGCCCTATTTTATTATAACTGCATCATGGACCTAATGCTGTCTGTCAGGAAAAGAGATTTTTTTTTTTTTTTTTCCTCCCCCTGCAAGTTTCCAGTAGCACTTTTAGGAGTGATTGTGTGCAGCCCTACTGGGCATAGAGCAGAGGAGTGCTGGGGATGGGATAACTGATTGGGGAGGGTAATTAGTGTAGGCAGGGCAAACGTAGCACCCCCAAACACAGAGGTTTGGCCACATCAAAATACTTCTGTAGCAAATGTGAGCAGACAAATGGGGAAGTCTACAACCTTGCATCATCACTTCTCAGAGCAGAATGACTCCTAAAGCTGTGTTTGTTTTCTGGGTTTTAAGTGCACGACCAGGGTACAGCACAGTTTAGGAGATTTGCCACTGCCTGCTGTGTTTGTGGAGTGTTGACACTAGATAAAGATCCTCTCAGTTTGGCAGTCACTTCATTGTTCTGAAAGAATAAAAAAAAGCTGAACAAGCTTGAATGCCCTTCAAAAGCAGGGGGAAGATTTGAGATATTCCAGAAATACTCACGGTGGGGTCTTACCTTGGGCTGCTTGGAATCTGCAAGCTTTGCTCTTCTCTTGACCCCCAACATGTTCAGGTCTGTGGAACCAATTTATCTGTAGCCAGAGTGAGATGTGGAGACTAAAATACAGAAAGACTTTTGGGAGAGTGAAGCTTTGGGTGAATTCATGAAACAAAGGGAAGGTGTGGTGTTTCTTAATAGCAGAGGATGCATCTGTTGGCATAGCTACCAGAAATATCCTCTGCTTAAAAAGGCACAGACATGTGTGAGCTCTGGAATTGGCTTGAAAGGAGCAAAATCTCATTAACTCATCTTTGATTTTATTGCCCTGACTGGTGAGAGTAAGGAATCCACCTTCATTAATATGGAGGTTATTTTGAATGCCCTGGGCAGGAAAGAAGTAATTTACAGTCTGAATATGTGGTGTTCTTTGAACAGTACAGTGGGAGAGTGCTCAGTCAGCACAGGAAAAAGGGAGATTCTTCTGCCACCTTGGCTTGAAGTTATGGTAAATTTAAATGTGTTTTCCCTGTGAAGTAAAAGATTGACTAGTGTAGAAAGAGCAGCTTGTTTGGTCACGTTGTTCCTTGGCTACCAAATGCCAAAAGGAAACAGGATCAAACTACAGAGAGGAACCAAAAAAATAGGAGGAGTACAAAGAGAGAAGACTAAGAAAATATAGGAAATTGCATTCAAAAGATAAGAAAAAACCTTCATCCTGTTTGGGGGAAATTGGAGAGTTGACCTAGAAAATGATAAATATAGTGCATGTTTTTTAAAGGCAGAGAAGAATGGAGCTGGTGATATTTAGACCTCTGTCTCTTGGAAGAATTCTGAAGCAAGTACTCAAATCATTTTTACCTCCTACTTAAGAACAAATTGTGCTAAGCTATTCCAGTGTTGTTCCATACATAGTCAATGGGCATTATTCAGAACAAGAGCAGCAGATGTCTTGGATGCTGGTATGGTTTTCTTAGCATGCATTAGGACATGGTCTCTCATAACTTGCTTTTAAAATTAAGAAACATTGTGGGCAGGAAAGTTTCAGAGAATTTACAAGTGTGGAAGGTGGTAGGAGGAGGCAGGTGTGTGCTTTTTGTCTTGTCTAGTTTAGCTGGCAACACAAGGAAGTGGAGATCAGGCTAAAATAATTCTTGCATAATCAGATTCCCTGAAAAATTTTACAGCCCTGGAAGGGCTTGTAATTTTTTGCAATATACTGTCCATGTTTGGGATGTTTTGAGTGGACTGAAGAAGTGTCTTGGGATGAGGAAGGGGGAATAGAAAACCTGAACAGCAGCAGTCAGTGCTTCAAAGAAAATCCTCCATTCTGAGAAGGTCAGATAAACACAAACACATAAAACCTCCCCAAAGGCAGCTACTTGCCCACCATGCTGCTGAATAGAGAGCAAGGACAAGCTGGTTGTGGCAAGCTACACATTAAGTTTAGCTTGCCAGCAGTACCTGAATTTATTTCCTGGATTGGCTGTGGGATTTCCACTTAGGAGAATGTCAGGAATGTGCTTGTTAACTTGGACAGGAATAAAAGCTGTGGTTGGTGCTGCACAGGAGGAAGCAAAGTGGTCCCAATTGCTTGGACTGTTGTGTAACAACAAAAGCCTTTTTTGGAGTCCCAACACAAGAGCAAGTGTGAGTCACATCCCTGTAGCTGAGGTGGCTGTAGTTACCTTGCAAGCACTGAATTTGCTGGCACCAACACTGTGACTGTCCCGTTCTGCCTGCAGGACAGGTGGCCTGGAAGCGCGCGGTGCGCGGCGTCCGCGAGATGTGCGACGTGTGTGACACCACCATCTTCAACCTGCACTGGGTCTGCTCCAAGTGTGGCTTTGGGGTGTGTGTGGATTGCTACAGGATGAGGAAAAAAAGCTCACATGAAGGTGGGAATGCTTATTACTACCTGAAACAAAAGGGGAGGAGGGGAAATCAAATCTCCGGTGGACTTGGAAGTCAATGGCAACCTTAAACGAGCCAAAAAAAAGCCTTCCTAAACAAAAGGATGTGTTGTGGGCCTGTGGTTGGATGTATCAATAATAGTCAAATGTGTGGCTTTCCAGAGCAGCAGCAAAAAACTGTCATGGTTTTGTTTTACAGATGATGACTCGGATACTTTCTCCTGGTTTAAATGTGTGAAGGGACAGGCACATGAACCAGAGAATCTAATGCCTACACAAATAATTCCTGGAAAAGGTATTGGGAATATTTGATTATCATAAAAATGTGCTGTAGGATTTTGCTGTCTTTTGTGTGTTGTTGATATTGTACTTAGTGAGGTTTGATTTTAATGGTAAAGTTAGTAAAAGCTTAACATTTATTATCCAAAGACAGGAATAGCATGTGTGTTTAATACTATTTTATTATCTTTGACCTTTACAAAGAAGTAGCAGAAGTTCTTGTTTAATGAACAGTAGCCACATATTAGTGTTTAGCTGCACAACACACAGAGTTTCTTAACAAGTCCTGGTGGCTGCTGGATGGTGTGATTACATGTGAGCTCATTTGTGCTTCTCTCCCTTCAGCTCTCTATGATGTTGGTGACATTGTTCACTCCGTGAGAACAAAATGGGGAATAAAGGCAAATTGTCCTTGTGCAAATAAGCAGTTCAAAGCACTATCAAAGCCAGCTCTAAAGGAGGATTCCAAACAGGTATTGTTATTGCCTCTGTGTCTGTGCAGTTAAGTTTGTGTCAGTCTATTGCATGTTCCTGAAGCCACTGCCAATTTGACTTTGTAGGTTGCCAGCCCTGAGCTCTGTGATAACCCCACCACACAGGGACAATTTGTGTTCACTGTTCATCTTTCTGATCCAGCTCTTCTTTAAGTTTTTTGGGGAAATCTCATTTGTGTCCCTTTGACACTGAGCCCTCACTAGTTGACCTATCCTTAAAAAAGGCTCAGTGAGGATTTTTAGAGCAAAAATGGGATTAGATGGAGAGATCCCTTAAGTGAAGAATGTGAAGAACAGATGAGTGGGAATGGTAGTGAAGTGTAGGCTATTCCTTGGGTCCTGGAGATATAATACATGCAGCATCTAAAAGAGTGAGTAAGGTGGAAGAGCACTGGGATTCACAGAATAACTAAACATGAAAAATATTGAGATTTAGAGGAGTGTGGAGATTCACTGATTTCTCTGGCAATCTGGTAGCTTTGCTTCTCTGTTATATAAAAAAACCAAAATAAAGGAAACTCCACAAGATACATATATTTATAAATGGATGTAGTATATTTTTGCTTTTGACAACAGAGCACAATTTAATAGCATAGTTTGGAAGTATCTCACAAGAAATGGGGTAATTAAGTGATTTTAATTTTGTTTGGATGTTTATTCATAGCCTTATCTTGAAAATAAATGTCACCTTAAGTGTAAGAAGCAGGTTGGACTTGATTTTGGTGTAAGCAATGAACAGAAGAGACCAAAAATATTTCAGTTGTTAAAAGTGTGGAAGATAGTTATGTGAATCAAAAGTTAGCATTCAACTGACTTGGCTTCAGTCTTCTGAATCAAGATTTCCTGTGATTCTGGACAAAGAGCTGCACTAAATTTATCTACACATCTTCATAGAATTAGTTACTGCACTGGTTGTGTGAGGATAAGCTCATTAAAGGTTGAAACATTTTGTATTTTGTCATGTTTAGAATTCTTGACAAGCATCAGCAGTCAGTGAGAGGTGAAATAGAGAATGTAATGGTAGGCAGACAAAAAAGCAGAATTTCTTAGCTGAATATTGTTTGAGCAGAGAGAGGAGATGTCACCAGTCATGCAGGAATCCCAGGGCAAAGCTGTGGTTTTGGTTATTCTGTTCCTAGAGCCTCCAAATCAGCCCAGAAAAATCAGCTGCACAGGGGATGGACAATCCTGTGCCTGGATTGTGCTGGCCAGGCCAGGGCTGCACTCAGGCAGGTGTAGCTCACACCTGGCAGGTGAGTGCACCTTTCCTGCCACCTTAAGAGAAAATTTTAGGAATGCTCCATGTCTGTGTTAGTCCTCTGAGCTGGAGCTCCAGCTTAGCCCTGGCCTGAGCATCAGCTGTGACAATGGGAGAACTGCTGTTAAAACTGCCCTTAGTTCCCAAGCAGTCCCAGAAAATGCACCTGGGAAATTGGGCTCCCTGTGCTTGTCTTGAGGGTGATGGACTCTGGCTGCTCCTGAATTCAGGAGCTCCCAAATCCTGCAGAGCTGCCATCTCCTGATCCTGAGCTGCAATGCTGACCTCTGGTGGAGATCACACGTTTTGAGGGCCAAACCATTTTCCTGTTTAAAGGATGGGTTTGGCCATGCTATTGCTTGTATTCCCTTTGTGTGGAGTGTGTTTGTGTCTAACAAGTTGTTGCTTTGCTTTTTCAGCACTTGGCATCTGGGGACAGGCCTGGCCTTCAACACAACAGCTTTGTCCTGAGCCCACAAGTCACTACACATGATCCTCCTCTAAAGTCAGCACTTGGAAGCAAACAAACTGCTTCTGTAAATACTTCTCCTTCATTAAATTGGTTTTCAAACCTAACCAGTGGAAATGTGAATAAAGAAAACAAAGGTATGTGCAGAACCAGTGAAGAGTAACCCCTTTGTGGCTGTTTGTCAGAATAATACAGGTCAGACCCAGCAATATCTTGTGCAGAGAGTGATGTCATTGGCCTGCTGGGATGAATGTTTAGTGGCTTGGAGTAAAGCCTGGCAGAGTTAGCATATTCTGTTTCAAAAACTGGATTAAATTCCCATTGATGCAAGTATTCTTGAAAATTCAGTACGAGAATTCTTGTTGTTCGGGGGTGTTGGTTTTTTGGGGTTTTATTTAGAATGTGGGATTTTACAAATGTTGGTTTATTGAAGAAATTTAAGTGACAGAAATATTCTATCTGCATGTATTGGGAGGAGATTTATATATATACATATACATGTACATATGTACATGTGTGTATGTAGGAGGATATTGTCTTGAAAAAAATTCAATGTATTTTAACAGTTTTGAAGTATTCTCACTGTTTTCCTTTCTTCATTTCAGAGAAACTTCTCATACCAATTTCAAAGAATGAAAATAAACCTCTTCAGACACTCCCTAGCTTAGCCAAGCCAGCTGCAGCCCTGCAGACATTCAACAGTGCAATATTAACCCCTGTGAGCAACAACAACACGGGCTTCTTGAGGAACCTGTTGAACTCTTCTGCAGGAAAGGTACAGGAAAAATTCTGTCCTACAAGTTTGAGTTGATCCCAGGCTTAGGTTCTGTTTTAAGCCTGTGAACAAGTGCCACAGGCAGTTTGCTTTCTTGTCACAGTAAAATTGTCTTCATTTGGGAAAAAGGACTAAATCAGTTTCAGTGCTCAGTTGGAGTAGCTTAGTGGTGCTAAGTCTTGGTGAGGAACTGGGAACAAAGGGATAAAGCAGATGAACTTCCTTAGGGTGGAGTCTGGCAGCTGCATTGATTGGGATGTCTTTTAGACTCAGAAAAGAAGCACCAATGAGCTTGCAGATGGAGGGAAGAACCTTCTGTGGTGTCTTCACCATACCTCATTTGCAGACAGGTTCACTTCAGCTGTTTCTGGGCTTTGTCTGATTTTACAGAGGTTATTTCAAAGTGATGGGGAAAAAATACTGGCCTTGAGAGTCCTTTTTGAAAACTGGATTTTTGCTCTTTGATATAAAGCAAGTCCTGTTCTGGGTTTCTGCAGTGTTGCTGAGATGCAAATCAGAGCAGAAATTGTTGTGTCAGAATTCTGTAGATAAAGTGTCAGAAACGGCACTGGCATTTAATGATGGTGCATTTCTAGACAGCAGAATTCTGCAGTTGTTGGTTTCTCTGCACAATTGGATTGATCTCAAGTGAAAAATTTTAGGAGTGGCAAATACTTTCTTTAAAACTTGCAGGATAAGACAGCAGAAAAGAGCACTAATTTTTTGTTGTTGTTCTTCATGTGTTTTATCAGACAGACAATGGACTGAAGAGTACACCCAAAATCCTTGATGACATTTTTGCTTCCCTGGTGCAAAACAGAGCCATTACAGACCTGCCCAAGAAGCCTCAAGGGCTGACCATAAAGCCCACGATCATGGGCTTTGACACACCCCACTACTGGTTATGTGACAACCGCCTGCTGTGCCTGCAGGACCCCAACAATGAGAGCAACTGGAATGTCTTCAGGGAGTGCTGGAAGCAGGGACAGGTATCCTCATTTCCCTGCTTTTTCCATTTGCAATTCATGTGCTTTGTCCTTCACTTGAAGCACAGCTACAGCCACTGTAGTGATAAGCAACATTAAACCTTCATCAAATGTGTGGCATGAGCACTGTTACACATCCTTATCCTAGGATCTGTTTTACTGTTTAAATCTGTTTCTAAGCACACAGCTGCAATTATGTCTCTATATATAAAAAGCTATGGCTCTATGTATAAAAAGCTGCCTCAGTTTGAAACAGAGAATGCTCAGATGCATGGTAAGGCAGAATTCTGTTAGGGGGCATACTGAGAATTTAGTTTGCAAAATGCCTGCATTCAAATGTTCAATGTATTTTATGTATTACCCTGTTGTAGTTGGAATTTTTGGTTTTTAATAATTCTTCAGAATATGTTGTTTTGCTTTCTAGCCTGTAATGGTGTCAGGAGTGCATCACAAGTTAAATGCAGACCTCTGGAGACCAGAGTCCTTTAGGAAGGAATTTGGCCAACAGGAAGTAGATCTGGTTAACTGCAGGACCAATGAAATCATCACTGGAGCTACTGTAGGGGATTTCTGGGATGGTTTTGAAGATATTTCAAGTAAGTACTGTGACTCTTTGTTCCAGTAGGTAAAACACTCAGCAGCAATAATTCTGTCCTGGCATGGATTTGTGATCCATAAGCAGTGTAGAAGATGTTAAAGGATTTCTCCTCACCTTGGACAGTTTGCTGGGGATGCATTGCAGACATTTATGCTCATAGGATTGTGAACTGGATAAAAACTCATTCCCATGAAGTACTCTCCTTCAGGAGTATGTTTTGCTGCCTTTAGTCTTTTGGGGAAACATTCTGGGGAAATTTAAGATCTTCCTAGCAAGTAGGTTCATCTGCCAGCTTTTTTTTTCAATTCCAGTTGAGTGAAACAGAAGAGCACAGGTAGGGGTGATGCTCACAGGTTAAATGTGTGCTGCTGTTTTAGCTTGAAGGTACTACTTTGTTCTGAGGAACTGAAGTTACTTTGTATAAAAATAGATTTTGGGGAAGTGAACTTGAGGTTTTTCCAGGAGAATTAATAGTTGCTATTTCTTCTGGGGTTCTCCTTTATGTGTCTGTTACACATCCTTATCTAAGGATCTGCTTTACTGTGTAAATCAGTTGTAAGCTTAAGGAGTTTCGTACTTGGGGCAAGGAGAGTGGGAGGTGGAAGACTCACACCTTTCTTTTCTGTTACTTATCTTTGAAGAGGTTTGGCTTCATCAGCTGCTTTTGGCCTCAAACCAGTTTCTGAGCTAAATTGTAGGAAGTGCTTGGGCAGGGAAGCAGTAAGGGCTGCCTGTCTGTCTGACATCTCCTGTTGTAACACGTTGTCATGAGAGTGATACCCTACTCTGGTGTCAGAGGAACTTGTATGTCTTCAGTTCTACATGAAAAGTTGTGGAATGAACATGCTTTTAGACTGAGATAAAGATTTATTTATCTTAATTCTTCATATTCTGAGTTGTACAACTGTTAAAAACTAAGATTTGTTAATATTTCAAATTAGGTCGCCTGAGAACAGAAGAGGGAGAGCCAATGGTACTGAAGCTTAAGGACTGGCCTCCAGGAGAAGACTTCAGAGATATGATGCCCTCTAGGTATGAACTTCCAGAGGAAATGTTCATTGTTTCTGTGGTGCACCCCCAGAATAATGGAGGAGGAATATTGCTGTGTGTTGAAAGCTGCCTCAGCTTTGAGCAGCAGTTGGTGCCATGTGAACAGTTCTGTTTCTCAGAGATGCCTGGTATATGGCAAAATGGAAACCCTGCACAAGTTTCATGATAATTTTTTGTGGTTCATTGTGCTTGTTGCTAAGTAAAGTGAGCACCTAAAACTGCTCCTAAAAGCCCTGGATCACTTTGAAATCTGAGGTTCAGTTGAAGCTTACTTTTTGGCCAAACATTTTTAAATATTTGGATTTAAGCTATTTGGTATTTCTTGAGATGATTACACAATGAAATAGCATTACTCCAGAGCAGTTAAATTTATTTGCTGTATTTCTGTGCCTTGTTTGTTTGGCTCCTTTTCATGGTGTCCAGCAAAAACCCCCTGAGGGAAAGAGTACACTTCCTCAACTGGAGAGAGCTTTTGTTGCAGTCTCTTTCAGTCTGGTTTTGGTATTATGACTACCTAATGTTAAATTTTGCTGCATTATCTTAGGTTTGATGATTTGATGAAAAATATCCCATTGCCAGAATATACCAGGAGAGGTGGCAAACTCAACCTTGCCTCTCGACTTCCCAACTATTTTGTGCGACCAGATTTGGGCCCCAAGATGTACAATGCCTATGGTAAGGAATTTTTCACACTGAAGGTTGCACTGACCACATGTTCCTCTTGAAATTTATTGTAGATTATGTCAATCCTTGCTGTTGTAGACAATTTGATTAATCCCATGGATCAGAAAACCTGAGTTTGGGTCATCTGTAGGTATCAATGATGTCCAGAGCATGATATGATTTATTTTATTAAATATCTTTTTGTCCAGGTGGTTTCAAGCCAATAGTAATTATTCCCAGACTTCCAATCAACTTGCTCCACAGGCTGGCAACATGTATTTGTTGTTTTGCTGCTTCTGGCTGTATTGCTTTTGTTGTTCTCCTTTTTGAACTGTGTCATTTAGTTTTTCATCTCTCCTTGAGCAGTTTTTTTTCCATGTCTGGTTTATTTGCTGTCACTCAGAAGACATTTAAAATGGAGCAGCATCGTGGCTAGTAGAGAGATGGTGGATAGTAAATCCTGTATCAGCTGCTGTTTTCAGAGTGAAAAAGAGACTTTTTCTCAAAATGCTTTATCCCAAACTGCTGTAGAAACCCTTTTCTAGCAGGACTTCAACATGGCTTTTATATATCATAGAGGCTAGACAGAAATGCATTGATCTGTATCAGCCTGTCAGCAGATCACTTGGGAAGCCACAAGATAGAGCAAGGTCCTGGATAGAAAGCAAATTGCTGTTCTGGAAGCATTTGTTGGTAGAAGTAAAAGCACTCTAATCTTCTCAGAAAGTGCTTCTGACAGTGGTGTAACATTTCTTTGTCTTACTAATGGATCTGCTACTCCTTCCCCCCCCCCCCCTTTGATTCCTCCCCCAGGCTTAATAACACCAGAGGACAGAAAATATGGCACAACAAACCTGCACTTGGATGTGTCTGACGCAGCCAACGTCATGGTTTACGTGGGGATCCCCAAAGGCCAGGCTGACCAAGAAGAAGGTAAAATTTCAGTGGTGTCTGGGGGATATTCCTGTGGCCAGAGAGAGGATCCTGTAGTGTAACTGCTGGTGCTGCTTTCCACAGAAGTGCTGAAGACCATCCAGGATGGGGACTCTGATGAGCTGACCATCAAGCGTTTCACTGAAAGCCGAGAAAAGCCTGGAGCTCTGTGGCACATTTATGCTGCCAAGGATACAGAGAAAATCCGGGAGTTCCTTAAGAAGGTGAGCTGTTCATCTTAAAAACTCATCTTCTGCCTGTGGAGGCTTGCAAGTCTCTATCTTTGGGGCTTTTCTCCTCCTTCATATCCCAGTTACTGTGGAAACAAATAACTGGAGTTGTACCAAGACAAAACTTCCATGCCACGAGTCTTGGAGGACCTGAAAAGGGTGGAGAGCTGAAGCTTGCAGTTACCTTGTATGCAGATATTCCTTCTGCCCACTCTGCTCATAGATGAGTAATGTTACATAGTGAACAAGAAAAGAGCTGGTTTAGATTTAAGGAAAAGCAGTTTAATTTGATCCTTTTTCGAAGAATGTGAGACATTTTTGAGAAATGTCAGGTCAGTACATGGTACATAACACTCTTGTTCTCTCTCTTACTACCTTTTTTTCCCTCCCTACCTTTATGGGGTCTGAATTGAGGGGTGGTATTTTGTGTCATGTTTTCATGGGAGTTCAGGGTTTAGTGGAGATGTGCTACTAGTTCCAAAAGGGCATCTTTCAGTGTTCAGATTTACCTCAGATGGTCCAGAGTTCTTGTGGTCTTAATGGTGAAACTTCTTCGGTGCATTAAAAATGGAAAGAGCCAATATGCTGATATTTAAAAAGATAAATTGGATGATCTGAGCAACTGTTGGCCTGGTCAGGCTTATGGCTTTCTTGGTGGAAGCTGGGAGAGGCTGCAACAGACTTATTTAATATTAACAAAGAACAAATCTTATGGTTGATCAAACATGATACTGGGTTTGATAAGCATTAGCATTTGGAGTCTTGACATCTGTGTCTCACACCTCAGTCCCTTGTATCACACTTGCTGGCAGCTGTGGAGCATTCAGCAGCTTTTAGTGGAGTAGAATCAAGCTGTTTATCTCTTCCCAAATGAGTTTTTGGGTTACAGTCCTGGGTGTAAATGGCTGCTGCAGCAAGTTGGATTTATACAGCAACTTCTTGCAGAAATTCTCTCCCCACAACCCTCAAATTTCTGTCCTGAAGTGTTTGTTGTGCCTCCCAGTCTCGTTTCTCCTGAAAATCTGGTTTGCATCCTCTGGGTCAGTGAGCACACACTGACTGATGGTGGGCTCAAGGCAGACACCTGCAGAGTTCCACACTTGGTGTAGTGTCTGCCAGTCACAGGCTGTAGAGTCAGGGAATCTCAGAATGGTTGGGGTTGGAAGGGAGCTTTAGGAAGATGTCATTGCAACCCCCTGCAGTGGGCAGGGACAACCTTCTCCTGGACCAGGTTGCTGAGTCCATCCTGGCCTGGAACACTTCCAAGGATGGGGCAGCCACAGCTTCTCTGGGCAGCCTGTGCCAGTGCACACTGCCCTCACAGCAATGAATTTCTTCCTAATTTCTTCTTCTAATCTAAACCTACTGTCCTTCAGTTTAAAGCCATTGCCCCTGTCCTGTCACTTCACACCCTTGTCCACAGCCCCTCTCCAGCATGAGTAGTGTCACAACACTGGTTCCATGTGTGACAGTGGTTCCCAATGTGGACACAGGCAGCTTCACTTGCCACTGTCAGATGGGATTATTTGCATTTTCCACATCCACATTTGCAATGTCTTTGAAGCCAGTGGGACCTGAGCAATGCTGAAACCTTGACAAAGGTCTGAGTAAAGATCCAAACTTGCATTGTGTAACTTTCCTACCTGAACACCTGGTGCAAGTCCCTCTGGCATGTTTTGTGGAATACCACAGATACAGCTTGACTGTCCAGTCAGACTGGTGTGTTAAAATGTTGTTGTCTTGTAACTTTGCCAGGTTGCAGAAGAGCAAGGCCAAGAAAACCCTGTAGATCATGATCCCATCCACGATCAGAGCTGGTACCTGGACCGATCGCTGAGGAAACGCCTTCATCAGGAGTACGGAGTTCAAGGCTGGGCTATTGTACAGTTTCTAGGAGATGTAGTTTTCATCCCAGCAGGAGCTCCACACCAGGCAAGCACCAGGGACGTGGAATGGCCTGACTGCTTGGGCAAACCCTTGAGCATGTGCCTAATGCTTGTTTGTTCTCTCTAGGTTCATAATTTGTACAGTTGTATTAAAGTTGCAGAAGACTTTGTATCCCCAGAGCATGTCAAACACTGCTTCTGGCTCACTCAGGAATTTAGATATCTGTCACATACACATACGAACCATGAAGATAAATTGCAGGTAACTCCCCAATGCTCAGTGCTCTTGAACCTTCACAAAAAAAACCCTAAAATAAAACAAATGTTTTCCCAAGTTTGTGATTTGCATGAAGGTTGGGCAGATGACTGTGTCCAAACTGACTGGCACAGGGTGAGGGGACGTAAGTGGGAAAGTTGGAAAACTACCTGTGCTGTTTGCTTGTAAAACCAAGCACCTTTTGCTTTGCTCCTGCAGGTGAAGAATGTCATTTACCACGCTGTTAAAGATGCAGTTGGGATACTGAGAGCTAACGAATCCAGCCTTAGCAGACCGTGATGTAGAGCGCCTTAACCACACACTATGAAACAGAAGCGTTGGCAGCTGTTTTACCTACTCAGTCAGGACCTCTGTGGACTTTGAGATTATATGAATGTTACCTCATCTTCCTTTCAGCAGTACCAGAGGATCGTGGTACTATGTTCTGTGTATTCTTCCAATGTTTACAAACCTGATATGTATATGTAGTAATATGTATGGACTGTGGCATACTGTGAATGCTCAGTTGCAATAGAACTTTATACGGAGTTGCTCTCCAAACTGTACAAAATACCTCCTATAGAACTGTTGGGAACTATTCCAAATTACTCCTTTGAAAAATATTATTCAAGGCATTGTAAAGCTTCAATTTTTAAAATTTATTTTGGGGTGGGATGAAGTATGGAATCACTCAGTTTAATAACCAATTTACATAAAAAGTTAAGAATGCAGTTCTGGAATTTCACATTAACATAGAACTAGCATTTAAATTAGCTTTAAGCTATTGTATAGTAACATAGAGATGGGAGTTAACCATCTTTAGGTAAATGTATTTAAATTTCTAAATGTTAAAAGAAACTTTTAATCAAATGTCTTCTGTTCGAAACTGCTCTTTAATTTGAACTGATGTTTGATTCTCTTGTTTTTAACACTGAATGGTTACATAAAAACTCTTCTATTTCAGATACTGTTCCTTGCCTGTCTTTTTCAGTTGACTATTTAAAATGTAATTAATTTGATGCAGTACTTTGAAATGCAAGTGTATCATAAATGGTTCATATTGTTTATTGAAGTATTTGAAGGCTTAGGTTATGGAATTTAGCAGCAGACCTGTTTAGAGTGATTTTTGGTTAACCCAAGCATGACTTAGCTGACACTACTGCTGCCAGTGCTGTGCTCTGTGTCACATGAGCTTTGCAGCTGGAGTCTGAAATGGTACACACAGAACTCAGGGTTGTGTGGAGAAACACTGAAAAACATCATAAAACAAGAAGAGGGGTTATGAATGGAAAAGTGAATCTCTCATTTGATGAGATACCCTGAGACAAAATTAACCTTTCAGTTCCTTCCCAGCACTGAAAGTTGCCAGATGGCCTCCATGTTCACTTTTCTGAGCTTATGCAACAAATGGAAAATTCTCCCTGTAGTACTTGACCTGCTGTTTGTGTTCAGCAGCAATCTTGAGTCTGGCTTGGGTGGCAGTGTTCTTGTTCAGAGCAGTTTCCTCTGATTGCTCCCTCAGGAGAGGGGTCAGGCTGCAGTGATGTGCAGGAGCAGGAGCCTCTTGTAAGAACTCTTGTAAGAGTTAAGTTGATTTACAGAAGGTTTGCCTACACACCAGCCCTTCACTAAATTCAGTGAGAGCTTTCCTCTGCCTTCATTTGCTACCACCTCTCAACAGTAAATAACTTGTTCTAGTCACTTCAGGTGCCTTGATTTGGCATTTTGTGCATGAACTTGTCAAGTATGCTTAAACACAACACTTACCTGAGCGTTCTCTCTTGAACCACCAAGTTGAAGGAGATGACAGTGAGCAGGTTAATTGCTTTCCTTGGCACCAGCTGCAGTATTTGTGGGCAGCTGGAGTACAGGAGCTGAGTCACACTGACCTTAGACTCATTGTTGAAACTGCATTTTGAGCTCTTACCATGGTGCTGTTGTTCAGTCTTGTTTTATTGCAGCTCTCACCCACTTTGTTTCTGATGTGTCCTTTCTGGTTTTTTTAAGACCGCAAAAAACAAGCTGTCCCTCTTGCCTGTTTTTGTTGCATTTGGGGTGGAGATGAACACTTGAATTGCAGAGCCCTGAAGCACTGGGGATACTTTGCCTCCCCCAGCACAAAGGTGAACAGTGCTTGGCCCTTCCCATGCTTTCATGGCTGAAACTGGGAGGTGTTGGACTCCATCCAGCTCTCTGTGTGCCTTGTGTGTTTTTCTACCCTTGCAGTTAGGGTACAATTATTTAGAGACTTGGCTTCCTTAAAATGAAGAGCTCTGGCCTTTATTGGGGAGGTGCTGTGGCAGTGACAGGTTTGGGTCAGAGTTTTTTGGTTTCCAAACAGCCTTTTGTGAGCTGTGACATCCGTTTTGCCTGAAGCTTTTCCTTGGGAGGAGACACAGCTCTCCTGTGATCCTGAAATGTGCTCTTGGAGCAGCAGAGAGGCCTTGGCACTGCCATGGGCAGCTTTGCCAGGAGCCTGGTGAGTCAGGGCCCCCTCCCACTGCTGCCACCTGCCCTGCCCTCCCTGTGCCACAGCCTTGGCTAAGCCAGGCTCTCCTGTGACCATACAGAGCTGGAACAAACTGAAAACTTCTCTTTAACGATGCAGTGAAGGCCCTAAATGTGCTGAAGAAAGGTGTAATAAAACTAAAAGGCAGGTGTTAAGATGGGGGTATTGTTTGTGAAAGAGGCCAAAGTGATGCAAACTAAACTGCTGCCATAGGAGTGACTGTTAGAAGCAGCTTTAATAAAATTTGTATTGATTCAGGAAAACACAGATCTGACAGTGGTGGAGGTTTTTGGTAGCAGATTAAACCAAAGTGCCTGTTAGAGAGAAATGCTGCTTGAAGATGAGAATATATTTCAGGACTTTTTGTCTAAAAATACATAACATTACACCACCCTTGCCATGTCACCACAGGAAACATGGGCTGAACAGAAAACTGGAAGAAGTATATTACAGTAGTGTCTTGGAGGAAAGAATCCTCAGAAAGAAAAAAATATATATATATATTACATAAGTGAGAATACATAAAGTTTTGCATTTTGAAGGTAGGACAGAATAAATTCAAGCCAACTGTACACATCCATCCTAGCCCTAGCTCCTCAGGGTGGCCAACCGTGACTGCATGGCCTCGATGTCCTCCTCCTCATCCACGGCAGCAGCTGCTGCCCCCATGGGCTCAGGCTCTGGCAGAGCATCTGTGACTTTACTGGGTGCTTTACCCAAGGCCCCTGCAACAACAAACAGGCTCATTAGTGACTGTCAGGTCTTCATTTGATTAGTGGCTTTTGGGGACATCTAAAACAACCCAACCAGTCATTTCCCACGGAGGTCAGAGCCCTGAGCTGGGCCAGGGCCAGCCCAGGGGGGTGCTGGCTGCCCAGCAGCCCTGACCTGCCAGCTCAGCCTCTGCTCCTTCCCCTCTGGGAGGAGGCTCCCAGCTCCCCACAAGCCCTGCTGCTTGCTCGGGAGGAGGCAGGGAAACAGGATGGAAAACGCAAATGAGGGTGAGAGAAAGAACAGGGCAATGTGCCAGGCACTGAGCACAAGGTGCCAGCAGGGTGGGCCCTGCACTTGCAGCGTGCTGCAGCTGGTGCTTGTTTTTGTCACACCACATCACAAGCAATCCAGGTGAAAGGAGCATTCTAAGCATTCTCCAAATCAAATAACTGAACCAGTAAATCATTATTACTTCATGAGCTGGAAGGCAGAAGTTGTGGTTTTGGCTTTAAGAGGGTTTTTGTGTTTGCTTTGGGTTTTTTTTCCCCCAAACAAGACACAGCATGTTACTGCCAGGACTCACAACACAGCCTATGACTCAAGGCAGTGCAGCAGAGTTTCTGGTTTCATTAATAACAATCATTTCTTGGTTTCATTAATAACAATACCTAGCCAATCATGTAAGTTTCACCTTGGTAAGAGGATTCACTGCATAGCCAAACACAGATCTGTTAGAACCTCAATTACAAAACTGCACAGAGAGCAGCTGATGGATCTTAGTTCTGCCCTGCTGAGCCCCACTGGCCTTCTCAGCCAGTATTCCCTGAGAAATCAGCTTGTCAGAGCTCTCTGCCCATCACCAAAGGAAGAGATGCCACAGAGCAGGGACCTGGCTCTCAGCAGTGCCCACAAACTCACCAGCTGTAATTTCAAAAAGGATTTTGTCAATTTCTGCTTCAGCTTCCTCCTCCATCTCCTCCTGATCCTCCAGGCCTTCAAAGGTGTCTTCCAGCATTTCCTCTATAATTCCAGCCTAGCAGAAAAAAACAAGGCAGCCTGTGATGCCCGTGGAAACAGCAGAGTAAGAAAACTCATTTCTACTTGGGAGATGGGCTTATGCCTATCCAGGGATGTAACATGAGCACACATCTCTACAACTGCAGAGGAAAAGCAGGAAGAAAACTGAGGATTAAAGGCACCTGTTCTCACTTGGAAAACCTCAAGTTATTTAAACCAAAAGAGGAGAGATTTAAATTAGGTATTAGGAAGAAATTCTTCCCAGTGAGCTGGAACAGGTTCCCCAGAGAAGCTGTGGATGCCCAGTTCCTGGGAGTGTTCCCAGCCAGGTCAGATGGGGCTCTGAGCAACCTGATCCAGTGGCAGATGTCCCTGTCCATGGCAGGGGGGCTGGAATTACATGATCTTTAAGATCCTTTCCAACCCAAACCATTCCATGATTCCATGGTTATTTATTGTTGTTGCACACCTAAACCAAGAACCCAGCCTGCTCCAAGCATGTGAAATACAAGGGTTTCAGTCATGCAGCATGAATTGTGTAGCACACTGTAAAACTGCTCTTTGACACAGCTTGGTTTTTTTATCTGCATTTGACCCTGCATTTTTTTATCTGCATTTGACCCTGCATTTAACCCTAACCCTAACCCAAAACATTCCTTTGTAGGCCCTTCAACCTACATATGGTCAAACCATGCTGGTGCACAATGATGAAATTAGTTCAAATAAATTTATTTCTAAATAAACAGTCTAGAGTGGTAAGAAAGGAAAAAGCACAACAACTTTGGTAGTTGAAAATGTAATAGTCATAACAGAGAATTATGGATGCTTTCAAATCAGAGCACTCCCATCACATGGAGACACTGAGCTGGATGCTTTAAACCACTGACAGTGAGTTATATCTGAATTAGCCAGGAGTTTTGTGATTCTTTAAAAATTTTGTAATAAACTTAACTAGTTAAGGAATGTTTGATTGCATTATTTTGGCTGGTATTGGTTTAGATCTGTATTGGCTAAGTGTCAGTAGAAAACCCTGAGAAATTACCTCACTGCACCTGCAGAAAGGAACTCTATGGACCTAGACCCCTTAGAGAATCTATAGTTGAAGAACAAAATAAATAATTGTTTAGTGGTTATCATACAACTAGAGATTAATTAGATGTCATAGAACAAGAATGGTATCTTGAGAGAGTTAAGGAGTCAGAGGCCTATACATCCCAGAAAACTTGATTTATACATTGCAGGTGTAGTAAGGGAGCCACTTCATAGGCTTGTACTCCCCAGAAAACTTAATCAATAGTAATTGTCTAAGCAGGACAGCACATTTAATAAAGCACTGTTAGCTGGATAAAACTCAGGTTATCCATTAAACAAAGACAGATGAGATGTTCTGCTAGTAATTAAAAGAAACAAAACACCTCTACCATGATGCAATAAATTGGGCAGATTTTTAGGAGTGTCTATTAAAAAAATCTTGGCTGTTATAGTGTATATAAATGCCTGAAAATTGTTGTTTCTTTGAACATGTCTATAGTGAATAAATTCCCCATATGCTCCCAATTTTGACTCAAAATTGTTATTAGGAATGTTGGTCTAACAGCTTTTTGCTGTTAGATTTTCAACTCTTTGTGTCACCAGTATCAGGCTGGCCATGGAGTCAGAGTGTCCTGAGCTCCCTGTGACAAAGGGGCCGCCCAAGTGGCTGCACAGCTCAGTAACAGCCACATTGTGTTCACCCCAGTCTGATTTATGTGCCAGACCTTACCTTCATCATCTCTTTGGACAAGTCCCTCATCGTTGCTTGGATTTCTGGGATTTTTACTAGATTTTGCATAGCTTTCATGACTTCTGTGCTCTTCTGCAATGAACCTGCTACTCTGAGGACAGCTGTGAAGGAGAGAGGCACAGAACAGTTTGAACAATTCATGCACTGCTGAAAGCAGAGGAATTATATCCTCCCTACATGGAAGTTTCTTTACATTTAGGCAATTCAATTTAAAAATTAAATGGGCATTGCACTTCACTCTTGACTAAATTCCTGGAAAAGCCCAACTTATAGACACACTGGAAAAGTCATATTTATAGCAAAGCTATAAATGTCCTGTACAATGAGGAGCCCAGGTGGTCTGCAGAGAGATTTCAACCCACCTGCACCCAGGTCCCCAAAGACAGGGAAAGAGTTGCCCCTACCCAGCCCCTCAGCATCAGAGCTGCAGTGACTGCTGAACCAGGGATCTCCTGCCTGACACCAGCTGCTGGAAACCAACCCTGGCAGAAGCTCTGCTGCAACAGTTCCACAGCAAAGAGTAAGCTACAACATTAATACTGACGCAGACAAGCCAAAAATAAGCTTGTTTAAACTGAATTTAACAATACCCTTTCCAGAGGCTATTCTAACTTCTAAGGTCTCCTCGTATGTATTGATACATCAAGATCAAAAAGCAGTAATTAAGGGTACTTTGAAGATGTTTGAATTCTGCCATCCAGCTTTGCAGCTTCCTGGACATGGAGAACTTACCTGTTTGTATATAAAATGGTCACTCCTTAACGAAGCAAATTGAAGGTACAGCACATATTATTTTTTATTTTAGTAATTTAAGAGCCCTACACTTGTAACAAACTAACAGACACCTTGCCTTGAGTGGTCATTTCTCAAACAAACCCCAGACTGAATTTTAGATTCCTCTCTATTTCCTATCTAAGTGTATCAGAACATTCCCAGGAAGATGAAGATGCTGGCAGTGGTAATAAGGAGGAGGCTGTTTTGAATTTTTCCTTTTAATGGACACCTTAAGCTGCAAGGATGGTCCTACCTTCCTTTCCTGAGTGAGATGCATGGGGAGCCACATTTGAACCATCATAAAATTACCCTTAAGGTTCACAGTGTGACTTCCTGTTTTATCACTCATCCAACATTAAAATCTACTTGGATGATGCTGGGGTGGAGGAAATGCTTTGACATTTCAGCAGCTTGTTCATCTCCACCAAGTCTTCTCCTGTCTTTACAGCTTTCTGCTCTGCTTGTTACAGGCTGGACTGTTTCCAGCTATGGAAAACTCTGCATATAGGAAGTATATTATAGCAGATTTCTGATGTGGATAAGGAACAAGGGAAATCTGCTGGTTCTGGAGGAACACAAAGGACCAAGGAGGGTTTACAGAACATGGGTTTTAAGTCAAAGGGCAAAAGGATTCATCCACACTAAGAAATCAAGCACTGCTGCCCCATCCCCATGCAGGTTGTTGGTAAATGCCCCCAGACTCTCGCTAGGGAAGCAACCATCTACAAGATGAAGAGAATTCTACTCCTGTGACAGATCCTGTCAAAATCAGTGACATAGGCTCCACCAGGACACAGGGGTATTAGGGATGCATTCCAACTGTTTAGAAATGCACACTAAGAATGTGCTCCCAATTGCTGTGAGCTCAGTTCCAGAGCATGTGATTCTCACACCACTGGAACCCTCAGGCTCTGAGGAGAGGTGTTACATCATCTGCTGAGCAGCTCATCACAGCAAACAGGGAACCAGCAAGGATGTGGGGAACAATGAGGGCAGGAACCCCAAGAAACCAAAACTGGGAGCTCCCTGATTGCTTCACAGCCCAGGGTGGGACACCCATCCAGGCAGGGCACTGGAGAAACAGCCTTAGAGCATTCTGCAGACTGAGGGGGTTACTGCCTACAGGGATGCAGGACTCCTTACAAGGATGCAGGGGAAAAGAGCATGTTTGGACATGGGGAAAACTTACAATGGATCTTTTAAGGGGAATACAGGAACATACCTGAATCTTAGGGGAATGACCAAAGGTAGATTGGGGAAGGACTGAAGTGTATCAGGGAACACACAAACCTCAGGGGCCTGCAGGACCAAGTACCAGCAGTTCAGGCAGAGAAGGAGATCTGGGGCAGGTACCAGACATCTGGCCAGCTTGGACAGAGCATCTGAGAGCAGCTCCTGGAACAACTGATCTGTTGTGTGTATTGTGTTCTACCAGTGGACCTGAGTCCTCATGAGCTGAAGAGGAAGAGCAGGTGGAGCTGTTCACAGTGTGTGAAAGCTGTGTGTGTTTATGGGGTGGTGGCCAAGGCTCTGCTCTGACAGTGTGGGTGCATGTGCCTGCTGGGATTAGAGGGTAGCACTTCAGCAGCCTCACAGCTCTGGGAGGATCTTCCCAGGCTCCTGAAGCCCACTGGAATCAGCTGCTTTCCACAGGAGCACGGCTGCTCCCACATTCAAGCTCTGCCTGTATTTGATTTTGGTTCTGGACAAGGAAACCTCAGACCTCACTTCTACTGCCAGAGCACTGCTTGGATTCAGGATTTGCTCTTACCAAGCTGGTTCTTCATCCCCATGAGAACTGAGTTCATGTGAGCTTTGGATGCATAGAGTTTGCTTACAGCCTTCCGAGAGCGGACCAGCTCCTTGGCCAGGATCACACACACGTCTCTCTGATTCTTTTTGGCAGCATCCTTTATTGACCTCTTCACCTTCTCCTCTTCCCTCTGGATATCTGGAGCACAGAAAAACACAGCAAACAATGATCAACTCCTAAGGATATAGAAGAGAAATCAGTCATTTGTTGAGGTGTGTTTCCAATGCAAAGAATTGTTTCTGCTTGATTTCAGGTTCCTTCTGTTACTCAAGGACCTTGTTCTGGGTTGATTTACATGTCAGCTGATTAATTCAGCTAAATCTTAATAGGAAAATTCTCATTACTGAACATCCAGCTCTGTAATTTCCTTTGCAGTCAAGAGTACTCTAAAGGACTGTCTGAGAATATTATCCATGATGCTGAGCTGACTAAGAGCTTACAAAGCAAAAAAAGGTCCTGTAAGAACAAAGCACTCTGAGAGGATGACTTGACTCACAACTTGAAAATAACTTCCTGACTGTTAAACTGGCCTGATACAAATACACATACACAAAATATACATCTAACTTGAAACATCCTGTTCAAACTCTCCTGGCATCCAGCTTTGTTCAGCAGATTTTTTTAAGAGTGTGCTTAAGTGGGAATACTGAACTAAACATGGGCAAGGAGTTGGTTGGACTATTAAACACTAAAAAGGCCTTCTTAAATACCATTGGTTTCTCCAGCAAATCTGGTGTCACTGTTGACAGTTCTGCCCTGCCAGGTAACACTGGCTGTGAACAGCAGGAGCCAGGTACTCCAAAAAGCCCAGAGTAAAAAATGCAAGAGTAAGCAGGGACAATATTAACTTCCTTTCTTTTCCAGACTCAGCAATAAATTAGTCACTGACGAAATGTGGATCTCATAGTCCATAAGAAAAATTATCCTAAAGTAAATAAAGAATTCAGATAGTAAGGGTTCCTCACCTTCCTGTAAAGAGTTGATTGAAATGACCACAAGAACAATTTTTTCAAAGAAAGCCTCTGTTCAGATTTAGCTTTGAGTCTTCTTGATTTATGCCAGACAAAGTTATACACTGGAAGAATCAGAAGCTGCCCTTTTATAAAAACAAAGGCACCAACACACTCCTTCTGGCACAAGCTAACTTGGAGACTTCAACACAGGTTCTCAGGTGGGAGTTAATGAACCCTGTACTCAAGACCAGCAATTCTCTCAGTATCATTCACTGAGGTGTTTACCTTAAAGGACTGGCAGAAAGCTGTAGGATTATAATCAGAAAAATATACCTTTGCTGCTTTCCCACTATTATTTTCAGAAACACTACAAACTTGATGACATTTGTGTGTCAGACATGGGACTGAGCTGAGTTCCAGGTAAAAAAGAGCTGAAGTGCTCCAGCAGGAAACAGAAAGCACCAGAAGAACCCCAGCAGCACTGAGGAATTACAACACTCACTCTGTCAGCCTGAAAACAACCCTAAGTATTGTGTCCTGCAGCCAGGCTGGAGTGGGACAGCTGCCCCCGAGTGAATGCTCTCATGGCATCGAGTGCTGGCTGTGAGATCAGTGGCACAAGGATGCAGGAACAGCCAATCCATCTTTGAAAGGCAGTGCCAGCTACACTCCTCAAGGGAGCCAAAGTCACCTCCCCAGTGCCTCTGCAGCACTACCAAGCACAAGAGGCACACAGCAGCCCAAAGCACCTGCAAGAGGGACTCACAGCTCAGCAAAACACAAAGTTACTGTGTTACTCCAACTATATCCACTCAAAAATTTCAATTCTGAAGTAACAAGGACACCTTTCATTTCTCCAAACCTTCCAAGCCCTGAAAAACAACCTACCCCAAACAGAAATCACTACAGCAGCACCAGTCCAACAACAGATGGTTTCAAAGAGTGTGCTGCTATTTCAGTAACTCTGCTGACTGGGCAAGCCAACTGCTCAAGTGATCCAAGCCCACTCAGTTCATCCCAGGTGGATCTAGTGTTGCCTTGTTCAAACACATCCAGCACAGCTTTCCCCAAGGAAACTAAGACAGGTTCCAGCTTAGCATCCTTCCTTAAAGATTGCAGGGATTTCCTGTGTCAGGCTCAGGTGAAACAGGAGAGGATGGCAGAATCCAGCTACAGTGAGTAACTTCTGAGGAAACCTTTGGTGGCACTTGGCTGCCATCCTTCAGGAGCAGCCTGCTAGCCTGGGAAGTGTCCAGCAGAACCAATCCATAGGTGACCCTTGGTAAAATGTGAAATCCTGGCACCAAGATATTATTTACTTTATTTTAAGGGCAATTATCAGTGTAGCAGATGGTTGGTGGTTAGTGCTGAACTGTATTTCTGTGAATGTAGGACTCTGAAACACAGACAGGTTTAGAGCTGCTAAAATAATTAGATTAATCTAATTAATTATTAGATCTACATCAAAATATCACACTACCATGTAGCCTAGTATCTGTGCAGGCCATTAAAAGCATTATGGCATGTAAAAGGTTAAGAGAAACCCAAAATTTCCAGAAACATCAGTAGTGAGCACGTGGGCACTCTGCTCCTGTGGAAGATGCAGCCTCTAAAACATATTTTGCTAGTAAGATCAGAGGTGCAGCTCCTCTGTGCCTGATACAGCCACACAAAGTGCCCTGGAGAAAGTAAAAGAATTCACATCCCTGTAGATCAGTTTTCCTGGGAAAGACACAAACTCTGTTCCTCATACTGGAGACAAGGACAAAGACAGACTTTGTACTGCACAAGCAACCTTCTCCAACCAACTCCTACAAGTCTGCAAGACACAAACCCTGCCAGGTCACTCCAGAGGCACCGGGCTGGGGAAGGATGGGAATGCAGGATGTGCTCTGCCAGTAACCAGATGCTGACACAAAATATCCTCCCATGGACAAATCCCAGAGACAGGCTAGGGATTTGAAATAAGGGGAGAACAAAACCTAGGCCCAAACCTGTTTTCAGGCTCAGGGAAGGCAGGTAGAACAAATTCTGAACTAACAGCAGTGCAATACTAAGCAACTTGTCTGCTTTTCAAGACACATTCAGCAGTGTAATGCTCATTATTTAATACCAAAACACCCACACACAGAAAATACTTTTTTTTTTCCTTCCACTCTTCTGTTTGTAATTTTTCCAAGCTGACAGCAAGGTACTTTTGCTTGGCATGTGCACTTTCACACCAGTACATGCCAGTGGAACTGTCTACATGTGAATTATTTACCATACTGATACTACTCACTAAATCAATGTGGGTGAAATTCTGGATAATAAGTCTAATACAAGTTATCCAAAGGGATTTAAGAGCATTATGTCTTACTGGAGCATGAAATATTCATGTTCTTTTGAAAATTTTCCTAAGATAACTTCACAGAGACATCATTTTGTAACACAGACTGAGTCTGGCCCCAGGACCACATTTATCTTCCTTTACTCCAGATGTGACAGACTACCCCAAGTTATTAAATTTCACAGCCTGCCTCAATTAAAGTAAAAAAAACCTTGAAGACACACAAGGAGAGTAAAAACAAAGAATGAGACACAAGTACAAACCTCTGATCTGTCTATCAATCACTCTCATTTCTTTCCTTATCTTCAAGGACCATTCATTGACCTTAAAAAGAGAAAGTGAGAGTTACTTGAAATTCCAACTTCAAAACTATGCTTTTATACTTTCATGTAACTTAAACATTCAGTATCAAAAGCAGCACTTCAAATTGCATGAGCTGCAAGTTATGAGTGATGTTAAAATATTTCATTATTCAAATAATAAAACCCCCAAACATTGCAGAGATACCATCAATTCCTGCACTGCTCTTAATGCTCAGACAAGGAGTTAAGGAGGACCTTTATAGATCCTTTCCAACCAAAACTCTTCAATGACTCCAGGATGTGATTTGTGAGTCAGATGCTCACAGCCTGGCTACCTTCCCACATCACTGCCCTGTCACTGTACACAGGGAACTTGCCACAGGGGGTTTCAGCAGAAGGGACAGACTTTGGCACAGATGACAGCCCCAAGAGTGCTACTGCCCATTTCAGTCAGGAAGATCCCCAGCAGGTCTCCAAGCCAACCCCTGCTCAAAGCAGGATCAAGTTCAGAGCTCAGACAGGCTCAGGTCTCATCCACTGAGTTTTGATACTGTTTGAGGGCAGAGACTTCACAGCCACTCTGAGCAAATGCACTTAAACTACTCCTGGGTGGGGAAGACCTTTCCTCATGGAATCCTGGAATGGTTTGGGTTGGAAGGGACCTTAAAGACCATCTATTTCCACCTTCCACTAAACCAGATTGCTTAGAGCTCCATCCAACCTGGCCTTTCATGTTCAATTCAAAACTCTCCTCTGGCCAACTGTGGCTGTAGCCCCCCTCCTGTCACTGCACACACCTCAAAGGTACCTGTCTGTGCCTTGACTCCAACCCCAGCAGAGGCAGCGAGGGGCTTCAGACCCCTGCTCCTTCAGCTTCTCTTCTCCAAGTCAAAACGAGCCCAGTTCCCACAGCCACTCCTCCTGCACCACAGGCTCCAGCCCTCCTCCATCCTGATGGCCTCTGCCACCCTTGCCCAGCTTGCAGAGATCCCTCCTGAGCTGGGTGCCCACACTGGGACACCTCTGCAGCCTCTGCCACCCTTGCCCAGCTTGCAGAGATCCTCCTGAGCTGGGTGCCCACACTGGGACACCTCTGCAGAGTAGCACAGTGACTGAGCACTCAGCACTGTGACCACACTTCCCAACACACCCTGTTTGCCCCCATTGCTGCAGAGGTGCACTGGGAACTCGTTTATTATCCATGGGAAAGCAGATCCTTTCCTGCAGAGCTGGTGCCCAGCCAGCCCCAGGCTGCACATCCCTGTGTGCAGGGATGGTTGGCCCAGTCTTGCATTGCTCAACATTTTGAGGTTCCTGCTCTGGGTTCCTCCCACTTGCTCAGGTCTCTCTGCCCTCCAGCTTCCCTTCCCCTGCCTTTGGTGGTGTTCAAACACAGCCACTCCTTTAGCAGCTCCCTCCTGGCACTTGCCAAGATCTCTCTGTTCCAGATCCTCTGGCTCATCCAGGAGGTGAGGAGCTCCACTTGCCCTGACCATCCCTCCAGGGAAGCAGAGTGAAGAGAACTTGTGCAATGAAAACTTGTAAAGCAAGTTCTCTTTGGTGCACAAGCCCAGCAGAGCAACAGATTTAGACTTTCACCAGTCTCAAAAGACTTTCTCTTGGTCATGGTGAACAGGACTGTGTTTTGACTGCAGACAAAAGCCACCATTTGAGGTGCCCAAGCACAAAATCAGCTTAAAAACCCCACATACAACCCAAAGCCCTGCAGAGGGGCAGAAGTTTCTAAGAGGTTTCAGAAAGCTCTTGTACCTTTAGTTAAACCCTGTGTTTACAAGCAAAAAACCCCAAACCCAGAACTGAGTGCATCCTCCTCTCTTGTTCTTCAGAGCAGAAGAGATAACATCCTGGAGAGTCATTGCTCACCCTGACAGAAAGCCAAGAAGGTCCCTTTTTTGAGTATGGACTACATGAGAGGAAAAAGGCAGGGGGAAGAGAGACTGAGAGAAACATGACAAGCTCTGGCTGGCCAATTGTCCTGTCTCAAATGTAACACCTGCCAGAGATTTGCTCCACAACTTGTATTCTAGAACAAACCAACACACAACAAGCCTTCATGTACAAGCACAATCAGCAACTGTCAAATGAACCACAGCAGGATCTGCAGCTTCTGTCTCTGGGGTGCACAGCCCAGCACAAACACACCATTAAATCAAGACTGGTTGTGGAAACTCTTTCACAGCTCATCCCTAGCACTGCCAGGGGTTTGACATGACTGTCCCAAAGGCACAGCTGGGTGTTTATGCCTTCCCTGGGGCTCCCAACTCCCCTCCTGCTTTGTGTAAGAGGAGGAGGAAACCCCACTGACTCTTATCCAGGCTGGTCCATGCTCCCAGCTACATGAGACTGCAATTTGCTGAGCTGTAAGGAAGTCACACTGCCCATCTCACACAGGACACAGGGACATGGATGCAGACCATGGCACAAGGCAGCAATGCTGGAACAGGAGTCTGTGGTCCAGCTGAGCAGAGATAATTACCCTGAGCACAACTCCAGGCTGATGAAGCAATTCTGCTTCACTCCTGATCTAAACAAAAACATCCCTCTCACAGCACTGCATCATGCCAGAGTCAGCCAGCAAAGCACTCAAGCTGAAAAGAGCCAACTCACACTACACTGGAGGAAAATCCACTTTTTAAGTTCAAATGATCCAGACATGGCATTAAAAGTACAATAAATCCCCAGCTTTAGACAGGCTGAAATGTATCACCAGCTCTTCACAAGGGCTGAAGATATTTGCCTTGTATTGATCATAAATAAATTATCTCACATCAACAGAGTGGGCAGACAAAAGAACTGAGGGCAAATCATTGCCATCACAAAAATCTCAACCCCTCCCCATCCTCCTGCAGTGCTTGGACGGGTCCCCCTAGCTCTGCTCAGGGACTGCATCTGAGCACAGCTGCTGGCAGACACCAGCCAGGATGCAGAAACAGCTACTGCTTTTTCCTTCTAAAGCTGCAGTTAGGTACAGGAGGAAAGGAATTTTTAACTAATAATGGGTGTCTCAATATCAGTGTTAGGGCTGTGAAGTCACCATGCCAGCCTGCACCCTCAGGGAGGGCTCATGACAGCAAGAGGACTCTTGTCACCTCTCCCTCCACCTGTCCCATGCTGCATTTTTAGGGTTTTCTGCAAAGAATCACAGAATCACTGGCTTAGGAAGGGATCTCTGGAGATCAGCCAGTGCAAACCCCGCTGCCAAGGCAGGGTCACCCAGAGCAGGTGACACAGGAACGTGTCCAGGTGTGTTTAGAATGGCTCCAGAGAGGGAGACTCCACAGCCTCCCTGGGCAGCTGTTCCACCCTCAGCATAAAGAAGCTTTTCCTCCTGTAAAGGTGGAAGTGTGGTTTATTTTATGGCCACTGCTCCTTGACCTGTTGCTGTGCACCAAAAAGAAGGTTTGAGGTGGCTGGCACCATTCTCCAAGAGCTCCAAGATGCCCCATAGGCTCTGTGCTACTGGAAAACATGGCAAGCTCACCAGTTAGGGAAGGCAAAAGAGCAGGAGTGGCCCTCAGGCAGGAGGTGAGAACTCCTGAGTGCAGCATGAGCAGTTCCACATGTGAGGGTTCCACAGCTGCCTGATGTGCCACCCACCCCTGAGAGCAGCAGCCCCCAGCCCCAGCTCTCCCGGGGCTCTCTTGTGCCACACTCAGGAGCTCAGCACACTGACCCAGCCCACACAGTGCTCTGACACAGGCACAGGAGGAAGGGAAGGACACTCCCAAAGGTACATTCCTCATCTGGTTCTCTCACCCACAAGCAACAGCCACAGCCTGCTCCCCTGGGACTCAGCTGCTACAAAGCACCAGGGAACATCTGTGACACTGCAGCTTGTCTGAGCATTCAGCTTGTGTGCCTGTCATTCTTCTCCCTGTTGCTTTTCCAGTACCTCTAATGTATTTGATCTTCCTCTCAGCAAACAGCAGATTTTTTTTTAACTCATTCATAGCTACTTATGAAAGGCAACAGTGAAATCCACCAGTGTCTTGATTATTTCATTCCACTGTGGCAGCAGAAAGCTGTTCCTGGAAACACAGTTTATTAGGGGGTTGAAAGGAGCCTTACAGACCATATAGCTCCTTCCAAGCACCCCTGCCACGGGCAGGGACACCTTCCACTAGACCAGGTCGCTCAAGGCCTTATCCAGTTTGGCTTCGAACATTTCCAGGGACGGGGCAGCCACAGCTTCCATGGGTAACCTGTTCCAGTGTCTCACCACGCTCAAAGGGAGGAATTTCTTCTTAGGATCTAACGTAAATTTCCACTCTATCAACTTGTACCCCTTCCCTCTTGTCCCGCCACTCCAATTCCTCACAAACAGCTCCTCCCCGGCTCCCTGCAGGCCCCTTCAGATACCGGGAGGTTCTGTGAGGTCTCACGGCCCGGTCCCGGCCCGGGTGCAGCCTCCGCCAGGGCCAGGCCGAGCCCGGCCCCTCCGCAGTCCCCGCCCGACGCCATAGCAACGCCACACGGCCCTGCCGCCACTCCCCCCTCAAACTCCCGGCCCCGCTGCCGCCCGGGCCCGCTCGGCGGCTCCGGCCCCTCACCAGCTCCTTGGGCGGCTTCTCAGGGGTCTTCCCGAAGAGCCCCATGGCGGCCGCACCGCCCGGCGCTTCCGGCTTCCCACAGCCGGGCCGGCCGGAGCGCGCACTGCGCCTGCGCCGCCGCACGCCCCGCCCACTCCGCGTGAGGGGGGGGCCTGAACGGCCTCGCCCCGCCCCTCGCGGCTTCCCGCCAGTCACGTGGCGCTGCGCACGGCGCTGCGCACGGCCCCGCCCCCGCGGAGGGGCGGGAAGGCGCTGAGGGGCGCGGCGGGAGCGTCGGGCCCTGCACACCGAGTGTGTTTGTAACTCATTCACCGTCAGTCAGGTTGGGAAAGACTTCTGAGACTATCGAGTCCAACCATGACCGAACACCGCTATGGCACTGGGTGCCACGTCCGGTCTTTCCTTAAACACCTCCAGAGACAGTGACTCCACCACCGCCTTGGGCAGCCCATTCCAATGTGAAGAAATTCCTCCTAATGCGCAACCTGAACTCCACTGCTCCAGCTTAAGGCTGCACCCTCTCGTCCTGTCGCTGGTTTCCTGGGATGAGAGCCTGATCCCCACCTGGCTGCCCCTCCTGTCACAGGGAGCTGTAGAGAGCAATAAGGGTGGGGATCACCCTGCCCCTCCTGTCAGGGAGCTGTAGAGAGCAATAAGGGTGGGGATCACCCTGCCCCTCCTGTCAGGGAGCTGTAGAGAGCAATAAGGGTGGGGGATCACCCTGCCCCTCCTGTCAGGGAGCTGTAGAGAGCAGTAAGGGTGGGGATCACCCTGCCACTCCTGTCAGGGAGCTCTTGAGAGCAATAAGGGTGGGGATCACCCTGCCCCTCCTGTCAGGGAGCTGTAGAGAGCAATAAGGGTGGGGGATCACCCTGCCCCTCCTGTCAGGGAGCTCTTGAGAGCAATAAGGGTGGGGGATCACCCTGCCCCTCCTGTCAGGGAGCTGTAGAGAGCAATAAGGGTGGGGATCACCCTGCCCCTCCTGTCAGGGAGCTGTAGAGAGCAATAAGGGTGGGGGATCACCCTGCCCCTCCTGTCAGGGAGCTCTAGAGAGCAATAAGGGTGGGGGATCACCCTGCCCCTCCTGTCAGGGAGCTCTAGAGAGCAATAAGGGTGGGGGATCACCCTGCCCCTCCTGTCAGGGAGCTGTAGAGAGCAATAAGGGTGGGGATCACCCTGCCCCTCCTGTCAGGGAGCTCTTGAGAGCAATAAGGTGCCCCTGAGCGCCCCCAGGCTGAGCCTCCTCAGCTTCCTCAGTGCTCATCACACCCGTGCTGCAGAGCCTTCCCCAGCTCCGCTCCCTTCTCTGGAACTCCGCCATCTCCGTAACTTCTTGGTGCAAGGGCTGACCCCCACTCCGGCCTTTCCCCAGGGCTCGTACCAGCCGATGGCCACCCCGCCCCAGATGCCGGGGCTCTTTTGGAGAAATGCCGCTGGCCAGGCTGGCTCATCCTCACCCTCCTCTCTGCAGGGGCCAGGCTGGCTCATCCTCACCCTCCTCTCTGCAGGGTCACCTGGCAGAAATGAAGGGACAGCTTGGAGCTGCTCTGCTGGAGCTCCAGAGAGTCAGTCCATCTCTTCACGCCCCGGTGCACAATGTGAGACTGAGAGCATTAGAAATAAATCAGTGATGCACGGAGTGCAAAAGAAAGAAAGAAAAAGGTGCTATTAACTTAATCTAACTCTTTAATACCTTATGATTATATGTACCTGCATTATTTAATTACTGGAGACAGACTTTTTAATGAGTTACAAAAATGTACAGTTTCACCTTGGTCATCTTTCCCTCCAGAATTTAATGCAGAAAAAAGATCTAAACAAGCTTTGGAAAAGAGAGCTCTCATTTTGGACTGAGCACCAGCAGTGGGAAAGCCAGTGCTAATAAAACAATAATTGATGAAATTGAGAGTGTCAAAGAGACTCTCAATTTAGAGATTATTAGATTATTAAATCCATTCTTTATAATAGCAGCACCAAACATCCACTGCCTTTACTAAACCTAACAAACAAGTGAATACCCTCACCTCAGTGGTTTGACATTTTCTGTTTACAATTGGTCTCCAGCTTCCAGGCACGAGACATCAGAGAATAAAACAACGCTTTAAGAATGTTTAGCATCTCAGTTAAGACACTTCACAAGCACTAGCACAACCCAGCCCCGCGAGGCAAAACATGTGAGCAGCGAAGCCGCTGACCTTGTTACAGGCACAGTCTTTGCTCCTTTGCTCCCTTCTCTGGATGTTCAACTGTCAACACGTCTGAGATCCTGCACGGGGTAGAAAACAATGTTACTTGGATGCTTCTGCTGCTACTGACACGAGCATTTCATAACATAAACACATCCAACTGCTTTTTCTGTCCTGCTGGGACTCTCCATACACTACGCCAGCTGCTCAAGATTCTGTAACAGATGCGTTGTGGGGAGCTGCATCACAACAATTTATATAACCCAGACACGAGGGGACTAAACCTTCCTCCACAGCTACCTGCTGGTCATAATTACCTGCTCCTGTGGATGTGCCCTCAGTGGCTCTCCTGCTAATTAACCAGCAGTTTGGGTCATCCATCAAAAGAACAGGATGAGTAGAGCAACTGAGGCCATTAAAACAAGTCTTCAGCTGAAACAGGTGTGCACAAAGGTTTGCAAACAAGGTTGAGCCAGTGCACAGGAGCAGAACTGCTGGGCTGTGTGTGAAGGTGAGGAGGTCAGCCTTCATCACTCCATGAGCACTCAGTGCTCCAAGGACACAGCTTAGCACTCACAGCTTTTGGCAAATTGCTGAGGTACCAGCGAAAGGCTGCAGCGGGCTGTGATACAGCACCTCACTTGTGTGTGTCAGCACCTCAGCTGCAGCCTTATTTATACTCACAGAACTTCTCCTTTCCCTTGGCAAGGCCTCAGTTCAGTGCAGATTTCAAAACAGGTCCTGAAACAATGTGGATTTCAGCTACTCATGACAAGCACATACGCTGTGCTGCTGCACAAATTGGA
Organism: Molothrus ater; assembly: GCF_012460135.2. Lineage (NCBI taxonomy): Eukaryota > Metazoa > Chordata > Aves > Passeriformes > Icteridae > Molothrus > Molothrus ater. The sequence continues at coordinate 66,989,273 of NC_050481.2, forward strand.
AGCAGAAATGATCTTTGCCCTCATTATGCCTCTCTGCTGCTCTGCTGAGGCTGTAATGACACAGACAGGACATGTACTGGCAGGTCTCAACTGGAATAAAAATTACTTTCTGGACCACAGGAGAGTTGCTGATACTGTGCCCCTTGTACCTCTCTGCTTCAGTACTGCCCTGGGAAAAAGGAAATGAGAGAGAAAAAAGGACTCAGTAAATTAAAAACAGCTCTTCTGCTAATTACATGAATATCCTCTTGGGAACACACCTGGTGACAGAATTTGTTAATAAAAAGAGCGTGTCCAGGTACCCTGGATAGATGAAACAATGCCAGCAGCTCTTTGAGCACCATCCTCTCAACTCTATAAAGACACTGGGAGATGGGTTGTAACTGCAATGGGGAACTGTGTTTGCATTTCCTATTATCATCATCTTTATGTCACTATCCTCCTTTCATATCACAAAGGCAAGATTTAGGAAAGAAATAAGACAATTGAAAATATCTTTCTAGTTTAGTCTTTTCCTCTACTCATATAAGCTCCTGCTCTTCCCCCCCGCCCCTTTTTTCTTTCCAACCAACAATTCCTCTCTATTTTCAGCCAAATGATTTCTGAAAGGTATAACCAAAATCAGTGTTTCATATGGAAATATAAAGAAAACAACAGATTTATGGCTCCAAAGAACTATCAAAGAAACCAGAAATCACTTCAGAATACCAGCACAGTTGGAAGTTGGCAATTTGTACCTTTACAAGCCACTTTTGTCACTGCATGACAATATTCTGCTCCTTCTCAACAGTTTACTTTGAGGCTGTAGAGGGAGCTACCCTAAAGTCTTCCTAGATGTCTGCAGATGAGGGTACTGGAGAGACAGCTGCTAGGAGAGGGTCTCCATCTGGAAAAGCAGCTTGTAATCAACTGGAAAACCACATCCAGCAGAGAAGCACCTCAACCCAGCAGACTTATGAAGGAAACAGTTCCCAGTGAAACACCACTGCCTTCTCCTTAGCCAGTGGCTCAGAGCACTGAACTCCTGCATCCCTAGGAGATGATTTATTAGTCACAAGAGTTGTGTTATATTTTTATTGTCTTCACAGATAAATCAGGCCAGCAAGACATCTGTAACCATACACACAAAATATTTATCAAAACAATTAACATTACAAATCTCCTTTTAAAATAATTTATTTCACCGATTTCTTTTTAAATGGTACTGTCTTACAACATACATTATTCAACAAAGATGTGCAGAACAGATTCTAAAATAAGAAACACTTAAATTAAGCAATTGTCTCCGATTAGAATTTCAATTTCACCCACATCCCAACTCGTAAATGTTTGCTGGAATACGCTTCTCTGTAGGCTTGATTTTTGTGCTTACAAAAACAGCATCAAGTTTTCAGATGTTGAAGAGAACAAATTATTTGTAAGGTAAGTTTGCATTCAGTTCAACATACAAGGCAACCAAATGATTCTGTCATTAACGTTAGCATCATGTATATTTTAGTTCACTGCACTAACATTTAAACTAAAACTTCAAACCACGTAATCTTTTAAGTGACTAACATTTAAAAGGCAAGCAGTAATATCCTGAAAGCTTACAAAAGACAAGGGCACACAGCTAAGACGGGGGCTCACTCGACAAAGGCTGCGGGTGTGTGTATGGCTGCTTTTTTTTGTAGGACGCCCACCTGCAGACGGGACAGCAGTGCCGCCCGCCCGCCAGCCACTTCATGATGCAATTCTGGTGGAACACGTGGCCGCAGGGCAGGCCCATCAGCAGGCAGCCCTTTGCAAAATTTTCTAGACACACCACACATTCCGTACAGTGCAACATGTCGGGGGGCCAGGCTGACCAGTCTGGCTCCAGGTCACCCGCGGAGCTGTACGAGCTGTAGGACCTGGCTTTGCGCTCGCATGGCTCGTGGTGACAAGAGTGACTGGCACAGGAACAGGCGTCCACACCTCCTTCGCTGCACCCGTGACACGGGCTCAGCTCATCGTCCTCCGAGACCTCTCTGTCGCTACTGAAGACCTCTTTGTTCTCACTGTCAGAGTCACTTTCGCTGTCTGGAAAGGTTTCCAGCGTTTCCTCGTCAGAGTGGGTGCTGAGGCATTGAAACCTCCACATGGGTAAGTTTTTTATATAATCAGTTGGTATCAGAGGGTGAAGCCAGAGATCAGGGAAAGCCAACCGCTCCAAGAACAAATCTGGGTCTTCATCCCAGTCCGAGTCAAAAGGGAAGTGTTGAAAAGAAGCAATGGGATGAAACAGGTAGCTGGTGTACCAGTCCCACAGGCTCGACAGCCACTCCAGATTATTGGCATTTACTTCATCCGTGTTGTTATTGCGCCTTCGCTTCTTCTCAAAGTAATCAATTAGTAAACCATGGCCAAGGTACGTGCTGAGGAAGAGGGCTGGATGAGAGGAGTAGAACATCCAATCTGCCCTCACCCAAGAAGCCAAAGTAGTTGTGTTCGAGTACCTGAAGAGTTTTAAACTGTACTCATAAAAGCTGTCTAAGTAGGGTAGTTGCAAAAAACCTAACACTGGTAGCCAGGAAATAATTAATAGCGAATTATACGTCCCTAAAGTGCTTATAAGAACCACAAAACGCTTTATAGTGGCGCCTTGTGTAATAAACAGGTCCATCCAAGCCATCAGATTAACCAAAACTAAACTTAAAACAAATAAGTCGTTAACTTCTGGTTGCAACGAGCGCAAAAAGGAATCCATGGCACGTAGTGATATAAATTCACCAGTGTTATTTCCATACCTGTAAATCCCTTCAGGAGTCCTCAGTATATATGATGGTGTTTTGTAGATACCGATTTCTGCCATGTAACTTTTATTGTCCCAGTTTTCCACGTTGACAAAAATAAACTCCACTCTTCCAGTAAACTTTACACTCAGTGCAGAGAAGAAGGCCGGAGGCTGGTCGAGGTTGGCAAACAGGTATATTTTCACTCGGTACTGGTCACTCTTGTTCCATTCTTCTTTCAAGTGCTCAGAGTTGTAGATGGTTTTGATCCGAGAGGCAGCATGGGCTGTGATCCATTTGAAGATGTGCTCCACTTCGATCTTGCGCCCGTTGTATTCCTTCAGCATCACTTTGCCCTTGGAGGTACTGGTCTGTGGAACCGACATAATGAGGGTGGATTTCAGCCAACCCCTCCTCTTGCAGTATCTACAAAGAAAATGGCAGGTTAAATTCCAATTTCATAACCCCAGAACTGAGTCCTTACATTTCTATTCTAAGCCCAAAAATGAGACATGCTGAGCACCTGGGAACCCTTATAATACAATACCAGGAAATAAGGGTACCCAATATTCTCTGCCAAAGCGTATTTATTCTTACAATATCTTTATATCTTACAGGAATATTGTAAAGAGATATGCATTCATAAAACAGGAAGAGTAATAGTGTTAATTTTCACAGGTCATTAAAGTAAACAGAGCCATGCAGCCCTTGATGCTTTGTAACTGGATTTGAATAATACACAAGCTGACTCTTTGCTTTAAAGCTTTAGTATTAAAAGCTACTTTTCCTTGGCCTTCCAGGCAAGAAGAAAACCGCTCCAGTGTAACTCAATATCCCACAGCTTTCCCAGTGCTTCCTTCCATCCTGGGTTTGCCAAACAGCCGTGGGGTGAAGTTGAGCAGACACTGGTCTGTTTGCAGTTGCTTTAATGAAGCTGACAAATGTCCATTTCCTACTGGGACCATTTTGTCAAGATGCAGACAGGCTAAGGAGTGAGGTGAGAGAGCTGGCCACAAAACCAGCAGAGCAGGAAGCACACGCATGGTGCTGGATGATTTGGGCTAAAAAAATTTTTTAGACCCACACTGTCTTGCAGGCAGATGGGATGAACCCCAAATCCAAAACTAAAAGAAAAGGCTGAACCCTGAGTCGTGGTGCAGAGCACAGTAACTCTCACAAGATCCCTTCTCTCATGCATCTTTCCCACCAATATCACTACACCAAATTATCTAGTCCTCCTTTAAGGAAATATCTGGCAAGCTTCAACAATCAAACTATGACAGAGCCAAGAGGCATGCACACTGTCTGAGAACCCTGCACATTGGGACCACCAGCCTCCATCCACCAGCCATCTTCCCTAGCTCCTCTGTGGTTACAACTCCCCTTCCCAAGAATTTAAATGCAGCATTTTTAGAAAGAGCCATAAGATATTACCCTGCTAATAAAGGTATGCTGATTACTGCAGCATGTAGTATTCTTCTGAATTTCAGCTGCAACCTGATGAAAACTATTCACAAGGGTTTACTCAATAAAACATTTCTTGTATTAAAAAAATGAATTTAATTTAAAACATGGTATTTGATCAGAACATTAAAGCTACTTAGATATGCGAAGAGAAACACTGCCAAATTTTTAAGATGTTCAAATACAAGATTATTTTGCCTAAGCACTACAAAGCCTAAGAATTTCCTCTTATGATTAACATTGAGATTTCTGTAAACATTTAGGACTTAAGCTGCATAAGATGTGCGTATCCATACATGCCACTGGAATTCTAGACAAAGTCTCCTGTCATGTAAAGCAAACGCCTCCAACAAAATGTTTAAAAAAAGCCTCTTTTTACAGCAGCAGAAAATTATTAATAGCTTCTTTGGCTCTGCTCTTCTTTCCTGGTTAGAAATCATAGGCAAACACAGTGACTCTTGCACAGCACACTGTGTGTTGTCCAAGGGTGTGTGCCAGTTTATATATAAACATACATTTGTCAGGGAACAGGACTTGGCAGTAATTCTGGGAGGCAGGCACCTGTATGCAAGGTTCATGCTAACCTGTGCTTTCCCCTTCCAGATGGTGATATATTGACTAAAACTGATCTATTCAGCTTTGTCCTAAGCAAGCACAGTTCCTTTCCCTGAATGCCTAACCTGGAAGGCCAAACTCTTCTGTTCATTCCTCTCCACTGCTGTATTATGCTCTCCACAGTCTAATCATGCATTACCCACACGACGCTTTAGGAAGCTGCAGAGCTGATAAATAATGTAATGGAGCATTCTGAGCAGACTTTAGGAGAGATAAAAACATGAATAAAGCCACCTTCTGTCACAGCTACTTTTACAACACAGCAAGCCCTGCTGCTAGAACACAGCTGAGCCTTAAGATACTCTTGGGATTTAGATAATCCTTTAAGGATATACCTGGGGTCACTGGAGCAGTTAAAAGTGCCAGTACGGATGCCGAATCTCGAGACTTTCTTCACCATTTTCTCCCAGTGGACTTTACCCACCAGCGGGCTTCTGTCATTTGCTATGACCTATTGCCAAAAGGAAATACCAGTTTAGTATCACAGTCAGCTTGGTTCCTGAAATAAAGAGCAAGTTTCAAGAAAACAGAGTGCTGGTCATGCTTCATAGTCCTTCCCCTTCTTTTAGGGCACAGAGGATGAATGTACAGCTGGGAGTCATGGTAAATGTCTTTGGAGAGTGAAGCACTAAGACAGAAATGTGGTTCTACAGAGAGAAAGAAGTGCATCATCATGTTAAGTACATGTTAAGATACCAAAATCAGTGGTAGTTAACAAAAACTTTGATAAAATAACAAAACTATCATTAACCAGTTCATAGTGGGGGAGAAAGGAGAGGGGTGCAGCAGGTTCCTCTTCTTTGCAATAAAAAAAAGACCATCATTTTATTACAATTCTCCCTCAGAACTTACAACACACCAAAGAAACCTTGTCTCAGAGCAGCAGAATGAGTGGGAATGCATGTACCTGGTACCAGATTAAACTGCCAACAGCCATTCCTGGGCAGTGGAAACTGCTGATTAAACCCCCAGATAGTGCCTAAGGATCTTGACTCCTTCCAGCTTTGCCCCTGACTCACTCTGCAACTTGATGTGACTGTTCCACCAACTCCAGTGTCCCATCTGCCATTTCAGGACGATCACTTGCTGTGATATATCCCAAGGTTTAATTTGCTCTAACCCACTATATTAAAGCTGTACTTGAGGTTACCTCACTGTAAGCTTCTCCTGACACAGATGACAAAGAAGCACATTCATCCTCTGACTTATATCTGTACAGGGAGGGGGGAAAACCCACAAGGAGAAGAAAACTCTGCCTGCTGCCAGCTGACAGGTAATTTTGAATGACATGACTGATCATGCACTATTCCACAAGCCATCACATTTTCTATTTTAGAAACAACTCACATGCTTCTGCAGGCTTACTGGCAGCCATTTAAAATATATTTTTAAATTAAATATTGAAACTTCCATTTGTTAGATATTTGTTTACCCGCCATTAAACTTATCCCAATCGTTTTCTGACTTAATAACCTCAAATGTCAGCTTGCCCCTGGAAGTTGGGCTGTCACCATGATTAACAGTTCTCTGTGGACATGCTGAGATTCAGCCTAGAAAGCGTGTCCAGCCTTTGAGACTCATAAATATTATCTGCTTTGTGGTAAGCAGCAGCCTCACAGAATCTTAAAATAGAAGAATTCACCAAGCAGAATGCTCTACATAGGGAAACAAACTGAAGTCACAGATTACATTTCTATTCCACTAAGCCCAAAATGTTTAAATAACACTGGAGGTGAAAATCTAGGTAAGAATCCTTCTAAGTTATTCTTAAAACACACACATCATATAGAAAAGCCTTTTTGATTAGATAAATGAAACCATCACACACTGAGACAACCAGCTGGGAAATCTACTGTATTACATCACCCAATGTGACTGAAGCTTTGGGTATTTTAAACTTCTTTCTTTCATGCACTTCAATCAAGGGAGACTAAATTCCTAAAGACACCCTAAAGCCATAAAATATCCTTAAAATATCCTCAGAGCTACTATGGCATGATAAATGTACCCAAGATGGCAACCAACCACTATGTTTTATTAGTAAACACAGAAGTAAAACTCTGGTGACTGGATTACTCTTCGATACAAGTACTCAGAGATTGGCTTCTTCTAAAACTCTGTGTGCATGCTGTGAAACAGAGATGAGAGAATGTTAATGTGTGCAGCAGGACAGATCCTGCTCACTGCTTCTTCTGCCTGGCACCGCAACATTCACTTTAAGTGTCAAGACAAAAATTTGTTGCAAATACAGTCACCATTATATTTTAACACCAGCTTAATTAATTTCCTATGAAAAAGTCTTTTCTCCTGGAGAAAGTTATTTATACTGAAGAACAATGACCTAAGTAGCAGTCTGTATTTTGTAACTACATAGAGGAACTCTGCTATGGTTTTGCATACTGAAGCTTCATAAAATATTTTGGGCTCGTGCTTTTTTATGTCATTATGGAAAAAAAATCCAAATAAACATGTCCATTGCAGCTGCTCCTTGCAGACAACACCCACTTACAGCACTGGGAGCTCACCATGCCAAGGCAAGGCTTTGTATTTTGGAAAGCAGTCACCACCTCTGTGCATGAGGGAGTCCAAGAAAACACTGCAGGTTAAGCAATCAAAATGTACTTCAGTTTAAATTAAAAATAACCTGCAAACACTTGTAACAGATTTTATTTTAAAAGTGTGAATTTTGATAAGTTAAGAAATTTAGCTTAAAAACCTGTGACTGAGGATATTGGGAATTTGAATGTGGAAGAAGCCTGGAAGTTCTTCAAGCCCATGGTGTTAAAGCTATCAGGATTTTATATTTCAAGTAAGAAAAAAAAAAAGGTTGCCAAGTCCTGCACTTCTTCCTAGCAATCACTTCCAAAGAGAGGTTAGAAATAGTTTGACAATCTACAAGGATTGAAAAAAAGGTCAAAAAGAAGAGCTATCAAAGAAAGATACGTAGGAAAAAAAAAGTAAGGAAAAATGAGCTATTCATTTAGGTCATTTTTTAAGTTAAGTCACACAAAGACTATTACAAGTTGTACCAAAAGGTTTTTCAGTTATATGAATAAGAATAGAAGAGGGGGAGAAGCAGCAGGATCACCAAACAATGAAGCTAGGATAGAAATGTAAGATAATTTTCTTTTTATAGTTAAATTAATACTGTGACTCAGTTTTCAGTGGAGGGGAGAGGTGGCTGGCCATGGACCAGTTAAGCAAATTTATGGGAAGAAACTACATCATCTGAAGGTGAAAGCAGAACTCAAATAACTTAATGCACTTAAATCAGAGTCAGCAGGGCTATCTCCATCCTAGAACAAGCACACAGGATCACAGGTGAACCTGTGAAAATTTCCTGCAAACCCCCGTCAGACCAATTCACATTTTGACAGGACAGTTACAAGTTTGTAGCTATATTTAAGAGCAAATGAAAAAAAATCCCACCAGGTTGATTTCAATAGGATGCAAAACGATAGAAGTTTTAGAGGTGCAGAGACAGTTGCATTTTCCACCTCTTTCCAGCATGCAACTACTAAAGATGTATCATTCTGATTGACAGAAACCTTCCCTGAAGGAAAAGAACTGAGTTGCAAGAGAAAAAGGGAATGTAGTACCCTCTTTGTAGTTTGCTAGTGTATCATGTATTATGCCACATGGAAAAATTACATAAGAGCCACAGATAGGCTTTTATAGTGAGTGGAAAAAAAAAAAAAGTTTTAAAATGAGCAAGAAATTGGCTACAGCAAAAAGACATCAAAATGCCAGAAGGTGCTAACAGACTTAATAGATTTACCTTAGAGCTCAGTTCAGCATATATTCCCATTAATGCCCTTCCTGTGGGAACTTGAAGTCTCCCAAAGCCATTTGTAGAAGACATAAAACTGGGAAGCACATCTATGTGAGAAAGAGGATTACAACACCATGCAGGAAGAGCTGCACAAATCTTGTAATGCAGAGTGTCACACATGAAATTGAATTCAGTAATGAACAGGACACTTGGGGAGTTCATCAGTTAGAAACAGCAACAGGAGCAAACGCTTGGGGCTATCAGCTGCTCCACGAGGAAACAAACACAGCCATCAACAGGAACTGGCTGCAAAACAAGCAAAGCCCAGGGAATATCACAAAACAAACTGGTCGACTGACCTCCCTTACTGGGAGGAGTGTGGTTGACATCAGGACACTGAAACTAAAGGGCAATGTCAATTCATGCCCAATAGGAACAAATTAGCCCTGAATACACCCAAGCCAGAAGTCAGACACACATTTCCAAGAAGAAAACAGGCAACAGGAGTATTTGAACAATTTACAGTGTAAGAGAGACAGCAAAATATTTTCTAAACACATATTCTACAGTCTAGCAGAAAGCTGAACTAGCTCATCAGAAAGGTCCCTTTCAATCACACACTCTATTTAATGTTACAGAAATAAAGCCCAAGCTCCAAGGAGAAGGTACCTTCTAGGAGATCAGCTAACACAGATGGGAAACAAACACCATGTCTGGAGAAGCACAAACCCTCTCAGCTTTGCTTATTATTAGCTATGTTCACAATCTGTGGCATATCACATGTCAGAGTGACAAGTAAGACAATGAGGGGAACTCAATTAATCCATTAATCATCTTAATGGGCTAAGGGAATCCAATAGGATCACAGTAACCCTGCTATTTAACAAGTTCACACCACAGAACGGATCTGCTCCCTAACCCAGGCCAGAGGATCAGCCGGGTCTGAATTACCATCTCTGTAATACTGTAAATGCTGAGATTCTGATGATTTCAAAAGACAATGGAATAGGGAGCTTTTGCATTGGAAGAATTCTCATGACACTGAATTACACAGAATTACCCTCAAAGAGTTCAATCAAGAAAGTAATTAGAAAAATCAGTAAATTAGAAAAATAGAAATACTTTTATCTATAAGTTAAAAGTAGTCATAGTTATGACATTAAAGAACAGACTTGAAGAGCAAATATCCCAGAACCCACTTGGAAAAAGAGGACTAAGTCAGCAAGACACTCTGCCTCTCCTGCCTAATCCAAACCCAAAGTGTACTGGGCAGGTGCATCAATATTGCAACAGCTACTTTATAACCATCACAGATCCAGCTGCTCCTTAATTTCCAAGTACCATTAAGCATTTTAAAGATTATTTTATGAAACATAGATTCTTAAAATACAAGTAAAAATATGACTGAAATGGAAGAAGCTTGAGGAAGCCCAGCTGATGTTAGAGTTTGCTGTAGCAATGCAATATGCAAAGACAGACTCCTTTTCTGGTACCCCTGAAGTACTTGAGCATGACATGACCTCACTTGAGCATTATCCTGTTTTCTGCGCATTTAAATCAGATTTTGTCCAATTTCTTTCAGACAGGTACACAGAGATCTCAAAGCAGGTCACAAGAACAAGATTTGCTCTCAGGAAGTTTTGAAGCTCGCTCACAACTAAAAGTGTTCGAATATCACAAGGCATGACAATGAGTCAGAGAGGGACAAAAGCAGAACAAACACCTCATGTGCTCTAGCTCTCCTTATTTTAACCAATTCTAGCTGGGCCAGTGAGTGTCAGGCACACCTGCTCATACCTACAGCACACAGTTTCAAACAGTGCAATAGTGTCATTTCAAACAGTAATAGTGACAACTTGGTTTTACAGCTCAGCCACAAAGACAAGGACTCCAAGTGCTCCTCTGGGCACTAGGGCACTGTGACAGACTTTACACCATCAGGAAGAACAAAACCCATTAAGCAAGAGACACCATTCCCTGCTGCACACACACACTTCCAGGTGGTTCTGTCAGGAGCAGTCAGTCTCAGCCAGCCTCAGAGAGTCACTCTCCACATAAGGAATAAAGACATTTCAATTGGAAAAAGCCTGTGTAGTTTTGCCAAAGACAAAACTTATTTGTAACTCATTTAATGAATTGGTAAGGCTGTACGAACATGAGAATTGTCTGTCTGGTTCAGTGGTTTCCAGTTTGAGACACCCATGCACTCCTCCACAGTGACTGCAGAGGGTAAATGAGCAGAGGAAACTCAATATTACTGTAAAGATTCCATGCATGACCTGGAAGATTTCTAGGGCTCCACAAAGATAAAAAGGTTCAAAAACTCTAGTCATAGAAGCCTTTTTCATCAACAGCTATGCTGCAAACTCTGCTTCTATATATAAAACAGATGTAAAAATACAATTAATTATAAATGGACTGGTAATTTACTTATTAGAAGCTTGGAAAAAAGCTCACTTATTCCAGATAATGTCAGTAAGTTTCTACATGAATGTCTGCACTTCTATTAATTCTGAGACATCTCACTTTCTGTTTATTATCTGACAATGTGTTAATGGAACTGAATTTCCACTTAGACTCTCTTTCCTAAGAATTCACAACTCATTCAGAATCCATCCATATGGACTGCAGATATCTGGAGATTTTTTGCCTTTCTTTTCCCAGAAAGAGATTGTGAGAAATCACATCCAAATAGGCAAGGACTACATCCATCACAGCATGCAGAAATTAACCACCTCAAAATTATGTGCAGTTTCTCTAGGGAGGTGAGGTGACCTGTGCACTGATCTGGACAATCAGTTATGCTGTCAGTTAAGTCAGAGATTGAGAATAAATGAGCTTCTGCAATGAGTTAACACAGATACAGAGGCAGTACAAGGACTATTCTATTCCAGCTGATGGTATTCTGCACCCTTGACTGGATATGAAGCTTCTCAAGAAGAAAACTGAAACTTAAAATCAGATATCTTGTGGTAAATGATCCTGAAGGGCTATTGGAAAAGACACAAAAACTGAATTATGTATTTTGAAAGAATTGAGTGTTTCTGCTTTGTTTCTTTTTAGCAACATGAGCTGATCACCTGGCAAAATTCAGAATGCAAATAAATATGAAAATCACTCATCCTACATGCAAGCAAAAAGAAGAACAAACAAACCATCACCACCAAAATGCTATAGGCACATCCCTTGCCCTGTGACTACACCACTTGAACCAGAAACTGAGATGCAGAATAGACTGCAGAATTTTATATCCATAATAATGGCCTTTGCAGCTCTACCAGACACAATCAAAATGTCTGTCCTTGTACTTCAATGCCAAGAAAAACGTTCCCTTTACTTCTCTCTGCCACTATGTTATAGTAGAGACTTTAATAATAAAAATATACATTCATTTAGATTTTAACTTCATTCAGAGAGGATTTTTTTCTGTGGATAATTTTCAAAAGCCCTAATGACTACAATACTGTTGGATGTGACAGGTTTCTAGAGACTAACCAGAGCCTGGAAAAGTAAGAACATTACATGTAACTCCCCTAACCAACAAAAGCAGCAGCTCCAGAAACTAAAAGCCACCTTCCTTGCCAGCCAAAGAAGTGCACAACAGCAGCTGGCAAGCAAGAAGAACAACATGAAAGGAAAGGTGATGAGATCATGAGCTAAAAGGAGAAAGAACATGCTGCTGTCTGTGGCTCTATGGAAGTGCCACACAGGAGCTGTGAACAGCTACACTGGTAAACAAATTACCACTGGACCAGGATGCTTGCATGTGGATTTCCAGAAAATAAAGAAACAAAGCCACAAAACACTGATTCCCCGTGTACTGACTTTGACTTACTTCAAGGAACTCATCTGGCTGACTCTAAATCATAAACTGGCACCTCAATTTTTGTCAAACATATCAAGAAATAGTAATTGTTTCCTCTTTTTTCCTTTGATTCTCTACAGACAGTGATGGCTATCACACTCCCAGCCTGTGCCACACTGGAAAATAAAAAACATCTTCAAAGTCTCAGTCCTCTCATAGACCATCACAAACTCAAGCAGCAGCCACTGTGGCAGCTGAGGCAGAACTGCTCCTCTCCCTCTGCTCCTTTCCAGCAGCCCCCAGAGAACAGGGATTCAGGGCTCAGGATACCGAAAAGGATCCGGAGATCCTTTCTGCTTCCCAGCCAGCAGCAACAGAGCAGGGGAATCTCTGACCTTGCCCATGGTCACCAAACCCATCCTCACTCCCCTACATGAGCATCGATCTGCTTAATTAGCTGGAAACTTTCCACAGGATTCCAAAAGCAAAGGAGGATGGGCAAGGGGGGGAATCAAGAGCTAGAACTGGGAAGTGATGGTAAAAACCAGCTCTGCAGGGATAAGATCTAAGAAGAGTGGGAAAACCTGTGAAAGGACATGAAGAATCCAGCACAGGAGTTATCCAGGCAGGAGTTGTGGTGGGGAATGGAGCAAATGAAAACTCGAAGTGATGAAAACTCGAAAAGCAAGAATGAAAAATAGAAATTCGACATCTCTTGTGGTTTTTATTGTAGAGAAACAGACAAATAGTGTTCAGCAAGTAAATTATTCTGTAAATTCCACTAATTTTTTTTTCCACAGCTATTGTGACCAACTGAATAGCTGTGCAAGTATTCCCAGAATGATGACAACATCCATCACACTGGAGATATCAAAACACAGCCTATCTGACCTGCTATTAGGATGCTAGTGGAAAATCCATTACAAATAAAATTCTGCAAGCAAGAGACAACAGAGAACTATCATATTTCACCCTTTTGAGCTGCACAGGGAGGAGGGAAGGTTTTTCACCGCATATTCATGCTTGTATTTGTCAGCTAGCTTGGGGACATGAAAACTGCCTTTCAACACTCTCCCTCTGCTTCAGGAATACCCTCCTGTATGATTTAAACCTCAAACTTGGATTCAATAAACTCCAAATGTATCCTTCCCAAAACACAAATGCCATTCTGAGTCTGAAGGGAATCTGTCCTCTGGTCTATTTTGGGATGAGATCTGATGTGCTGACAGTACAGGTGTAATAAATAGCTTATCAAGATTTAATGACTTCCTGTTAAATAGAAAACATGAAGTGAGACCAGACAAACCAGGTAGGAGCTGTCAACGGAACAATTAATTGCCTGGTGGCAAATTCACCTGTGTGAATTCCACCTAATATGGGTGTTAGGAGGAAAAACATGCCTTAAAAAATACCCTCTTGTCAACAGAGAAGTTGACACAGAAAAATAACTTCTACATTTTGGTCTAGGTTACTTATGTTCTCAGGAATGATGATTAATTGCTTCAGTATCTATCCTATTGGAAAAAGTCTGTCTTTATTTTCCTAAGCGATCCCTTGTTCTCATGCAGCCCTTGGAAAACAGGCTGTAAAACTGCTGGGCACAAAAGGCTTGGGAGAAAGTTAACTTCAAGCCACTGGAATATGTTGCAGAAGCAGCCTGTTAGCCTGGGAAGTTGGCAGACTGAGATTCTTCCTGCCTTTGTGAAGAGCCAACAGCGATTTTACAAGTGCTCTAAGCCCCTTAGACAAGCAGAAACTTAAACTGTTTGAGTCTGAGCATGCAGTGCAACCAAAGGGAAGAGCAGCACCAGGAGCCTGTGCCAGCTGAGAGCATCTCTACTAAAGCACCTACTTCACACATCACAAGGCTCTCACAAAACCAGGGCCAAGGACTTGCATACTCTGTGTACTTCAGTGTGTGCTGCTCTGCTTGTTTCCTCGTTCTAAAATGCCTGCTTTTCAAAAAGCAATCCAAAGAATAACAAGCTTTTTTTTCCTTCCTGTCTGTATAGGAATTCTGGCACTTCCAGCCTTTCTTGTTTTATTTCTCTATTCCTCACCTCCTGGATAAAGTTTATCTTTGTCACCATCTCCCTGTTACACATTTTTACAACTAGTTAACTACCCTCATCAACTCCTCCTTTGAAACACATTTTGGGTGTGATCAATATATATTAAAACAAAAGGTCAAATTTATATACCTGTACCAGCCAGATCCCATCTTTTGTGTCTTCTACAAGCTCATAGAAATGCATTTCACCACTGAAGTTTGTACTGGAAACCGATTCAGAGGCCTCTTCCTCCTTGAGAGCTGAATAAAGCTCTCCTTCCATGAGGTCTCCTGAAAAAGAGACAATTGGAAAAATTCAATTAAAATGGCACTGGAGAAAGATTACTTCATGAATTCTAGTAACAGTTTAACTAACTGTATTTGCAAGGCTGCTCAGAGAACCTTTCAGTGCAAAGGTATCTAAACCTTAAGTTGTTACTATAATTCTATCTCCGGTGACGTGACTGAACAATTTGACTTCAGTGAGACCACAGAAGACATGAATGCTCTGTTTCTGATTACACAGATGCACCACACATGCATGAGCACACAAAGGAATAAAAGAACATCTTCTAAGGCTCATTCTCTGCAAATAACAACATTCAGTGGCTGAGAGCAATTTTAGCCTGTACATCTTTGCTTTCGTTTCACAGGATTGCAATTTTGCAGCAAGCAATTTCTTAAGACTGATAATTCAAACAGACTTCCAGAATTTCAATCATTAATTCTGGACCAAAACCCAATGTTTGTGGTCCTGTTGCTAGTAAAAATCTCAGGCAGAATAATTTAGCTGGTGGCTTTTGTTTGCACAGTTGGGAAAAGTTCCCATGAACTCCAAATGCAGCGACATAAAGAGCTCACGGTAAAATCATCTGATTATGTTTCCTGCGTAATCTCATTTCCTACTCATGTTCTGTTTCACAATCATTACAAACACTGTTAATGACAACCTGCATTCTAGTAACAAATCTACTAAGCTTCAAGAAATGAAGTCTTGTCCAAAACCAGTTTCCTTAAAAATATAAAAATAAGTGCAGCAGCTGAAACCCTTTAGGGTTTGCAAAAATATTCGTAAAATTTAGAGGGAAAAAAAACCCAACAAAACGCAACCACAGAAAAATGCTGCAAAGCCTGTTGGTATGAGAAGTGTTTCCATGACATTTGAAGAAGTTGGTTAATACTGTTTGTTTGGAATTAAACACTTCCCTGCAGCATATGCAACCCAAACATCATGACATCATTAAAGTACCTGACAGCCAAGGAGTGAAAGTGATTGGAAACAAAAGTGAAAGTGCCTAATGCTTTTTGCTGTTGGAGCAGCAAAGCCAATAAACAACATAAAAACATAAATAAACAATGAACAGCAATAGCAATATACATTTAAATGCCCAGGATTTATATCAATTATTTAAACCAGCATTTTTAAGGTTATATGGCAGACACTACATCCATCCAAATCCTTCTCCCTCTCTGTCCAGACATTAGAGACTCTCACTGCCTATCCTGACTGCTGGGATTTCTCTCTTGCCTGGATCACCAACCCTTCCATCACTGATTTAAAAGCAACTACTCACATTTTCCTGCTTGGCTGGCACTACAGCTATTACATCAGCCCCATCTCCCAGTCCTTGGGGCCAGCTCCCTCCGGCTGCTCCAGGCAGCATCCTTACTTTCAGGGCACTTCTGCCATTCTTCCATCTCCACTGCTCTTCACCAGCCCCGAGAAGTCCATCTCCTTTACCTGGTTCTCCTTACTTCTGAAATGCCTCCCTGCCTTTTTCCGAGCTGATTTTTGTATGCAGGAACTAGTTCTGCTCCCCTTGTATAAAACCATCTCAACCCTGGGTACCCATCCCTTGCTCTCCTCAGCTATGAAATCATCGCTTTCCTTGGGGCCCATCTTGATAACCGTACCTGTAATAAACCCAGCAAACGGCTGGGCATACACGGGAACAAGCTGGCCCCAGCTGTAAACAGCAGCCTACTGCAGCTATTCGGAGTCTCTCCTCCTCGTTTTTCACGGCAGACGACATCGGGTCGCATCTGTGCCACCCGCACTGACCCGAGCGCCCGCAGCGGAACTCCCGGGGAAGGGGAGGGCCGGGCCGGGCCGGGAAGGGAAGGGCCACTGCTGGTGCCCCGTCCAGCGCAGGCCTTCCACTCGCTCGGGCTCACAACGCCGCCGGGCTGTGACCGTCACCCCCCGAGATCCCTGCGTTCCCCCCACGGACCCCCCTTGCCGGAGGGAGCCAGCTCGCTCTCCAAACCCGCCCTGCCGAGGGAAGCAGCGCCCGCGTCTCCATCCAAGGGCGGCCGGAGCCCAGGCGGGGGTGGCCGGGCGCCGACCTCCGTCCGTCCCCCCGGGTCACGGGGCAGCTCCGCGTACCTGACTTCTCCACCAGCTCCCGCACATCCTTCTTCTCGGGCAGCCCCGAGTGCCCCAGCCCACGGCACTCCAGGATGGTCCGCAGCTTCCTGAAGCTCAGCGCCACCGGGTCCACCAGCTGCGTGGCGAGGAAGCCGCTCTCGTACCACGCCACGGCCTCGAACACCCGGGCCAGCACGAAGAGCGCCAGGAAGTAGAGCAGCAAACAGCACAGCTTCACCCACATCTTCCCGGGAGCGCCGAGCCGGAGGCCGGGCTGGGGAGGGAGGGAGGGAGGGGAGCGGGGGCTGTCAGGGGAGCGGGGCCGCGGCCCCCCCGCCTCCCGCCCGCCGCTGCCGCTGTCCCCGCCCCGGCGGAGCCGCGGAGACATAACAGTGACGCGAGCAGCCGGCACCGCCCCCCTGCCCCTTTTTCCCCTTTTCCCCTTCCCCTTCTCCCCTTCTCCTCCCCCCGCCGTGATTCAGCACTGCGGCCCGACCCCGCACCACCGGGCTCGGGGGGCGGTCGCGTCCCTGTCCCCGGCTGCAACTTTGGACCCTGCGGCTGCGCTTTGCTGCGAGAAAAATAATATATATAAATACCTCGGATAGCGGGGAGGGAGAGGGCAGGATCCGACTCGGCCGACGCTTTTCATGAAAAGAAAAATATTTACAGAGCCAGAACTGGGGGCCGGTATTTGCAGGGCCGATGTGTTCGGGCAGTTTTGGGGCAGCTTAGTGGACAGAGTTTATTTGGATTCGGGCTTCTGGGTGTAGGGATGATCCCTGCGCTCCTCATTCCCGCACGCCAGCCCCGCTCCCAGCCCTCGGCTGGCGCGAAAGCAAATTCCAAAATTCCACAGTGAGATTCATCTGCGCGGCTCTGAAAGCAAATTCCAAAATTCCACAGTGAGATTCATCTGCGCGGCTCTGAAAGCAAATTCCAAAATTCCACAGTGAGATTCATCTGCGCGGCTCGGAGCTCGGACTCCGCGGCTTGGCCTCGGCGCTGGGAGCTTGTGCCAAAGCGACAGCCAAAGGCAAGCGTGAGCTGCACCCCGACTTCGGACAAGGGTTTAAGTTGGGGCTGTGCTCACACTGGAAGCGTTTTGGAGCACAGCGTGGATCCCCGCTGAAGTGGATCTTTGAAGAACCGTGCCAGGCTGTACGAAGTGTTGGCCTGCAAAGATACAATTTAGCCTGCTACAAAAAAAAAAAAAAAAAAAGTACTAAAATCAAGCTACTGCTTCGAGATGAAGGCTCTCCTCTGAAAGAAACTCAACAGTGCTTCTGTATATTCAGTTATTTTAAGAATCCATAATTTGCATGAAAATTGGCAGCTCATACAGATGAGCACAAAAATAGCACAGCTTAAATTTAAAAATACTGAGAACCCCCCAGAGTGTACATGCTGTAATTCTGTACTATCCATTTTCAAAAAGGTACACTAATAATGATCTGGAAAAAAGCATTTAAATCATTGTACTCCTCAGAGCCTCTAAAACACATTTAAACGTTTCTCAGTGTCTTGATATGATTTTTAAAGGAAAAAACTCAACAATCCATGTTCAGCTCATTCTATGACATGGCCAACACAGCCTCTTCCAGAAGAAAATTCATGCCACTGTGTTCTTCAGGAATGGGCTCTTTTTGGTTCTTGAAAGGGGACAAGTGGAGGGATTGCAGATGTAGCCACTCACAAAGCTCTTATGGGCTGGTAAATGTTGTGCCCTTCCACTGCAAGTCATATACAACTTTATTCTTCAACATTTTTATCTGGAAAACATAAAAGTAGAGTGCAAACCTTGTATGTGCTGGTACCACTCTGTTAAATACAAAAGGATTTCAGCAGCTCTGTTGGGTTTGCAGCAAGCCTCAGGTGGCAGGTCCAGGTGGGACAGAGGGTCCCAGGGGCACAGCTCCCAGAGCCCAAGTGGGACAGAGGGTCCCAGAGGCACAGCTCCCAGAGCCAAGGTGGGACAGAGGGTCCCAGGGGCACAGCTCCCAGAGCCAAGTGCTGCCCTCTCCTTCCCAGCCACTGCAGCCTGGGAAACCTGCCCTGCCTCAGTCAGGGCCCATCCCCTAATGAGCAGGTGGCAAAGCATCAGGAAGATGAATCCTTTGCCCTTGGCAAAAGCAAAGGGAGTGGCTTTGTCCCTGCAGCTGGTGGAGCCAAGGACAGTCAATAAAACATTTCCCATCACCTGTCTGAGGTCCTCAGGCAGCTCTGAGCCCTGGAGTGCCCCAGGAACAGGGTTTTTTTCCAGAAGCTTTGTGAAGGCCCTTTTCTTTTGTCAGTTTTGCCTGATTTCTCTACCTTTTGTTGCAAGCGAGTGTGAAGTAACTCCCACCCGTGTGAAGTGACGGTGGGAGTTTGAAGAAGGACTTTGTATATTTAACTTTAGTTAGAAAACATTGTTGGGTTGTGGTGGGTTTTTTTTGTTTGGTTTGTTTTGGGTATTGTTTGGTTTGGTTTCTTTGTTTTACATGAGCACCTCAGACCCTACTCCAGTAGTTTCCTTTGATTCTCCCCTGTAATTTCTTCGGGGTGCCCTGGCTTCCCCCGGCAGGAAGGCACCTCACAACAATGACTCCTCTACGCTCACAGCTGAACTATTTGCAACACCAACTGCTGGGGAGGCTGTCACCAGCGTGTCATTTCCAGTGCTCATGGCCTGAGCTCAATGAGGCCCCTGCAGAGACAGAGCCAATCATCTGCCAGAACTCAAGGCCCTGGAGTAATTTCAGAAAAGTACAAATGATATTTCAAGCCAGTACCCAAAACAACCCAAAACAAAGCAGCTGCCAACACTGAAGCGCCCGGATCAGGGGAGGATGCAACCAAGAACTGCAGGTGAGGAGTTAACCAAAGGTCTGGCAGAGCAAACCTAAATGGATCCAGTGCCTCCCCCAGGCTCTCTGATCCTCTCTTCCCTCCCCACCTCTGCATCCCTGATGCACTAAGCTGACCCTACTAGAAAATGTTCCATTTTCTAGATGTAGCTGTCATTTGGTTTCCAGTTGCAGTTCAGAATGTCTTTGACATGTCACCTGCAAACAATCTTTCAGGGAGTTTTAATTATCTGGAAAATCTAAATATCTTAAGAGTGAATTGAAATTCATTGGGGCTGAACACAAAGATGACACACACTGGCATTTTTAAAGACCCCAGGGTTAACACTATTTAATTAACATCATTAAGCAGTCATCAGTCAGTCAGTCCTATGCTCACAGAGCAAATATTACAAATGTGAAGAGAATGGAGACTATAAATTCCACCTTTAAACAAAAGCTCAAAGCAAGGATCTGCTTTTAAATAATTTTAGCAGCAAAGAAATTTTACTATAATTTAGGAGCTAATGAGCTGAAATCCTGAGAACTGGGACAGTCACCTTTCCTTGTCAGACAGCTAAATCTGCAGTCTTTATCTGCTGCCCCTTGGTAAATGGCAAGGATTCCCTCTCCTCCCCCATCCTCTCCCACTGGCAGTTGCTGACTGTGCAGCCTGGGAATACAGACAATAATCCACTTTCCAGACTTCTGGGGGGAACATAAGAAAAGTATTGTCATTTTGAAATCAGCAAAACAGAGGATTAACCATAAAACAGGGGATTAAACATCTTAATTTAATTCTTTACCATGTTAACATCACACCATTTTTAATGAGTTTACCAAGATAACAGCTCAGCAAACTAATATTCAAACGACCTGAAGGACAGTTTTCCCAAGAGCCAACTCTGCAATACAATTTACTTGGATGACAGGAACTGGACCTCAACGATCCTTGTGGGTTCCTTGCAACTCAGGGTATTCTACAATTCTGTGAATTTCTGGGAATTCACCAACACAGAAACTCTTGATGTGCTTCTTTATCAACACAGGTGCATCTTGACATGTTTTAGGTGTCCCAGGAAACTGTGCCTCCTTGTAATTGATATTGAACAAATAACAGAAGCTTCTATGAGAATCTCAAAGCAATATTGCAGCAGCCCAGACATTATTGTGTTGTGGGCAGAGGAATTTTAAATCAGATGTTTCCTGCTTTATAGGAGTGGCCAAGGGGAAGCAGATTTAGCAGAGGTGTGAGTGTGTAACACAGTGACCACTCCTGAGTGTGAAAAGGCTCCAGGCTAAAGTCCTGGCTGTGGAACCGTGGAACCCTGGCGTGGTTTGGCTTGGGAGGCACCTCAAGGACCGTCCAGTTCCACCCCCTGCCTTCTGGGTGAGGCAGTCCCGGCGATCTGGTGATGATTCACACAGGAATTCGGGTTGGGCTCAGAGGCCAACCCCCTGCTCAGGGCCAGCTGTGACACCCGGGCAGGTGATCGGGGCTCAGGGTCAGCTGTGACACCCGGGCAGGTGATCGGGGCTCAGGGTCAGCTGTGACACCCGGGCAGGTGATCGGGGCTCAGGGTCAGCTGTGACACCCGGGCAGGTGATCGGGGCTTTCTGCAGCCACAGCTGGAGCTGATGGCCACCCCCTGCGGGAGTTTGATCTGCTGTAAACACACGGTGATTAATATCAGTCAAGGCAAACCAACTTACAGGAGGAGAATAAAAAAATTAAAGCTTCAAATGAAGACACTTTTTTCCCCAGGCAGTTTGCATTTTCTGGTTTTGTACCAGTGAAAAACTTTTGTTTTTCGAACAAAAAGTTGTTGCCCCCTTGGAGAAGACCAGCTCTGTTTAACGTCCAAAATACATAAATAAATAAGTAAGGAGTCCTTGCTTGAGTGTGCTGAGATGACCAAGGAGCCCACAGCAGTGGAGAACTTCACAAATGAAACCCCTGTGCTGATAAGCCAAAATACCAGAAGATAGTGCTTAAGCATAATTTGTGATTAAATAAAGAGCAAAAACATAGAAAAGCAGGAGTTTGGGCCAAAATGTGACCAATTACTGACACTGCACATCACACAAGTCCTCTGTTCTTGTGAGAATACTGAATTCCTGATTTTCCTGTCCTGCCCAGCACTGTGGACACAGATGAAGCAACACTACCCCAGGCTCAGACCAAGTGCTGGTTTTCCAGTTCACTTTGTCCAAATTTATCAGGAGCTTTGTTTGTACTGTGCTACACAAAACACAGAGTCCTGTGTGTCCTGGGCTGCTGCCTCCAGACCCCAAAGCTCATAGAGCCATCAGCATAAAACCACAGAATGGTTTGGGTTGGAAGAGACCTCGAAGACCATTCAGTTCCAAGCCCTTGCCATGTGCAGGGACACCTTCCACTAGCCCAGGTCACTCAGAGCTTCATCCCCAAACACTTCCAGGGATGAGGCATCCACAGCTTCCCTGGGCAGCCTGTGCCAGTGCCTCCCCACCCCCAGAGTAAAGAATTTTTTCCTAATATCCCATCTAAACCTTCATTCTTTCTCTCTGTAGCCATTCCCCCTTGTCCTGTCACTACATGCCCTTGTCAAGTCTTCTGTAAATTCCCTTCAGGT
Organism: Molothrus ater; assembly: GCF_012460135.2. Taxonomy (NCBI): domain Eukaryota; kingdom Metazoa; phylum Chordata; class Aves; order Passeriformes; family Icteridae; genus Molothrus; species Molothrus ater. Next base: position 67,011,543 of record NC_050481.2, read on the forward strand.
ACAGGAATGCCACAGTTAGGTCAATCAAAGCTTTCTCTTTTCCAGGCTGAACACTCCCAATTTCTCAGCCTTTTCCCACAGAAAAAGTGCTTCATCCCTCTCATCAGCTTCATGATCTCCTCTGAATTTGCCTGAGTACAATTCGATCTGAGCCATCTCTTTGAGCACATTTTTATAAGCTGCTGCCAGTCCAATGCACTTCAGCCTTGTGAAAAATGCCAATCACTTGTTTTTAGAATTTTCAAAGTTTAATAGTAATAAAATGGTTATAAAAATAGTAATAAAATTAGAGTAATACAAATTTGGACGATTAGGATTTACGACAATACAAGACAATAAGAACAAAGAGTTACGGATGGTCCGGGTACGTTTTTTTGGGCAAAATAAGCTCGAAAAAGGACACACGGTAACAGAGGATTAACCCTTAAAAGCAACAGCCTGTTGCATATTCATACACCTCATACATGATGCATAAATTCCATTCAAACAAAGGATTCTGTCTCATTAGTGTCAGCTTCTTCCTCTGAATCCTAACCACGTCTTCAGGGCTGAGCAAGGCAGGATGAAGTTAATTTTTTCTGATAAGAAAGCAATAAATTCTTTTTCTCTGAAAGATTTAGGTGTCCTGTGGCTGCTCTGTGGTGCAAGTACCTCACTCCTTTCTTTAAAAAAATATCCCACATGCATAGTTTCTATTTTAACATTATGTTATAACCTAAACCAATATTTAACGCACTACTTAAATAAATTAGTACAGCATAACTTTCTAACATAACACATATAATATTCATTTTAATATTTGTGAAAAGCCAATCATAAAATCCGCATTTTTCACAGCCAAGATCCGGAGGGACCGTCCGGGGCCCGGCGCCCCTCAGGCCTCGGCGTTGCCATGGCAACAGCGCCCCTCAGGCCCCCAGCGCTGAGCTGCCCTTCTCCCTGCCTGACCGCAACAGCATCCCCGTTCCCAGGCTGACTCCTACACGCCACCTGACCGGGAAGCGCTTCCTGATCCTCCCGGGACACCGGAAAACACGGCCCGCCCCCCTCCCCACCGCCGGCGGCGCGCCCGAGCTGCCCGCCGCGCCGCCTGACCGAAAATCACCGCTCCGCCCTGCATTGCGCCAAGGCCCCTCGCTGAGGCGTCCCCGGCGCTGCCTGCGCGGAGCGCCGTGAGGTCCCCGCGTGTCCGCGGCGCTGCCTGCGCGGAAGTGCGGCGGCCCGGGGTGACGGTGCCGCGGGGCAGCGGGGCCGGGGCCGGCCGGGGGCCGGGGCTGGCGGGGGGCCCGGGCGGCCCGGCCGCGGGGCAGCAGGAGGAGCAGGACGACGAGGAGGAGGAGCAGCGCGGCCCGGGCGCGATGGACCAGTGCGTGACGGTGGAGCGGGAGCTGGAGAAGGTGCTGCAGAAGTTCTCGGGATACGGGCAGCTGTGCGAGCGCAGCCTGGAGGAGCTGATCCAGTACGCGGGAGGGCTGCGCAGGGAGATCCTGCAGACCGAGAGTACGTGCAGACGCCCCCCGCAACCCCCTCTGCCCAGGGGACGCGGCCCCGCTCCTCCCTCCGGGGAGGGGAAGCTTGAAATTTAGGGTGTTGTGGGCTGGACACCGCGCGAAAACTTCGGGCTTTGTGGGCTGGGAGCCCCCCTGAGGGGAGCCCCGGCTCCAGGGTCCCCCATCCTGAGGGGAGCCCGGGCTCCAGGGACCCCCATCCTGAGGGTTCTGTGCCGGGGATCTTCTCCCGCAGCCCCCGGAGCTTTGGGGCGTTTTTGACAGGGAACATTTAAAAGCTGGGAGCAGGGGAGGTTTGTGTTGGATGTCACAAAAAGGTTTTTCACCCAGAGAGTGGCTGGGCACTGACCAGGCTCCCCAGGGCAGTGGTCACAGCACAGAGTTTAAGGAGTGTTGGGACAATGCTCTGAGCCCCATGGTGGCATTGTTGGGGCTGTCCTGTGCAGGGCCAGCAGCTGGACTCGATGGTTCTGGTGGGTCTCTTGCAGCTCAGCATATTCCATAATTCTGGGATCAATCTCACCCTCCCGGGCCTCCTGGAGAGGTTGGTTTGTTCCCGGCCAGCAGCTCTGGCGTGCCCCTGGTTTGTGTTGGGTTACAGACGGGTTGGTCATCCCGGGGGAAATACAGAGGAAATAGGGCAGAGCTGACCTGTTTGCTTTCCCCCTCCACTCCCCGCCCCCGTTTCTTTTCTGTTTTTGTCTCTCTTTTCCTGTGTCCCTGAGCTGTGTTCCTTTGCTGCGGCCGGCTCTGGCGGTGAAGCAGGAGGTAAACAAGCCTTGTGTCTGTGTCACAGCTGATGCTGGGCACTTGCAGAGCTGTAAACACGGGGCGTTTAAAGCTTGCGAAATCCCGGGGACGGAGGTAGTGCCGTGTTTGCTGGAGTGGGAGGGAATGGAGAAGCAGCTGAAGTGATTTACCCAAGGCCGTGCAGGAAGCGGGTGATGGCTCAGGGATTAAAAATAGGAACTTGCAGGCTCCTGAAACCAAACTTGAGAGCAACTGTGCTGCTGCTCTGCTTTTGTTTTTGTTTGGATGGGGGAGAACGTGTTTGCCGTTGTTTGCCTGTGCAAATACAGGTGCAGAGCTCACTCAGGAGTGTGGATAATTCCAGGAACACAAGCACCAGTGTGCTGGAGCTGCTCTATGTGTAGCCAGAAATTTCTGTGGAGAGCAAACATGGAATTCTGATTGTGAGGTGTTTATTTGGGATGAAATAAGGCTTGGTCTCTTTGGCATTGTTTTGAGCTGTGTTTCAGTAACTGTTACTTGTGCTGGTTGGAACAGCCTGGGCTTGGGCATTGAGGACAGTCACTAAAATATGTGTCTTCACAGACTGAGGTGCTGACCTTGCTGGAGAGCTGTGTGTGTCACCCTCACGCTTGTGTTGGTCTTTGTTGGGCTGTAAAGGTTTGGCTGTGACATTCCTGTGGCAGCTCCAGAGCTTTTACTCTCTTTGTAATGAATTTAGAAGGTTCCAGTGTGTGATTCCTTCAGGATCCTCATTGGGTTTTCCATCCAGGTTGGATTTGGCACTGTCCAGTGAATAATTTCAGCACTTACCAGGTGATGCTGTCCCAGAGAGCACATCCCAAATTGGATTTTCTTTTAGTAAGTGCTCTAGAATGAAGCCACTACATTGCTAGTGCACCCTCAGATATCTAGGGACTACAATTTTGGCATCTGAGGGTGAGCTGGATTCATAGGGGTCAAAATTCTTACTATTTTCTCTTTTCTTTAACATGTTATTTGTAACTTTCTGAAAAGAACAGGTATTTTCAGCTTTTACACACTATCTTGAGGATTTTTGAAAATGGATGGAATTGAAGGCAGCCAGACATCTTAATGTGGAAGTCTAATTCAGGGCTATGAACTGCAGAAATAGGCTCCTGGATGTAATTTCAAAGGAAAAAAAGAAAGAGAAATGAAAGCCTTCACTGCTGAAGAAGAGGTTAGGACAAGATCTGAGAGCAAAGATGTATGAAAAGACCTTAAATAGGCACTGGATAAAAAAGGAAGTGGGTGGAGAAGGAGAAACTGTTGAAACTGCCTTCACCTCTAAACTGGTTTCCTTCTGCCCCCCTCAAAGTGTATTAAAATTTCTTGAGCTGATTTCATGTTAAAGCCTAAGGGCAGACCAGCCCTATGCTCAGGCCTGTGAATGGGAAGACAAATTTGTTTTCCTTCTCTGTTCTCTTAATAAATCTGTCTTCCTGGAGTAGCCAAGGATGGCATATTCTTGGATGGTATAAGTGTGTCTGCCTGAGTAAACTTGGCATTGCACTCTGCTCTGTGCTTGGTGTTTGTGGGCCAATATATTTAATTTTTTTAAAATTTAGCACACACATCACAGAGGGAAGCTGTCTCTGTCCTGTGCACCCTGAATTACCAGCAGGGATGGCTGCAGGCTTTCTCCTGCTGATTTAGTGCAGGTAGCTCAGAGTTTGATTGCAGCTGATGGAGAGGGGTGCAGAGGGGAAACCTTCTGTGGCTCTGATGGCTTTTCCTCTGTAGACATTTTCATTGCTTTGCTGGTGTTGGGTTTCTGTACAATGTCAGGGACCAAGAATTCACTTCTTTGCTTGGGGTAAGAGCAGGCACCCGTGTGGGTTGTTTGGGTTTTAGCTTAATGGCTTTCAGAAAGTGCATTTCAGCCTTTCTATTTCTTGGAGAATGAGTATTTCCATTTTGCTTGTTACATAATCTCTGGCTGGTCATTTTGCCATGGCAAAATTAATGAGACAGTTAAAGATCCTTCATGTTATTTTAAGTGTTTGTCATAAAACTTAAATAGCAACTAAGACATTATGATTATTCTTGAAGTAATTTTGGGAGATGAACTTTTTGGAATAGTTGAGTGGAATTTTCACTTTTAATTTGGGATGCACAGAATCACTGAAGTGACTATTTCAGTCTTATTTCTCCTCTCTCATCCCCTAGAAAAAAACCACAGAACCCCATTAGCCTTTTGCCCAGGAGATGATCCTTGGCTTCATGGGGCTGCAGGGAGAAAAAAGCATGGTAAAGGTTGTTTTTGTTCTTAGAAGCCGTGGCTGTTGCAGAAATGCTGTGGAAACTTGCCCAGCTGGGGCTGGGCAGGAGCTGTTGCTGCTCACAGGGGTGGCTCAGTGTGTGACAGTGTCAGCAGCAGCTTTCAGGGGGTGCAAGAAGGAAGGGGCCTAGAAAAATGGCTGTGAAGTTATTATCTACTCCCTATGATTGCAGTTTTTTCTGGATTCTCTTTGCTCTCTGCAGAAACTGGGCTCTTAACACACTGCTGAAAGCAAAGATGTGTTAAAATATGAACTCAAAAAGGAACAAACTTAAAAAGTGAACACGTTTGCCATAAAATCCTTCTTCTAAAGAGATACTTGGGTGATTTTGTTTTTTCACATGAAGGCTTTGGGTCTGGAATATTAGGGAGACATTTCTGAGATCCTCTCCCACTTAAATTAACCTTCCCATGCAGTGGAAGGCTGCTAAGTCTGTGTCCCTAAAGAAAAAATTCTTCAACTTTGAGACAGGAGAGACCTTCAGAGGTAAGACGGGAAGTGAGATTTTTCTTGTATTTTTAAATCAAAAGCAGGAAGAAAGAACTGAAGTAAAGCACCAAAAAAAAATGTAATTTTTTTTCTGACTCAAGCTTCTGAATGATGTTTAAATCAAGGCACAAAGGGCGTAAGCTGTGATGTGGTCAGGGGTCTGTAAGCCTGTCCTGTTTATTATTTTCTTCACAGAGTGGGTCATACAGCAGTGAACCTGTTGGACATCAGCTAAGAAATGTCACAGTTTCTAGAGAATAAATCTCATAACAAGGTCCACAGGTCCTCTGTGGACTGTTTCTCATCCACTAAGGGAAACTGGAGACTGTTCAGAGCTTGTGGGGCAGGAATTAATTGGGCCATCATTAATCCACATTTGCTTGCACCCTCATTTTGCTTGCACCCTGTTGAAGTTAAACATTATATTCTCATGTACCTTTAGGGGCTGTCTAAAAGCAAACTGATCCTGCAGTAGCTTCAGTATCCTTCTGTTGTGTCCTTAGAGATTTGTGAACTGAGTGTTACTTTGAGATGTTTATTCATCTGCTGTGACTGGGACACATGAGACCTTTACATTAAATTTTTAAACTGTTGTACTTGTTCAAAGTTATTGTGCACCCAGCTGGATTCCTGATTCCACAGGAGAGTTTTCATACAGGTGAATTCCTGTACATCTGCCTTCAGTTAAGCTGATCTTGCTTTGCAAAGACTCTCTAGATTGCATTTCTTTAATACCACTTTTTGTCAGTTGATGTTGTTGCATATTAAGAGATTTGATATTCCCATTTGTCTGTAACAAAGTTGGTGATTTTCCTCTCTTTTGTCTAGATCAAGATGGGGACTTGTCGGGGACGATTTCACTTGTTATGACACAGTGTTGTAAGAGAATAAAAGACACAGTCCAGAAGCTGGCCTCAGACCACAAAGACATCCACAGCAGTGTATCCAGAGTTGGAAAAGCCATTGATAAGGTATTTGTTTTTGTGCTTTGACTGCATTGTTACATTATAGCACAAAATTTGGATTTTTGCTACAATTAATCTGAACTAAATATTCTGTCAGCTGCAGAAGCAAAGGGAAGCCAGTGGGCAGCACAGTACTTGCTTTCAGAACTCACTGCAGACAGCCTGTTCCTTCTGGGACAGCTCAAATCTCCTGATTCCTTACAGAACAGACCCTATAGACACTACAGCATGTAGAACTATTTTGTGTTTTATCAGTTGAGCAAAATGTTTTCCTCAATGTGTGTCTCAGTAAGAAATACTGTTAGTTTTTATTTATGTGTATATATATATTTCTAGCTAATTGTCACCAGCAGGTAACTCTAAAGTGCCATTTTGCTGTGTAAGTGTCTGCCCCATCCCTGGAAGTGTTCAAAGCAACTTTGGGCAATCTGGTCCAATGGGCAGACCCTGCCCATGGCAGGGAGTTGAATGAGATATCTTTAGGGTCCAACCTAAAACATTCTGTGATCCTGTAAGACCAGAGAATTTTTTAAGAAGGCATTTTGTACCTCTTAAAGGGATGTTACTGGTTTTGGGAGCCTAATTTTGTAGCAGTGCTCTTAATGAGCAATAGAGGAGATTGAGCATTTCACAGTCTCTGTGTCTAAATAATAAGATAGGGTAGCTTATCTTTGGTGCTTTACATATGAGACATCTGAATTCCAGGTTCAGCAATAACTGGGATATGATTTTTGTACCTATTTTTGTAGCTAAATATTAACAATTCTTTGAAATTATACTGAAATGGTGCTACATATGTATACTTTCAGGCCATGCTTTTCTCCCTCAATTCTCTTATATAAAAGTAGTTCTGTGTGCAGGGAGTCTGATACTTGCTGTTATGGACATTTTTGTGATAGCTTCACATCAGATTGTGCCTCTGACAGGATCTAAACATTTGTTCAGTACACAGCACTGATTTATCCTTTGGGAATCTCATTTCAACTTTGGTAGTAATGGTAATCTGCTAAAGCACAATGTAACAATAATGAGATGAAGAAACAAAGTACATAAAGCTGCATTATTAGGCAGAATGTCCATGAAACTTGTATTTTTTGTTTATATCTGACTGCCCATCGTGGACAGTTCAAACTTTGTACTAAAAGCTTTAATCCACACGTCACTGTTATCCAAAGCTTAAGGATGCATCTGTCTCAAATCCTTGCTTCTGTATCTAAACCAATTAACTAGAGTAAAATTCCATCCTTATTACCAGCTTGAAGCCTGAAATAAATCTATGTAATCTTGTCCTAAGTTTTTGAACTTTCCAATTCTGCTTTAGAAAGTGGACTGTGTACAAATTCACTTCTGGGTTTAGCCATACTTTCTTCATTTGAATCCTCTGAGGTAGGACAGCCCCAGGTTGTATGGAGAGGGTGTAAGTGTTCAGTGGAAATTGGTGATGGTATTTCTTATAAGCCAAAGAAAATGCTTGCAAGCATAATAAAGCTTAGGCTTGAGTCTAATCTCCAAATTGCTGCTTCAGTTGTCATGGGAATAGTTTTTTCAGTGTTCTGTCCTGCTGTTTTAAGTTTATATAGTGTTTTTATTTAAAAAATAATAGATGTAAATAAAACAATTTTAAAAAAAATTTCAAATATGTTGCTTGGTAAAATAGTAGAAAGGATCCCATTAATCTGCTCTGTTCCTGTTGAGTGTCAGAAGGGCTTTTTCAGTGAGGTCTTCAAAGATGAGCTCAACTGGCTGTGTGCAGTGTGCTTGTTCCTCTGGATTTTCAATCTCACTTAATGTCTGTGGTGTTTGCATTAAAAAATTAAAAGCAGTGGGAGCTGCTCAAGTCCCCAGTTCTGCTTGTAACAAAGGATGTTGTTCTGTGAAGTTCAGAGCACAACTTAGGATTGTCTCCTTAAATATGTCCTTGGTGGAATTTTTTAATAGTTTTCCCCAACTGTAGTATCTTAAAGGGCTTACTTTAAATTATACCCCAAAGTTTAGGCCTTTTTGTCAGATGAATGTGTGTAATGTTTAAATCCAGGTGAAATTCAGCATTTCCCTGAACTGCAACATTGGAAGCAAATCTACCATATGTACCTAATGCACTTTCCCTTGTGCTGCTGGAAATAATATAAATATAAAATATAAATTATATCTATAAATATAAAAAATACATACATATATAAATATAAAATAAATATCAATTTTTTTTTTATTTTCCCAAATATGGTAGTATCTTAAAGGGCCTACTTCAAAATATACCCCAAAGTTTAGGCCTTTTTGTCAGATGAATGTGTGTAATGTTTAAATCCAGGTGAAATTCAGCATTTCCCTGAACTGTAACATTGGAAGCAAATCTTCCATCTGTACCTAATGCACTTTCCCTTGTGCTGCTGGAAATAAAATAAATATAAAATATAAATTATATATATAAATATAAAAACACATAAATATATAAATATAAAATAAATATCAATATTTTTTTTTTATTTTCCCCAATATGGTAGTATCTTAAAGGGCCTGCTTTAAAATACACCCTAAGGACTGGGCCTTTTTGTCAGATGAATGTGTGTAATGTTTAAATCCAGGTGAAATTCAGCATTTCCCTGAACTGTAACATTGGAAGCAAATCTTCCATATGTACCTAATGCACTTTCCCTGTGCTGCTGGAAACTGCACTTGGAACCTATCAGCAAAGTCTTTGTTGGCACCAGAGTCCCAAACTGGAATTGCCCTCCCCCATCCCTTCACCATAATGTACTTAAGCTTAAACCAGTAGAAGTAATTAAGTGTAATTGATGTAGTGAACTGATTCTCAACACATTCTGGTCAAAATCCTGCTGCTTCCAAACTAAAACACTCATTAGAGTTTAAGGAAGCACAACCCTTGCCTTGATTCATGAGACTGGAGTTCTGTTTCTGTCACATGTAAGCCCTCACTTATTGGACAGACAGATGAACATCTCCAAAACACTGCTTATGGTCTTGCTAACCCTGCATGCTCAGGCCCAGATGAGTGGCCTGGTTTGAGATTGGGAAATGTGCTAATACTGGTACTCATTTCATGTGACACAGCCAAATGGCAGCTGCTGTTGCATGTAGAATCAATAGACTTCCTATTTAGCAAGCTTGGATTGGGAAAGAACTTTCTGTATTATCTCCCAGTGGCAATTTCAGGTTAAATTTCTTTTTTTTCCCATATGGGACAGGGTTATACCTACATAAAAAGTTTAGTCTGGTCAGTTTTTAAGTTATTGTAGTTGTTGCTTGTGAACTTGCCTGGGCCCTAGACTTGTCTGCCTGCAGAGTTCACTCTGAGAACAGAAACCCTTAGAGCAAAATGTAGTTCAAATTTGGTATCAAATACACTGAAGTCTGAAATGCCAGAGCTTTGTGTGTTGTTTGGAAGGTTTATCTAATAAGCTGAACCTCTTTTCATGGCAGTCCTATGTGGATTGCATGCTTCTGATCCACCAAAGGCTACCCTGTCTTCCAAAGAGCATTTTCTCCTTTGAAAGGAAATGTTTGCATCCAGTTTTTTCTGTATTGTCCTGGCAATTGCTCTGCTTGCAGAACTCATCATGTCACTGTTGTTCAGCAAGTTGTTATCAGGTGGCTCATTCATCAGTGTCCCTGTAAATCAGTCACTCTTTGGAATGATTTGAATTAATCTCAAAGCATGTTTGATAGGCTGGTAAATCAAACCTATAGGAACAATCTGAGTAGTGGTTAAATGCCTTCTTTTGGGAAAGTAAGAGGAGTAAAGGGTAGTTCCTTCCATTTCCCCCCTCAATTTTATATCTGTTATAAGGCAAACATTTTAATCCAGTCTTTGTTTTGGGAAAGCAGCCTTTTGCCTAAAGTAGTGTTCATTTCATGTAAAAACTCGCGTATGAACACACAAAAAACCTTTACTGAATATAATTTAATTGTGTTGATGTGAAGAATGAGGCTACATAAATACAGAGTCTTTGCAAGTTCAACTTTCTGTTATGTGTAAACAGATTGAACAGAGAAGATAAACAAATGTTTTATTTGTATTTTGGGTAAGAATTCAGAAGGGAGGAATGCACAAAGTAATCTCAACTGAGTAATTGAGGAATAAAACTGTCCTTAATCATCATCCTTCTTCATGTCCTGTTGTTATGAGTAACATGGAGGGTTGTATGTGTAACATGGAGGGTTGTATGTTGGTGGAAAATGTCCATCTTGTGTTTGTGAACATCTTGAAGTCATCATGTTCTAACAGGTATTGATAATGTGCTGTACATTGTATCATTCCTGTATTTAGCACATAATTCTGTACATTTTGGCCCCAGGCTTGCAAATCAAGCTTTTAGAAAAGATGTGTTCTTCAGGAATACTAGCTGACATACAGGTTATTTTGTGTTTTTTGGGTTTTAAGCTTTCTGGAGTTTTTAACTTCCAGAAATGCTTTTAACTGTTGAAATCTTATTAAACCCCACGTGCTGTCAGTTAGCATACTGTTAGCATTTACCAAACAAAACTGAGGGTTGTAGTCACCAGCAGATCCTTCATGCCTGACAGTTGTGAAATATATAAGCCAAAGGCAAGTGATAATTTTTTCTGACATGTGGCAGTCACTCACTGTAATCTGTGCAATCAGTTCCTAAAGCTCCTCGGGACCCAGAGGAAGCAGAGCTGTAGAATCCCACATTTAATATAGACCTCAGAATCGTTTAAAACAAACTAAAAAAAGATTATTAGAATGAGAACCTAACCAAGACTGAGTTGGTCAGAGAATGACTGAGGTCCTCAGGTTGAATCATGGGACTTGACAACTTATTTTGTGTGACTTGGAAAGATCTAGTGGTGGGGTTTTGTAAGGGCTGATGGGTTTGCTGTTTCAAAAGAAAATGAGTATTTTGTGAGAGCACTGAGGTAATTAGTTTCAGCATCTCTGCCCCTGAGCAGTGAAAATGATGTGATAATGTTTGAGGCATAGGTGCAGCTTCCCTGGTTGGTAACTGTCCAGAACTGTCCAGTTTCTGCTTAGGGGATTGTGTCATTGCTAGGACTTGGAATTGCATGAAGAATAACTTAACAGTTCATTATTTTTAGATTAAAGATGATCTCCACCCTGGAAGCCAGGTAACAAATGTGCATTCTGAGTCCTGTCTTACATCCTTTAGTGCTTTGTTAATGGATTTATTTGTGTTACCTACTGGTGGTGGGTGGACACTGAGAGCAGAGCAGCAATGCTGCTGAACCTTTAAGAATTTGAATGGTTGGCACAAATAAGAACAGTATTCCTCAGTCTTCAAGATGCTTGTCTTTTTCAAGATACAGCTTAGAGGTGAACAGCATGACAAGGAGCTTACAGGTTAAGACACCCAAGTGCAAATGTTATTAAATGTGTGACATGAATCAATGGCAATAATTTAAATGCTCACTTCGCTCCACCATCTCAGAAAGGTGGAAAAGTCAGTTTGCCAGACTAAGGTTAATGTTTGACTGAGAGTTTGCTGAGAGCCCTGAAGGAAGCAGTGGCTTTGGAGCTGTGTGGGCAGGGATGAAAAGTCTGTCCCTTTTTCACGGTGACACAGAGCAGCATCAAAGGGGATGTAGAGGTGCTGATGAAGGAAATTAGTAAGTGGTGAGTAACAGGAAGGTGCAGTGTGAAGCTGAGCTGTGCATGGGAAGATAGCTGGTACCAGCTGGGTGTTATCTGCCCTGCCTGCTGTGACAGAAACCTGTGTTTGTGGGAGGCTGGTGTTCCCATGTTGTGCAGGGCTGTGGATCCTCACAGAGCCACAGCTCCTCTGAAGTTCCTTCTTGGGAGAGGGCTGTAGTCATCAGAGCAGGCAGCAAGCAATGCACTGGCTTCTAGACTCTTTATTTTGCAAGAGGCTTCTTTAAAGCAGTGGGTGAGGATTTTTATTAAAATAAACCTGCTTGCCCTGATCATAAAACATGTTAGCAGTTAAAAATCCTGGTTTATATCTTGGATTAGAATAAATGTTGCTCTCCTGCTGCCAAGAGGCAAAGTGCCAAGCAGTGCCAAGTGTTAGCAAGGAGTCAGCGTGACAGTGTCTTCAGTTATTCCTGGAATATGTCCGTAGGCCACTGGCCTAAAAATAAATGGCACTGGGATCATCTGGGTTAGTTCTAAAAAATATCTCCTGGATCTTCAAAGCTCATCCTGTTGTTGGGATGTTGAGGTCATCAGAGATTTGAATTTTGTTGTTTGGTTGTGGGGAGAAGTGACTTTTTTTTGCTTTTTCAGCATTGCTTAGTCTCCAGATATGTAAAAAATCCTTAAGTTAAAGTATTACTTGCAATTTGGTGTGCTTGTACCGATAGAGATACATTGATGACTCTGTCTTGATTCTAATGTAGGTGATTTTGTGTTCTGTTCTCTAAACGTTTTCAGTTTTCTCATATGCAGGTACTTCCTTCATCATGTGGCTTCATCATGGACTCAAACCCCTTTATTAGCTAACTAGATTTCTAACTTTCTAGTTAAACTTGTAATTTGTTGCTGTAATTCCTTGTAGTGAATAATATTGACTTGAAAGGAGCGAGCTAAAAGATTTCTTCTTCTTCCTACACAGGAGGTAATGAAGGAAGCTGCCATGTATTTATTTCACTTTGGAGATAATTGAGGGCCAAGTGAGTAATAGGCAGAAGGCATCAGGGTGGAGACACAGGTGTCCTGCATGATTAAAGAGAAGTGATGTGGGGTGGTTTGTTGCAGCCTATTAACTGTTAATTTGTGTGTTTCAGAACTTTGACTCGGACATCAGCAGCGTGGGGATCGATGGGTGCTGGCAGGCTGACAGCCAGAGGATCCTCAATGAGGTGATGGTGGAGCACTTCTTCAGGCAGGGAATGCTGGATGTAGCTGAGGAGCTCTGTCAGGTAACAAGTGTGGGTGTTGAAGGTTATCCACTGAGGAAAACAAAGCTTTGTCTTAGCTTCCTCATTTGAATGTTCCAGATGAATATTTAAACTGTCAGCCAACCCATTGTTTTTCATGCTTTAACTAAAAAGTGCCCTTTTGTTTTTTCTTTTCTTTTTAGGAATCTGGTCTATCAATAGATCAAAGTCAAAAAGAACCATTTGTGGAGTTAAATCGAATATTGGAAGCATTAAAAGTTAGAGTTTTGAGACCTGCACTAGAGTGAGTCCACTCATTTATTTTCCTCACTGTTTAAAAATAATGCTTTTAACAGGTCTTTAGCTTTTTCACTTTCAATACTCTCTTTAGTGTATTCTGATGGGTCCCTGCTTGTCCTTTGAGAGGGGTAGTGAGTGAATTTACTGAGTGAATCTTTCCTTTTCCACCCCCTCTGTGTCACTCCCCATGGGAAGTGATTAACTAAGGGTCTCTTTCTTAGATTAAAATCACTTGTGGTGCTGCTTTAAGGAAGAAACATCACTTGGAGGAAAAGTTGTTGGCCAATGATGGTGCTTGACCTTCTGTTGGATCATTAGTAACCTTTTTTTAAGAGGTCCCATTGTGAAGGATACCAGGACTTATTAAAGGTGTTGGGTTCCATGAAGCCTTTGGGGTGAGCAGAACTTGACTTGGATCAAAGTTCTCACTTGTCCTTCAGTCACCCTCCCTTTCCAGACAAGGGACCAGAGGGTGGGAAGAGCCTGGGGCTGACAGTGGCACTTGTTAATGAGATTCCTCCTGAAAAAAACAATAAGAAACCCCCTGAAACCCCCTCATCCTGGTTTTTTTTCAAACTTTTCTAACCTTAGGTTGCTCTCAAAAGTAAGACAAGAAATCAAAACACAAAAAACAACCAACCAAACAAAACAGCTTAACCAACTTTAAAGTGACCTTTTAAAAATAAAAACAGTGAAACTAAAAAAAATTCAAAATTTGTCCTTCATTTCAGAGCATAGATCTTACACTTGAGATAGAATTTTTTGCATTATTCAGTTAAGTACATTTTCATATTAAAAACATTTTCTTTTCCCTTTTACATGAACCAACATAGGTGTGTCAGTTGAGCATTTACTGGCATCTAAACTGAGTGCAGGGACACTCTGATATTCAAACCCTGGCTTTCATTGACCAAATCCTGGGTAATGCCTCTGGGTCATGCAAAGTTTGACCTAAATAGTTGGTCATTGAATCTAGTTACACAGGTGGAAAGCTTTCCAAAGGTGGAAAAGGGTGGTTTATTGCTGCTGAATTGGCTAATTGAAGGGAAGCAACTCTGATATTACAGCTGAAACAAGATTTACTGTCAGCTACAACACATACATCTTGTAGTTCAAATAATAGCAGAGCTGTGAAGGATAATCCCTGAGGAACAGTAACTTGCTGTTATGAGTGTTCCCCTGAAATCTCTAAATTCATTTCAGCTCCAGTTTGCAGTGCTTTAGGCCTTACTCTTAGCTACTGAGTTGTATCATGTAGTTTCTGCAATGTGTTAAATGTTTTTCAAACAAAGGAGAAGGCATGGTCGTCCCTCAAAGGAATTTTTATTTTCCAGCTGCATGGGCAGACAATGGGGTGTATTGTCAGCACAGTTTGTGTGTTGGCCTACCCCTCCCCATCTTATTTCTGTCTATAATGTTTATTCTGTTTCAACTGGACAGTGCAAATGCTGTCTGCCTCTCTTGGCTGCTGCTGGGCACAGAGGGGCCTTATTTATAGTGGTGCTGCTGATGTAAAAACCATGGCTCTTGGGGAGGGTGATCAACATGTGACAAAATGTCATGGTTTGAGCTCTCTGGCTGAGGGGGTAACCAGTGCATTAGATGCCCACAGAACTGCTGATGCTTGTGAAGGTATTTCCCTTTTATTTCCTGGCAGACACAAGTGTGCAGGAGGAAGGATAGAAACCAGTGCTGTGTGAATGGCCTCCATATGACAGAAAGTGGCACTGTGTTCCTTGGGCTAAAATTGGCACCAGTGAATAAAAGTTCAGCCTGAAACAGCCCCAGACTGGCCCATTGCAGGGTCAGGCTGCTGACAGTGGTGTTGAAGCAAAGTGTCACACAAGGATGATTAATTACAGTCTCCTGAACCAGGAAGTGGAGTATAGCAGGTTTTATCCATGCAAAATTGTGAAAAGCTGGGATTAAAAGCCAACCAGTTTCTCTGGCTCTGCCAGCACTCTCTGTCTGTGCTCAACTTCACTCTGTGCTGGAAACAAAACAAACACAGGTGGCTCCTGGTCACTGCCATGGGAAGGGAGTTGTCAAATGAATGACTTTTCAAAAGGACCTGCTGAGGTGATGGAAATTAATATTTGTGTCTCAAAAAAAGAAAGACCCTAACAGTATTTGTTATACAAGTTTTCTTTCTAATACAAATTTCAACACTTCAAAATATGACCTTTCAGATTTAAATAGAATGTGACTGGCCATAACTTTTTTGTTTTCCCATGTGGGGTGTGGAAGTTGACTTTTATAGAGGCCTAATCTGGCCTTGCACTCTGAGCTGTGTAATCTTTGTATGCCTGCAAGATCCCATTAACTTCCAGTGACATTTCTCACTGTAGTTTGATGATGGGAAAAGAAATCCAGTTATTTTTCAGGATATATTCTGGCCCTTCAGAGCCCAGGTTGGGCCCCTGTGTGAGGTCCTGGTGGAAATGACTTGGAGGCTCACAGATTTGGCTGTAATTTGTAAAAGAGATGCTCTCTTCTCTTCTGCCTGTAAACAGCAAGTTGCACAGGTCCTGGTATTTGCTGGGTCCTTGGGGTATGATTTAAACTTAATTTAATCTTTAGTAGGCTTTGGTAAATTCATTTTAACATCTAAATCCCATGTGGGAGCTGAAGGGAGTCCTGTGGTTTGCAAAGTACAGTGTAAACTTTAAAAAAATTCAGATGGATTTGAGTCTCAGAAGTGAAAATGACTGGGTGTCATTTTGAGAAGAGGTAGGAAGACAGGTGATGTGATTACTAATAATTTTGGGCAGTGGTAGAGAATATGTGGATTGAGTGTTTTAAAGCTCCCTTGCTGGTTTTTTGTTTTTCTGTTGGAAATAGGAACAGCATGTCCCAGACTGAGCACCTCAGGCCTTGCCTCTGTGGTTGCTTTCTTCTGATACAAATTTGTGCTGCCACTCAAAGACCTAAAAATGGAAAGCCTGCCTAAAAGCTAATTTGGAAAAATAGACTCGACCTCAGCAAGATGAAGTACTCTGTCATGTGGGTGCAAATATTGGCAGGGAGAGGATGGAGCTCTTTTGATGCAATAGAGATTAATATCTCATTGATGGCACTGTGGACTAGTCTTAGTGTTTATTTATAATAGATTTTGTCCTTCATCTGCTTATTAGTCTATGGTTATTAACCTCAGGCTCTTGTTTTTGTAGCTGGGATTGTACTTTATTGCCATAATATCCTGTTTAAACTGTGCCCACTGATCATAAAAATACAATTATACCCCCCCAACTTATCAAACCACCCCAAAAATGCACTCAGCACCCATGGTTAGTGAGTGTGCTCTTCACTCCTTCCTGGTGGAGATTCAGGAAAATCTGAAACTGCCTGAAATTGGGGACAGTAGGGCTTGTTTTTAGTTCAAAGGCTCCATTTTTCACTGTTTCCTACTGAAAGGTTACTGTGTCTTTACAAAGCCTTGCCAGTGAAGTCAGGCTCCTGATACTTCCACCACAACAAATTGAAAGTGGATACTTGCTCATTAATGCTACATCCTAATGCAGAAGGCTGACTTGCTTTGAAAGCCTTCCCAATACAGTAAGAATGCTTAATTTTCTCATTTTAGTATTGATTGAAAAGAAGCCTCACATACCCTGTTTTTTTTTAAGGAACACAGACTTCCTCACTTCCTTGCTAAAAAGTGAAAAGCTTTTTGCTTAATAGGGCCCCCACAGTGAAAATAGTAGAACTAATTAACACTAATGAGAAACAGATGTACTGGAGGACATTGAAACTTGAGGTTCTTAAGAGAAAGATTGGATTGATTTAGGCCTGACTAAATGGAATCAAGGAAAAAAAAAAAACAGTACCAAAAAAACAAGAAGGGGATGTATAAATTCTAAATAATAAAGAAAAACTTGCATAAAATGCTTTGAAAATTTCAGTTCATTTTACTCTCTGTATGTTTAAGAATTCTTTCATGTTATTTAGGAGCCAAACATTAGTGTTGTCATGGTGAAAGAGACACAGAAAATGAGAAATATTTTTATTGTCCAAGTTGAAAATAACACAGCAAAGTTTAAGCAGGGTAAAGTGTAATATTTGAACTGATTTCCTTCCCCCACTGTGAGATCTTGATGTCAGTCTTTGAGGTCCCATAGATGCAGTTTCCCTCTCCAGGGCAACAGAGGCACACACACGAACACAGTGCCTTGGACAACGTGTTTGCTGTATGAGGACGTTGGAAAATGTTCTTGGTCAAACTTCTTGACATGCAGCTGAAGAACTGTCAGTAATTGTTGAGATTCAGAGTGCTATTAATTGAAATACAATAGACTTGAGCTATTTCTGCCTTATATTGTGCCTAATTTAGTCCTGTCTTTCAACCAGTGAATGTTGAATTTTGCAGCGCTTAACCTCTACAGCAGCACCAGAATTAACATCGTCCACATTTTGTGCACCCTGTGTAGCTCCATCACTTGTAAAGGGCCTTGCCATTTTCTGTGCTCTGTAGAGGCTCTCAGAAGTTCAGGGAACAGTCCCACTTGCCTTGAAATAGATGCAGATAATAGATAATTGCAGTGATTTCATCTGCTGTGGGCTGCCATTTCATGACTCTGGTGTCACGTCCCATTGTACCTCCTCGTTCTTCCAGGTGGGCGGTCTCCAACAGAGAGATGCTGATGGCCCAGAACAGCTCCTTGGAATTCAAACTGCACAGGTTATATTTCATCAGTTTATTGATGGGTGGAACAGCAAATCAAAGGGAAGCACTTCAGTATGCGAAAAACTTCCAGCCCTTCGCCCTAAATCATCAGAAAGGTACATTTTTGGTCACATGAAAGCATTGGGATATAGCACCTTGGAGTAAAACATGTATCAAATATGTTTTACTCCATTCTTTTCAGTTTGTTAAAGGCTGCTTCTTTTTGGATTTATCATGTATAACCCAGATCCTTACAATTAGAATTATCTTCTTTCTTCTTTTTTTAAGAGGGCTCAAAAATAATACCTGAATGATTGCACATTTGCTGAAATTTAAGGTTTTTGACTCTTTAAATAAAATGTAGATTGCATCTAGAATAGGCCTGCTGCCAGAGTCAAGTGCTAAAAATGCAGAGGAATGTTCTTGGAATAGTCATCTGCTATTTTCTGCTGCGTGGGATAATACAAAGAGAAATTAAACTTTTGAAAAATGGAGGTCATGTGAGTAAAATGAACCATCTCAAGCTGAATCCAACAAAGTCTATTTTTTTAGGGTACTGTGTGTGTCAGAAAGCTTACCAAAAAACTAAAGCTGCTAGAAGCAAATTCCCAGGCAGCACACCCTGGCAACTCCCCAGCCAAAAAGTAGCAGGAGTGGAGCTCTCCTGGCTGTCATGGCTGTAATTGTTTGTGTGTATCTGCCTGTTTTCCATGTGAAAGCTCCAGCTGGGGACCCAGTCTCTTGTTTGTTGTACAAACTCTGCTGTTCCTGGTCCCTTGCAGATATCCAGGTTCTGATGGGCAGCCTGGTGTACCTGCGGCAGGGCATCGAGAACTCGCCCTACGTTCACCTCCTGGATGCCAACCAGTGGGCTGACATCTGTGACATCTTCACCAGGGATGCCTGTGCTCTCCTGGGCCTCTCAGTTGAATCCCCTCTCAGTGTTAGGTATGCTGCTTTTCTCTTGCTTTTGAGACCAGGTACTTCGTGGTTTGGTTCCTGTTTTTTGTTGAAGACAAAAGAAATGACTTTTTGACTAGCTTGCCTTAAATGCAGGGTATAGTTACAGTTAACAAGTCTGCAAAGATTAAAAAGCAGAGGTTCCTGTGTGCTGGACTTTACCCTGCACCACTGCAGCTCAAGAGGAAGCCTTTCTGGATGGAATTTATCTTCCATAGTTTAGACATAACTGCTAAAGATGAGGATGGCAATCAGCCAGTCATTCCCACAACAAATGTGTGACAGCTGTCCCTGCTGTTCAGCTGAAAAATAACCCTGAAAATGTGGCCATG